>NC_138339.1:114674049-115281549 GCF_046562875.1 Panthera onca
GCCATACAGAGAAAGACAGATACCATATGTTTTCACTCTTATGTGGATCCTGAGGAACTTAACAGAAACCCATGGGGGAGGGGAAGGAAAAAAAAAAAGGAGGTTAGAGTGGGAGAGAGCCAAAGCATAAGAGACTCTTAAAAACTGAGAACAAAATGAGGGTTGATGGGGGGTGGGAGGGAGGAGAGGGTGGGTGATGGGTATTGAGGAGGGCACCTTTTGGGATGAGCACTGGGTGTTGTATGGAAACCAATTTGACAATAAACTTCATATATTGAAAAGGGGGGGATCTTTTTTTTCTGAGCAGCAGGTCTCCACAGTGGGCTTAAAATATTCAGTCGACCATGTTGTAAAGAGATATGTTATCATCCAGGCTTTGTTGTTCCACTTATAGAGCACAGACAGAGTAGTCTTAGCATAATTCTTAAGGGCATTAAGATTTTCAGAATGATAGATGAGCATTGGTTTTAACTTAAAGTCACCAGCTGCATTATCCCTTAAGAAAAAAGAGTCAGCCTGTGCTTTCAAGCCTTGAAGCCAGGCATTGTCCTCTCTTCTGTAGGCATGAAAGCTCTAGATGCTCTAGATGGTATCTTCTTCTAATAGAAGGCTGTTTCATCTACATTGGAAATATGTTGTTCAGTGTAGCCACTTTCATGATTTATCTTAGTTAGATCTTCCAGAGAACTTGCTGCAGCTTCTAGATGAGCGCTTGCTGCTTCGCCTTGCATGTTTATGTTGTGGAGATGGCTTCTTTATTTAAACCTCATGAACCAACCTCTACTAGGTTCAACTTTTTCCTCTGTAGCTTACTCATCTCTCTTAACCTTCATAGAATTGTGAAGAGTTGGGGCCTTGCTCTGGGTTAGGCTTTGGTTTAAGGGAATGTTGTGGCTGGTTTGATTTTCTATCCAGACCACTACAACTTTATTCATGTCAGCAATAGGGCTGTGTTGCTTTCTTCTCATTCATGTATCTACTGGAATAGTGCGTTTAATTTTCTTTGTGAACTCTTAGCATTCACACTTTGGTTAACTGGAGCAAGAGGCCTAGCTTTCAGCGTCTCTTGGCTTTCATCATGCCTTCCTCACTAAGCATAATCATTTCTAGCTTTTGACTTAAAGTGAGAGACATATAACTCTTCATGTGACTTGAAGACTTAGAGGCCATTGTAGGGTTGTTAATTGGCCTAATTTCAGTATTGTTGTGTTACAGGAAATAGGGAATTTCTGAGAAGAGGGAGAGAGATGTGGGAATGGCTGGTAAGTGGAGCAGTCAGAACATACTTAACATTTATTTATTAAGTTTGCCAACTTATATGGTCATAGTTTGTGGCACTGCACAATTAGAATAGTAACATCAAAGGTCAGTGATCAAAGACACCATAGCAAATGTAATGCTAATGAAAAAGTTTGAAATGTGAGAATTACCCAAATGTGATACAGATACACAAAGTAAGCAAATGCTCTTGAAAAAAATGGTGCCAATAGACTTTTTCAATGCAAGATAGCCATAAGCCTTCCATTTATAAAAAAAAAAAAACACACACACACACAATTACCTGTAAAAGGTACTAAAATGAAGCCCAATAAAACAAAGTATGCCTGCAAAGTCCTGCTGAAGATGAGCTCACACTCTAAAATTACAAATTGTCAGGCAACAGTCCTCCAAGAGATAGAATTAGGCACAAAACATGCAACAGGATTAGAACCTAGGAACTAAAATAACTTAAAAATTTAATTAACAACTTATTAACATGAATCATTTTGTGATTAAGGACATACAAAGAAAAAAACCCCAGCTATAATAAAAGAAATGACACTTAAAATGAGAAAGAGTGAGCATGATGGAGAAGATAAAACTAGATCCCTGCCTCACTCTGTATACAAGATAAATTCCAGATATATTAGGATTTAAGTGTGAAAAGCAAACTTTAAAACTTTTGGAAGAAAACATAGAATATTATGACATTGGAATATGAGAAGTTTTCTTGTACAGGACACATAAATCAGAAACCATAGAGGAAAGTTGGATAAATTTGAGCTTTATTAAAATGAAAAACTTCTTTGGGAAAAAGGATATCATAAAGAAGAAACAAATAGTCTGAGGAAGATATTTGCACCCTATATAAAAAGGAATCCCATAACTTAATAAGAAAATGATAGTCAATCCAGTTGAAAAAGATATTAACGGTTCACATAAGAGGCAATATAAATGGTTGATAAATGTATGAAAAGATGCTCCAGTTCACAAGTAATGAGGAAGTTGCAAATAACAACAAAAGTTGGCAAGGATGTGAGGAGACAGGAACACTTATGCGTGTAGGGGCATATGTTGGAACCACCATTATGGAGAGAAATTTGGCTGGATCTAATAAAAATGAAGATGTACATACCATCTCTCTCACCTGTCCACAGAAGGCAGGTAGTTGGTGAATACCAAATGACCAACTGACTTAATCTAAGAAATAAAAAAAAAAAAAAGATATTTTCATTGATACAAGTGGAGAGGATTGCATTTTGAATAACTTTTAAGTACCTGCTATGCCTGCCAACAAGCAAAGAAAGGCGACTAGTTAAAATTATGTATTTCAAAATAAATGGGCACAAGAAGAACTTCTTGGGAAGTGAAGGCACTGCTAATATAGCCATATGAATTTAACAACTGAAGACGAAAATATTTAGAAGCACAAGGAGAGGAGCCAAATAGCTTATGAGCTTGCTATGGAAAAGCAAAATTAGCCAGCTCCAAAACTGTCTTACTCAGCAATACAATTTATTCAAAAGTGCAATATTGAAGTCAGATTCTGCAGTGCAAACTTATCATATGGTTCTTGGGCTTTTAGCTATAAGATGAAACTTTAAAATGCTTAAATACACTTGCACAGATTGAATTTCCTGATTAAAAAAAACTTCTGTTTCTGTTGTAGTTTTTAAAATAATTGACTCCTAAGCATCTTATTTTTCTTGAATTGGCCCTTGTGCAAAAAGTTTGTTCATTGCTGCCCTAAGTGTAGCTGTGTGTAATAGAAACAAAGGTTTAAAAGGAGGGGATTCACCTAACTGAGCAATGTCGGAGACAATGGGAGATATTTTTAAAAGCACTGGCCTTTTTCCCATTGGAAAGCATCCACCCAGTACTATCATGCAGGCTGCCACTGATTTGTCTCTTTATAAGACCAATCATTATAGGCACATAGAAAATAAAAACTTGAAAAAAAGCTCAACATCACTCACCATCAGGGAAATACAAATCAAAACCACCATGAGATACCACCTCACACCTGTCAGAATGGCTCACATGAACAACTCAGGAAACACCAGATGTTGGCGAGGATGTGGAGAAAGAGGATCTCTTTTGCAATGTTGGTGGGAATGCAAGCTGGTGCAGCCACTCTGGAAAACAGTATGAGGCTCCTCAAAAAGTTAAAAATAGAACTATCCCACGACCCAGCAATTGCACTACTAGGTATTTATCCAAAGGATATAGGTGTGCTGTTTTGAAGGGACACACGCACCCCAATGTTTTTAGTAGCACTATCAACAATAGCCAAAGTATGGAAACACCCCAAATATCCATCTATGGATGAATAGATAAAGAAGATGTGGTACATATATACAATGGAGTATTACTCAGCAATCAATGAAATTTTGCCATTTGCAACTACGTGGATGGAATGGAAGGTACTATGCTAAGTGAAATTAGTCAAAGACAATTATCATATGACTTCACTCATATGAGGACTTTAAGACACAAAACAGATGAACACAAGGGAAGGGAAGCAAAAAGAATATAAAAACAGGGAGGGGGATGAAACATAAGAGACTCTTAAGTACGGAGAACAAACAGAGGGTTACTGGAGGGGTTGTGGGAGAGGGGATGGATTAAATGGGTAAGGGCATCAAAGAATCTACCCCTGAAATCATTGTTGCACAATATGCTAACTTAGATCCAAATTAAAAAAAAAAATTAATTAACTAATTAAAAAAAAAAAATTTGCTCCTGTGATTTTGAGAAATGACCAAAGGGAAACTATTTGTTCTGCCACTCCCAAACCTGTGCATTTATATACCTTTGAATGAATGTATGTTTGGTCATGTGACTAACTAGAGATCCTTCAGTAGGTTTCACACTCAAGGAACAAACACACAGTCCCAAGGGTAAGAGCAAATACCTTCTCTACCCCAGACATTGATGACTGGGCCTTAAGGCCTTATTTGATCAGGTAAGCAGGTTTAAAGGGTTAAATAAGGAAATAATGAGTGAGGTGGGAGAGGTTGCCAAGATTTATGACTTAATTCATCTACCTGCACTGCTCCTTTGCAATGGAGTGGGGGGAGCAGTGTCATTTTTCACTCAGCCTGTTGACTGTTGAAAATGATTGCCCTATTCTAGTCTAAGCTAAGTGGGTTGAAGTCTTAAAGTGACAGCAAGATGACAAGTGCCCTTTCAGACTTGGGTTTTCAGTGTTTCCTTGGTTTTCAGAGAGGACAAGGGGGGATAATTAGGAAAAGGAAGTCTTATTGTAATAATGTCAGGCTTAGGGAGAGGGAGGTAGATGTTTGTGGACCTTCAAAAAGAAAATACTTATTAAGTCAAGCTCTTCAGGCTGATAGAAAACAGAGGCATGTTTTCAGGATACTGAAGGAGCCCCAGTGCTCCAGAAGGCACCTTTGATGATCGCTTCATCAGGGGTGGCTACTTTGGGCCCTGGATGTGCACAGGTGGGCCTTAGCATAAAAGGGCATCTGGTGGGCATTCTAAGGGAGGAGAGTACTGTGTCCTCTTAAGCCTCCACCATCTGGTAACACTTTACAAATCCTTCATACCTTATCGACTCCTGCTGCCTTAGAGTGCCTTTCCATCAGAAATACCACTTATTCTGAGTCCTGTGAACACACTCGCGGTGGATATTGACTGCTCCTTCGCCCCAGTAGCTCTAGGATTTGCCTCCAGGTCATTGTATCAGAGCGTGTAAGAACTGCATTGTTTGGTCAGAAGAGGAATTTTGCAAATAAGGAAGTAAGACCCAGATTGGTGAAGTGACTTGCTAAACTAGTCACTGGAAGAACCAGCTCCTAGACTAGCTGTAGTCTTGTGCTGGGTGCCTTATCCTTCAATGTCTAGGGATAGAGGGTGTCCTGGATCTGGGAGAAATCTTTCAGGAAAAGGACATTTTCCTGTCTTCCCTGTCAGGTCTTCATATCCTCCACTGTCCCCACCCCCTTGCACTGCCCCAAGCCACTTCCAACTCATTGGAGAGTACTACTCACTTTAAACCCCACACAGCAAGAGACCTGGAAAATCCCTGGGCCATGAAGAAGTCCTGGAACAAAACCAAGTATCTGCAGACCTAGCACAGCAGGTGGTGAAGTTACATCTCTATGCAATTTAATTACAAAATTCTCTTTGTGACTGAAGCGTAGGAAGAGGTTAATTTTTTTTTTAAAGACCCAGTTTCCCCCTCTTGCTTGGTAACCCCCAGGCATTTCAGCTCATGAACACAACGGACCTCTAAGTGTAGGGCAGGAAAATGCACTTGGACTTCTCAAACATTTCCACTGGCAAGTCTGGGAATTTTTAGAAAGGCAGCCTAGCACTGGGTTTGAGTAGAGTTGCTTAGAGTTCTGGTTCTCATCATGTTTTTCTCAGTGTTTGTTTATAAAATTTGCAGATTTTATGTGCTTTCAGCTTTTGAAGAATGCATTAATAGCCTTTAGAGGCTTTCGGTAGCGTTTTTTGTGTTCCTTTAAGAGGCATATCTCCAAAAGATAGGGTTTCACTAATTAAAGCCGGAGAGCAGACTGGAGGGAGTGGCCGCAGGGCTCCATGCAAGGGGTGAGGGATTGGTTCTTTATTCCTAGGACCCTCCATCTCCCCTCCCTCTGCTGTCCAGATGAGGAAGCGTATGTGTGAGATTATGTACCTATTTGCATGATGAAGAGGTACACATTGCATGTGGGAAGGAATGAAATCATCAATAGATACCGTTAGTCATTGTAAGTAAAAAGCTAATACCTCTGTGTCCAATAAGTGAGATATTGTGGTTAGAAGAAAGATACAATTTTTACAGGTAATTGAATTAGAAACATTTTTATAGGTTGCACTTGCTCAAGCTACTTTATTTCCCACTGCTTCCTAGTGTTGGCCCTGGGGTTCTTTCCAGCAGAACCCTTCACTGTCCATCACTGCAATGTGCTTGTTCCTCTCTCTGCCTTCCTTCCAGAGGCCCTTTTCCTCTGGGCCAGCCAAGCCCTGCCTTGGTTCCAGCCCACTTCCCAGCTCATTTCCCCCATTGGATGCCCTCTTAGGTAAGTCTGTCCATGTGTATGGTCTGAATGCCTCATTACAGTAAACAGCTACTGGCTGCTGTTGTATTCATCTGATGTCTTTTCCCCTCTTTGCTTCATGGTGCACCTCCTCCTCCTTTGGGAGAACTGTGTATCACTCACTCTGTATGGTTTCTCTGGTGTACATTCTAAGAATCTTTCTTTCTAACACTTGTTACACTTTTTCAGGGGCTTCTCAATAGAGTGGAAGCTATTCAAGAAGGGAGACTGCCTGTAGGACTTAATCACTGGGCCCTCCCCGCCTACCTTGCTGCCTAGCTCACAGGAGGGGCCTAAGGAATGCTTAGAGAAGGAAATGAATAATCAGGAGCCAGAGCATCTTGATCCGAAGAAGAAGGAAAATGTCTTATTCAGATAAGGGAAAACTTCACTTTTGCTTAGACAAGTCAGTGCTCTTCTCATCCATACATGTCAGAATTTTTCTTCTTTATGTATGCTTCAGTTTCACTACAATGGTTAGGTCAGAATGAGGCCTTCAGGGCTGAAGCCCGTTGTAGACCGATCGGACTTTCTAGGAGGAAGTCAAAGTACAGACACTGGACAGAAATTCTTTGGGCAACAGGGAAATGTAAGGACATAAGGGTTGCTGACAAGGGGAGAAAGTGTAGGTAGGGGGAGGAAGTGTACCTAGGGGGGGCAATCTTGTAGTGCTCTGCAAGCGTAGTCTTGAGACATTTGGAAATGTCTACTCTGAACCTTCAAGCTCAATGAAACCACTCTCTGGCCTCCTTCTCAGTTGGGGCATTTTTTGTTTACATTTTTGCATAATTATGCATTTCCAGGTTAGAGGCTGGAATACCAGGGGCTTCACCCCATTGTTTCACTGGGGGGTATTTGGAAGAGCTGTGAATAGCAGAATAGACTCTCTCTCTCTCTCTCTCTCTCTCTCTCTCTCTCTCTCTCTCTCCTAACCCTCTTCTACTTGATTTCTACACTAGAGTGACCAATTGGATCTTTATCTGAAAACTTCTATACCTTTTGGGATGAAGTCTTAATTTAGCATAAACCAAAGAAAAGCCAAGCCAAAAAAAGGAATAGTCAGAAAAATTACAGATCACATGCCCTTTTAAGGATTACTGACCCTGAGCTAAAATCTGAATCACCTCAGTATCCTCCAGACTCCTTATGGGTCCCTATTTCTTCTCTTTCCACTTCTACCCACCTTTCTTCAGGTCCTCAGAACTTTCATGATGGCTCTAATTTTCCTCTTAAGTGATGCAAAAAAAATAATATATTGCCTTTCAGGGATACTCAGAGTTTAGCAAAGGACAAATCCATAAGCCAAAGGAATGAATCTCAAGGTATTGGATTTAGGTGTTGGGGGTTGGGGGGGGATGGGATTTGTCTGGGGTAAAAGAACTTTTTTAGAGCTTCTGAAGTTATGCCATTTAGGTGCCTGCCAGTCAGCCTATTCTTAAGGCAACTCTTCCTTATGGGATATTGTTATATGTGATTTTTATTATTTCTAGCTTCTCATACATCTTTCCCAACCCTAGCACTAAACTCAGCAGTTTGGTCAGAACAATCCTATTTCAACAAGAAAATTCAATATTCCCTGGAAGTTTCAGGCCTTTCCTTTAAATTTTACTGCACAGGACTTTTTTAGATAAGAGACTATTTGTTTTTCATGTTCAAGTTCCCAGTACATAGTACAAAGCCTGGCACATAGTAGATGACTAGTAAAATGAATGTAAGTGATTCTAACCACATTGGTATAACTAGCCTTTGTTCACTTTAGAACAGATACTGTATTTGCTGGGAATCTGGATAAGCAAACAGACTGGTGTTGATTCTTTACTAGTTTGTTTTCTCTTGAAAGCTTACATAAAAGTTGCTTAAAATAGAGGGGTTTATTTTTCTCTCTACCCAACAAGAAGCCCAGAAATAGGGCCTATTCTGGAGCCTTATGAGGATATCAAGGAGCCAGACCTTTCCATTTTTCCGAGGCTTATTCCTCATTTGGTCAGAGTTGTCTTCTTCTCTTATGGTCACAATATGGCTGCCACGGCTCCAAGCACTACCTTCTCAGCAGCTGCATTTGGTCAGGGTCCCTCCTAATCTTTTTCTGTAATTAGGGAGGAAGTCTTCCCCAGAAACATCAGTACACTTCCTCTATACCTGAATGCCCCAAAGTAGATCACATGGTTCCTTTACATCAGTCACAATATAGGGGAATGGAATCACCTTCAGGGGCTTCCACATTCTCAGTCGTTCTGACCCAGGGGAGCAGTTGCTTTTCTCTGACCTCCTTGGCTCCACTTCCTGAGCCCAGTGGACAGAGGGGGAATGCTTGTCTGGTAAACAACCAAGAGTGTCAGCCCAGACTCCATCATATCAATATTCCTCTCAGGCTTTTTTTCTGCAGATATAAATCCAAGTTGGCTCCTTCTCAAGGCAGATATAGAAGGAGGAGACTTTAAGAGCCACAAGACTGTATTATTATTTTTAATTAATAGAAGTTTTTAGAAGTTACAGGAAGAGTTGAACCATCCTGCCACAAAGCAATTTTAAAGGAAATTATCTTAAAATGTTTTCATAAGGTTAAAGATCCTACCCAAATTTACTTCTCTTCTTAAGAGAGAAACATCACAAACTTTACCATGAACTATACTTAATCCATTTGCATGGGAATACTTGAAATTTTGACTGATATCAGATCTTTAATATTAGAGCTTATAGTTTTTTACAGTATATTTTTTTTAACCCATTCTAAATTCAATCATCCTTGAGGTCAAAGGTAGATGCTGGAATCCTGGTTTACTTTGTTTTCCTATTTTCTTGTCATTTATGTGGCACACAGAGTCACTTATCAAATCCCACATTTTCCAGGTTAATCCAGTCAAATCCACCTTTAGGACAATGCTTCACTGTACCTATGCAGTCAGGTGTGTGTGTGTGTGTGTGTGTGTGTGTGTGTGTGTGTGTACACTCTATCTACTCTTAAAAATATGGAACTGGTTTCTAGATTCTAAGACAACAGACTTAGAATGGAATGGAGATCTCAGAGAGAGAGAGAGAGATTTCAGACCCTGTTTCAGGGAACTTGACCTAAGAAAATGGTGCTAATCCAGATCAATAGTTTAGTGATGATGTGAGGAAATCTGGGTTACTACATAAAAAACAAAACAAAACAACAGGATCAATACTTTATACCTATATAAAAGAAGACTTTAGCTGGATCAAAGATCTAAATATGAAGGTAAATCCATACAGTTAGTAGAATAAACCATAAAAGAATATTTTTGTGGCTCAAAATGAAGAAGGGGATTCTAAAAAGACCAAAGCCTTTGACCATAATGGTCAGAGAGGATGGCAAATTGGAAGAAGGATTATCATCATCAACTAAATATTTACAATGACTTAATTGACAATGGGTTTATATGGATAGTATACAAAGATTCTTGCAAATCAGTAAGAAAAAGACAAAAAAAAAAATCATTGCAAAAAATGGGCAAGGTAAAAAAGGAAAGTCATGTAAGAAGAAATCCAAATGGCTAGTACATATGTGAAGACATGATAAAATGAATAATAATTGGGGAAATGCATTAAAATGAACTTAAAATGCATTAAAGCAGCCATGATATACTACTTTATTCCTATAAAATCATAAGTTAGAAATTTGATAATGTGAAGTGTAGGGGAAAATACACGATGACACAAACTTTTGTGTATTGCTGGTGGGAATACAGCCCAGTTCAGACATTCCGGAGAAAAATGTGTCAGTGCCTAGTCAACTAATGTGTATGTATCTTACTTTTTGTTTTTTCAAATGTTTATTTATTTTTGAGAGAGAGATAGCACAGGCAGGGGAGGGTCAGAGAGAGAGGGAGAGAGAGAAAATCCCAAGCAGTCTCTACACTGTCAGCACAGAACCCAGTGCGGGGCTTTAACTCATGAACTGTGAGATCATGACCTGAAACAAAGGCAGACGCTTGAACAACTGAGCCACCCAGGTGCTCCATCGTATGTTTTTCAGTAACACCATTCTTGAGAAATTCTCACTCAGGTCCTTAAGAGTATAGATACACATGTGTATCATTGCAGTTGCTGGGCCAGTGGAGAATTGAGTAGCAAATTAAGAGTCCATAACCAAGGCAGTTGATTATCGAAGGGTGGTGAATTTTGGAATACAATATGTAGTTAGAAGCAAAAAATTAGATACACAAAGAAATCTTAAAAACATGATGGGTGCAAAAAATAAGGAAAAGAACTGAGTTTTTCTAAGCACAATATAATTTAAGTAGAGTGAAAACACAGACATGCAAAAAATACTGGACAATTTATAAGGAAACACACAATTCCAAAGATAGGTATCAAACCCATTCAGGGTATAGCTCAATGTGGGAATGGGGAAGGGGGCAGTTATTAAGGACTACTCAGAAAGCAACAAGAAATGAAGCAAGAGCAGGACATGGCGTGAGTAATGAGGATAATATGTCATGATTCAGCCAGCCCTCAGTATCTGAGGTCCAATACAAATAAGTAAAATAAAAAGACACAGTAAAAATAACCAGGGAAAGATCTCAAATGCTCAGTTTAATTTTAAGTACTGCAGAAAGGGTATATGTTTGATGATTTAACACTCCCTCTCCTTCCTGGTTGTTTGCTTCTTATTAGTAATTTGAAAAAAACATTCTAATATGGGAGACGGCATTTTCTGGCTCTCTTCTAGTATGGTTTATTCCTTGCTTCTATGGTAAAAGTGCCCTTATTATAGCTGAACATATGGTTATCTGAAATAAAGATGACTTCAAATACCCCTTGCAGTTAGGGGGCCATGAGACTAAGTTGTGGTCGGTGAGATGTTAGGAGAACATTATCTCTCATCAACTATACACAAGGATTTTTTAAATCTCCACATCCCATTTGCTAACATCCAGCATTACCTATCTGTCTGGCTTTCAAGTTCTAGGATGTATAGAACCTGACAGACCAGTTCTTTACTTTCAATCAGTAGTAAACCTTTGTCAGCCTCATACAGAACACATCCACACTTCACAACATCAAAAGTACCATAAACAGAGCAAAACCAATAGGAATGTATTCTTAGTGTGGGTTGCCTCTACAGAGACAGGGCAGGGGGAGAAAAGAGCTGCAACAGACTTGTCCTAAGTGGCCAGTGTGGAGGGCAAGGTCTAAAGGCACCAAAGTTGTAATTCCAGTTTGTATGCTAATTCCCACTAGTCCCTAAACAGGTCAGTTCATTCCATCAGTAAAGTGGACAGACTAATAATGGCCTCTCCTTGGAGCAATAAGAAGTAAAGTCTGTGAAACACTTTGAAAAAATCACTGTTGTTACAGTTCACAGAGAGGGAAACACTCAGAAACAGAGGCCTTGGGCTTAGCAGGGACAGAAAAGGTCAGCATGTCCCAGCCTGTGCACTGATCTAATTAATCACTGGGCAACCCTCCCACCGGCCAAATTCAGATGTCTGTCTCTCTGTATAATGTCTAGAATGTACAGATGAATATGAAAGAGTCAAAGTTTCTACTGAGAGATTAAAATGCCACTTTGAGTCTGTGCGTCTGTGTGCATGTGTGTGTACGTGCACATGTGCATATACGAATGCTGTTGTAGATTTGTAATATAGGTCAGTATGCATCTCTTTTAGAAAATCTTCTGGATTTTTGCCTACACTTGAAATGCACTCAGGGCAGCAGGTAGCATTGTGTTTGGCCACAATAATAATAAGCACTAATAAAACATAACCATTTCAACTCTATGTATAACCCCCTGCCAGAGGCATCAGTGCCTTCAAGCTTATGTAAGAGTCCAGTGCTTTGTGGAAAATGTACATTCCTGTTTTTCTTATTATACTATTCCATAGCCTTGCCTTATTATTTTGTCTGGTCCAGAAACAATGAATTATTGGATACTTTTTCACTTCCACTTTTTAAAAAAAGTTGTAACTGTTAAATTCTGGGTTTCCTACAACTCTAGTGTCTGTTCTTTGCAGGATAGACTTCGAGGGTTTTCTTCTCCAGGTGGAAAGCATATCTCCCTTTTACCTGTGCACATGGAGAGACTTGCCAAAGCTGTTCTCTAGACAGAAAGAATTTAAGTCATGTGCAATCTATTCCAAGGAGCACATTTTGTAACTTGATAGAATGACTTTTCTTTATTCCACAGAAAATCTGAACCCAATGATATTCTGGCTTTATTCAAAGCATTTGCAAAAGGGAGACATTTATTATGGTTGCTGTAGTTATGCACTATCGAGCAAAGTGCTTTAGCATTCATAGGCTGGTGGGTGTAATCCTGTCAGCTTCCAGAGGAAACTAAGGATAAAAATACCAATAATATGAAAGTGAATTGTAACATTAGTCCCCCAAGTAAGGTTGAATTTGCAAAGTATGCAAATGAGGATGGTTATCTCCTGGTTATGGCAGGAGTTACTGAATCTTAGTGGAAGAGACATAATTTTGTAAAAAACTAAATGTTCTAAATATGATTTTTTATATATTTTAAAAATACTTTTCTTATTGACAGAGCATCAAAACCAATTCATTCATTCAGCAAACATTTTTTAGAAAAGTACTTTTTGCCAAATGGGGAACTTCAGCATAGAAATAAAAACTTTATGAAAAGATTAAGTAGAAATTATAGATCTGTAAACTGCTATATCAGAAATAAAGAATTCATTCAATGTGTTTAACTACAAGACTGGACACAAAAGAAGGAATCAATGAATTTGAAGACAGATCAACAGAATGATCCAAACTGAATCACAAAGAGAAAAAAGAATGAAAAAAAAAAAACCCACCACTAAATAGAATGTTCTAGATATCTGAGACACTACCAAATGGTGTCAAAGAAGGATAGGAAAAAGAGATATGGGGCAGCAGAAACCCTTTAGGTATAATGGCTAAAAATTGTCCAGAAAGACATTGACCCACAAATTAGTCTCTCAAAACCCTCTGGAAGATTCCTACTACCCCTGAAATAAAACCCAAGTTCATAGAGTAAACCTCTATGTGTATGACCTGGCTCTTTCCTACTCTCCCAACCTAATTTTTCTGCAGATTTTTTTTCATCTAGGTTACTTCAGCTGATTTTTTAGTTCTTATTCCAAAATGTTTTTTCCTGGCTGGTACCTCTGGATATTCAGATTTTAGTTCAAACATCAAATTCTCCAGAAAGATATTGTCTCTAAATTGTACAACCCCATCTTCCATTCCCCACCCCCCCCTGCCTATTGCTCCCTATTTAATTCTTTTATGGTTATTCTATAGCATTTATAATTATTTGGATTTGTTTTAATTTTTTCTGACTTCACTATTTTATTTCTTACACTAGAAGGTAAGCATTCTGAAAGTATGAAGTATGTATTTCTCATACAACAACATAATCTCATTGTTTGGGGCACATAGAAGTTCAACATATATATACACATTATAGGGGCACCTGGGTGGCTCAGTCGGTTAAGCGTCCGACTTCGGCTCAGGTCATGATCTTGTGGTTTGTGGGTTCCAGCCCCGCATCAGGCTCTGTGCTGACAGCTCAGAGCCTGGAGCCTGTTTCAGATTCTGTGTCTCCTTCTCTCTCTGCCCCTCCCCCACTCGCACTCTGTCCCCCTCTGTCTCAAAAATAAATGAACATTAAAAAATTTAAAAATATATATATACACATTATATATAAAATTGTGTGTGTGTGTGTGTGTGTGTGTGTGTGTGTGTGTGTGTGTGTGTAAAGCAACACGGAAGATTTCAGGAATTACAGGGCTCTGCTAAGATTCTGAGTAGCTCAGCTTACATTCACTGATGCAACTCACTCTTCCAGCTCATCTTCACTTCCTCCTTCTGCTTCTCACGTTAGTAGGGTAAAAGAGCACATATTTTCACAATATTTTTACCAAAGAAGACACATAAGTTTGCTTCATCCACACAGATGCCAATCAAAATCAAAGAGAAAAGGGAATAGGAAACTGAGGCTATGTGGTTAATTTATTTTAGACTTGCTGCCTAACTGATGACTAACTCAGGCTTCTGTTAGATTTGGAGTTGACTTTTCCAGAATTGACTTTTTCAGTCTTTCCTTTATTGGCCACTTTCTCTACTCAGAACTGAGCTTTCACAAAAAGAAAAAAAAAAAAAAAAGGGAAAACAAACTATTTAATTAAAATAATATACATTTGAATAGGTCTCTTAATTTTTATAAGTATTTTATCTGTATTAACTTTTCCTGAAGCAACACTGTAACAAAACATAAATGGGCCAATTTTAAAATATTTCTATCAAAGTTAGAAAACTTAGGTTAGAGAGATTAGGTGACTTCCAAGATCAACAGGAAAATATCTAAGTTGCAAGTATCTAAAATTATCTCTTAACATTTTTTTTCTGCCAGTGTTTATCCTATTGACAAGATACATTTTCAATCTCTAAGTCTTGGGTTATCTACTATTAATGTTTTATTTTCATAGATAGGGCCTTTGAAAATCAGGCTATTAAAGTCTCTGATGGGGAAAGATAGAAATAGCAAGAAATAGTCTTACCACGAGGTCAGAACTAAGACCTTAACACACTCTCACAATTTGTATCTGTCCCTTGCTTCTAATGTGGTTAACTTACAATCTTGTTGTCCTGCTTTCTTCCAGAAACCAAAATGCCAGACAGTTATCCCTATTGTATCTTATGTTATGCTCATCAGATTATTAGTGTTTTTAACCAGCAGCCATGCATTTGGCATATATAAGAGAAAATAATTCCCAAGTCCTCTATGAAAAGGCAGAGTTGAAGAAGGCATGTTGATGAAGTACTTGCTTCAGATGCCATCTTAGTGTCTCTGTTTAAATATGTCTTAATATTTCTGAAACCATCATTTTCATTATGAAACTGCCACCCCCAACATGAAACTTAATTCTCCAATTTGCCCCACCTAGCAACTTTGTGTCTTCACTAAGCTTTCATTTTATAAAGGATGACAGGAAACCTCCTTGGTTATGGCTTCAAGGAGTAATGATGTGCTAAAATAACATGGCATTGTCCCAGTTCATGCTTTAAATCCTAACTTTCTCTGGGGTGAGATTCAGCCAAGTGCCTTGTCTAATGAGAGCAGTGCTGGGAACATGAAAAGGAAATAGTAGGAACAGGCTCCAATTACAAGCCAGCAGGAGAAATAATGTACATACATGTAATGTAAAGATATTCATTCAAAAATTACTTACTGATTCCCAATTCCATACCTATCCCTGAGCCAGATTCTAGAGACATAAATATTAATAAATAAAACAGTCTCTATTCAAGGAGTTCATAGTGAGGAAGACCTTTTCAAACTACCCAAACTCTGTAAGTAGACCTTTAATTACAGAGTACTTATGAAAGTCCTTTGAAACCTGTAAAAATGCTAGGCAAATATTAAGGCATTTAAAATTCTATAGTAAATGGAAAGTAACCATGAAACATTTTTAAAATTCTCTTTATTGGGCCGCCTGGGTGGCTTAGCTAGTTAAGTGTCCGACTTCGGCTCAGGCCATGATCTCGCAGTTCCTGAGTTTGAGCTCTGCATCAGGCTCTGTGCTGACAGCTCAGAGCCTGAAGCCTGCTTCAGATTCTGTGTTTCCCTCTCTCTGCACCTCCCCTGTTCACTCTCTCTCTCTTTCTCTCTCAAAAATAAAAATAAACATTAAAAAAATTTTAATATCTTTATTAATCAAAAGCTTATTTTGTCATCTTTTTTTCTTAATCCTTTTTTCCCTTAATCCTTCAAAAAATTTTTTTTAATTTTATTTATTTATTTTTAGAGCTAGAGAGAGCACAAGTGGGGGAGGGGAAGAGAGAGAGGAAGAGAGAGAATCCCAAGCAGGCTTTACACTGTCAGTGCAGTGTCCCATGTGGGGATCAAACTCATGAACCTTTGACCTGAGCCAAACTGACTGAGCCACCTGGGTACCCCTCCCTTAATCCTTTTAAAAGGATTTTTTTAAGGGGTTCAGATTTCTAAGATTCTAATAGGTTCTTCCCATTGGAGGAATGGCCAGTTTACATGGTTTGAGTAGTACCAGAGACTAACATACAGTTTCTGGATCATAATACACACACAGTTTTTATTGAATGCCTAAAGGAAGGCATAATTTGAGTCATAAACAGATGGGATGGGATAAAGGAAGGCAGCATATGGCAGTGGAATTTTGTTGAGTGTAAATAGCAGCAGAGCTATTCCTGCTTTCTTTGGGCCATAATCTCATGAGAATAAATGAAGCTCCATTATGATTACTCCAAATGTTTTATGTGCCAAGCAGAGACTTTATGGTACACAGTGGAAGCTTAGTAAACCTTCAGGACTGGTAAAAGACAACTTTTTCATTTGACCTGCTTTTAAGGGAAACACCTTAATTTTTTCTTTCTTGTTGTTCAGTCTTAGATGCCTAACTCAATGTGGTTTCCATTCACTGTGCAAAGAGATATTTAACTAGTTCAATAAATAATTCTAGAGAAATAGCATCTTATTTTGGCAAAAGAAGAAGGGTGAGAATGACAGTGATCCCTAGGGATGATGATACTAAGAGGAGGCCTCAAGAAAGGTTGGATTTGCCAAGTGATGGCCGTATCTGAGGAAATTTAGCTACTAAGACAGAGATCTTTCTTTGGGCACAGTTGCTGGAGTCTCTACTATAATAGTTGTAGTCATTACTGGGCATCAGTCCCCCAAATTATAGAGATACATGGAAAGATTACATGACTTCAGAAAACACCCACGAAAGCAGTGGAATCCTAGGAGGATTTCTAGCTGTACAAGTTTAGATCATCAAGGACAAAGAAAGGACAAAAATATTTTAAAGATCGGAAAAAGTTAAATGCTCTGAAAAAAGGGTTAAGCTATATTTTAAGATTTAAAAGTCCCCTGAAGCTAGTAGATTATAAAGAGAAGAGCGAGGTGACAGTGATAATCAAGGCAAATTTCAGCCTTGAATTGCAATGTCTAGGTCCCAGGAATAGGCATCACAGAAACTCCATTGCTTTTTGGTTTCGAAATGTTGCAAGCAAGGGCCTAGAAAGACATTCCTAAGAAGTAGACGATAACTGGCTGTCCGATAAGAAGTGGGACTCAAGGCCCAGGCCAGTGTTCTAGTTGTGCAATCTATTTCTCTGTAGAAGTGAATTGGGGGTGAGAAGGTTAGAGACAACAGTTGGAAGAACTCTCTGTCTACAGAGAGGCAACCTGCCCAGACTCTCCCATTGGATTGCCAAGGTCCAATTACTACTTCCTTCTTCATGACTATGGGCAAATTTCATCAATCTCAGAGCCTTGCTATTCTCTTTGGTAAATTTGGGTAACAATTACAGTCTTGTCTCAGTCTTGTTGGGTGATTACATTCTATCAGTAAGCTAGGACATGGTGAGTGCTCAGCAAACAGTAATTATTTAATATTGATTTACCTGCTGCCACAATTCAATAATATACTGGTAATCAACATGTCATTACTGTAGATTTGAGGAGAGTCAGTTTTAAAAACAGGAGAATTCGTGCAATTCGAGAGTGGCCCAGTGACTGAAAAGCACCCAAGGCTTTCTAATATCATGGCTGTCAAAGATCTGCAGTGACCGACCATGGACAAAAAGCAATTCACCTTCATAAATGAAGAACCACTTCTGTTTAGAGAACCTAGTATAAGGATTTACACTAGAGGTGAAGTTTCTCATCTACTGAAAGACTAGAAATGATGAGTCACACCCATATATTTTATAGCAGCAATTTTCTTGGAAGAGTAAGTTGTAGATCCCTTTTGAGCAGAGCATTATGAAGCCGGGAATCCAGTGAGTCAAAGGTGATTCTAAGTGAATGGAGACGGCATAGGATTCTAAGACATAGTTATTCCAAAATAAACCAATATAACCAAACATACTGAGATTTCTTACAGGGATGCTTAAAGACATTCAACATAGAATACAAACTTTTTCTCTGTTAGGAACAGCAGCCTATTACATAAAGCTGGAAAACAATCTTCGGTCGTGTTTTTTTGTCTGAAGCTCTGGGTTCAAACTCTGTATAGTATTAGGGGCTGTCAGTATTTGAACCTACTATAGATTTTCCAGTTCTTTTTCTACCAATTCTCTTAATTTCCACAGTGAGCTTTCCCATTCATGTCCCATATTGTTTGATCTCTGAGGCTTGGCTCATGTTTTTATTCTCCCCGCAGAGTCTTTCCCTTTATCACCACAAGTCAACATCCAACCCATCTTTCCATGTCCAACTCACATATCTTTTTGCCCCCAGAGTGTAGCCTGATTCCCCAATTGGAAGCAATGTTGGCTATCCCTATGCTCACCAAGCTATCTGTATATATCTCTTTCATGGAATCCACTTTCTCCTTTGTATTATAATTATTTGACCAAATAATTTGACTAAATAGAGCCTCTCTCATAGATTATAAGCTCTCTGAAGGCAAGGTTCACTTCTGATATATCTTTAACTCAATTTAGTGAATGTTTATTAAATACATGTTGTGTACTAGGCACTTAGTTGGTGTTCTGCCTCCTTTACAAGACCCATTATTTGCTGGGATATGGTTACTAAGTGAATCAACAAGTGAGATAAGTGAGATAAGTGATCTCAATCTGTTCCTTTGGTTCTTTTTCAGTCTGTCTTCCAAATGGTCCCTGTAAAAAATAAATTCAAATCTAGAACACACACACGTGCACACACACACACACACACACACACACACACACACACACAGATGCACAATTATCCTATGCCTTATCCTAGATAAGAGAAGCTTTACCATAGTGCATCTGGCTACAGCCCGAAGATGATCAAGATCTGCTAAAACAGAAACTAAATTCTAACCACATCAAAAATATATCTTTATGTCCTTTACACAGGGATTTTATTTGGTTATTTCCTCTCCAATTAAATTGTAACCTCCTTTTGGGTGGAAGCTGATTTGTACCTTTTTATCTGGAGTCTTATAGATAGTAGAAACTCAATAATTTTGGGGGGGATGTATGGCAAATTCAAATTTGTATTATGCAGTAATTTAAAACTATAAGAGATGTACCATGTTCTATAAAGAAAGAATAACTGGATATAGGTAAAGATTGAGAGGCTTCATTCATTGTTGTCATAGATCTTTTAAAGTAATTGGAGTTCATTCATTGGCTGACTTTAGGTTAATTTTAAGAAAAAAATTAATTCAGATGTTTCAAGATTCCCGCAAAATATTGTTGGCTAATAATATCTTGTTTACCTTAAACACTGAAGGTTAGACAAACCTCACCAAAAGAAAATCACATTTGCCTCTATAGTTGATGCCTCTCCATAAGATCTCAACTTTTCTTTTTTTTTTTAAAAAAAAATGGTGCCATTAAAATACAAAGTAGCTGAAATGAATTATGAGTCTTTTTGGAGCAGGGGGAGGGAAAAAATCTTTCTTCTGGGATAATTTTTTTAAAGTTCCTCTTTCTATTTGAAATGCTTCCTGACTTAACAGCTTGCAAGAATTTCACAATCCCATGAGTGCAGGGAAGACTAGTTCTGCAGAATAGTAGAAAAATATTTCTTGCAAATTAGAAAATTAATTGTTTCTTTTGCTAACCCTATTCAAGACTTGTTCAGTGGTTTACAAATGCCACTTCCTTGTGGTTATCTTTTCCAAGGTTACTGTGTATGGACATAGATAAAATATCCTGTATAAAATTATGGATGCTATCAAAAGATTCAAGAGTCCTTAATATCACCAGAGATACATCACCCCCAAGCTGTTTGCTAATGAGTACATTAAACCTATTACACCAAGTCAGACTTCTAAGAGTTGTCAAGTTACAGTTTTCAAAAAGTTGAAAATGCATCTTATACAAATAGCTAGCATGTGTCAAAGAATTATTAAACTTGTTAATGATACAACTAGAAGAATGACAAAGCTGACTCAAAGGGGAATATGGGAACTGGTACCAGGAAAGAAAAATTGAGGTATAAATTGCAAATTTAGACATCAAACTGATTAATGGTGTACAGGCAATAAAGCCATAACTGTTCTTTTTTTCCAAATAGAAATCATTTTTTCCAGGTAGAAATCACTTGCGATATATCGATTGATTGATTGATTTTAATTTCATTTTTTATTTTTTTAAATTTACATGCAAATTAGCATATAGTGCAACAATGATTTCAGGAGTAGATTCCTTAGTGCCCCTTACCCATTTAGCCCATCCCCCCTCCCACAACCCCTCCAGTAACCCTCAGTTTGTTCTCCACATTTATGAGTTTCTTCTGTTTTGTCCCCCTCCCTGTTTTTATATTATTTTTGTTTCCCTTCCCTTATGTTCATTTTTTCTGTCTCTTAAATTCCTCATATGAGTGAATTCATATGATTTTTGTCTTTCTCTGACTAATTTCACTTAGCATAATACCCTCCAGTTCCATCCATGTAGTTGCAAATGGCAAGATTTCATTCTTTTTGATTGCTGAGTAATACTCCATTGTGTGTATATACAACATCTTCTTTATCCATTCATCCATCGATGGACATTTGGGCTCTTTCCATACTTTGGCTATTGTCAGTAGTGCTGCTATAAACATGGGGGTGCATGTGTCCCTTCAAAACAGCACACCTGTATCCTGTGGATAAATGCCTAGTAGTGCAGTTGCTGCATCATAGGGTAGTTCTAGTTTTAATTTTTTGAGGAACCTCCATGCTGTTTTCCAAAGTGGCTGCACCAGCTTGCATTGTCACCAATGATGTAAAAGAGATCCTCTTTCTCCACATCCTCACCAACATCTGTTGTGTCGGTTGGCCATCTGGATGCCTTCTTTGGAGAAGTGTCTATTCATGTCTATTGCCCATTTCTTCACTGGATTATTTCTTTTTTGGGTGTTGAGTTTGATAAGTTCTTTATAGATTTTGGATACTAACCCTTTATCTGATATGTCATTTGCAAATATCTTCTCCCATTCTGTCAGTTGCCTTCTAGTTTTGCTGATTGTTTCCTTTGCTGTGCAGAAGCTTTTTATTTTGATGAGGTCCCAGTAGTTTGTTTTTGCTTTTGTTTCCCTTGTCTCCAGAGACATGTTGAGTAAGAAGTTGCTGTGGCCAAGATCAAAGAGGTTTTTGCCTGCTTTCTCCTTGAGGATTTTGATGGCTTCCTGTCTTACATTTAGGTCTTTCATCCATTTTCAGTTTATTTTTGTGCATGGTGTAAGAAAGTGATCCAGGTTCATTTTCCTTCATGTCGCTGTCCAGTTTTCCCAGCGCCACTTGCTGAAGAGACTGCCTTTATTCCATTGGATATTCTTTCCTGCTTTGTCAAAGATTAGTTGGCCATACATTTGTGGGTCCATTTCTGGGTTCTCTATTCTGTTCCATTGATCTGAGTGTCTGTTTTTGTGCCAGTACTATACTGTCTTGATGATTACAGCTTTGTAGTATAGCTTGAAGTCTGGGATTGTGATGCCTCCTGCTTTGGTTTTCTTTTTCAAGATTGCTTTGGCTATTCGGTGTCTTTTCTGGTTCCATACAAATTTTAGGATTATTTGTTCTAGCTCTGTGAAGAATGCTGGTTTTATTTTGATAAGGATTGCATTGAATATGTAGATTGCTTTGGGTAGTATCAACATTTTAACAATATTTGTTCTTCTTATCCAGGAGCATGGAATCTTTTTCCATTTTTTTGTGTCTTCTTCCATTTCTTTCATAAGCTTTCTACAGTTTTCAGTGTATATATTCTTCACCTCTTTGGTTAGATTTATTCCTAGGTATTTTATGGTTTTTGGTGCAACTGTAAATGGGATGGATTCCTTGATTTCTCTTTCTGTCGCTTCATTGTTGGTGTATAGGAATGCAACCGATTTCTGTGTGTTGATTTTGTATCCTGCAACTTTGCTGAATTCATGAATCAATTCTAGCAGTATTTTGGTAGAATCTTTTGGGTTTTCTATATAGAGTATCATGTCATCTGCGAAGAGTGAAAGTTTGACCTCCTCCTGGCTGATTTAGAGACCTTTTTTTTCTTTTTGTTGTCTGATTGTAGAACCTAAGACTTCCAATACTAGTTGAATAACAGTGGCGAGAGTGGATATCCCTGTCTTATTCCTGCCCTTAGGGGGAGAGCTCTCAGTTTTTCCCCATTGAGGATGATATTAGCGTTGGGTCCTTCATACATGGCTTTTATGATCTCAAGGTATGCTCCTTCTATCCCTACTTTCTTGAGGGTTTTTTATCAGGAAACGATGCTGTATTTTGTCAAATGCATTCTCTGCATCTATTGAGAGGATCATATGGTTCTTGTCCTTTCTTTTATTGATGTGATAAATCACATTAATTGTTTTGTGTATATTGAACCAGCCCTGCATCCCAGGTATAAATCCCACTTGGTCATAGTGAATAATTTTTTTAATGTATTGTTGGGTCAAGTTGGCTAATATCTTGTTGAGGATTTTTGCATCCATGTTCATCAGGGAAATTGGTCTATAGTTCTTTTTAGTGGGGTCTCTGTCTGGTTTTGGAATCAAGGTAATGTTGGCTTCATAGAAAGAGTTTGGAAGTTTTCCTTCCATTTCTATTTTTTGGAAGAGCTTCAAGAGAATAGGTGTTAACTCTTCCTTAAATGTTTGGTAGAATTCCTCTGGAAAGCCATCTGGCTCTGGACTCTTGTTTTTTGGCACATTTTTGATTACTAATTCGGTTTCCTTCCTGGTTATGGGTCTATTCAAATTTTCTATCTTCCTGCTTCAGTTTCGGTAGTGTCTATGTTTCTAGGAATTTGTCCATTTCTTCCAGATTTCCCATTTTATTGGCTTATAATTGCTCACAATATTCTCTTATTATTGTTTTTATTTCTGGTGGGTTGGTTGTGATCTCTCCTCTTTCATTCTTGATTTTATTTATTTGGGTTCTTTCCTTTTTCTTTTTGATCAAACTGGCTAGTGGTTTATCAATTTTGTTAATTCTTTCAAAGAACTGGCTTCTGGTTTCATTGATCTGTTCTACTGTTTTTTTGGTTTCGATAGCATTAATTTCTGCTCTAATCTTTATTATTTCCTGTCTTCTTCTGGTTTTGGGTTTTATTTGCTGTTCTTTTTCCAGCTCCTTAAGGCGTAAGGTTAGGTTGTGTATCTGAGATCTTTCTTCCTTCTTTATGAAGGCCTGGATTGCTATATACTTTCCTCTTATAACCACCTTTGCTGTGTCCCAGAAGTTTTGGGTTGTGGTGTTATCATTTTCATTGACTTCCATATACTTTTCAATTTCCTCTTTAACTGCTTGGTTAGCCCATTCATTCTTTAGTAGGATGTTCTTCAGTCTCCAAGTATTACCTTTCCAAATTTTTTCTTGTGGTTGATTTCAAGTTTCATAGCATTGTGGTCTGAAAATATGCACGGTATGATCTTGATCTTTTTGAACTTACGTAGAGCTGATTTTTATCCCAGTATATAGTCTATTCTGGAGAATGTTCAATGTGCACTGGAGAAGAATGTATATTCTGCTGCTTTAGGATGAAATGTTCTGAATATATCTGTTAAGTCCATCTGGTCTAGTGTGTCATTCAAAGCCATTGTTTCCTTGTTGATTTTTTTATTAGATGATCTATCCATTGCTGTGAGTGGGGTGTTGAAGTCTCCTACTATTATGGTATTACTGTCAATGAGTTTCTTTATGTTTGTGATTAACTGATTTATATATTTGGGTGCTACCACATTTGGCGCATAAATGTTTACAATTGTTAGGTCTTCTTGGTGGATAGACCCCTTGATTATGATATAATGCCATTCTGCATCTCTTGATACAGTCTTTATTTTAAAGTCTAGATTGTCTGATATAAGTATGGCTACTCCGGCTTTCTTTTGTTGGCCATTAGCATGATAGATGGTTCTCCATTCCTTTATTTTCAACTGAAGGTATCTTTAGGTCTAAAGTGGGTCTCTTGTAAACAGCATATAGATGGATCTTGTTTTCTTAACCATTCTGTTACCCTATGTCTTTTGATTGGAGCATTGAGTCCATTGATGTTCAGAGTGAGTACTGAAAGATATGAATTTATTGCCATTATGATGCTTGTAGAGTTGGAGTTTCTGGTGGTGTTCTCTGGTCCTTTCTAATCTTTGTTGCTTTTGGTATTTATTTATATATATATATATATATATATATATATATATATATATATATATTTTCATCTTTTCTCCCCTCAGAGAGTCCCCCTTAAAATTTTTTGCAGGGCTGGTTTAGTGGTCACAAACTCCTTTAGTTTTTGTTTATCTGGGAAACTTTTTATCTCTCCTTCTATTTTGAATGACAGCCTTGCTGGATAAAGAATTCTTGGCTGCATATTTTTCTGATTCAGCACATTGAATGTATCCTGCCACTCCTTTCTGGCTTGCCAAGTTTCTGTGGATAGGTCTGCTGCAAACCTGATCTGTCTTCCCTTTTAGGTTAGGGACTTTTTTTCCCTTGCTGCTTTCATGATTCTCTCCTTGCCTGAGTATTTTGTGAATTTGACTATGATATGCCTTGTTGATGGTCGGTTTTTGTTGAATCTAATGGGGGTCCTCTGTGCTTCCTGGATTTGACATCTGTGTCTTTCCCCAGGTTAGGAAAGCTTTCCACGATGATTTGCTCACATAACACTTCTACCCCTATTTCTCTCTCTTCGTCTTCTGGGACCCCTATGATTCTGCTGTTCCTTTTTAATGAGTCACTGATTTCTCTAATTCTTAAATCATGCTCTTTTGCCTTAATCTCCCTCTTTTTTTCTGCTTCATTAATCTCTTTAAGTTTCTCCTCTATATTGCTGATTCTCTGTTCTGCTGCATCCATCCTTGCTGCCATAGCATCCATCCATGATTGCAGCTCAGTTATAGCATTTTTAATTTCATTCTGACTATTTTTTACTTCTTTTATCTCTTCAGAAAGGGATTCTAATCTATTTTCAACTCCAGCTAATATTCTTATTATCGTGATTCTAAATTCTGGTTCAGACGTCTTGCTTGTATCTGTGTTGGTTAAATCCCTGGCTGTCGTTTCTTCATGCTCTTTCTTTCGGGATGAATTCCTGCTGAATTCTGTGGTTCAGTTTGTGCAGATTGTTGTGTTAATCCTGCAATCAGTTTTCTAGGTGTGCAGGATGGTTTAGTGTTGGTCTGGCTATATTTCATGGACACAAGACACACAAAAAACTTCCATGCTGTGCCGTCATCTTGGCTCCTCCTCCTTGATTTTTAATAAGATAACATCTGGCTTTACAGCATCTAGGCCCTAATTATTAAGACAGGCAATGTTACTTTCCCTTTGAGTGTCAGATGACCCTTTCTGCAAGTATATAAAAAAGATACACATTAGTCTTTTTTCCATTATTTTCAAAGTTTGTATCATTTTTCTTAATGAATCTGAGAGAAAGATGTGGGAAAGCCCAGAATTTTCTAGCAAGAGTACCATGTTCCTATTTTTATTAGTCTGGCTTTGTTAGCATTTTCATTTTTATGATAGAGACTCAAGATAAAGATAACAGAAACAGGAAAACTTTGTTGAGAATTCCCTTGCTTCACAGTAGGTGCTTTACATGTAGATATCAATACTTAAAGTCAACCTATGCAAAATTAAGCAAGAACTTGAACCCAGCCACCCTCACAGCCAGGTGCTCTCTGGGGATCTCCT
Source organism: Panthera onca (assembly GCF_046562875.1). NCBI lineage: Eukaryota > Metazoa > Chordata > Mammalia > Carnivora > Felidae > Panthera > Panthera onca. Next base: position 114,699,986 of record NC_138339.1, read on the forward strand.
GCCAGACACAGTGGACAGTGCTTATGTTACCAGAGTCTGGAAGTCTTGCCTCCTGCAGGTCCCTTCCTTCCCCAGGGCTTCTCCCATCCGCTCACACCTCCTTCCAGCACCCAGTCAGCCTGCTTCCTCTGACTTACCTGACTTATCCTCACTGCATACTCTGGCCTTATTTTGCTGTTTCCCTCTGATGTTATGGTTGCATTATACTGCAGTGTAACCAGTATAAATCAATACTTATTGACTTGGTCATGTTTTGGAAACTTTCTTTGTACAAGCCCATTCATCTTTTTTTTTTTTTTTCATCTCAATTCACACAGGACCCTGACTTGATTGTCACAGATAATATTCATGAGACTTAATTTCTTGTAAATTGCTAGCCCTTTTCAGTCTATGTGAGGCAGAGCATGCTGGTCCCTTCCAACTAAAGATCAGATATGAACCTCTTTTCAAGGGGCTTAAAATAAATAGAATGAAGAGAAATGGAAAAGCCAGAGAGACACACTGACGCATCTTTGTTTTTTTTAAGCCTGTGCTAAAGAACATGCATTCAAGTCGCTGACAGGGAGAATGTTAAGCCCAGGATGTGCTGGAGAATGTTTAAGCCCAGGATGTGCTCATAGAACTGCAAGTAATTGACAGCCACTGGGGTGAGTAGTTTTTCGCATTCACCAGGAATGTCTGTGCTGTCTTTTACAACTGCCCAAGTCTTAGTATCACGACTTAAATCTCAGTTCCTTAAAAAAAGCTCCTGTGGTTTTTCATCCCACAAACTCTTATAGTGCCCATTGCATGGATCAGCCCGCTGGTACTGTGCAAGTGTGATGTGTTGTCCAGATTTCCTATGTTGTAAGCATGAATCGTAGCTCCTGGTTGCACCTTAGACTTCTTTTTATACAGAAGCCATCGTAGCTGTATGTGAGCTCAATACAAACCAGAGGCTAGGGCTGGGAAAAGAAGGATGAGGTTTGGAAAAATGAATTGAAAATAATAAAGGGAAGGCAGAGAGGTAGCACGTGTGGAGGAGGTTAGGAGCAATGTGGAGCTTTGAGGAGGAGATCACCTTTGAAGGAGAGAGCCAGCTGCAGTGGAGAGGATGGACGTGTAGCTTGAAAGGGATCACATGAGCTTTGGGAGAAATGTTAGGCTTAACTTGATCATACACTATCTGGGTCTGTGTTAATGAGCCCTTACTGGCGTTTAATGAAGAAGCAAAGAAATGAGTGAGTGAATAAATGAATGAGTAAAATGTTTTTTTTAATCTAGCCTTCCCCCAAGCTCACTAGATTTCCACCCTGAGATATAACATTGTGTCTATCATCTCTTTTTCTCCTCTCTCCCAACCCCTTCTCTGTCGGCTTTAATTCATTTCAGTCTTGCTTTAGACGTTATAGTGTCTTTCCAAAATATCACGAAATTCTTCATGACTTGCTTGTAAATGTCATAATAAACAAATTTCACCATATAAAATTGCATAAGTGTATGGTTTTAACTAAAAGATTGATTGCTTATCTTTTGGTCTAATATATAATGTGTGTACAGAGTCCTTAGAAAATATGCTCTGGGTCTCTCAAGCTGTAACACTGGCTGCCCAGAGTTCAGGCTGACCTAAAATGGCTATCTGATTAATTGCATTGCCTTGAAGAAAAGACGGGGTAAAACATTGGTTCGTTCCCTTTATTCCAAAGATTAGTTTAAAATTTAAAAATTAGATGAAATTAACTAAGTAAGAAAATATTCTTAATATTATGAGGAAAAGACTTTTTAAAAAAATCTGTAGTTTTTTTAAACACAAGAATGTGATCATCAATTTTTTTATTTTTTTCCATTTTTACTTTAGAACTCACATGTCTAACTTCTAGGACAAGACCTATACTTTCAGGAAAGATCCCCAAATCTTTTTAAATGGGAGTTAAACCACATAAAAATGTGCAAGTGTGAAAATGCCCATGTGATTGTCTGAAAGTACAGTTCAAAATTTGTGATTCATGGCGTGGTGATTTTTTAAAATGGCACAGATGAAGCACATTATTCAGTCAATTAAGGATGTAAAGAGGCCTGCTCCAGATCCTTTGAGCTCCTGTCTATAAAGTTTATGTTTTAATTGGTCAAAGTCAGCCTTGTGCACACTTCCAGGCAGCCTAGCTGGTGAATGGTCTTTGGGGAAACGTATCCCTAGACACCTGGAACAATGCAAACAATGTAGGACGCCCTCAATAAAAATCATTGGAAAACTGTGTAAATGTGATTCAAATACGGAAAAGTAGTAGAAATAAGATTTCCAGACACTGTATGCGAAGTTGGGCAGCCAATCCCACGCCCTTGCTATGCTGGTGCCCTCTGTGTGTATGCATGCGTACTCTGCCATGAATAGTTAGCAAACATTTCACATGTGCAAACCATTTCCTACTTCTCCAACTTTCACCCCCAGCCCCTGTTGCAGGATCCTGTTTTCAGGGCTCCTCCCATTTCCAGCCATGCCCAGCATGCCGGGACAAGAATTGGCACCCCCTGCATACCAATTTCGGATCTGCCCCCTGCCAAGCCATTAGCCACCCATCCCCTGACTCTCTCCATGGTCCTGTGATGGAAGCTGAAAGGAGCAAAGAGTCCAGGAAAATTTTTAGAAAGGAGGGTTGTGGTAAAGTGAGGGTGTGGTCTAAATTGAGAGGAAGCAAACAGGGCAGGATAAAGTGGTCTCTGGAGGACAAAGTCACCTGGGCCATTAAAATATAGCAAAATGTAAGTCTTTCTTTTTTTCAGCAATTCACAAAACATGTTTTGGGAGCAACTGTTCTTCCAGAGGTGAGAAGGGCAACTCACACTAGAAGAATCTTTGGTAGTAGGATGAGGTTGCATGTCTTTTTAAACAAATCAGGCTAACATGTGTTAGGAATGTAATCTTGCAGCTAGAAAACAATAGTCACAACAACACCCTCCCACCCCCCCCCAACCCTCCCCAAAAAAACCCCAGCAGCATTGATAGATTTCCATCCAGCCATCCTTTTAGCCCCCTTGCGTGATAGAGTACGGACTGCTTGGGAGAGAAAACTCGGGGAGTGGGTAAGGTTCTTCCCTTATTGCTGAGAACAGCATCGCATGGAAGGAGGCAGGACGTGAAGGCGCTTGCTTTATTTTCAAGCTCTGCACTGCTCATCTGGTCCAGCTTTTTGGCAAAGAGAAGGACACCAGCCGGGACCTTGCAGTCCCTCCACTCAGCACAGAGCTTCCTTAGATTAGTGCCCAAACTAATTTTTATGACATGTCATTCCAGTAAGGGCACTGCTGCATTTCACAGATGGGCTTCCCCTAGATAGCGACTGTTGATTGGCCGAGTTGGGATCTGGCTGGATTAGGGAAATTTAAACTGACAGCTGGTCTTTTTTGCATGGAGCATAAAGCCCTTGTTGTTGGAGGAAGCAATGGGGGCCAGTCAGACCCCCGGCCAAATAGGAGGGCTGCTCTTGGCCATGACCAACACTTCCCAAGATAAGATGACTTTTTAAAAACAAGAATTGTGCAAATACAGTTACACTGTACAGCCCAAGTGATCTCAGGCCCTACCTAAAAGATCAGAGCAGACAAGAAAACAGCCCAGTGGAACATGATGTGGGAATGCAGAAACAATTTAAAGAAGCCCGCTTCTGTGTGGAAATCCCAGAAGTCCTAATTACAGGGAACCTGAATTCCCTGGAACAAGCAATAGTATCTAAGTCTCTGCTGGAAGTTTAGTTTACATGATCAGTAGGTACAGAGCAGGGATTTAAAAGGTTTATTTGCCTGAGGAAAGAGCTGCAAGTATTTAGAAATAAAACTACTAATGAAAGCATGTATGTAAACATGTGCCAGGGATTGTGCTAAGTGCTTAATGTACATTAACTCATCCGATCCTCACAGCTACCCATGAGATGGATACCATTATTATCCTTGATTTACAGAGGAGGAAACTGAAGCTTGCAGAAATTAGGAAGCCTCTGGGCTAGTCTGAGAGCCTCGCCCACATTAATAACAGTGTTTTCTAAACTATAGGTCACAATCCATTAAAGATTATAAAATCCATCTAGTGAGTAGCTACTAGGCTTTAAAAAACAGAATAGAAAAATATCAGAGTACACTACATATATTAGGAATAAGAATTGTTTCTTTATCCTTTCAATTCATTTCTGTATACTATATGTGTTGTTGATTGCAACATAAAATGTAGGCTCTTTTTGAACTTTGTATAAATGAAATGATGTCATATATGTTCTTTTGTGTCTTTGGTGTCTGGCTTCTTTTACTCAGACTATTTTTGAGAACTAATATAATGTAGTATAGTATAATACAACACAATATAATAAATACAATATGGCTATAGTTTGCTCATTCTCGGCATCAAATTATGTACAACATACATACTGTGTATTGCATGATCACACATAGTTTAAGCCAGTTTCTTATGGATGATATTTGGGTCATGTCCATGTTTTTTTGTTTGTTTGTTTGTTTGTTTTTAACTAATACAGAGAGTGCTGCTATGAACTTTCTACTGTGTGTCTTTTGGTAAACATATATACACACATCCCTGTTGGCTAGGGGATATAGCTAAGAATGTAATTACTGGATCACTGGGTATATGGAAGTTCACCATTAGTAGACACCACCGAATAGTTTCTTCAAAATATTAGTACCAATTTAAATAACGTTTCTTACAGTCAATTATGGTCAAAGAAGTTTGAAAAATACTGAGTTGTGATTTCTGTGGGGAATGCTTTTTGAGATACCAATACAGAAATGATTGTGTATTCATCTACCCCTGACTCTCTTTTCCTTCCTGCTTGCACCCTCCATCTATAACTCTGAGCAGGGCTGAGAAGGTAGAGGGCTGGGGGAGAGACTGCAGAGTCTAAAACAGCTTTAGGGCAGAACAGAAGGAATGTGCACCTGTTGGGTGAAATAGCTGGCTTCCCAGTAGCAGGTTCTGTTCTCTATGTCTGGAAGGAACCTTCCTGACACTTCTGTGACCCTCCACCGCTATTCAACTCTTGGCCTCCCTAGGATACTAGGGAGACAAGCCTGGTCCCCTGGCCACTACCTAGCTTCCTGTCCTTGGAAACCTGCCTGGTCTATCAGAGCATTCACTTTTCTGCAGCCCTGTCCTTCCAGAGGTAAGATGTGCGGTCATAGAGACAGCCACCTGAAGGCAGACCAATGAGTGAGTTTTTCATGATCAAAAAGGTAATGAAATAAAAGAGGGACTAAGCCTGCAGCTCCAGAGAGGACTGTCTTCAGAGAGAGGGGAGAAACAGAGGAAAAATAGAACGCAAACCATCCAGGGAGCAAAGGACTGGAGACTGCCTCTCTGCCTTTTTTATGCTGCCAATGATAAGCACATGGAACATCATTCTCTGTCCAGAACAGTCTCCTGCTGGCACAGGGCCACCCAAGACACATGTTCTGAAAGTCTTGCTCTCACTTCCATCCTGACAGAAACACCCAGGGTGGGCCCCCCTAACCTCGCTGAGTGCACACAACCAAGAACTGCCTGTAGGGGAGTGCTCTCCTGTTTGCCCTGTCCTCCCAGCCCGGTCTCCACAGGGAACCCACAGAGAGCTTGAGAAGGAAATGCAGGGCCATGGCGTGTGGGTGTGGAGCTTGTGGCCTGAGAGATGAGGGGGGATGCCTCTGTCAACCAGAGGGGCTCTGTCATCCCAGAGCCAGGCCTTATTCTAATATCCACAGATCCTCCAAATGAAGTGGAAGGGGTCTGATTCTTGCAGTTCTCCCAGAAACCACACCAATCCCCTTCTCCGCTACATTTCTGCATTTAGAAGCTGCTTCCACCCCAAGAGAAGAGTGATAGATACTGCAGGGTAAGACACATCACTTCCAGTAACATGAGGATATTTAGAAAGTTGACTCAAGATCAGTAGACCCTAGCCATGTGTGGCATTAAGCACTTGAAACATGGCTAGTCCAAACTGAGATGTAAAATACACAGAGGATTTCAAGGAATTAGTTAAAAAATATAAAACATCTCATTAATAATTTTTATTCTGTTACATGTTGAAATGGTACTATTTGGGATACATTCAACTAAAGAAAATATATTATTAAAATTAATTTCATCTATGTTTGTTTACTTTTTTAAAAAAATGTGCCTTTGGATCATTTAAAATTACATATGTGCCTCACATATACCTTTTGAATAACACTGCTCTAAAATCAGACCACTTGGTCTGTTGCTAATTGCTTGTCTTTGGGAAATAGTCTCACTTCTTTGTGTCTCAGTTCCCTTTTCCAGAAAATAGGAATATTCATGCACCTCCCTGATATTGTTGTTAGGAATAAATGTGTTCATATACATAAAGTGTTGAAAGCAGTGCCTAGCATGAAATAAGTATTCCCTAAATGTTAGATATATTAGTCTTAACATCACCCCAGGTTCTCTGTGAGAGCAAAACTTGACAGCTTCATTAGGTCTTCTACCCTTGTCTCTAGGGGAACCCCAGTGTAGCCACTTCAGTCAACACAGATGGAATCAATCATTTGCACTCCTGAGATGCCTACAAGATTAATGATTATATGTCTGGGAATGCCTGTCTTTTCATATAGATGCCATATATAGATAGGATTCATGCTGTACTTTATGGTAAACTACTTCCTGATCCTTTGATGAAACCAGATTGTGTCCTGCTCTCCCCAACCCAGAGGATGCTGGGAAGAATTTTCCGTACAGTGCCAATTGGGCCACAGATGAATAGCTGTTGTGGAAATATGCCCTTATTTCTGGTTTAAATGATTACTCCCAATGTTTTTAATTTATCAGAATACTAAGGTCTTAAAAAAAAGTCATGAATAATTTTGGAAATAGATATACACATTAAGAAAGAAATTGGAATCCATCTGGAACTTAGGAATATTTAATCTAAATCTTGAGCTTACATATAATAGTTCGTTATGGATTTTTTTTCCCCCTGAACTGAATATAAGACCCTTGCTTTGGGCTACAATGGTGCCTGTTGTTCTCAACTCATTGAAAAACAAGTTCTGATCTTTTCCTTTTAAAGTATTCTGTTTCCAAATGCTTGTCTTGTTTAAAAAAAAAGAAAGAAAGAAAAAAAAAAAAAGCATATCCTGGTGCCACGAATTAGAGGCTACATTTTTTTTTTCCAGTTAATGGCACATTATTTACTTTCTAGATGTGTAAACGAGTAATGAGTCCCTTGAGGGAAAGATAGTATTGAAGAGCAAATAAATTCCATGGATGAGATCCACAGAATTTTAAAAAATGATTATAAACTCATGCTTTCAGCTAATAATAGTCAGGGTTTTGTTGAAGGGTAAGAACACTGAATTGAATTACACAACTGAAGAAAGAGAAATACATTTCCATAATTCACTTTGAATTATAGAGGTTTGATTTCTATGCTCTGTTGTTCTGGTTTAAAAAAAAATCTAAATTATAAGAAGAATGATTTTGTAGAGAAGGCAAAGTTCTTTTTTAAGAGATTCATAAAGCCAGGGTTTTGTTTTTCCCTCCCACTCTGGGCATCACAAATTGCTTCTGTGATCCCGTAAAATATCTCCAGAGACTTATTAGCAACAGGCATGGCTAATTAACACAGCCCGGGAATGTGGCGCCTTCCCTGGATTCCTAAACCCTTTAATCCGGAGCAGGACCCACACTTCTTTGCATGTCCCCAAGGCCATTAAATACTTATCAGAGATCCAATTACTTTAGATCCAGGTCAAAAGGCAAAACCAGACAAGGAATACTGAATTGGACACTATTCTTAAAACTTTAAATTTTAGACTGTCTATGACCACTCAGAAAATGGTGTCATTTACACAGAATTCTGAAGGAGACATAAAAAGAAAGACCTGAGGGAAATGAAGACAGACTTGGGGACTGACTTAATTGAGGCACAGGGATGATGAAACGACCTGTTGAAGTCCTATCCAATTCTATACCATGAGTGGTGTAGTGCTATTATCTTTACTGATCCTTTGGTGTCACATAAATTTAACTTCATTGTGCTAGACTCAGACATTTTGTCTCTATAAAGAAATGTAATAATGAGTTAGTACTTATGAGTTCTGGGTCATATAATGTTAAAATGATATGTGACATACACTATTAAACTGAAAATAGAAACTACAGAAGCAGTATTCTTGCTTGGATGGTTTTGAGAATCAGAATGTTGTTATTTCAGTAAAGCGTTTAAAGAAATAATTTGTGATATCTCCATTGCCAAAATAGAGAATTGTACCATTGCTGAATTTTGTAGCTGATGGAACAAGCAACTCCCAGGGACCAACATTATTTTTAGGTGATTGCTAGGGTGAAGTCCCTTATTCTGTACTTGATCATTTATGTCTTATCCAATATAGAGGGCAAATTTATCAAACTTAAGCTGGCACAAAGCTGAGAGGGAGAATAACTATGCCAGATAACAAAATCAAGGTTTGTCTTTTTGAGGGGAAGGGAATTACAAAACTACATTTAGAAAACGTTTAGAAAGCCACCTTCACAAATACCTATTGAGGATAATCTGCTTGGCACTACTGATATGAAAAGGACCTGGGGGCTGTTGTGTTTTGGTTGAGGACAAGTATCCAAGCAAAACACAATGCAGCTGAATTAATGTAAGAATAAAACTCTAGTGAGGTGGCAAGACTCCCACATACTTTGTACTTATTTTCACCACATCTAGAGTGTGGTTTTCCCTTTTTGGCACCAAATTATATGAGACACAAGCTGAGGTATGATCAAGAAGAAGTGACCAGAATGATATTATATAAGGAACAGAAAGAAGCAGGAAAGAAAGTCCTTTTGCATTGGCATGAGAAGTGTCTTCAAATATCCCAAAAAGCATCAAACTATTGAGACAATACTAGGACCTCAAGTGGAGTGCATCCTTTGCATTTCCTTTACTAGCCATGCTTGTCCACCTGGGGATTGTAAACTTCTGAATGGCAGAGGCCTCTTTTTTGACACCCATGAACCTCTTATCTGTTCTCACTGGGCTGCTTTAAAGCCTTCAGAGGCTTTTATCATAGTAAACGTCTTGATACTTATACATCTCACAGTGACTATAATTTTTTTTTAATTTGAAAGTTTTTAAGATAAATAAAATAAAGGTTCTTATGAAATTATTTGGCCCTGAAAAACTAGTTTTGCTTACAAGTAGAATATTTGGGGCACCTGGGTGGCTTAGTCAGTTGAACCTCTGACTTCAGCTCAGGTCAGTCTGTGAGTTTGAGCCTTCTGTCTCCCTGTCTTTGTGCCCCTCCTCCACTTGCTCGCGCTCTCTCTCTTTCTCTCTTTCCTCTCTCTTTAAAAAATAAACATAAAAAAAAAAACCAAAGAGAATATTTGGGAATATTTGGAAAGTGAGAAAAATCTACCCATAAACTGCTTTTGAATGGAATGGTATTTTTAAATGTCTGCAGTTTTAGGTTGATATCATGTTGCTGGTTGACATTTAATTAATTGTGTATTCATTTTGTAATATATATGTATATAAATAATTGCTATATATATTATAATATAAATATACTAAGCCTAGTATTTTTGTAATCCTTTTCAAAAGTCAGAGGTCCCAGGGCACAGTAAGCCGGTGACAAGTGGATAAAAGATCACTGCCTGCCACAGTGTCTGTTACATTGTAAGCACTCAGTAAGTATTTGCCAAATCACTTAAAATACACTGGTTTATCAAATAGAAAACAAAATTTCTGGTTCATTTCTCTGCTAAGAGCTTTAGAGAGGGCATTAAAAGGAGAGTGGGAATGGGAGGCAGGGCAGCAGCTGTCCTCAAATTTCTGGTGGATCTGCTCCCCAAGAAAAGATACATCCTAATTTGGTTGTTAATTGCAGGTGGGATTGTCCCCAGTACTGCACCAGGGCCATTTCATGTTAATAGCAGGAAGTGTAGTGCGATCAAACTCTTATTTAGTTCAGGAGTTGAGTCACTGCTCTTCTAAAAAGGGAGGATTCTAAGTATACTGAAAGGGGGAGCTGGTCACTGGATATTGGGAAGGGTGTCTTTTTGCAGGTCTTTTTGAAAAAAGGCAACAGATTAAGCAGGGGATCAAAATATAAGTGAAAGACTTGCCTACCAAGTTAAAAAGCAAAAAAGAACTGAACTAAAATAAAAATAGCTCCAACCCAGAGATCAAGAGGACTATTTTGTCCAAGGAAAGAATAGAAGTAGTCCGCTTACACTCTGCCAAGCCACTAGCTTCAAGTGCATCTTTGTGCGGATAGTCGAGGGTCTGAAAGGCTTTATTATTAAGAAGTTAATGCTTGACAGCGGCCGACTCCACCACAGCAAAATTACCCGCCTTCGAAAGACGGCCTCCTATGAGTCTTGGGTTAATTACTCAAACCTCCAAATTATCCTTCAGGGAACAAAATGAAGCATGAAAAATCAAAAGCAGATCTGTAGCTGAGATTATGAAAAGGGAGTGGGTTCCTTTCCATTTTAAAAAATGTTTATTTCTATTGTAGGAACCACAAGAGGGGAAAGGGAAAAAAAAAAAAAAAAAAACCTGCCCGTGGACCAAGCAGGCAATAAATGGCTGGCAGCTGTACAGCCCAAGGGGAAAACAAAATCTGCTCATATAAATATTCACAAGGCAGTTTTCTTTAAATTTCCAAAACAAGTCACCCCAAATCAAATTGCTTGAGAACAGAGGTGCTGAGATGGAGACACCCCAAGTCTTGTTGCTAAAGAATATTTTCACTAGGCACCATTTTGTAAAATAGCTGATATGCTAAATCAAGCCACCTACAATCTACTGAAGATAAAATAACTACTTAAAATTATTTCCCCCTCATATCTGTTAACTCACCCTACTTCCCATATCAGGAAGTAAATTCATTTTTGAAATAATTTGTTTTTGTTGAGACTCACCACCACTAAAACCTTTCATTTGTTTCTCTGCTTTTTTTTTCCCCATCAGAAATGGCTGTCATATACTCCCAAAACCATCTAAGAGAATCATTTCTCAAACAGAGGTATATCCCTACAGATGTTGTTGAAAGGGGGTGGCTGAGAGAATCTGGGTGATGTACTGAGGAAGTATATAAGGTTTGCCAGATGCTAAAACCAATATTGACCTATAATTTTCTCTAAACAAATTAGGGCCAACAGCTAATTAACTCACTGTATTTTTTTCTTTCTTTCTTAAGATTGTGGTAAAATATACATAACATAAAATTTATCTTCTTAACCATTTTGAAATGTACAGTTCAGTGGCGTTAAGTACATTTGCATTGTTGCCCACCTGTCACCCCCAACCATGTCCAGAACTTTTTTCATCTTCCCACACTAAATCTCCATCCCCACTAAATAATAACTCCCCATTTTCTTTGTCCTTGAGTCCTTGGCAACTATCATTCTACTTCCTGTCTCTATGAATTTGGCTGCTCTATCATAGTCCTTTTTGAATGATGCTCTAATTCTTTTTTTTTAATATGAAATTTATTGTCAAATTGGTTTCCATACAACACCCAGTGCTCATCCCAAAAGGTGCCTCCTCAATACCCATCACCCACCCTCCCTCCCACCCCTCATCAGCCCTCAGTTTCTTCTCAGTTTTTAAGTCTCTTATGCTTTGGCTCTCTCCCACTCTAACCTCTTTTTTTTTTCCTTCCCCTCCCCCATGGGTTCCTGTTAAGTTTCTCTAATTCTTAAATCAAGGTGAACCTAGAACTCTCTTTAGTCTTTTCCCATTATCTTGTATGGGCATATCCATCGCCTCAGCTCCAGTTTTTAGGTGCAGTTCATTGACACATTTGAAATATTCCTTGCACCTCCCCCCCCCCCCACCCTGCCATTGCCTTCTAAATTCTTATATTGGCCCAACTAGAAGGACTTATCTGTCTACAAGGCTGCGCTGCCTCTAAATGACCCACATAGGAAGTGTGCTGTATGCCAATACAGAAATGGAGCTGTTTTCTCTCAAGTTTGTGGAGCAGCTATTAAACAGTTGTTCTGTCCTGGAAGCCCTGGTTATGTCAAGGTGCAATTTGATATGTGTGGATTAGAAATCCCAGTAGCCTTTTCTTACAGCCTAGGTTTCAGAAGATTCCTCTTGGACCGTGCAAAGCTGAGAACTAATAAGAGTGGCTCTACCATGTTCTTTGTCTTGGAAATGGGCTATTGGATGGAGTGCTCTTTGCTAATGGACAGGCAGAGAGCATTTGGAATAGCAGCAGGGATGGAATAAATTTCACTTTTACTCACATTTTGCCATTGATTACTGAAGGTCATCCTGTTCTATGCTAAATTCTGACTTGATGAGACAGGATGCAATAGTCCCTATCATAGTCAAGATACAGTAGATGCAAACCAAGAGGTGAAAAGTGAAATATGGACACAATTCTCCTATTCTTTATGGGCTTTCATTACTTTTCACAGAATCTGTTTGAATACCCCTCTAAAGACCTTGTGCTTAATCTCTCCTCTCCCTACATTTCTTTTCTTCATTTGTTCTTGATTGACATGAGAAGCCATAACCAGACTTAGTGTGGGGAGGTAAATTGCTTGGAGAGAAACTAAACAGAGAAGGGAGATGGAAAGGAAACAGAACAGTGCATGTTTCTTTTTCTTTTATAAATTTTATAAATAATATTCCAGCCATAGGGGAAGAAGAGGAATCTTAGATAAGTAAAATGAGCCATTATGGAGACAAACCTTGTAGACTAAGAAATAAGATTCATTTAGTTATGTAGAGCCTTGGATTAACCATCATGCATCCATGCTTAATCCCGATTTTGCTTTGAAAGCAATAGCCTAGAGTCTGCAAACCTGGTTTCTAGACTAGGGTTGGCCACTAACTCTCTTTATGACCTTGGTCAAGTCAAACATCCTCTTTGAGCCTCAGCTTTCTTATATATGTAATAGAAAAAAATAACATCTGCCTCTCTCTCTGCCTTGAGTTAGTATTATGCTACTTTGCATATAAAAATTTACAACAGTATACTTCCACTTATTCCTTCCCATTTTTTGTTATTCTTGTCATATATTTAACTTGTACATATTTTATAAACCCCACAATGCATTTTTAAAAAGTTTTTCTTTCTAAGACAGTTGTTTTTCAAGTAAATTAAGAAAAGAGAAAAAACATCATTTATATTTACTCATGTAATCATCATTTCTGGCATTTCCCATTCCTTCCTGTAAATCTGAATTTTCATCTGGTATCATTTCCCTTTGACCTAAAGACCTTCCTTTAGTATTTTTTATAGTGCAGATATGCTATGGCAAATTATCTCAGATTTCATTTATCCAAAAATACCTTCAATTTCACTGTTATGTTTAAATCATATATTCATGGATATAAAAGGCTGGGTTGACAGGTTTTGTTTTATTTTTTCTTTTTAGCACTCTAAAGATATTATTTTATTGTATTCTGAGTTGCATTGTTTGTAATGAGAAGTTAACTGTCATTTACATTTACATCCATGGGGCTAGAGGGAGGAAATGCTTTCTACATGTTCTCTCTCCATGGTTTTCAGAAATTTGACTATAATATGCCTAGGTGTGTTTTTCTATGCATCATCCCATTAGAGATTTGTTGAGTTTCTCAGACTCCATTCTTCCATCTGTGGGTTGATAATTTTTAAAAATTTAAAAATTTTCAGCCATTATTTCTTCCAAAATTTTTTCTGCTCAATTCTTGCAGGGACTCTAATTGCTTGTAGATCTCTTGGTATTATCCCAAAGATAATTGGCATTATTTTTTTTTCCTTAATTTTTTCCTCTTTCATTTTTATTTTGAGTAATTTCTTTTTTTTTAAGTTTTTAAGTTTACTGATCCTTTCTTGAGCAGTTTTCCGTGTAGTGTTAATTTCACCTGGTGATTTTTAACACTCAGAGATTGCAGAATTTTTGGCTCTAGAATTCCACTTGGTTCTTTTTTAGAGTTTTTATTTTTATCCATTTTTTTCTACTCAATATAATCACATTTTCAGTTAATTATTTAATATATTTATAATAGTTGTTTTAAAGTCCTTGTCTGCTTATTCCAGTAACTGTCATCTGCAAATCTGTTTCTAATGACTGTTTTTCCTACATTTAGTTTTTGTTGTTGTTTTGTTTTGTTTTGTTTTTGCTCTCTTGTATGTAATACAATTTTAATTTTTGGACATTGTATATAAATGTACTTATGTTCGCTCACTGCTTTAACTGTATCAAATTCACCTGTGTTTAACCCCGCCACCCTCATCCCAAATCGCTATTTGATCATATCAGTAGTTGAACTGGGTGAGGATTGGCTGAAGTTTAAGATATGTTTAGCTTGCTTACCTTTGGATTAAACTCTGTCAGGGCTCAAGAGTGTGCAGAGTTGTACAGTTTCTCTCTGCTTATCAGTCACTCCCCCAATGCTATTTTTCTCAGCAAACTTCATGGTGGATTATTATGGTATAAGAAGAAGAAATGTTGGTCCATGTGTTCTGTCCCTGTGTGGGGTTCTTCTAGACTACAGTCTTAGCCAGAACACATTGTTTTACAAAGCTGGCCAATTTCCCTCCATCCTGAAAAGTCTCTCCATCCCAGTTTCTGTCTGTACTTAAACCATGTTCCCCTACATGTAGAAGCTGTCACAGCTCTCTATTCACCTATAAAAAGCTTATTTCTCTTGGAGTTAAGTTCATCGAGTCTTCATTATATTCACCCCTCTTCCTCTGCCTTGTAGAAAAATATAATTTTTATTTTGTCTGGGACTTTTTCGTTGTTAGCTAAAGGAGGGACAGTCTTTGGCATCCTTCTATATTGTAACCAGTAGCAGAAGTCTCAAAGAAGTAGATTGTTATTAAAACAGATTTCTCTGGACTGATGTATCACTATGTAACCCAAGTGTCTGAGAGGCACTCATTTGGGAAGACCATCTTCTTTCAGCAGGAAGCTATTATGTCTGTGTACAGATCAGAGTATTACTGCCAGTTTTCTACTGTCTTGTTTGCATCTCTGGCCAAAGTTACTCCTTATATCTTTCCATATTTTTCCATCATCTAGCCATTTTCTGATTTTAAAAGCAATATGATTTATGGTTAAATACATAGGTTTTTCTTAACTATAAAAAACCATTGGGAAATATATGGAGCTGTGTTCTCCTATCAGAAACATGTTTATTGCTATAGTGGAAAAACACATTCCATGCCTGCTTCTCAGAGATACTGTACTTTGATCCAGGAGCCATGTTTAGGATATCTTACAAAAACTTTCTAGGCCTCAGTCTCCTAGTTTCTTATATGAGGGTTTATACTAAATGATCTTTAAATATCTTCCAGTCCTAAATTTCAGATATGGGTAGCTCTAGATCCTCTTAAAGGAAGATGATACCCACCTTGACTAGGTATGCATGCCATTGCTCTTTAAGTTGCCAGTTCTGATTCAGCTGGAGTTATGGCTAGAATTGGCCTGATCTGCTTAGACTGGTGAGTTGTCCCATCCTTCTGTTACCTTTTTCCTCCCTCTAGCCCCGTGGATGTAAAATATAGCCTCTAGGTTCTGCCTGTAAAAAGCCTTGCCAGACCAGGGTCTAATCAGGAGGCATCCATTATTCTCTTCTAATTTGAACCTCTTTATACCAGAAAACATCAACCTTAATATTTTAGCATACCTTAAAGACTTAATAGCATCATTTTTGTACAAATAAGCAGAATAATTTTTTTTAACATTTGGTAGTAACAGTATAGTATCCCTGAGAAGTGGTGCAAAAACTTAGGTGAATTCCTGGGTAGTAGATTCATAAGGGGTTCTTTAGGGAAGTCAGGAAATAAGAGTTCCACTCTTAATATTTCAAGGAACTTGTCACCTTGGCAACTGCTATGCTTTCCCACAGACTTCTCTTTCTCCCATGAATCCTCAGTTTTTCTGGGGCTTGAAACTCTTAATAATCAAATAACAAGAACTCTTCTGAGGTGGTTTTATAACCTTTAGAGTTTAACAAGCTCATATGTGCACCTTATCTCCTACACCGATGACAGCCTTGTGTGATAGGATACTAGAACTGACTATGGATCTGGTCCAAAGTGACATCAGTCATGGAATTCAACCAACTCAACAAAATCAAGGCTCTGATTTATGCTAAAGTGAGTATGAATAACTGAAACAGGCTTTCAATTAAAATTTGACTGTGACTTGATTCCTTGGAGAATGTGAGATTTTTAGAGATATTCTGAATTAAAAAAATCTTCCAAGGTCAAATATCCTTGGAAGATAATCATCTACTCTTGAAGAAACACAGTGGACACTAGCATATTTATTAATGACTCTTCAATAAAGATAATTATTTGCCATTTTGTTCAGCCTAATTGTTCCCCAAATTATTTGATTATAAACATGTTTTTTTCCTACTTTGGAAGCCCTGGAATCCTCTGAGGTTAAGTTAACCTGAGGAACTCTGAGCAGGAAATCTGTGTGAAAGTGAAGACAAGTGTGTTCTTAAAAGGCTCCATCCCACACGTGAAGGTATTATTCCTTCAAGCACAGGAGTAGACTTGGAATAGCAGAATAGCTCTGTTAGATGGATATATGGCCAAGAGAGGCTATGGTCCCTAAGCTTGCTCCCATCTCTCTCTTCTACAGTTAATCTTGGTAACATAAGCTGGGGGCTGCTTTCTTCTCAGATGTATGAATTGATAGAGCCAAAATAAACCAAATTCCAAATGCAAATGAAAAAGCTCAGGAGTCTACTGTTGCTCTGTGCTTAAAGCTAGTTTTACACTTAATCGCTTCTCTAAGTACCTATTCCTACCTGGGCTTCCCCAGGGAATAGGAAGCCATTTTGTTAACTGTTTCATGCTATAATTCAGGAGATACAATTTATGAGCTGTTCCAGAGGCCAAGAACAGAATCATCCCCAGCAGAAGATGCAGTGCTTTAAGAACAATGAAATCCCTTCCCTGTGGCAAAAGGATAAAACAGACATTAAGAGTCTTAGAATCTATTAACAAAATATACTAAGTGCAAATGTACTGAGGTGATAGCTAATGTTAACATTGATATAAGTTGCCTATTGAAGTTTTAATGTTTGACTGGTTGGATTCTTTCCCATGTCACTCTCTTCACTCTCTCACAGTTAACCTTGACTCTGTTGTTGACCTAACCTGAGCCTTGCATATTTTCTGCTACATCAGGAAAAGGTTAGGAATTTATAAAGCAAACCAAACAAAACTCTGAGATTCGTTACTGTAATGGTTACTTTCCTGTTGGGAATTTTGAATCTAAAACAAAATGAGGAGATCAAGCCTGTATATGGCAGGCAGCTTGTCAGTCTACAACACAGTTTATGCATAAGACACTGAAAGGAAAGATTTGCAGAAATGAGGCCAATTTGCGGTATTCAAGGCCCAATATGCTTCTAACACACACATTTCTGGACACATATTTTGAAATGCATTAAGCGTATATTGACAGTGTATTAAGTCACTTAGTACAAGCAATTTAAAGAGACGGGAAATGTATCCATGAACATGGAAATATAGAACATGGAGAATATATCCATAATATTATTAACACTATTCTAAAAAGTACCAGTGGAATTGTTGAATCATTATCTTATACACCTGAAACTAATATAACACTGTATGTTAATTATACCTCAGTTTTAAAAAGTACTAATGATCTTTTTGATCTTCAAAGGAAATTATTTAATGGAAATATCAATGAGAACACATCCCAAGGATTATTGTCAAAGTATAGAACTTATTATATTAACTATCAGAAAGAATCTACTTAATCCCATGAATGCGGAATGGTTATTTTTATTTCAACAGACAGAAGTAGGTAAACTTTGCATCTTTGTAAACCTAGATTGATATTTGAATACCTGGTTTAGCTTAAGTCCTGAGCAAGCTGCTGCAAGATTTTCAGGGTGAAATTCATTGTTACATTAGAGATTTCCATCCCCTTGCTTTGTGCTAGCCATTCTTAATATGTAACATGGCCAAAATACTACTGAATGATCAAATACTGGGTCTTAAATAAAAATAGTTGAGGTAAACAGTATATTTCTGCTAGAAAGTATTTTTTTCTTTTAGAAAATCACTTGCTTCCATCTAACTGATGTTTTTAATTCTACACTTAGACATACATTACCTTGGGTTGAGACAAACCCTATTGGACTGGCTGGCTCAATGGGTAGAGCTCTCAACTCTTGATCTCGGGATTTTGAGGTCAAGCCGCAAAGTGAGTGTAGAAATTACTTAAATAAATAAATAAACTTTAAAAAGGGGAGGCACCTGGGTGGTTCAGTCAGTTAAGTGTCTGACTCTTGATTTTGGCTCAAGTCATGATCTCACAACGTATGAGTTCGAGGCCCACATGGGGCTCTGCACAGACAGTGTGGAGCCTGCTTGGGACTGACTCTCTCTCTCTCTCTCTCTCTCTCTCTCTCTCTGTCTCTCCCCTGCTTGTGTTCTCTCTCTCAAAATAAATAAACTTTAAAAAAAGGACATTAAACCTTTTTAAAAAGTAAACAGAAGAGCTATTACAGTATATTAAAACAGACTAATGTATCATCGTCAATTCAGTTACTGAAACTTAGGGAGAATGAATTTGCCAAATCTTTTTCTGAAATTAGACTTTGACAGGAAAGGTAGGTGTACTTCAGAACAGTAAATGCTGAGGAGCTCCCAGCAACAGGAGATGAGACCATCCTAACTCATAGTCTTTTTCCAACAGAGATGACTATAAATACTCGTTTCCTTCCATTTAAAAAGTTGACTCAAAAAAATCTCTGGGGTTGTGTTTACATTTTTAGAACCCTTATATTCTCAAATCTTCACAAATATCAGCAGTATTCTCACCTAAGAAACTCTTTAGGTTTCCTTAGCATCACTCAATGCCTAAGGTGTTCTGTCCTGCTTGACACTTTCATTCCTTGAACAAACACCTAAGGATGATAAGATACTTCTGTAGTCTTCCTGCTTGGTGTGGGAAGACTGGGAAAGACAAACTCATTAGCAGTGTGTCGCTGTCTTTATGGATTCCATATCTAGTCCTCTCTGAAATCATTATATATGACCCTTTAAATATTTTATTTGTTTTGCTTTGAAAATTCATCCTTTTAAATTAATTACATTTTCCTAGGATCCATTGAGCTTTCTTGTTGACCATTAAATCAACAAAAAGCAAATAAATGTGATTCTAAGGAGTGTATTTTGAGATTTTTTAAATTAACTTATTTATTTTTTAATTTACATCCAAGTTAGTTAGCATATAGTGCAACAGTAATTTCAGGAGTAGATTCCTTAATGCCCCTTACCCATTTAGCCCATCCCCCCTCCCAGGAACCCTCTGTTTGTTCTCTCTATATAAAAGTCTTTTGTTTTGTCCCCCTCCCTGTTTTTATATTGTTTTTGCTTCTCTTCCCTTATGTTCTTCTGTTTTGTATGTTAAATTCCTCATATGAGTTAAGTGATATCATATTTGTCTTTCTCTGACTAATTTCACTTAGCATAATCCCAGCAGATCCATCCACGTAGTTGCAAATGGCAAGATTTCATTCTTCTTGATTGCCGAGTAATACTCCATTGTACATATATACCACTTCTTCTTTATCCATTCATGCATCTATGGACATTTGGGCTCTTTCTATGCTTTGATGTTGTTGATAGCTCTGCTATAAACATTGGGGTGCATGTGCCCCTTCGAAACATCACACCTGTATCCCTGGGATAAATGCTTAGTAGTGCAATTGGTGGGTCATAGGGTAGTTCTATTTTTAATTTTTTGAGGAACATCCATACCGTTTTCCAGAGTGGCTGCACCAGTTTGCATTCCCACCAGCAGTGCAAAAGAGATTCTCTTTCTCTGCATCTTCACCAACATCTGTTGTTGCCTGAGTTGTTAATGTTAGCCATTCTGACTGGTGTGAGGTGGTATCTCATTGTGGTTTTGATTTGTATTTCCCTGATGATGAGTGATGTGGAGCATTTTTTCATGTGTCTGCTAACATCTGAATGTCTTCTTTGGAGAAGTGTCTATTCATGTCTTTTGCCCATTTCTTCACTGGATTATTTCTTTTTTGGGTATTGAGTTTGATAAGTTCTTTATAGATTTTGGATACTAACCCTTTATCTGATATGTCCTTTGCAAATATCTTCTCCCATTCTGTCAGTTGCCTTTTGTTTGTTTCCTTCGCTGTGCAGAAGCTTTTTATTTTTGTGATGTCCTAATAGTTCATTTTTGCTTTTGTTTCCCTTGCCTCCGGAGACATGTTGAGTTAAGAAGTTGTTGTGGCCGAGGTCAAAGAGGTTTTTTCCTGCTTTCTCCTTGAGGATTTTGATGGCTTCCTGTCCTACGTTTAGGTCTTTCATCCATTTTCAGTTTATTTTTGTGCATGGTGTAAGAAAGTGATCCAGGTTCATTTTCCTGCATGTCGCTGTCCAGTTTTCCCAGCACCACTTGCTGAAGATACTGTCTTTATTCCTTTGGATATTCTTTCCTGCTTTGTCAAAGATTAGTTGGCCATACATTTGTGGGTCCGTTTCTGGGTTCTCTATTCTGTTCCATTGATCTGAGTGTCTGTTTTTGTGCCAGTACCATACTGTCTTAATGATTTCAGCTTTGTAATACATCTTGAAGTCCAGGATTACGATGCCTCCAACTTCGGTTTTCTTTTTCAAGATTGCTTTGGCTATTTGGGGTCTTTTCTGGTTCCATAAAAATTTTAGGATTTTTTTTTCTAGCTCTGTGAAGATGTATTTGGAGATTTAATTGATATTTGAGATTAACTTATACAAACTGAATTTCACAATGAGTTGTCCTATGTGTATTGTCTGGGGAAAAGTTTTGGAAAGACCTTGCCCTTTGACTGGACTTAGCCTCCTCTGGGAGGAAGCCACAGCCTTGGATTCTTCATGTGTGATGCCAGCTAGCCTGGATACAGGGAACACCCAGGAGTCCTCTTGCTAAGTTTCCTGGTTTAGAACTCATTTGACAAAGGTAATTCCTGTTTTTGGAAATAATTCACAACCATGCTGTATTTTTTATTTTTGCAAATATAAAAAATAACAAAATTGAGAAGGAAGAATAAATTTGAAGCCTGTTTGATTGATGAGAAAAGTAGAGTTTAGGTAATTTCAGAACCAGATCTACTGGGCCCAGAGCTAAAACAACTTGCCACAGATATAATGGAAACCAACATCAGCAGAACTCAGAACCACACAGTTTCTCTCCCAGGTTTCTGGTTCATGTCCAAGAAAGAGGCCTTTGTCCCTCTAAGTTATAGGCTGATGAATTCTAATAAGAGCAAGACATCTTAAGGCTAAGTAAATCTAATTCGTGAATAGTGAAGTGCCTTAATCATTTTTGAAAAATAGATCTTGTGCTATTGTAATACCCCAATAACCTGGGATCACCTAGTTAAGGGTGATTCTTAGAGATAGGTCTTAAGGTATTTTAAAAATTGTGTCATGAGTTGGAATTCCTTTATCTTTATTTGTGAAATTAGGTTATATACCTAAATATTACACCCACACATATACATATCTTATTCTTCCTCTCTTTGTGGAGACAAGGTATTTTTTTTTCAGTGTGAAAAAATCTTTATTTTAAGAAAAAAAACTAGTTAACAAAAAACTTTAACAAGTTTCACTTAGCAAAATATACCCAGAAAGAAATCACTGTACAAAGAGAGTTTTAAGTCAAGGCCTCACTAACTCCTAGGGTATTAGTAATATGACTCAATTTTCAAAACTAACTTATTTTATTTTATTTTTTTTTTTTTTTTTTTTTCCCTTGGGAATTTTTTTTTTTTTTTTTATTTTTTAATATATGAAATTTACTGTCAAATTGGTTTCCATACAACACCCAGTGCTCATCCCAAAAGGTGCCCTCCTCAATACCCATCACCCACCCTGCCCTCCCTCCCACCCTGCCCTCCCTCCCACCCCCCATCAACCCTCAGTTTGTTCTCAGTTTTTAACAGTCTCTTATGCTTTGGCTCTCTCCCACTCTAGCCTCTTTTTTTTTTTTTTTTTTTTTTTTTCCCTTCCCCTCCCCCATGGGTTTCTGTTATGTTTCTCAGGATCCACATAAGAGTGAAACCATATGGTATCTGTCTTTCTCTGTATGGCTTATTTCACTTAGCATCACACTCTCCAGTTCCATCCATGTTGCTACAAAAGGCCATATTTCATTTTTTCTCATTGCCACGTAGTATTCCATTGTGTATATAAACCACAATTTCTTTATCCATTCATCAGTTGATGGACATTTAGGCTCTTTCCATAATTTGGCTATTGTTGAGAGTGCTGCTATAAACATTGGGGTACAGGTGCCCCTATGCATCAGTACTCCTGTATCCCTTGGGTAAATTCCTAGCAGTGCTATTGCTGGGTCATAGGGTAGGTCTATTTTTAATTTTCTGAGGAACCTCCACACTGCTTTCCAGAGCGGCTGCACCAATTTGCATTCCCACCAACAGTGCAAGAGGGTTCCTGTTTCTCCACATCCTCTCCAGCATCTATAGTCTCCTGATTTCTTCATTTTGGCCACTCTGACTGGCGTGAGGTGATATCTGAGTGTGGTTTTGATTTGTATTTCCCTGATAAGGAGCGACGTTGAACATCTTTTCATGTGCCTGTTGGCCATCCGGATGTCTTCTTTAGAGAAGTGTCTATTCATGTTTTCTGCCCATTTCTTCACTGGGTTATTTGTTTTTCGGGTGTGGAGTTTGATGAGCTCTTTATAGATTTTGGATACTAGCCCTTTGTCCGATGTGTCATTTGCAAATATCTTTTCCCATTCCGTTGGTTGCCTTTTAGTTTTGTTGGTTGTTTCCTTTGCTGTGCAGAAGCTTTTTATCTTCATAAGGTCCCAGTAATTCACTTTTGCTTTTAATTCCCTTGCCTTTGGGGATGTGCCGAGTAAGAGATTGCTACGGCTGAGGTCAGAGAGGTCTTTTCCTGCTTTCTCCTCTAAGGTTTTGATGGTTTCCTGTCTCACATTCAGGTCCTTTATCCATTTTGAGTTTATTTTTGTGAATGGTGTGAGAAAGTGGTCTAGTTTCAACCTTCTGCATGTTGCTGTCCAGTTCTCCCAGCACCATTTGTTAAAGAGACTGTCTTTTTTCCATTGGATGTTCTTTCCTGCTTTGTCAAAGATGAGTTGGCCATACGTTTGTGGGTCTAGTTCTGGGGTTTCTATTCTATTCCATTGGTCTATGTGTCTGTTTTTATGCCAATACCATGCTGTCTTGATGATGACAGCTTTGTAGTAGAGGCTAAAGTCTGGGATTGTGATGCCTCCTGCTTTGGTCTTCTTCTTCAAAATTACTTTGGCTATTCGGGGCCTTTTGTGGTTCCATATGAATTTTAGGATTGCTTGTTCTAGTTTCGAGAAGAATGCTGGTGCAATTTTGATTGGGATTGCATTGAATGTGTAGATAGCTTTGGGTAGTATTGACATTTTGACAATATTTATTCTTCCAATCCATGAGCAGGGAATGTCTTTCCATTTCTTTATATCTTCTTCAATTACCTGCATAAGCTTTCTATAGTTTTCAGCATACAGATCTTTTACATCTTTGGTTAGATTTATTCCTAGGTATTTTATGCTTCTTGGTGCAATTGTGAATGGGATCAGTTTCTTCATTTGTCTTTCTGTTGCTTCATTGTTAGTGTATAAGAATGCAACTGATTTCTGCACATTGATTTTGTATCCTGCAACTTTGCTGAATTCATGTATCAGTTCTAGCAGACTTTTGGTGGAGTCTATCGGATTTTCCATGTATAATATCATGTCATCTGCAAAAAGCGAAAGCTTGACTTCATCTTTGCCAATTTTGATGCCTTTGATTTCCTTTTGTTGTCTGATTGCTGATGCTAGAACTTCCAGCACTATGTTAAACAAGAGCGGTGACAGTGGGCATCCCTGTCGTGTTCCTGATCTCAGGGAAAAAGCTCTCAGTTTTTCCCCGTTGAGGATGATGTTAGCTGTGGGCTTTTCATAAATGGCCTTTATGATCTTTAAGTATGTTCCTTCTATCCCGACTTTCTCAAGGGTTTTTATTAAGAAAGGGTGCTGGATTTTGTCAAAGGCCTTTTCTGCATCGATTGACAGGATCATATGGTTCTTCTCTTTTTTTTTTGTTAATGTGATGTATCACGTTGATCGATTTGCGAATGTTGAACCAGCCCTGCATCCCAGGAATGAATCCCACTTGATCATGGTGAATAATTCTTTTTATATGCTGTTGAATTCGATTTGCTAGTATCTTATTAAGAATTTTTGCATCCATATTCATCAGGGATATTGGCCTGTAGTTCTCTTTTTTTACTGGGTCTCTGTCTGGTTTAGGAATCAAAGTAATACTGGCTTCATAGAATGAATCTGGAAGTTTTCCTTCCCTTTCTATTTCTTGGAATAGCTTGAGAAGGATAGGTATTATCTCTGCTTTAAACGTCTGGTAGAACTCCCCTGGGAAGCCATCTGGTCCTGGACTCTTATTTGTTGGGAGATTTTTGATAACCGATTCAATTTCTTCGCTGGTTATGGGTCTGTTCAAGCTTTCTATTTCCTCCTGATTGAGTTTTGGAAGAGTGTGGGTGTTTAGAAATTTGTCCATTTCTTCCAGGTTGTCCAATTTGCTGGCATATAATTTTTCATAGTATTCCCTGATAATTGTTTGTATCTCTGAGGGATTGGTTGTAATCATTCCATTTTCATTCATGATTTTATCTATTTGGGTCATCTCCCTTTTCTTTTTGAGAAGCCTGGCTAGAGGTTTGTCAATTTTGTTTATTTTTTCAAAAAACCAACTCTTGGTTTCGTTGATCTGCTCTACAGTTTTTTTAGATTCTATATTGTTTATTTCTGCTCTGATCTTTATTATTTCTCTTCTTCTGCTGGGTTTAGGCTGCCTTTGCTGTTCTGCTTCTATTTCCTTTAGGTGTGCTGTTAGATTTTGTATTTGGGATTTTTCTTGTTTCTTGAGATAGGCCTGGATTGCAATGTATTTTCCTCTCAGGACTGCCTTCGCTGCATCCCAAAGCGTTTGGATTGTTGTATTTTCATTTTCGTTTGTTTCCATATATATTTTAATTTCTTCTCTAATTGCCTGGTTGACCCACTCATTCGTTAGTAGGGTGTTCTTTAACCTCCATGCTTTTGGAGGTTTTCCAGACTTTTTCCTGTGGTTGATTTCAAGCTTCATAGCATTGTGGTCTGAAAGTATGCATGGTATAATTTCAATTCTTGTAAACTTATGAAGGGCTGTTTTGTGACCCAGTATATGATCTATCTTGGAGAATGTTCCATGTGCACTCGAGAAGAAAGTATATTCTGTTGCTTTGGGATGCAGAGTTCTAAATATATCTGTCAAGTCCATCTGATCCAATGTATCATTCAGGGCCCTTGTTTCTTTATTGACTGTGTGTCTAGATGATCTATCCATTTCTGTAAGTGGGGTGTTAAAGTCCCCTGCAATGACCACATTCTTATCAATAAGGTTGCTTATGTTTATGAGTAATTGTTTTATATATCTGGGGGCTCGGGTATTTGGCGCATAGACATTTATAATAGTTAGCTCTTCCTGGTGGATAGACCCTGTGATTATTATATAATGCCCTTCTTCATCTCTTGTTACAGCCTTTAATTTAAAGTCTAGTTTGTCTGATATAAGTATGGCTACTCCAGCTTTCTTTTGGCTTCCAGGAGCATGATAAATAGTTCTCCATCCCCTCACTCTCAATCTAAAGGTGTCCTCAGATCTAAAATGAGTCTCTTGTAGACAGCAAATAGATGGGTCTTGCTTTTTTATCCATTCTGATACCCTATGTCTTTTAGTTGGCGCATTTAATCCATTTACATTCAGTGTTATTATAGAAAGATATGGGTTTAGAGTCATTGTGATGTCTGTATGTTTTATGCTTGTAGTGATGTCTCTGGTACTTTGTCTCACAGGATCCCCCTTAGGATCTCTTGTAGGGCTGGTTTCGTGGTGACAAATTCCTTCAGTTTTTGTTTGTTTGGGAAGACCTTTATCTCTCCTTCTATTCTAAATGACAGACTTGCTGGATAAAGGATTCTCGGCTGCATATTTTTTCTGTTTAGCACACTGTAGATATCGTGCCAAGCCTTTCTGGCCTGCCAAGTTTCAAAGGAGAGATCAGTCACGAGTCTTATAGGTCTCCCTTTATATGTGAGGGCACGTTTATCCCTTGCTGCTTTCAGAATTTTCTCTTTATCCTTGTATTTTGCCAGTTTCACTATGATATGTCGTGCAGAAGATCGATTCAAGTTACGTCTGAAGGGAGTTCTCTGTGCCTCTTGGATTTCAATGTCTTTTTCCTTCCCCAGTTCAGGGAAGTTCTCAGCTATAATTTGTTCAAGTACCCCTTCAGCACCTTTCCCTCTCTCTTCCTCCTCTGGGATACCAATTATGCGTATATTATTTTTTTTTAGTGTATCACTTAGTTCTCTAATTTTCCCCTCATACTCCTGGATTTTTTTATCTCTCTTTCTTTCAGCTTCCTCTTTCTCCATAACTTTATCTTCTAGTTCACCTATTCTCTCCTCTGCCTCTTCAAGCCGAGCCATCGTGGATTCCATTTTGTTTTGCATTTCGTTTAAAGCGTTTTTCAACTCCTCGTGACTGTTCCTTAGTCCCTCGATCTTTGTGGCAAGAGATTCTCTGCTGTCCTGTATACTGTTTTCAAGCCCAGCGATTAATTTTATGACTATTATTCTAAATTCACTTTCTGTTATATTATTTAAATCCTTTTTGATCAGTTCATTAGCTGTTGTTATTTCCTGGAGATTCTTCTGAGGGGAATTCTTCCGTTTGGTCATTTTGGAGAGTCCCTGGCGTGGTGAGGACCTGCAGGGCACTTCCCCTGTGCTGTGGTGTATAACTGGAGTTAGTGGGTGGGGCCGCAGTCCGACCCGATGTCTGCCCCCAGCCCACTGCTGGGGCCACAGTCAGACTGGTGTGTGCCTTCTCTTCCCCTCTCCTAGGGGCGGGATTCACTGTGGGGTGGCGTGTCCCGTCTGGGCTACTTGCACACTGCCAGGCTTGTGTTGCTGGGGATCTGGCGTATTAGCTGGGGTGGGTAGGCAAGGTGCACGGGGGCTGGAGGGGCAGGCTTAGCTCGCTTCTCCTTAGGTGATCCACTTCAGGAGGAGCCCTGTGGCAGCGGGAGGGAGTCAGATCCGCTGCCGGAGGTTTGGCTCCGCAGAAGCACAGAGTTGGGTGTTTGCGCGGAGCGAGCAAGTTCCCTGGCAGGAACTGGTTCCCTTTGGGATTTTGGCTGGGGGATGGGCGGGGGAGATGGCGCTGGCGCCTTTGTTCCCCGCCAAGCTGAGCTCTGCCGTCCGGGGGCTCAGCAGCTCTCCCTCCCTTTGTCCTCCAGCCTTCCCGCTTTCCGAGCAGAGCTGTTAACTTATGACCTCCCAGACGCTAAGTCGCGCTTGCTGTCGGAACACAGTCCGTCCGGCCCCTCCGCTTTTGCCAGCCAGACTCGGGGGCTCTGCTTGGCCGGCGAGCCGCCCCTCCGCCCCGGCTCCCTCCCGCCAGTCCGTGGAGCGCGCACCGCCTCGCCGCCCTTCCTACCCTCTTCCGTGGGCCTCTAGTCTGCGCTTGACTCCGGAGACTCCCTTCTGCTAATCCTCTGGCGGTTTTCTGGGTTCTTTAGGCAGGTGTAGGTGGAATCTAAGTGATCGGCAGGACGCGCTGTGAGCCCCGCGTCCTCCTACGCCGCCATCTTCCGGAACCTCCTCCAAAACTAACTTATTTTAAAAGCTTAAACTTAACCTAAAAGATTTTAAATGAAAATAAACTAGAACGAAAAAAAAAATGAGAAATGTTCCTCTTTGAATTAGGGATCTGGCACCTTGAGTTTTCAAAAAAAAAAAGCACCTTTCCCCAATGTGTTCATGGTGATGTGGTGTAAAAAATCCATTTAATGTACTCAAAACTACTTTAACTCAGATAACATTATGCTGAAGTGCAGTACCAAAATGTTAATGGAAAAACACTGAAAACAGTTTTAGTTTACTCCGTATCACATGCTAGAAGAAAAGTTTGCATGAGAAAACACTAAAGAGGTCATTTTTTTTTCTTTAATTTACATCCAACTTAGCATATAGTGCAACAATGATTTCAGGAGTAGATTTCCTTAATGGGTAAGATGTCTGTTACTCATTTAGCCCATCCCCCCTCCCACAACCCCTCCAGTAACCCTCTGTTTGTACTTCATATTTAAGAGTCTCTTACATTTTGTCCCCCTCCCTGTTTTTATATGATTTTTGCTTCCTGAAGAGGTCATTTTTTAATGTAAATTTAACAAACTCATGGTGCAAAATGTGTCCCAGCTTTTCACTGTTTGTTGGCTGCCTGTGAAAATTTAATTGCAATAACTCAAACGCTCCTACAAAACTAGTCCTATCCACCCATGGTGTTCTGGCCTCAATAGCCAGCCATATAATAGCCACTCACAGACAGGTTCTCAAGGCCAGTGTAAGTGGACTGGGCCGACACCCTATTTCTTGCATCATCTGGCTGCTCTATGCCCCGTTGCTGGCCCCAGTAGTGGAATTCAGGAAAAGTTCTATGTGTCTGTGTTGCATGTTGGCACAGTCCTTGAACATAGCTGGTGTTCGGGAGTGGCAAACTCAACATTGACTTCTCCAATCACTCTTCCATCAGGACCAATCTCAATATGGACTCTCTTAGGGTTGAGTGGAGAAAAAAAGTTATAAATGTCGTTCTCTACGGCTCTGTATGGCATCCCTCTCATGTGGATTCAGTGCCCAGTGGTACTCTGGACAGTGAACTAGCAGCCTCCATATCTGTGGTCATACATGCCTGAGAGAGTAAGTAACTGAGGTTTCTCCCAAGAGAGAGATTGGTGAAGGAATAGCCATCGCTGAGGCTGCCGTACTCCTCATATCCCCCATAACCTGCACTGTAAGCACCCTACCCTTTCTTTCTAGGCCCACTTGCTTGACAGTCCAATATACCTCCTGGCTGTCCCAGGGTAGTCATAAAGCCCTGACTTCTGTACAGACATGAACTTCAGAGGGAGATCTGAGTATGCCTAACTTCTTCCTGACTGCTCTTGAACACTTCATTATATCTGTGCCCCATTCTCTCCTGCTTCCCTAGGGGCTTCTCAGCCAACTCCTGTGAGGCAAACTGCCCAAAAGCTTCCCCTGTAATCTTGCCCTTGGAGTCCATGAGCAATGTGATCCTATTTGGCACAATTTCCAGCCCTGAGAAAAACTGAAGAATTTCTTTCTTGGTGCATCCAAATGGGAGTCCCTGAAGCCTCACAAAGCTATCACTGGTGGTGTTGGCACTGTTTGGATTGCTGTGTTTCAGCACACAATCTATCTTGGTTCTGTGGGACTTGAAGACCTCAATGTACTGGTGTCCCATGCTTTCCCATGTCTTTTTTAGGGCCATTTTTACATCATCTTCTGATTCAAGTTCAACAAAAGCCTCACCACTCTTCCTGCCTTTTCTAGTGTAGATAAAATGAATGCCTGCATCCCCATCATGAATTGTGCAGTCAGAAAGGAAGTTCTGCACATCCTCAACCAAGCAGCAGCAGGAAGACCATGGAGCGTGACCATCAAGGCCCACCACCATGACACCTGAGAGAAACAGATATCAAGCAAGCTTGGGTGCAGTTTTGCAGCTTAAAGAACAAACGAGGGTGGAAAGTGGAGGGGCATGCCCACAGCTGGAGAGACTCCATGTAGGTAACAGATTGTCCCCTGAGAGGAACAGGATTGATTTATATTTTCATCACAGAAGTATGGTTTACAGACAAAAGACCCCTAATTCTACCTGACACTTAAAAATGCCGAGGGCTCCGGTGAAAGAGCAGGTGCATCTCCTTTTGTTATTATCCTTGGGCTCCTAGTCTCCATGCTCTTGCTCTTCCTCACATCCAGCACCTCAGTTGTCCCTCTGAGTACCTTTTTCTCCAGGAAGACACAGTATAGTCCAAGATATTTTTAATTGTCCTTTGGACTAGAACCATTTGTGGGGGAAGTTTTCTCAGCATAAATAAACTTTTAAACCAGTGTTTTCATGCCATTTTTTTCAACTTCCATCAGATTCTAGTGGAGAACTTGCAACATCCCCTTCCAACATCCTTCATCCTGTCTTCACCGCCTGAATTATTCATCTCACAACTACGTTGAGTACCTAACATTTGCTTCCTAGAAATTTACGCTTTTCTTAATATATAAGGATGACAGACAGTTGTTAGTCTGTCATCAAGATCTAAAATGTATTTTCTTCCAGACCCAATAGTAAACTTACCTGGTGTTTTTTTCAAGATGGCAGTTTGAGGACATGAAAGAGAAAAAAGACTGATCCCTACAACCACTGGACCTGACCCTTTGACTCATCATGGTCCAACGAATGAGTTTTCATGTAAAAAGCGCAACCCTTTTATGCAATGCCTTTAACTGTGGTTTGTCAGTAGAGATTAAATTGTGGAACCACTAGCTGCATCACCAAATTTAGTCAAATCACTTGCAATGGACTTTCTTTCTGATTCAGCAGTACTGAATTTTATTTTGTTTTTCCCAGTTAATCAAAAATGTCTCAACCATGACTAGAAAAGGAGGGGGTGGGGGAATCAACCACTGAACCTTTCCAATATCTAGACAAACCTCATCTTTTCATATTATAAACTATATATACATAGTTTGTAACATATAATAATAAATATATTGTTTGCAAATCTGTAACATACCATTCTCTGTGGCCTGTTTTTCCTGGAAGAAAAAAGTCAGTTTTGGCAGGTCATTTTTTTGTACTTAAAAGTAGCCTTAAGGGGCGCCTGGGTGGCTCGGTCGGTTAAGCATCCGACTTCAGCTTAGGTCATGATCTCACGGTCCATGAGTTCGAGCCCCGCGTCGGGCTCTGTGCTGACCACTCAGCCTGTTTCAGATTCTGTGTCTCCCTCTCTCTGACCCTCCCCTGTTCATGCTCTGTCTCTCTCTGTCTCAAAAATAAATAAACGTTAAAATTAAAAAAAAAAGTAGCCTTAAGAACAGTAATAAAGTGTTAAATCGTGTGTGTGTGTGTGTGTGTGTGTGTGTGTGTGTGTGTGTGTGTGTAAGTAGTTGTGTGTATGCATTAACACCTGAGGACTTGGAGGAGGAGATAACGGAAAAGAAAGTATTTGTTTCAGAGGTGGTCAAAAAGCCCCTCTCTGCTTATCCTGTATTGAGGTCTGGTTCCTGGCACTTCCCTCAACTATGACAAATTCTGATGGCTCAGGTTTTGATTCCACTTCAGCACTTTTACATTTCTTGTGTTGCACATCTGTTTTCCCTGCCCATCTTCCTTCTATCTGGTTCTAATTCCTGTGTTGCAGCTTGACAGTCAGTACATCAGGAAGGATAAAAAGAGTTACACTTTTGAAGCTCTGCTAACGAGGCTTCTCAGAAGCCTGGCTGGTGGTGTGTTCTCTAGATATCACTCATAATACAGGATTGTCTTGCTGTGAATGGACACTTGAAAAGATGAGGTTTGCGTAGAATTAGCCAAAAGTTCATGGAGTTTCTATATGGCTTTTTTTTTTAGGTAAAATTCATATACATAAAATTCACCATCTGAATTTTAACCATCTGTAAGTGTGTGATGCAGTGGCTTTTAGTACATTCATAATATTGTACAACCATCCCCACTATCTAGTTCCAGAATATTTTCATCACTCCATAAGGAAACTCCAAGGCTCTTAAGCTGTAACTCTCCGTTTCACCTTCCCCCAGCCCCCGGCAGTCTGCTTTCTGTCTCTACAGACTTGCCTATTCTATATATTTCATATAAATGGAGTATAAAATGTGTGGCCTTTTGTCTGGATTCTTTCACTTCCCATAATGTTTTCAAGGTGAATTTATGTTGTAACATTTAGTGGCTCTTCATTCCTTTTCATAGCTGAATAATATTACATTATATGGATATCCCACATTTTATTTATCCATTCCTTAATTGATGGACATTTGGGCTGTTTAGACCTTTTGAGTACTGTGACTGGTGCTGCTGTGAACATTCATGTACAAGTTTCTCTTTGTACATCTGTTTTCATTTCTTTTGTATATATACCTAGAAGTAGAATTGTTGTGTCATATGGTAATTCTATGTTTAACTCTCTGAGGAACCTCCAAACTGTTTTCAACAGCAGCTGCACTGGTTTACATTCCTATAAGCAATGTATGAGGGTTCCATTTTCTCTACATCCTTGCCAGCACTTTGTTAATGTCCAATTTTCTCACTATAGCCATCCTAGTGGATGTAAAGTGGTATTTTTTCTGCTTTTGACTTGCATTTCTTTAGTGATTAACAATGTTAATTTTTTTTCATGTGCTTATTTACCATGTGTTTATCTTCTTTAGAGAAATGTCTATTCAAGTCCTTTTTCCATTTTTAAATGGAGTTTTTGTTCTTCTGTTGTTGAGTTGTAAGAGCTCTTTATATACTCCAGATACTAGACCCTTATCAGATATATGATTTGCAGACCTTTTATCCTTTTCTTTGCGTTGTCTTTTCACTTTCTGGACAGTATGCTTTGATACTTCTGTGTGAGTTTTACCAAGCTGGCCCCATTTGAAATTTGAAAGAGTATCAATCAGTCAGTCTCTCTCATGCCTTTGCCCCCTTTCACTTTTCTTCACTCACTTCCAGTTTTTTTTTTTTTTATTTCTTTTGTACTATACTCTCCAAGGACGAGAAAAAAAATGTTTTCTGATAAATGCATTCACACTGGGGTGTAAATGACTGATAAAGCCTAATGACTTACTCTCCCACCAAAGTTGTCATCATCTCAGCAGTTGAAAAGAAAGCAAAGGAATTCATGAAATGTCAGACATTGATGAGCATAGTGTGCTAGGATCATGAGACACATTTCTGTTGCTTCTGAAATCACAGTGAGTTAATACCTCCAGTTCTACTTAAAATAAGGATTCTAGTCCTAGGTCTGAGGTTTTTACAAGGCCAATAAAGCTCTCTGTGAAACTTTACTAAGCCTGTGGGGCTTCTGTGGGCAGTTCTGTGCCAAGCACATTAGTGATTAAGTCTCAGTGTGTTCTGTTCTTAAATAGTCTGTGGTTCAGATGCTTTTATAAAGTAGATCCTTTCCTTGAGACTTACATATAGGACTCCTAAGATCACCTCTGAGTTCTCATTCTTATATATCTTCAGAGCACCATGAACTCTATTGAACATGGTTGCATTTTCTTATTCCCAAATCATATTGTCTTGGGGTTGAAATGAATCTATTGCCTCTTAGCCTTCTATGCCTGTTTGAGCACCCATTGGGTCTTCTCCATCCTTCTCTGGATGTGATTCTTCATTTTAGCATCACAGAGGCTGTTGACAGCTCTAATAATTATGCTTGAAGACAAAACCTAAATTACCCTAATCAGCCTGCTCTGGGGCTGGCAGGTATGTGGTGCTGTCACAGCGAGTTGGTGATATACAATCTGCCATGAATAGAGCTTTTTTTCAGCTGCTCTGGCAGGGCCACCTGCCGTCTGTGCCCTACTTCCTGCCAGGAAGCTCTGTGACCTTCAGTGACCAATGCCAAGTGATTAGAAAACTGGTAGCATTTGTGCCAGGACCTTGGTCTCTGTGGGTTTTGTTTGCTGCAACAGAAAATCAGGAAGCTCCAGAAAAGAACTGCAGAGAAGTGTTCTTATCCAAAGATGCAGGGTAAGGATTCTGCCTATACGAAGGTAATGAGAAGTATCTTAGGGGGAATGTTTCCTTTCCCAGACCTGTGTGAGTAAGATTTGGCCAACAAATCTCTCAAAATAAGCAAGTACCTTTAAGCTGCCTACCCATTCAGCAATGAGAACAGAGACAGGAGAATCTAATAAGATAAATGTAAAAGCTAAAAACCAGACAAGCTAAACAATGAATAATTGGAAATTGAAATTTTAAAAAATGCCGTTCCAAAAATATAAAAAAATAGGGATAAGTCTGACAAAATATGTGCAAGAGCTGAGCAATAAAAACTAAATAAAAATAAAAACTGAGAGAAATTAAAGAAGACTGAAATATATTGAGAAATATATCATGTTCATGAATCGGATGATTCAGTATTGTAAAGATGTGAATTCTCTGTAAAATGATCTGTGGATTCAAAGCAATCCTAATCAAAATCCCAGTGGACTTCTTTGTCAAAATTAATGAGTTAATTCTAAAATTCATACGAAAGTGCAAAAGACCTGGGATAACAAAAGCAACTTTGAAAAAGAAGAACAAAGTTGGAGCATTAATGCTACCCAATTTCAAAATTTAGAATGCTATGGTATGAAGATATTTTGGTAATGGTTTAAAGATAGAGCAATAGAAGAGAATAGATTCTAGAAATAGACCCACTTATGTATGGGTACCCAATTTTCAACAAAGATACAAAGACAGTTCACTGAAGAAAGTGTAAGTTTTTTTCAACAAAAAAAGTGCTGGAATAATTGGATATCCAGATGCAAAAATAAGAATCTTGATCCAAATTTTGCACACGATACAAAAGTTAACTCAAATGGATCATGGACTTAAAGCTTAAACCTACAAGAGTACAAAACTTCTAGAAGAAAACACAGGAAAAAAGGTTTATGATCTTGGGGTATGCAAAGATTTCTTGGATATGATACCAAAGATCTGATCAATAAAAGCAAACACTGCTAACTTAAACTTCATAAAAATTAAAACTTGTACTTTTTATGGTTATCATTAACAGAATGATCAGATTAGACACAAACTGGGAGAAAATATTTAAAATATGTTTCTTATAAAGGATTTGGATCAAAAACATGTAAAGAACTCTCACACTCAATAATAAGAAAATAAACAAAATGCACAAAAGATGTGAATAGATGATGAAGTCCAGAACACTAAAAGAGAAGACCATTATCACAATCAGTGTCAAGAAGGAATACGCCCACACGCAGCCCTTTAGTACCATTGTCTAGAACAGCTGCAGCAGGAATAGCAACAAATAGCTCTGGTTTGGGGAGAGTTTCCACCCAATCCATTGTTTTATCTTACGGTTCTCAACCTTTCCAAAGAAGATACAAAGATAGAAATAAGCACATGGGAAAATATTCAACATCATCAGTCATTAGGAAAGTGCAAATTAAAACCACAGTGAGATACCACTGCATACCTATAAGAATAGCTAAAATTAATAAGACTGACCATACCAAATGTTGATGAGAAGGTGGGAGAACTGAAACTTTCATACACTGTTGGTTAGAATGTAATTTGGTACAACCATTCTAGGAAACACTTTGGCAGTTTCTTAAAAAGCTAAAACATATTGAAAGATATTTTCACACCCACGTTCATAGCAGCACTAATCACAGTAGCCAAAAGCAGAAGCAACCCAAATGTCCATGGGCAGATGAACAGATTACCAAAGTGTGGTCTACACATCCAATGGAATATGACTCAAACTTAAAAGGGAAGAGAGTCCTGTCACATGCTACAACATGAAAGAAACTTGAGGACATCATGCTTGGTGAGATAAGCCAGTCAGAAAAAGACAAATACTCCTTGATTTCGCTTATATGAGGTATCTAAAATAGTCAAATTCATAGAAACAGAAAGTGGAATGGTGGTTACCAGGGGTTGGAGAGGGGGGAAGGGGAGTTATCTAAAGGATATAGAGTTTGAGATTTACAAGATGAGGTTCTGGAGATACGTTTCACAACATGTGAATATACTTAACACTGCTAAACTTTGCACTTAAAAATGGTTAAGATGGTAAATTTTATGTTGTGTCTATAATAAGAAAAATGAAGAAAAAATTGTGTTTGCGCACCAGCACCAGTGTGTGCTCTCTCTCTCTCTCTCTCTCTCTCTCTCTCTCTCATTCTCACTCTCTCTCAGAAATAAATGAAAACATAAAAAAATAAAATAAAATTGGGAAATGTGAGTCCTCCAAACTTGTTCTTCTTTTCCAAGATTGTTACCTCTTCTGAGATTGCATTAAATCAACATATATCAGTATATCACCAAAGATGGAAATCCAGCAGTCTTTCACAGAAACTTCTGTAAATATTGAACATGCCCTTTCACATTTGATCATTTTACTAATACAAGCCATTTTCTTTTTACTTTGTTCCTAAACTCTGGGTAATTCCATTCATGAACTTAAAGAACATTCCTAAATAGACTTTTGTCATTTGTTAATGATGTTTGACATTATTTATCTTAGTTACTTTTGTTTTTCATTAAAAACCTAGCCCTTCACTTTTAGTCACTTTGGGTTTCCCTTGAAACCTGCCACAATAGGTCCAAAAAGAAGATGGTAATATATGGCTCTGAAGCCCATTATCAGCATTTATTCTTTGTTGCTGGGATGTCTTCATTTGAGACCCTTGAAGACACAGATACTGTGGAAAGAGCTATAGCAAATCCAGCTCAAATACTGTTATGTTACTAAAGAACATCCTGAGAATGCCAAATTTATGTGGGCCAATTCTGGCATTGCACTGCCTTGCTTTGGCTTCCTAGAGAAGCCTCTTGATGGCTTTGGACCTTGAAAGTCTTTTGGCTGCAAAATGGAATGCTGAGAAAAAGAGACCTGGACACATGGAGACACTCTCTTAACAAAGCCTTGACTGTCCCTCCTCCATGAGGCCTCAGTGTCCTTACTGTCTGTTCTGTGGCAGCAGAGAACCCAGGACAAAGCAGTATGCCTGACCAGGAAGATGGAGGGGCAGAGAGGCAAGACCACAGGAGAGGACTGAAGGGAGCTTCAAGGACAGAAACTAAGCCCCATGAAACAAATCTTCTTCCCTGACTCTGCTATGTTGGATTCCAACCCAAACCAAGAAGCAACTGTGCAGAAGTGGGAGGGCTTATTGTTGGCTGGAGGTCACCCAAAATAGAAGATTCAAGAATGCTAATGTGCAAGGATTGATGATGAAGTCCATAACATTTAAAAGGAGGGCCATTATCAGAGTCAGTGTCAAGAAAGAACACGCCCACACTCAGCCCTTTAGTACCATTGTCTAGAACATCTGCAGCAGGAACAGTAACAACAAGCAGCTCTGACTTTGGGAGGGATTCCACCCAATCCATTGTTTCACCTAAAAGGTCTCCAGCCTTCCCACCCCAGAATCTTACCATCATGTACTCATTCTTACTCTCTGCCTTGAGGAGGGGAACTACAGCACAGGACATGGCTGACAGCTTCACTTGGGGAAGACTTACTCAGGGCCCTCCAAAATATGGGGTCTTTTCTTTCCCTAAAGTGGTTTGCCTGAAAGGCTTCTGTAGTCCTACCACAGTACCATCTGCTATTCCTATATTCACCCAAGGGGGCAGGTTGTCTCTATTCTGGACCAGTTGGTTCTGAGCAAAACTCATAACACATTTTATTTTAGTGCCTGTCCTGCCTCCCACATACCTCCCCCTTTTTACAGCCTCAGTTTCCTCAGTGAAGAGGTTCACCTAAGTTGGATGTTAAGTTCTTTGTACATCCTGTGTTCCTTTACATTCAGAAAGTGCTTGGCTTGGGATCTAGTGCCAGCTATTGCCTCCTCCTACCAGAGCTTTCCTCACCTCAGCTGCTCAGAAAAGAGACCTTGAGGCCATCCTTTATTCTTCTCTCTCTCCATCACACACCCCTTGTCTAATCCAGCTGCTGATGCTCTCAGCTCTACCTCAAGTCACTATCATCCCTCACCTGCGATATTGCACCAGCCTCACCATTGGTCTTTCTATTCCTGCTCCCTTCGGTCAACTCTCAACTTTGCAGCCAGAGTGATCCCAAAAGGTGTGAGATCGTATCCCTCCTCCACTTAAAACCCACTGAAGCCCCCTATTTCACTCAGAGTAGAGGCCAAACACCTTCCAGAGCTTTTAAGATTCCTGCCTCAGGGCTTTGCACTTGCTGTTTTCTCTGCCTCTACACTTCATGCCAAATGTCCACATAACTCACTCCCTCAACTCTCTTGGGAATTTACTCAGCTGTCACCTTCTCCACTTGGGCCTGTGCTTGGCAACCCTACAGAAAATGGCAATGCCCCCTATATTTCCTATCCCTTTTCCCTACTGTACCTCCTCCATAGTACTTTCATCACACCGTGTGTTGTGTTTGTTTTCTACCTACCTCGGTTAGAATGTTTCATCAATGAGAAGAGGGATTTTTGGTTGGTTGGTTGGTTGGTTTTTTGTTTTTGTTTTTTTTAATGTTTATTTGAGAGAGACAGAGAGGGAGAGAGAGAGAGAGCGAGAGAGCATGAGCAGTGGAAGGGCAGAGAGAGAGAGGGAAACATAGAATCGAAAGCAGGCTCTAGGCTCTGAGCTGTCAGCACAGAGCCAGATGTGGGGCTTGAACTCATGAACCATGAGATCATGACCTGAGCCAAACTCCGGATGCTTAACCGACTGAGCCACCCAGGCGCCCTGGTTGGTGTTTTTTTCTTGTTGTTGTTGCTGTATCTCTAATGCTTAGAACATAGTTTGACATTTGGAAGTCTCTGAGAACTATCTAACTAGATTAATGAAATGAAGAATGGCAAGTTCTTTCTTGCCTGGAAATACAGAGGTATTGAATGGTATAT
Source organism: Panthera onca (assembly GCF_046562875.1). Classification (NCBI taxonomy): domain Eukaryota; kingdom Metazoa; phylum Chordata; class Mammalia; order Carnivora; family Felidae; genus Panthera; species Panthera onca. Next base: position 114,738,528 of record NC_138339.1, read on the forward strand.
GCTTTCCTTCCCTCATTACTCAGTTTCCTTCCCTTCTTAGCTTACATTTGCTACTTATTTCTTAAACCTGATATTTCTTGGAAGTGGCATGAGGAGGGACCACATTCCAGTGGCAGTCTGCAGGGCTAGTTCTTAGACTGGAAGTGTACCTCATATTACATAACACTGCATTTCTCTAGTGGCAAATCCACTCCAGTCTCTTTTCTGTGTCTTGAGCATATCATTGGCATTCTTAGCTCATGTTAGAACTTGCCTGTTTGAGAAGACAAAATTGAGATTTTGGATTCCGTATTTTGAAAGTCCATGACAAATACCCAAATAAATCCTTCCAAAACTGAGCTTCCAATCCTCCTTAGTTTTGGACATCAAATCTAAAACATCTTTTAAACTTCCAAGGGGGGTTTATGTGCCAATGCCCGTGAGGAATGAAAAAAAAAGTGGTCTGTTAAAAGAGTCTTCATAATGAAAGCCTATAAGTGGAAATTTGAGGTTGAATCAGATGTAAAAAGTATTTCTCAGTTACTCCCTCAGTCACTTACCCATTCATTTATTCACTCAGTATCCATGTGACATGGTCTCTTCATGGAGTAACTGTCAAACAAACACAATTAGCAACCAAAAATAAACTTAAAAATGATCTTTACTTTTGATTAGAGAAGTGGACCCAGAAGATCCATGAATCACCCCCATCCACCACCTTCCCTCTCTTGCTCCTGGGGAAAGGACCACACACCTGGAAAATGAATTCTTCTTTCTCTCACATTGAGATTTCTTGGTAAACAAAATTCCCCACTTCATTATATGATATAATGACAAAGAGAGACAGTGAACCAATATTTGCAAGTAGCTCAGAACTCCTATGGAGATATGAAGAAAGTTATGCTCATTACCACCTAGGGCTATTTTTTTTAAAGTACTGCTATCTATACCCATCCTAGATAGTAAGATTTAATTAATCCATGGTAGGCCTGGTAATAAATAGTTTTTAGAAGCACCCCCAGGTAGTTCTAATGCATAGCTAAGGTTAAGAATGGATGGTCTAAATAAAAACTATAGCCTAGTTTATTTGTTAGGCCAGCAAAGAGCAGTGATTTTTTTTTAATATTTATTTTTATTTTGGAGGGGGGAGGGCACCACAAGTGGGGGAGGGGTTGAGGGATGGAAACAGAGGATCTGAAGCAGGCGCTGCACTGACAGCCCCAATGTAGGGCTTGAACTCCCAAAACATGAGATCATGACCTGAGCCGAAGTCAGACACTCAACCGACTAAGCCACGCAGGCGCCCTCGAAGTGCAGTGATTTTAAGGTGAGATTGAAGCAGTAATGAACTAGATGAAGTGAGAAGTAGAAAGGTGTGAGGGAGAATTCTAGGCAAGGGGAATAGCCATGAAAAAACATGCTAGTATGAAAGTCCTGGATTTAGAAAGCCAAGAGCAGCCTCAGCAGCCATTTTAAACTGTTCTTCAGGGTGGAGGAATTATGCCCAAAAGAAGAACACTTACTTCCTGATTTCCCACAAAGTCATAAAAGAAATGACCTAAAGAAAACCCACCATCATATGGAGCTGACACTGCCTTGGGACTGATTGGGTATGTGAATAACAAAAGGAATAGGTCTTTTCACTTTCCTGAGTAAATACAGATTAAGTTTGCAATTTTTGCACACGTAACTGCTATACACGGGATTAACGCCTCGGGATCATACCTCAGGACCCCTCAAAAGGAGTGCTAATGAATATAATTCCACATTGACTTTATGGGTTTTCAGAGACAAAGCTAAGACCCTCTGGGGACAGGATACTGGAACTATCCCATTAAAAATGTGTTCATGCTGAATAGTTATCCTATTCGGTGAGGAAAAAAAGATAGAAAATGTCATTTTAACAAAGAAAATGCAGGATTTGATTCTTATATTACCAGAAGCTAAAGGGAAGAATGACCTTTTATTATACTTTTCCCCATCTGAGGAACAGGGGTCATATCTCAGTAATCATTTTAACTCTCACAGCCTCTGAACATTTTTTTGTTTATCTTCATTTTTTTGTCCTTGTCTTCCAATTGCTAATGGTTTGGGAGAATTAATGGACCAGGGGATAATCAGGTTTTGTTTCTGAACATAAAGACTTTATGGTCTTGCCAAAGGATTTTTTTTTCTACACTATATATTTATTCCCCTCTTTTGCTGATGACAAAGAAGATGCTTGCAGGAAATATTTGTCTTCTCATTTGCCTTATGCTAGTCATGAGAGAAATAGAAATTAGAATGACCTTAAATCCTTGCACCATATTGCGTCTTTACTTCAACGACTCATGGTGTCAGGGGACAGGGGAGAGGGAGAGGAAAGTTGTTAAAATAATGTGAACGTGGAGTAGACTTTCCAATGTAAACATCTTTTGAATTTCTTCTTCACTCTGAGATGAATTATTTGAAACAAATCACTCTTAAAGGAATTTTTTTTTTTAGTTCTATTAGGCCAAAGATAAGAGACTTATTTTCAACTTGAAGCAGAAATTTTGGATCATAAACAAACCTTAAAAGTGTTTAGTTCTCTTCAGAACATTTGACACCACCTCTTTGAATTTAATATATAGTCAGTACTATATATTGAATTATATATATATATTCAATACTATATATTGAATACTATATTGAATATATATTCAATACTATATATATTCAATACTATATATTGAATATATATGATTTGAATATATATTCAATACTATAGTATATTCAATGTATATTGAATATATATAATATTATTGGATATATATATTCAACTCATATAATCAATATATTTTAAAGAAGCTCACCTTTGTATATACTTATATACAAGCATTAACTTCTAATTAGTTGCCTTGAGGAAGAAATGGGATATTGATGGAGCCGTTTTCACTGGAAAATATTTGCAAAGTAACTTCACATTGGAAGTAGTAGAAAGAGAAAGTAATTTTCTTTTATTCTGTAAAAATTTGGGTACCTGTTATGAAACAGATACAGGGCTAGAGACTGAAAATATGGATAAGATATGATACCTGGCCTTGAAGAGCTTTTATCTGAACTGGCCCTTGGATCATGGCTAGGAGCTAGCCAGAACGAGGGAAGAAAGGGTGTTCCAGATGAGGGAAGCATCATTTTCAATGACACAAAAATGTGAAAAGCTCTAGAAAGATCCAAGAGTCGGGAGATGTTCAGAGTAATTGGAACATTTGATTCATGTAGGAAAGGATAGAAGTCAAGTCTAAGATAATGAATTGGGAAGTAGCAGAGTGTAGTGGTTGACAGCACAGAGTCTGGCCTGAGGTCAACCCCTGCCTCTTCATTGAGTAGCCACTTACTCTCTGCACCATGTTTTCGTCATCTGTAAAATAAGGAGGATAATAATAACTCATGGGTTCTGAGGATACTGCCTGGCATGATTTGCCAAATTAAGGCAACAATTTATCCTGAGATGACGAGGACTAATGCTAAAATGATGTCAGTGTGAAGGAAAGGAAAGGCCAGTTGCAAGAGATGTTTCTCAGATGTATTTGAAAGACCTGTCAAATGATTGGATTGGGGTGAGTGGGGAATAGAAGAGGAAGGAAGAGGTCAAGAATGGCAATCATGCTTTTAACTTGAGAAACCCTAGATGGTAGGGTTTGTGATCAAGAACAGAATTGGGGTGCCTGGTGGCTCAGTCGGTTAAGCATCTAACTCAGATATGGCTCAGGCCATGATTTCACAGTTCATGGGTTTAGTCCCCGCATTGGGCTCTGCATTGATACTGTGGAGTCTGCTTGGGATCCTCTCCCCCTCTCTCTGCCCCTCCCCTGTTAGCTCTCTCTCTCTCTTAAAAGTAAATAAAAACATTAAAAAAAACCTTTTTTTTAAATATCAGAATATAGGAGGTGAAGAAGATCTATTTTTGTCATATTATGTTTAAGCTTCCCACATAACAACCAGGCAGAGGCCTCTGTTAGGAAATTAGTAAAAAGAGTATGGAATTTGGGAAATAATAAAAATAATGGATTTGACAGTTGTCAGTATAGAAATGGTCACTGAAGTCAAAAAGGAACTTTAAAATGAGACTATGTGGAGCAGGTTTTCTCAACTTTGGTGTTATTAACTTTTGGGATGGATAATTCTTTGTAATATTGGGGGTTGGGAGCTATCTTGTATGTTCTAGGGTATTGAGCAACACCCCTGGCCTCCACCCACTAGATGCCAATGGCTCTTTCCCCCTTTGTCAACAAACAAGGATGTCTCCAGATATCACCAAAAGCTATTCCCCATTCCCAGGGTAGGGAAGGTGGTAGAGACTGGTCCCTTGTTGAGAACCTCAGGAGTAGAGTAATGATGATGGAGGAGGAAACTTCGGCAAATTATATACATGCTGAGCCCAAGTTTCTGAATACATTAATTGCAAAAAATTATAACACTGGCACAGATATTGTTGTAAGAAGCATTCTAAAGCAGTCAAGTGCTGAGCAAATGATACTTATTCTGATTAGCCAAAGTTTAAAAATCCATGTGTGTTATAGGTGAAATTGTGGGATTTTTGAGAGCCCTTCTTGTTAGAAGAGTGATTTTGATCACTACAAAGGATATTTATCCATCTTCACTAGAGTCAGCAATTATTCTTCACACACAAATGCTCGATTTCAGATGGCAAAGCCAAGATCCCAAATCCTAGACTGCTTTTACTCAAGGCTGCACTGGCTGTTCAACTGGATGAAGTATTTCAATTCCCTCTTGTTTTCTCAGTTTCTCAATTTCTCTGCTCTTCCTCTATCCCCAAAAGGAGAAACTGATGCTAATGTCAGACAACATGTTTGTGACTGTTCATGAATCTTGGTTGTCACAGTTGCTGAACATGGGATTTGTGATAATATATCTTGGTGTTACTAGGAAACATTTTTAAAGAGGCAAACAAAAACAAAATCAGACCCTGGGTCCTGGTTTTCAACAGCAATAAATAATTCTCTGTATACTCTTTCACACTAGGCCCTTTTCCACATATAGTGGAGCTATATCTCAAAGGAAGTGCCTGAACACCAAATGACTCCTGTAAATCAAGGAACTAGCTGTAGAAAATGGCATAATCTCTGTCTAGAAACTATTCCTTATAGCCTCTTGCCTTGGGGAGTAATCATTCATGAAACTTCTCATTGTAAATGTTTCCCATCTTGGATGTACCTGAGAGTAGTTGGTCTTTCTGAAGTGTGTTTTTTTGTTTGTCTCTATTATTCTCTCCCCACTCCCCAACGAAATAATCTCAAGAAGCAAAGATTTACTGCCTGGAACTGAGAGTCACTGTTCACTCAGCCAACAAAATTTGGTCTCTAGCTAAAGTCAAAGACAACTGTCTGTGAGTGCCTCAACCTGCTGAACCTGCAAAGGCCCCACCTCCCACACCACTGGCCATCGCATGGAAAATTCCTGGGCACAGAAGGGTCAGCCCACGGACAAGAAATCAGCCAGCCATGCTCCTCTGGGCACAAGGACTTTGGCATCTGGCCAACCACTGTCATTAAAAGTGGGGGCTTTTGTGTTCGTTTTTCTTAAGTTCATGTTTCGGGCAGCTTTTTATTATGATGTGATTTTTTTTTTCCCCCAAGGCCAGGCCTCCACCCTCACATCTTTGGTGGAATGTGTTAATAATTTGCTCTAGGAAGATGAAAGCCTCTTTGATACAAGTAGAATAAATACATGGAACACTGCTCAAAGGTCTAATTTCCACAATAGGAGCCCAGTTTGGGGACTGAGAGTTGGATGCAGAGAATGGTCTCATTTCTGAGTCACTCCTGGTTTCTCCTGCAGTGTCCGTCCTTTGCCTCTGCAGCTCTTTCCTGACTTGTCCAGCTTAGGACAATGCCCACATGTACTCTGGGACTCTCCAGACAGTTGGCAACCGACAAAGGCAATCACTAACTGTTGTGCTAAGTCCCTACACAAGTCCTGAAACAGATTGTAAAGGCAGTTTCCTTCTGGATGGAGTAACTTTGTGTGAGCCAAGGATCTTTCTAAGTGCTAAATTAAGACTTGCTTCATGAAATCATAACATAATAGAGTAGAAAAAACCTCACTGGGTCTAACCTCTTCATTTGATAGATAAGGATGACTTGTCTAAAATCACACAGATATTCCACATCCCAGTGTAGATTGTCCTCAAGACCTGTGCTGTTATATTTCCATGATTCCCAAAGGCTGGAAAAGGTCAAAACAGACAAACAAAAATACTTTTCAGGATTTCTCCAACTGCCTCTTTCTGTGCCCATCCTCATTTTGAGGTGCTTCTCTCCACCAAACTCTAGGCACCACCTCAGAAGCCCGTGAGCTCTCTAGAGTCTCACTCAGTTGCTTGGTCTCAGTGGTCTGTCATGCTGGGACATCTTACCCACAGTTCTCCAAAGCCTTCAACCTACATTATCAAGGACCTGCTTTCTGAAGCCAAAGGAATTATCAACCAGGCATTCTAGCAGACAGTGGGTAAATGTATTACCTTTTTATGTCTCAGACATAAAAAAAATTCCTCTCCATTCATAGAAATTCATATGAAAGTCCTGAAGCTGGCCTGGAGCATGGCTGTGATTAGTATTTCTTGGTGACCTTGGTATTTGAGGCCCTTTCAAGTTTTGTTTTGGTATTTATTCATTGGTAGGTTTGAGTACTTCAGAGGAGTTGGTTACGGGGCAACTCATGGTCTGGTGGAGAGTCCCAGTTAAGGTATCCAAAGGCCAAATTCAGGGAAATGCTCGCAACTATGTTTGACCTTATGAAGCTACGTAACCTCCCTGTGCTCTGCCTTCCCAACTATAAAACCTGCTAAAACCTGCTCTAAATAGTTTCTCAGGATTGATGTGAATGTAATTAAACAATATATAGTAAAGTAGTTCTTTAAGTAAGTGGATGGAAAAGAGTTTTATTATTTATGGTAGTATATTTTTCACCAATTAATCTTATGGATTTATAAACAATGGATAAATAATCCTACTTACACGTGGCTATTTCACTAATGACAGACTCCTACTGTAAGCTTCACTCCATGCAGCATGCATTCATGTGTTTTTCTACATTATTATGATGAATTTTCTATGTAAATGTTTGCAAGATTTTTTTTTGAGGCACCCAAATATCCACTTTTTAGCCACTTTGATCCAAAGATTATTCCATTCTTTTTTTCTAAAGCTTCAAACATGACAGTAATCCTCTTTTCATCCAAAATTTCTGGCTTTGATCTTCATTATCTTAATACTCAAAATACATAGTTTTTTGGTTTTTTTGTTTTTGTTTTTGTTTTATCATCAAAGTCATAAGATGTGTTTTGGCCCAGACACCTCAAGAGATTGAGTTCACTTCTTCAGTTTCTCTGTCAGATTTTTCCTTTGTAGAAATTTCCCTGAGTATCCTAAGGTCACATTCCTCAGACATGTCCTCCTCCTCAGCTGCTATCCTCCTTATCCCTCTCTCACTATGCTGTACACATAGTCCTTTCTAGAACACACAGTTCAAGGATTATTTGAGAAAAATCCCACTTAGTGGCCAATTGTTTAATTCCTTATGGCTTCATTTCATCTCAAAGATAGCATTTAATTTGTGTTTTTAAATTGATACCCTTTTCAAAGTTGAAATGTCCCTGAGAAAAATTAGCAGTACTTTTAATCCCCTGGGAATTAGTGGCATCTTGCCCCTTAACACTTGACAGCCATTACAGTTTGAAATTTCTGCCTGAAGCTTCTTACCGAAATCAGCTCCTTGGCCATTTATGTTCAACAAAATATTAATACTTCTTATTCTGTCCCCAAATCATAACCTTGCTTCATGTGCTTTGAGAGTAAACTTCCTTCCTTCCTCAGTTTACACCCATGGAGAAATGACCCAAAACATGCTGCTCTTCAGAGCCTCAGAAACTTAGTGTGCCAAGATGCCAAATAGGGCAGGAAGAACAAAAGTAAGTCACCAAAAGGGCACCAGAAAGAGTGTTAGGTAGCTTCTCTTAACCCAACTGTGGAGTTTCCTTTCAATTAGTAGGAGAACCAGTCATTTTTATGTGTGTTCCACCTCTACCTACAGCTGTCTCCTCCAAGCTGCTAAGCAAAATGTGCCTGATTTCTAAATCCAACTTGGTGAACCTCAAGGTACAAATTAGTTTGTGATTAGCGATCTCCCACAGAAACAGAGAAATCCCACTGACCTCCAAAGAGGTTGTGTGAATTCTTTCTTGCTTTGTAGCTTGCTTAAAAGAGACAAAGAATTCTGTAAAATGTTAACAAGGTCTAGCCTTGAGGATTTACAACTGTTTACCCAGCACTGTTGCTCCCACTGCTACTATGTCTTGTCACTTGCCCAAGTCCTGCCCTTGTCTCATCCTCCCCTGACCTGATTCAATATGAGAATGCCAATATGATGACCCTAATAATAGTTCCTTTGTGTTTATATCATTGATTTTCACCCAGATATCCTTCAGCACGTAAACTCACAAAGCCAGGAGCCCAGTGACATCTGCATCATCCTGCTGTGCTTCTGGAACATGGAACATAGTCTTGTTAATTCATACAAGGCTGATGACAGAACACATTTTCCATGTGTGGCATTTCAGGAGTTAAGTGATTAGTCTGAGACCAGAGAAGGAATACACTGTGGCAGAATTCACCCTGTTTCACAATAGGCTCTGTCTGTGGAGTTATCTTCAGAAGTCACCCTCTGTTAAGCACCAGATAAATTGTGTTGATACTCATTATTAATTGGTAACTGGCTGGGACTTTCCACTACGAGAAAGTGGCAAAACAATAAGCATTCTTTTGACCTGTACTTTTTTTCTGAATCAAATTAACTCTGGGGCCAACCCTTCAAGGCAGTCAGGTGCCTTCATTTGTTCAATACGAATTTATTTTTTTTTAAGTTTATTTATTTATTTATTTATTTTTCCTTTTTTATGAATATAATTTAGTATCAAATTGGCTTACATACAACACCCAGTGCTCATTCCAACAAGTGCCCTCCTCAATGACCATCACCCATTTTCCCCTCTCCACCTCCCCCATCCACCCTCAGTTTGTTCTCTGTATTTAAGAGTCTCTTGTGGTTTGCCTCCCTCCCTCTCTATTTATTTATTTTGAGAGAGAGAGAGACAGAGAGACAGAGAGAGACAGAGAGAGACAGAGAGAAGACACAAGTGACAAAGGGGCAGAGAAAAAGGAAGAGAGAGAATCCCAAGAGAGAGAATCTCTGACAGCACAGAACCTGATGTGGGGCTCTATTGCACAACACCACAGAGGGCCCCAGGAGACTCAGGCTTTTCACACAGAAATAGAGGCACAAAACCTTAGGGCCCCTACTGCCTGAACACTCTATCCTGCACACTGGTTTAGTCTGCAGCTGGAAATTTAGTTTCTTCCTGGGATCGTATGAAAGTGGGAACCAGCCTTCTTTGCCATCAGTGTTCCCTCTACCTATTCAAATAACTCCTAGGCCATGAAGGTCTTTTTAACCGGCTCTTCTTTGGCCACCATACCCTATGAGAAGCAAGATTCTAACATGTGGTCACTGCATCCTATAACCTTTCCACCATAAAACAGCAAATCTTGGCCTTATTGTCCTGAAAGAGTGATTCTTTGCTTCCCTGTGGGAAGAACCAATAGGGTCTCCAAATCTTGATTTCTTAAAGAAAGATTAAAATTTTTTTTTCTTGAAAATCTGTTCTCAAGACAATAGCCTTAAAAATAGGTCCTATTTTGAACACCAGGATTTGACTATTTTCTAGGTTTTTACAATTGAAAAAGCCTACTTTTTAAAATCCAACCTTTCCTGGGGCGCCTGGGTGGCTCAGTCAGTTGAGCGTCCGACTTCAGCTCAGGTCACGATCTCGCGGTACGTGAGTTCGAGCCCCGCGTCGGGCTCTGGGCTGATGGCTCAGAGCCTGGAGCCTGCTTCTGATTCTGTGTCTCCCTCTCTCTCTGCCCCTCCCCTGTTCATGCTCTGTCTCTCTCTGTCTCAAAAATAAATAAACGTTAAAAAATAAATAAATAAATAAATAAATAAATAAATAAAATAAAATAAAATCCAACCCTTCCCATTTCCCCATTCCTCCATTTTGACCCACATACAAAGATATCCCCAGTGTTTGAGCATGCCTGTGGTCAAAGAGAGAAAGTAAAGAAGTCCACAAGCAAGAAAAGGCCAAAAGCACATTCATATTTTCCAAAGTTTTAAATGACATAAGGAAGGAAAGTTAACAATACTTCTTAAACTAATCCCGCCCCAGTGAATTTTTAGAGACATGGAAACTTTGTCCACATAGTCATCCAAAACGCCTAAGTGTTTGTTTTCTGTAACATGAAAGCTACATAGGAAATTATGCAAACCATTTGGAAAAAACATGTTCCTTCTGCAGAATGGGCTCTTTCCTTTCCAGATCTAACTTTTGCTTTTGGGCAACTTGTTTATGTTCCCAAATATCTTCAGTTATCAGGAGCACAATAGCCATCAAGACTTATTTTTAGAAAGAACACCACCACCCTATATTCTGAGACCCTTTTCACTCTGCTTTACCAAGAGATCTTATCTATTTTATATCTCATCTGTTCATGGACTACACAAGCACCTGATTCACAGCCCTTCAGCAATTACTGGTCTAGTGATGATCACAATCTATAGAAAATTTTAATGAATCATGTGTAAAATTCAATTTAGACTAACCAACTGCCATGGACTGAATTGTGTTCCCCACAAAATTCATATGTTGAAGCCCTAATTCCTAATGTGACTGTAATTGGAGCTAGAACGTTTAGGAGGTGATTAAGGTTAAATAAGGTCATGAGGGTCAGGTCCTAACCTGTTAGGATTGGTAGCTTTATAAGGCTCTCTTCCTCTCTTTCACATGCACCAAGGAAAGGCCTGGGAGAACATGGTGAGAAGGTGGCCATCTACAAGCCAGGAAGAAAACCTGCACCAGAAGCCAAACCCTGCTGGAACCTTGATTTTGAACCTTCCAGCCTCTGTGAGTAAATAAATTTCTGTTGCTTACGCCATCTAGCCTGTGGTATTTTGTGGCAGCCAAACGGACTAATACACCAATCAACATACAGGGTAAGAAAGTTTTACTCAGCATCATCTTCAAAATAGTCTTGAATACCAATTAGAGTTGCACGTGTATGTGTAGAGAAGATATTTTATTTTGTTCTGGAGTATGCTCCAGGATTTGTGAGCATGTTTACTGAGAGTACATTTTCAGTGATTTCTGCATGTTTAATTTGACTGATTGGCAGAACACAGTGGTTTCTTGAACAGAGCTGGGGAATACATACTAGCCTAGTATAAAGTGTTGCACACAGCTTTTGTGCAAATGATGTCTATGAAATTTAGATAGTTTGGATTAAAACATAAGAAATACTGTGGGTTACCCTTACATAGGATCTTGACAGTAGAGAGACTCATTTATTTTAGAAAGAAAGAGATAGGGGCGCCTGGGTGGCTCAGTCGGTTGGGCGTCTGACTTCGGCTCAGGTCATGATCTCACGGTCTGTGAGTTCGAGCCCTGCATCGGGCTCTGGGCTGACAGCTCAGAGCCTGGAGCCTGTTTCGGATTCTGTGTCTCCCTCTCTCTGACCCTCCCCCATTCATGCTCTGTCTCTCTCTGTCTCAAAAATAAATAAACGTTAAAAAAAATTAAAAAAAAAATAAATAAAAATAAAAAAATAAAAAGAAAAAGAAAGAGATAACAGTTGGGACAATTAGAAAGGGAGTTTCCCCTTCCTTGTTTTTAGTTTTAAAAAAGCATATATATGTTGTACATTTAGTGTAAATTAATACCTTTACTTTAACTGCTTTACTTCTAGTAAACCTCATAACAACCTGAGGAGGCAGATATTCTGCTGCCTGTGCCACTATCTAATCGCATGATCGGGCAAGTCCTTTCAGGTTCCACACCTGGAAAATGAGGACAATATTAATACCGTTATCTAGGGCTGTGAAGATTACACGAGATAGTATGTGTAAAGTCCATAGAACAATATCTGGTATGGAGTAAGAAGCTCAATCAATGATAGACTTGTTAGCATTACCATTACTATTATTTTTCTTATAATAGTGATTTTATAGATCTGAAAGCTAAGTCTCAGAGCTGTCAAGGATCCTGCCTGAGACATAGCTAGTAATAAGTGACAAAGCCAGATCCATCTGATGTCAAAGTCTCTGCTCTACATTGCCCACCCACCACATTACCCTATCTCCAGCCATCTAGACATGGGCACCATGCTCTTACAAACACAGAGCTGAATACTCAGTTGACTAGAATGCCTGTCTTATTCAGGAGAGGAGTACTTGCTTATTGGAAAAGAGCTTGAGCTTTCTTTTCAGGGGTCAGGAGCTTGGGTCACTGCCTCAGACCAGAAGTGCGGAGCTGCCTTAATCTTACTCTGTCTTGATTACATCCTCCTTTCTCCTCACCCCACCTCCTGGATGCTGATAAAGCAAAGAAATAGCAACAAATGGAAAGCCTAAATAAACATTTCTTTACAGATCATACGAGAGGGGATTTTTCTTTTCCATTAAATATTTGATAACAACATCTTAGACAAGCTTTTTGATGTTACTTTCCCATATTTTGGACTGGATGAAAGTGTATGACTCATAGAAATGACCATGGGAGGAAAACCAAATGAGTCACCTTGCCCAGCCCATCTGGATCTTCCCTCCGCTGTGCCCCTGGGAACACCATCCCTGAGGACCAACCCAGCCTGCATTCCTTGTGCAGCAGTGGGGGCTGCATAGGACAGGGGTTCCTTCAGGAGACACTGGAATCTCAGAAAAAAAAAGTGAGTCAGGGAAAGTGAAACATCAGAGCCTGAAGGAGTTATCCTGAAGCTTTTCCAAAAAACATTTACTGCTATCAGCTCAAAGGTTTCTTGTCCACATTTCATCACTTCTAACTCCCAGGTACACCCCCATGGCAGAACACTGTCTCCACAGTGCTGTGCACACTTCAAAGAGTTGCCGTCCATGGTACCCTCCTCCCCTTCCAAGCAAGCTTGAGGCACTTAGATTTGTGTATCTTTCCAACAGATAAATCTCTGTTCCCTTCACTGTTTTTATTGCTCTGTTGGAATCTATCCAGTATGTATCCTTCTGGTACCAAAGTGCCCTGGTTAAGCCCACGCTCTGGCCTTGGTTTCTGGGAGTTGGAGGGAGAATTGCTACATCCTTCAGCCCACTTTGCCTCAGGTCTTTTGAAACTTCCTCCTTTTAGTCATCTAGTCAGTGAACCACATTTAAAACCTAAGCTGCTGTCCATTTCTGTGCAACCTGAGTTCTCTCTTGGTATGCTGTTTCTCTATATTCACTCTTCGGTGTTCTCATTTCAGACTTTGGTGCCTGGGGGCCTTGAACTTGAATGCCTACAGCCTTAATTATTTAGCTTATGGACTTTGGGCAAGTTGATCAATCTGTCTGAGCCTCAGTTTCCTCATCTGGGGCAAGAGGATAATAATTACTATTTCCTAGCATTGGGTGAAGATTTATAGCTGAGTGAGTTGGAATCATGCTGGTTGCCTTCAGTGGGCCTCTTGCAGCCCACATCATCCAATAACCTCTTTTTGTCCAGTGACAGTTCCCCTTGATGGTCATTCAAGGTGACTTTTTAAAAATTTTCCATTCATATTTTCTCTCAAAGGAGATTTTTTTTTTTTTTCTGTCTTCACCAGAATTTGTAATTCTGCTATTTCTTTATTCTCTGATACCAGGGGCTGACTTAAGTCTAAAATTGCAGTAGTATCTTATTACCCTTATCCAAATCATTAATAAAAATTGAAAACAGTGTCAGTTTTTCCACTGGTGCTTTTACAAATTCATTGAAAACTTCTTGGGGCAGCTGGGTGGCTCTGTCGGTTGAGCGCCTGATTTCAGCTCAAGTCATGATCTCGTGATTTGTGGGTTCAAGCCCTGCATCAGGCTCTGTGCTGACAGCTCAGAGCCTGGAGCCTGCTTCGGATTCTGTGTCTTCTTCTCTCTCTGTCCCTCCCCTGCTCGTGCTCTGTGTCTCTCTGTCTCTCTCTCTCTCTCTCTCTTTCAAAAATAAATACACATTAAACAAAAAAAAAATTTTTAATTACTACTTCAAGGGTCACCTGAGTGTCTCAGTCGGTTAAACATCTGACTTCGGCTCAGGTCATGATCTCACGGTTTGTGGGTTCGAGCCCTGCATCGGGCTCTTTGCTGACAGCTCAGAGCCTAGACCTTTCTTTGGATTCTGTGCCCCTCCCCCACTTGTGCTCTATCTCTCTCAAAAATAAATTAACACTTAAAAAAATTAAAAAACAAAACAAAACTTCTCTCACACAGAATTCATATAACTTCTATATAAATCCAGACATGTGAACTGAAAAGCAATAGAAAGGCTGCCTTTACATGCATAAGCAAATTCACCAGGAACATTAAAATACCCTCAGGTGACTTTTAAAAATAACACTTTAATCTCTGCTCAGTTAAGAAAAAGGCAAACAAAAGAGATAAAGCTCTCAATATAATGTGGTGCTTTCATTTTGTGTTAATTGGCCTTAGGTATGTTTATATATATTTTTTCACCTGTCCAGGTTGTTAAGAGATAATTTCTTTGCAGATAATTTGTTTGATTTTAAGTTTGATAATCTATTTCCTTCTTTTTAGAATGACATACGGACTTCTAACACTCAACTCTTAGATATCTGTGCAGAGTTCTTCAAAGAAACAAAGCAGTTATAACTGTTGTTTAAAATGCACCCAAAAGCCTCCCCTTCAGTGTAGGTTAATATTCCAAATGTCAGTTGTGGAACAATTTCAAGTTAAACTAAAAGAGACACAAAGGGATCTATCTTTTATTTAAGGTGTATTTTTTTTTATAGCTACATCAAATCTACCCTACCTCACTCCTCTCCCCCAAATAGCCAATAATCAACAGCCATGAATTAGGTTGTATTTCTGTAAACTGTTCTGCTACCAACCTAAGGACCATTCTGTTGCTTGAGGCCTGCTTTTCTGTAAAGAGCTCTTAGTCCATAAAAAGGATTTTGAGATTATAAGCCCAGCAAGCATTAATCCTAGGCAGAAATAGGAAAGCAAAGTTTTCACATTCAACAGTGTTCCTGATAGATTATCATTCCTATTCAGAATGTGAATTATGACTAAACTAGTGATTAAGCTAAAAATAAAATATGTATCTCAATTCTTTCATAATTAGAGCATTACTTCTATTGAGAAAGGGAGTTTCAGAAAGAGTTGGCTAGTAGTTTTCACCATGATTAAAGCATAATCTAACAACTGCAGACCCAAATCAATCTATTCAAGTCTCTTGTTGTTATTAGCATATTAGTGACAAGATATAAAATATAGAAAAGATTAAGTCATTGAGACCCGAGAATGCAAGTGTAAGCTCCTTCAGAGGCCAGGCAGGTCACAGTGAGTGAAGCAGGCTCAAGGGTTAACTGGAGAGCTGGCCTCTGGATAAGGGGATAGCTGCTACTTCATTCCAGCCATTTAATATCAAGTGGAAAAGCAGGTCCAAAAGATCTGTTAGATCTTCTGAGTTTTGGAGAGAACCCAAAAATAATAGTTTTTTTTTTTTAATGTGAACTCTGCTCATATTCAAATTTTTAAAGTAATTTGAATTTTATTTATTTTTAAGAGACAGAGAGTGAGGGAGAGGGGGAGCAGAGAGAGAGGGAGACACAGAATATGAAGCAGGCTCCAGGCTCTGAGCTGTCAGCACAGAGTCTGACGCTAGGCTCAAACTCACAGACTGTGAGATCATGACCTGAGCTGAAGTCACACATCTAACAAACTGAGCCACTCAGGTGCCCCTAAAGTAATTTGAATTTTTAAAGCATTCACTACAAGCCCAAAGGAACCCCAACTGGGGGCAACATTAAGCTTCCCTGATGCTAATGTGTGATCTTTAATTTAAATTATATGGCAGCCACTAGCTGGATGATCGCCAAACTTATTTCCTCTTCTTTCTGAGCACACAGCTAAATTATATTTCTCAGTCTCCCTTACAGTTAGCCCAAAAGAATGTGGGTGGAAGCAATGGCCATCACTACCAGGCTCTACCCTCCACTCCCTCCCTCTTCTCTCTTCTCTGCCAGCCCAATGCAGAGAATCCAGAAGGGCCTCATGGTCCTGGAAGATGGCATAACCTCCACATGTGAGAAGCCTAAATGCCCTCTTGGAGGAGACCCTCCCTCACTGCTCCTCCACCTCCAAGAGACTTGCATTATACTGTGAAAGCAAGAAATAAACCTTTTTAAAAGCCCTTGAGATATTGGGGTTTTTACAACATTTAGCTGATCTTGATCATATAGTTTAAGAATTTCTCCATTGCACGTCAATAAGGGAGGTTCGTTAACCCAATTTGATCTTTAAGCCCTGAAACCTCAAAAATAATGAAACTATTTTTCATACTACATACTGAAGTAGTACATGAAGAAATAATGCTAATATTTTAAGTCCACTTTGTTTTTGTGAGATCACAAATGGGAGTATGTTTCCATAACTAAACTGTGTTCATGAAGAAGCTTTACTGCTAGAGATTATAAGCCTTCTTTCTGTATAAAATGATCTAAAGGTAAAGACAGGGGTGAGTTAGAGAGGACTACATTCCATAACCATATCCTCAAGTCCTTTTCTCCTTCAGGTTACCTTTCACAAATTTGGCTGACCTAAAATCCCATCACTTCTTGAATAGCCTGAATAGTTGTGTGTTGAGTAGAAATTAGAGTGCTTCCTCCCTCTTCCTCCTACTTTTAGTTTTTCTGTATCCACCTACATAACTCCTATTTTTAACATTCACCCCAGAGAGAAGTACTAATGCATTAGAATGTTTTAACTATTCCTATTTAAAATCATTTCTTCTTTTGAAAACTTGAATAATTTCTAAATCAGTAAGGAATGCACACATAGAAAATAGGGAAAATATGCAGAATGTGGTTTTATGACCCCTCTGCTTCATTCTCAGAATGAAGAATTCCATTCCCAACAGTGAACAAGTTCATTGGAACATAGGAAAAAAAATAGCAAAGTGGCCTTTGTAATAATGATAGACATTTTCAAGTGAATTAGTAAACTGGGTAAGCACATACATATTTAAATGAAATATTTGCAGAATCAGAAAGTAAAGTAGTGGTATAGTCTTGTGACTAGATTGGGCACCAAATGCGATATTAAGAGAGTAGCATAGAACAGTAATAATCTTTTTATAATCACCGTAAGTCAGACCTTTGGTAGACTATCACTTGCAGCTGTAGTTCATAGTGCAGAAGAAAATGCAGTACTTGGTGAAAACTTAGAGAAGAACCACAAATCTGGTTAAGAGAATGATAACAAGATCTACCTGGAGAAAGTAAACTTAAGCCACAATTTCTAAGTATATGAAGGGCTTTGCTTCCTTTCTTTGGAGAGAGGGAAAAACAAGAAAAGATGGACACAGAAGATACACAGATGGACAACAGACACATGAAAAGATGCTTGCCATAACTAATCATCAGGGAAATGCAAATCAAAACCACAGTGAGGTATCACCTCACACCTGTCAGAAGTGACCCAAGGATGACAAAGATCCAGAGACAAAGCATGGGACCAAACAGAAATTGAATATCTTGTACATAATTTTGGTACTATTAGATCGATAAACCAAGCTCTATAGGTTAGACACTTGTGGATTTCATTATTTCCTTGATTATTCTGCTTTTGGTTTTCATAGCCTTTAGAAGTCTTTTGCCAATTAGGGGTGCCTGGGTGGCTCAGTCAGTTAAGCATCTGACTTTGGCTCAGGTCATGATTTCACAGTTCATGAGTTCAAGCCCTGCATCGGGCTCTGTGCTGGCAGCCCAGAGCCTGAAGCCTGGAGCCTGTTTTAGATTCTGTGTCTCCCTCTCTGTCCCTCCCCCACTTTCACTCTCTCTCTCTGTTGCTCAAAAATAAATAAACATTAAAAAAATATGTTAGAAGTCTTTTGCCAATTAAAAATAAGAAGTTTCATCAGTTAACTGGCTTGTTTTGAGGTTAAGAGGTAGAGGATACTAGAAGATGCATGAGGTAAAAGGAACAAGAAAAAGAAGAGGATTTCGATTTTCCCCACACTTGAACTCAAGAAGGATAAGAGAAACAGTGGAATCATAAGTGGTTACAGCAGAAGTGGCCAAGGTGGAAGAATCCCAGGGAGTGGGAGACACTCAAGTCAGGGACTGCTTGATGCAGAAATCCTTCCATGAAAATCTTTCCCCTTGGAGTGGCACTCATATGTACCAACCTTGGAAGGAAGGCATCGAGTTCGTTTATTCATCAGAACTGAATAAAAGCTATGGAATGAAAATCTATCTCCTTTTCCTATACAAACCCATCAAAGAAATGGTTCCTCCCAAGCAGTGACTTCCTTAAAAGTCAGGATCAAGAAGGAAGAGGTTCAAGAAGGAAGGAAGAGGTTGGCATTTAGGAAAAATGCCAACTGGGTGGCAGAGCCCTAAGCAGTACAAATTAACTTTAAAATCAGGTGCTAACAGCCCTCCAACATTGTCACTTTTCAAGATTTTTAACTTAGGTCTTTTGAATATCCATGCAAATTTTAGAGTTAGCTTGTCAGTTTTTACATGCCAAAAATGTCTGTTGGATTTTAGCTGAGATTATGCTACATCTGTAGCTCAGGAGTGGGCAAACTTTTTCTCTAAGGGGTCAGATAGTAAAACCTTGGTTTGCGAGCATAATTCATTCTGGAAACATGCTTGTAATCCAAAGCACTTGTATACCAAAGTGAATTTCAAGAACCAGTGGCTCAGTTGTGATCATGTGACATTCGGCCTCATGTACGACTCATATTGCAAGACATCACTCATATCAAGTTAAAATTTATTAGAAATGTATGCTTGTCATGTGGAACACTTGCATAACGAGTTATTTGCAATCCAAGGTTTTACTGTATTTTAGATGGGTGGGGGTGGCACAAAGAGCCATGCAATAGATAAATGAAAATAGGTATGGCCACGTTCCATACCTGGCAGGTTCCAAAGCTGCCTGCTTTGACCCATGAACCATAGTTTGGCCCATGAGCCATAGTTTTTTGACCCTATAGTGGAGGAAAAACTTTTCCTTCTACTCTCCTGGATTCTGTATCTGTGGCACTGAAAAGTAAACTGACAAAAGATAGATTAACAACAGAAAAACAGCCAAGTTTATTAACATGAGTGGTGCATATACATATGGGAGAAACTCAGTGTTGAATAAATGGAAGGAGTGGTTAGAATGTGGATTTTAGACAGCATTTTAACAAAGGAAGATAAATTTGTAGAGAAGTGACAATAAAGGAAAAGGGGTTTAGGCTTTTAGGGGTCACAAACTGTGGGATGGTAAATATATAGAGAAGCTAATGGATGATGAGGTCTAGTTAGTGTGTTTTGTTTGTTATAGACTGTCAGTGCCATCTCACCTCAAAGGATAAGGAGGGCCCCCCTTCCTGGTAAGGAAATAGGAGGAGAACAACTCAACAGTAGGAATTTGTGTTTTGGTTTCATACAGATAGGGGGAGGGCAGAGAGCTTGTCCTGTGGCTTTTTCTTTTCTTTTTTATTTCTTTATTTTTGTATTACATAAAGATTTTGGTCTTTTTTTAATGTTTATTTATTTTTGAGAGAGAGAAAGGGGAGCCCAAGGGGGGCAGGGGCAGAGAGAAGAGGGGGACAGATGATCCCAAGCAGGCTCTGCCCTGACAACAAAGAGCCTGATGTAGGGCTCCAACCCACGAACCATGAAATCATGACCCATGTGGCTGCTTTTTCTTAACTGCCTTCAGCTCAAAATAATCCTTATTCCAAAGTGGCATATTTTGGAGTGGCATGCTCTGAACCTCTTTATTCTCTGTTATAGATCAATTGACGTTGAACAATGTTATGTTTTCCAGTCCATAAGCATAGTATATCTCTCCCAGTGAATTCTGCTATTTTAATTCAGCAATGTTTTGTTGCTTTCAGTGTACAAGTATTGTACATTCTTGTTAAATATATGCATACTTGATGAATTTTTTGTAAATGGATTCAAATTAACTTCATATCAGTGAAGTTTATTTCTGTAAAGTCTATTTTAGGGAATATGGGAATTTATAATTTATTCCTTATAGTCAAGAAGATTGCTACTGTTTTGCTTACTAAGTGATATTCAAATACAGAACTGGAATAAAACTCAAAATCAATATAAACTAATCTGCTCTTAAATTCACATTAAGTTTCCCTCTTTGACTTAATGCTTCCAAATAAAGGCTTTTTAGAAAAGCAACTCAGGAACAGAAAATATAGAATTAAGATTACAAAGAATCAGCTCTCCACAAATCACACTTAGTGAGGGTAAGAACTGCTACATGTTTTATTTTGAATGGCCACTTTAAAAAGAAAAAAAAAAAGATTTACCATTGTAATTATATTCTGCTCAGAACAGCCTTAAGATGAGTTGGTAGGATATGTATATGCCTCTAGGTGGCCATGAAATTAGGCCTGGGAATAAGGTGTTGCCACAAAAAATTCCTAAAGTAAAAAGCCATAAACAATGAAGAGTACTTGTCTTATGTGCATGGTACAGTGGTAAAGATCATGGGGTTTGCAATCAGAGAGCCCTGGTTTCAGTCCTGGCTCTGCTACTTTCACCCTCTGAGACGTTGGTCAAGTCATTTAAACTTCCAAGTTCCAACTTCCTCATACATGAAATGAAAACAATATTACTGCATACTGCATGAAGTTGTGGTGAGTATTGAATGAGATAATAATGTATGAAAAATTCTTACACAGTTCCAGGAATGTAGTAAATGATCAATATGAAATAGACACTATAATAATGTTCTTATTTATGAAGATGTTGAAATCGGTGTTGGTGATGATGATTGTATAAAGCTTATGTATATGACAAGTTTGTTCTGACTTAATCCACCAAAACCCTTAATACAAGCAAGAGAAATATCTGATAAACATCTTTAGATTTCAGTAGTCAGCTGGGGAGAGTTGGGGGTGTGGAGAGATGGAGAGATTGATGGTATAGAAACAAACAGTAATTCTTCCTCACTGGGAAGAATTACTGAGAAAGGAAGGCCTAGAAAAGAGCGATGAAGGCCAGTCCTGACACCCTTTTTGTTCCATAACAATAGGAAGAAACAGAATCTCTCTTAAGGGTCTTCGCTTCTGGTCTTTTGGATCCCAAATCCTCTATTCTCTGTTTTATGTCAAGGCCAAAAATGAATACTAATGGTTTTTTATTAAAAAAAAAAAAAAAAAAAAAGAGCTCTGTGGGCTTCTCATGAATTAGCATTCCCCCAGAGAGAAGCGGTTCACCTTCAGATAAAACCAACAATAAGCCATTTGTTGCTAACCAGTGTCCAATATACAAAGACTAGTGGTTAAACCTGGAAGAGTTTAGAGAAGACAATGCATTTTCAGTTAAGTCTTTACAGGAAAAAGCAGTGAACATGATCATGATTTATGTAGAGAAATTTAGCCACTTTTAGTATGAAAAATGGTCTGCCATGCAACATAAACAATCTTTTGCACAGCTACTTTTTAAATACATCCATTTATCTTTCATCATTTTTATTACTGCTGCGCCTTATTATAAACATTATGAGCAGGATCATTTACAAGGGATAAAAGAGTCAAGAAAGTAGCACTTACTCATGAGAGTGATGAAATGCTGATACAGTCGTGTGTGTGTGTGTGTGTGTGTGTGTGCAGATTTCCACATCTTTTTTGTCTGCCTTTGCATGTTCTAGGCTAAGGGATTTCCTTGTGTAGAATTTCTATCAGAAATGGTTTGCTGCTTTATTCAGCACTCTCAGAGTCCTCTCCTGAATCCAGTAGTATGCCAAGCACAGGGCCCAGCCTTGTACACATTTATTTATATTTTCTTTGATTTAATCACACTTTTCTTGCTATCCTCATGGTCACTGTCTTAGGTCAAATCTTCAAACATCTTACCTGTTTTTAGGACCCTCCAACTGGTCTTCTTACCTTATTTCCTGGCTGTTCTAATTTATACTCCATACATTCAATTATGTTCTCTTGAGCATCTTTCTAGGACTCTGGGGAAAACATCCTTTTAAAATCATTTAATCTCACATCATACTCAGGTTCAAGTCAACAAAAATCTGGAGAATGGCTATGAAAGTCTAGCTCTTTCCACACCTCCATCCCCAACTCAAAACCTAAAAAAAAAAATAGGTAACATTTTTGAAGTTTTGACCCAAGAGAGTGACCATGAGGATAGCGAGAAAAGGTTGATTATGAACAACATCTAAAGGGTAGCATCTGTAGGACCTGTGACCGAGTTGATTGGTCAGGGTTCAAGGGTGATGCCAAGTCACTCATTTGAGGAACTAGTTCAGTGGTGGTTGTGCAGCCACAGGCAACTGCTGATCTGCTTTCTTTCACAAAAGATGGGTTTTCACTTTGTAGATTTAATGTTTTCTTGATTGCCAATCATCCTAGAGCGTCCCTTCCTTGCTGATTTGCTCCCTGGTGTGTGCCCACACAAAATTTATTCTCCCCTCACCTACCCACTTCCCTACAATATCGAAATCTGCAGCTTCCCCAAGTCCTCTTGTCACTATTTGATGGGCAATGATACTAGTGAATTTCCTGATAGATTGCAAAATGTTGCATTAACAAAATATTAAATGAGCAATATTCTCAAGGGGGTTGGATGAGGTAATCCTCAAAGCCCCATTCTCAAAAATTCTCTGATTTGCTGCATTTCTGCTTAGTTCATGGACTCACAAATGAACTGTCATTTCTAATATGGATTTGCTAAAGACACAAGGATAGCCAGGACTAGTGAGATAAGACTAAATGAACACCCCAGTTACCATGATGGAGTTGTCCCCAAATCCATCTTTTGTTTGGCCTATGTGGAAAATAAACAAAAAACAAATTAATAAGCAAATGCTAGCAGAGTAAGTTCCACATAGTTATCATTTCCTGATTCCCAGAGCTACCCCATGGATTAAATTCAGTTGGTATCCCGAGGACTCCAGTGCTGCCTTACAAAAACAATGAGTCTGGTAAAGCAACATCCAGGCAGTCTGCTGAAGCCTGATTCCAGGAAATAGACACTTTGACAAAGTAACAAGCATGGATGCCCAAGGGAAAGAGAAACCCTGAAAGAGAGTTGTTTTAAGTAGCTGTTTAATGATTGAGCACCTTGAAATGCTTTCACTTGGTGGGGAGAAATTATACTACCTAGGGATGTGTGGGTGGCATTTAAAGTTGACAGACAGTAATGAGTTCTGGTTTAAAAAAAGAGGTATTTTATTGCTCTAGCAATTTTTACACCTCCTGAGACATCTCCACTGTATATTTACACTGTATTAAGAAAAAAGAACAAAGCAAAGAAGGAAGAAAGAAAGGAAGGCAGGAAGGCAGGAAGGCAAGAAGGAAGAGTGTTTCTACCTCGTTTCCAAAGACTCTTGTAACATTTTAAAAGCTAATATTAATTGATCTCTTAGAACTGCTCAGGCTTTGTGCTCGGGGCTTTACAAATATTAGCTTATTTAACCTTCACAATTATGTAAGAAGCATTATTTCCCCCTTCTTTTTTAATGTTTGTTTGTTTGTTTATTTATTTATTTTTGAGAAAGAGCAGGGAAGGGGCAGAAAGAGAGAGGGAGACAGAGGATCCGAAGCAGGCTGTGGGCTGACAGCAGAGAGCCCAATTTTTCGGGGCTTGAACCCACAAACCATGAAATCAGGACCTGAGCCAAAGTCAGACACTCAACTGATGGAGCCATGCAGGTGCCTCCATTTCCGCCTTCTTATAGCACTAAAACCAGAGAAATCCTATGCAAACAGGTACGAGTTAATTATTTTGCAAGAATGCAAAAAAATTGAAAGGAATCTCTATCCTTTTCACAAAGCTTCTCCAAGTTAAGTGAAGGAACATTATAGTGTATAAAAAGGCAGGGCTCCACTGAGTCCTCATTTCCACTGCTAATAGCTGCTTGAAGACCTTGAATAAGTCAATGACCTCTCTGGGCCTTCGTTCCTTCCTTATTGAAAGGATGGATAAACAGTCCCCACCCCAGCTGCACACTAGAATCACCTGAAGAACTTTGAAAAACTGCCAATGCCCCAACCCTGCCCCCACCCTAATTCCTGAGTAACTGAATATCAGAATATCTGGAGTTGGGGTAAAGTATGTGGCTTTATTGCAGGAAACAGAGCATATATGTCCCTACCTCTTTGGGAGGGCCAAAAGGCAAACAACACTTATAAGTATGTTAATATATTAATATACACTTATATTTCATGTATATATAACAGTTGTGGTAAGTGCTATCAAGGAAAAAGAGAAAGAGCAGTGTTAGAGTGAGTAATAAAGAGAACATGATCAAAAGTGAGGAGCAGGGGCTTGGGAAGACCTTACTGTGTGTCAGAGGGATAGGAAGTAGGAATTGGTCAGGCACAGGGCAGAGGCAAGAGCTTCCCAGGCTAAGGGAATATATCTTTCTTGGTTAGATATGTATCAAACTTGACTGTCTGTTTCCATAATATATGCATACATATACACACACATACAGATATATTCCCATATGTACATATAAAGTAACTTGTTTGAAGGCCTCCAAGCCAGCAAAGAAAGGTGCAAAGGACAGGACAAAGTGATAAGGGGAGCTGCTTGAGGTTGGCCTTGGGGAGGTCAGCAGCAGCCAGAAAGTGTTATTTGTTGTATTGAGGATCTTAGATTTTGTCTTAAGTAAAATAGAAAGAGTAAGCCAGTGATGGTTTTGGGCTTGAGAGTTACACATTCAGATTTGTCTTTTAAAATATCGCTTGTAATTAAGTGTGGACAAAGGTATGGCTGGGGCTAAAGAAAAAGAGGAGAAAGTTAGAAGGTACTGTAATAACTGGAGTGAAGCTTTTGTTCCTTAATGAAGCCAAGTTTTAGTAGAATTCTAGGTACCTGTGGAGACTGAATAAAGAGTGGAAGAACAGGAGGCAAGAAGTTTGACAGAATGCAAGTGACATAATTCATTAAAAATCAGTAAATTGCTTTGTACTGAATTTAGAGTAGTGCCTTTGACTTTAATACATGCTAGTCTCTTCCGCCTGGGTTTATTCTGTTCCCGTACAAGCACACTGACTTACCCTGCCCCCATTCCTATTCTCTCTCCCATTGTGTTTCTTCTTCCTTGTCATTGTTTATATTTCTATTCCAAGGCTTATGGTGCCATTCAACCCTGTAGCTCCCATTTTCCATCCTTGCAAGGGTTTCCACTGTGCACTAGAGCATGGTTGGAGGAAGACACTAATTGTGCAAGGTTTGGCCAAGCATTGATTATTTAGCTTTTTGTGCCCTGCTTGAGTGGCTGGTCCACTGGCTTCAGTCCATTTCCTAATGGAGAGGTGTCAGCTTCACAAAAACATCACCTCGATTGGCACTAATTACCACCTTTCAGAGCCATCATCACCCAAAGGCTTAGGAATGAAAGGTCAGCAGGAAAATGAACTTCCATTCACACCTTCTGGGGTGGTCCCTGGCTTCTGATCATGCAGAGAGCAAGGGCTTTTGGGCAACAAGCCTCTCTGCTTTTCTGCTCTTACACCAGATGTTTCTTGAGAAGCCAGCCTTATGACACCAATCTTCAGCTCATGCAATCACTGGACCCACAGCAGAGCTTTGCCTTGTTAAATTTCTGTCCCTGTCCTAGTTTCCCAATGATTCCCAGTGGAGAAACTGGGTTCAAACAACAAATGGTCCTGGAGAAGGTGGCAGTAGCATGCCCATGCCCCAGCAGGTGTATGTTCATAGTGCCCACATCCTTATCCAGGCAGTGAATTAGTTGTCACCCAAGACTTCCTGCATAAAAATAGCTCTGGGTCAAAGACAACTTTTCACATGAATTATTTACCTTTGAGCCTCCTGACATCTTTTTGAAGGGCACAGGGCAGGCATTGTTATTAGACCCGTTTTACAAATAAAGGGATAGAGACCAGAGAGACTTATGACTCGCACAAGGTCCAGTAGTCATTTTATGGTGGAGCTGGATCCCCAAAGTGAATTATTATGAGGTGCAGGGGTATGTGGATCAAATGAGATCACATATACTAAAGCACCTTGAAACCTGGAAAGCACTAGGTATTAGTTTCCTGAGGCTAAAGTAATAAATTACCACAAAATATATTCTTTCACAACTCTGGAGTCCAGAAGTCTGAAATCTAGCGGGACCTCTCCTCCCCTGGGAAGCTCTAGGGGAAATCTATTGTTTGCCTCTTCCAGATTCCAATGGTTGTCACCATTTCTTCACCTGAGGCCACTTTACTCCAATCTCTGCCTGCATGGTTATGTTCTCTCTTTCGCCTCTCTGTGTTCTCTTCTGTCTCAAATCTTCCTCTGCCTTTCTCTTAGAAAAATACTTACTTGTTATTGAATTTAGAGTCTACCCTCTAATCCATGGTGATTTACTCATCTCAAGATCCATAATTTAATTCCATCTGTAAATACCCTTTTTCCAAACAATGTTACATTCATAGTTCAGGGATTAGGCCATGAGTATATATACAGTATTTACGGTTGTTGCTGGTGATGACGGTGGTGGTGATGCTGCTGGGGATGCTGACAGAGGCCAAGAACTGTCCAGTAGTCCACATGACACCCCTTTTTCTATCTCTGACAATCAAGTTGAAGCCGCATAACCCGGTAGTTAAGAACATGGACTCTGGAGCCAACCTGCCCAAGGTTCAAATCCTAATTCTACACTCGATGATTATGTGACATTGAACCACTTCCTTAATCTCTCTGGGTCTTTGTTTCTTCCCTTGTAACACGAAGGTAACAAAGTCTTTCCTCACAAGGTTGTTACAAGAATCAAATGATTTAATTATGTGTAAAATGCTTAGACCAGTGTCTACATTACAGAAACGTTGACTGTAATTATTCCTTAAGTGGCACCACATCACCTGTTTATTATTGAAGTAATGATTTGGGTAAATAATGGACTTGTTCCCCTAGAGAAGCATTTTTTTAATCAGTCACTAATTCTAAGACTTTCTGGGTGTATTTTCTAAAAAGGAATATTCCAAATTATGTGTAGAAAAAAAAACTAAATGCAATGAGAAGGATTTTTTTTTTTTAATCTTCCATTAGCGTCTCATTTGATTGTGAAGTTTCTGGTGTCTTTTGAGTTCATTTTTCAGTCTAAAAGTTCAGTTTGTCTTACAAGGATTTGGAAGAGTTCTGCAGGCTGACAAGTCCGTAAAATATTAGATAGAGACATTTAATAGAATGCAGGGGTTTTTGGGAAGGATTAAGTGTTTGAGCAAAATGTTGCAAATTAGGATGATGTCAGATAGACTGACTTGTGGAGCTTCAGCCCAAACAAGTAATGTTAGGCTTCCTGGTCTAGAGCTGAGTACTCCTGTACTCTTTTTTTGGGTTTTATTTACAATAAACTCTATTGTTTTTCCTAGAATCTGTCCAATTTACCCTGCTTTAGTCTCAGCCAGAGGCACACTGTCAGAAGAGAAGTTAAGAATGAGGTTTTTGCTCCTGAAATGAGACTTACTAAGATAAACATTAATTTTGGCATCTCATTAGTATATCCAAAAGAAAATGATGGGGGAACCTAAGGGCTGTCGTAAAAATAAATGTTGACAGAAAATAGATCAACTAGAAGGAACCTTGGGTATGAATTTATACAATTCCTGTAACTTTATTTTTTTTTTAACTTTTTTATTGTGGAAGTAAAGTATACTCATCAAATATTTTGGAAGTTATAGAGAAGTGCCCCCCAAAACTAAATAAAACTGTTTATAGTAGTCTTAATATCCAGAGATAACTACTACTAATACTTTTATTTATTTTCTTCCAGTATAAGATGCAGTTTTCTTTCCATGGCTGGAGTCATGCTGCTGAAATTAGAAATGAGTTTCTTCTTGGGGCACCTGGGTGGCTTCGTCAGTTAAGGGTCTGACTCTTGGTTTTTGGCTCAGGTCATGATCTTGTGGTTTCATTGTTCGAGCCCCACATTGGGCTCTGCACTGTCAGTGCAGAGCCTGCTTGGGATTTTCTCCCTCTCCCACTTTATACCTACCCCCAACTCATGCTGTCTCTGTCTCTCTCAAAAAATGAATAAATAGAAACAAAAGAAATGCTTCTCCTCTCTAGAAAGACTGTGTTTTGATCCTTTTTTATAATAACAAGATGATAACTTATACTATAAAAGACAGAGCTGGATCAAAAGAGTCTCCCTCTCCTTTGAGTGCAGTCTCATATTACACTGCCAAGGAGTACCCAGTTGTCCACACTAATTCTGTCCTTTGCCCAAACGTGGGACTGTGCCACTGTTCTCCCAGGTCCACGTAGCCCCTCAAGTTGATGAAGCAGTGTTGTCTTCTACTGCCAGCTGAATAGCAATACTAGAAAGTAGTCAAGGATACATCTCTTTTTTTAGGACAGCTGAAAACATTATTGATAATAATAGTTAAAATTAACTGAGATCTTTCTGTCTAAATACTTTGAATCTAGTAACTCATTTAATCCTTACAATAATCCAATTAGATGATTCACTTTCAATAGGTGCAAAGACAGGCTTTGACTTTTACAGTTGTTTTGCTTCATCACCTTAGAAGAACCCTTACAGAGATGCTGGCAGTGTGATGGTGATACCAAAGCTGCAGAACTTTCTAGTGATTAAGGGAAACTGGAGACGTTTCCAAACTGAAAATCTGAGAGTGAGTTAGAAATTCAGGATTTATTCAAGTGTGAGATGTTACCATACTTCAATAAATAGAATGAATTAATTACATTGGGAAGTGTTTAGTTTTGTTTTAAAATTAGTCATCCATTGAAGTGACATTGTAATAGTACATAATACTTAGATTTATCTTCTTTCATATTTTGTGATTGAAAAAGGATAATCAAATAGAGAAGCATGCTGTCTTTGCCTCGGCTAACTCCCCCAAGGGAAGGCTGTAGCTCAGGTGAGAAGCCACCACCTACTAGGAAGAGTCAAGCAGTGGGAAGACAGTGGGACTTCAGATTCAAATTCCTGCTCCACCATTTGCTAGCTAAGCTACTTACTAGGTGCTCCTTAATCATCCTTTTTTAAAATTTCTTTTTTTAATTAAAAATAATTTTTTAATTGCAATATAGTTAACATACAGTGTTATATTAGCTTCAGGTGTACAATATAGTGGTTCAACAATTCCATACATCACCCAGTGCTCATCACAGAAAAGTACACTCCTTAATCCCCATCACCTATTTCACCCATCGCCCCACCCACCTGCCCTTAGTTTGTTCTCTATAGTTAGGAGTCTATTTCTTGGTTTGTCTCTTTCTCTCTCTTTTTTTCCCCTTGTTCATTTGTTTCTTAAATTATACACATGAGTGAAATAATATTGTATTTGTCTTTCTCTGACTAACTTACTTTGCTTAGTATTATACTCTCTAGCTCCATCCACACATTGTTGCAAATAGCAAGATTACATTCTTTTTTATGGGTGAATAATATTTCATTGTGTGTGTATATATATGTATATGTATATACACATATATATACATATACATATATATAATCATATAACATAATCCATATATATAATATATATACTAATTATATATTATATATACATATATACTATAATATATATACATACATATATACTAATAATATATGTATATATACAATGGAATATTATTCACTCATAAATATACCCATATATATAAACATCTTCTTTATCCATTCATCTATTGATGGACACTAGGGCTATATCTCTAATCTGGCTATTGCAAATAATGCTGCTATAAACATAGGGGTGTATGTATCCCTTTGAACTAGTGTTTTTTGCATTTGGGGAGTAAATACCCAATAGTGTAATTACTGGATCATTGAGTAGTTCTATTTTAACTTTTTGAGGTACGTCCATACTGTTCCACCATGGTTGTACCAGTTCATATTCCCACCAGCAGTGGAAGAGGGTTCTTTTTTCTCCACATCCTCATCAACAATTGTTTTTTCTTGCGTTTTTGATTTTAGCCATTCTGACAGGTGTGAGGTGATATCTCATTATGGTTTTTATTTACATTTCCCTGATGATAAGTGATGTTGAACATCTTTTCATGTATCTGTTGGCCATCTGTGTATCTTCTCTGGAGAAATGTCTGTTCATGTTTTCTGCCCACTTTTTAAATTGGATTATTTGTTTTGGGGGTGTTGAGTTGTATCAGTTCTTTATCCTTTTATTGGATAACCCTTTCTGATTTCGTAGGTTGCTTTTAGTTTTGTAGATTATTTCCTTCACTGTGCAGAAACTTTTTATTTTGACATGATCTCAATAGTTTATTTTTGCTTTTATTTCCCTTGCCTCAGGAGACATATCTAGAAAAAATGTTACTATGGCCCATGATCCTTGTTCATCTTTAATTTCCTAAAGAAATGGATTAAAATCTCCTTTGCAGTGTTTTTGTGAAGATTAAATAAGACACTCTATGTAAAATGCCTGGCAACAGAAGTTAATTAAGAAATAAATAACTTTTATTGTCTGTGCCTCCTCCTGACAGTGTATTATGTTCAAAACATAGAATACCCAAAGGGGAAGGAACATCCTCATACATTCTGGCCTTGACAATGCAAAACCTATCATGGTGTATATGGTAATCAAGCAGGATGAATACAGAGGTTAAAGAGAAATAGTACATACCCCTCCCCCACACAATGCCCCTACTTATGCAGCCAAGGGCAGCAGCTGGGCCAGGAGGCTGGGAGCTGGCTGGCACCAACTGAGATCAGATGAAAGAAGAGCAGAAAAAGGAAGAGAATCTCTCCCAAATGTATGCTCATCAGCTCTTTTTAAAGCCCCTGAACCTTCCCAGGCTCATCCTGAGTCTTTAGTCTATGCTCCCTATGTCCCTTGGGGATGCAGATAAAGATAAAATACTTAGAAATATGACTCAGCTACATTATATTACATATGAGAGGTCTGGTACAGAAAGGCTGCAAGATGGTTGAGAATAAAATAATTACAACCCCCACAGGATCCTGCCTTTGACATTTCTCCTTTGAAGAGTCCGAACAGCCTTGCCAAGAATAGACTCATCCTTGCTCCAAACATTGCTAAGAAAAGGAAAAGGGAAAAAAGAAAGACATAGACTGTTCCAGGGCCCTAGTCAGTGAACACCAATTATTGGGCTCTGAGGAGTACTAACAGCCTTGGATGGGTTCACAAACTTTAGGTTGCTTGTGGGACTGAAATTAATCTAAGAGCTAAGTGGTAGAAGCAAAGGAGCAGTGAAGTAGTTAGGCTTCCCCTGAGAACTGAGTTCTGATTGTAGCAGGGTGATGTGAAACTTGATTTTTTTTTACTTTTTTTTTAAGTTTATTTATTTTGAGAGAAAGAGAGAATGCATGCAAGGGGGGGGGAGGGGCAGAGAGAGAAGGAGAGAGAGAGAGAGAGACAGAGAGAGAGAGAGAGAGAGAGAGAGAGAATCCCAAGCAGGCTCCGTGCTGTTAGTGCAGATCCCAAGGCGAGGCTCGAACCCACTAACCATGAGATCACATTCTGAGCTGAAACCAAGTCATTCGCTCAACCGACTGAGCCTCCCAGATGCCCCAGTGAAGTTTGATTTTTTTTTAAAGATATTGAAAAGCACTTGAACTTGTCTGAGAGTGTTGGGAGCAAATTAGCATGAGAACTTTAGGGATCTTCTGTGAGGGAAGGAACTAAAGCCCCAACCCCTCTTCCCTGTGATTCAAAGTTACTGAAATCTCTTGAGGTGAACTAAGGGGCAGTGGGTGACCACAACCACCACCCAAAACCGAAAAAGGCAAGGAAGCCTCTGAAACAAAACTACTTTGAGGGAAGAATGAGACAAGAGGGAGGGGCTGGTCCTGCTATGTATGAGCCAGCTGGTTGAAAGGAGAACAGCAGAGGAACCTGTCCCCCACAGGGTAGACTGGAGCCTCAGGATGTGACTGAGTGAATCTAAGCCGGTTTCACTGCAAGTCAGGCCAGGGTTGATGTGGAAATCTCTTGACTAAGAGGAGCACCAAAGGGTGGAGGGTGAGGGATTATCCTCATTTCCTCTCGAAGAACTGTTGCAGCAGATCCCTGGAGAGGGCTCTGCATTGAATCTTGGGGAGTGGGAAACAGAGCCACCAGCCTTCAAGCCAAGGCCAGGATGCACTCCTGGCCATGCAAAGAGAGACTCTCTGCAGGTCCCCTGGGTTTCAGCTGCCTCCCTCTTCCAGTGTCTGGCAGCTGGAAAGGGTTAGTGTCTGCTAAAAAAAAAGAGAGAGAGAGAGAGAGAGATTGGTTTTCCTGCTGATCTGAACAGCAGTGGGCTTGGGAGTTGTATTTTCCAAGGCCAACAGAGTGATGGTCATTTCAAAGTAGTTTAAACTTTCAAAGTAGTTTAAACTTTAAACTCATTAAACATTAAACTCATTGAGCAAAGGAGGAGCCAATGAGGGAGAGTGCTGTGGTTCAGAGCTTGAGCTCTCTGGTCAGACCTACCTTAGGTCAGAATGCTGTTCTTGTCACTCAGTCCTTGAGCCAATGGCTTCAACTTCCTCAGCTCGTTTCCTCATGTGTTCTTATTTTCAAATGGGGAAAGTAAGGGTTGTTATGAAAATTAAATGAGATAACGCATGTAACATGCTTGGCACCTAGTAAACCTCAATAAGTGTTCAATTAGACAAACAAAAACTAAATTGGTGCCAGGCCTGTTCCATGAGAAGAAAACTATGCTTGGCAAGTGTTTCGGGTGGATACAGCAAGTTGTGTTTGAGCAACAGCAGTGAGCAGTATACTTTGCTGACGCAGAGAGATCGTGCTGAGAAATAACGAGCAATTTGGGAAGAAAAAGGCAAGTGCGTTTGGGACAGGCCCAGAGTGTTCAGAAGAAGGGCTTAGATGACGAGTGGATTCAGACAAGAGTCAAGGCCTCCTGAATCTTAAACAACTACACCTTTTTGGGTGTAGTTTTTGATTCTCCCTAAAGATTTTCAGTTTTGTACAAGGACATTTTCTATTTTAGTCTCACTTCCTCTTGTTTCTCCCTTTCCCCTAGATTTCTCTTGAGGATTCTGTTTCCATCGTTTTGTCACATCATTTGATTTTAATTCTCATTTGAAAATAATTATGTGTGCTATTATTCATTTGGAATTTCAGTCAAATATGCTCTATGTAAGACACAAGAATGCACTCCTCTGAAACACACAGAGGTGAAGAACAAGGGGTGCCTCTCAGGATGGTGGTTGAAGAGTCATAAAACTTCGTATGTCAGGAATCTTCTTGACAGGCCTTCCTAGGCCTGAGTCCAAGATGAAGCTGAGAAAAATGAAAAGGGTTTTGGCTGACAAAGCAGATGACAGGCAGGGAGAGCCAGTGAAAGGGAATTGGCCAATGGCAAAAGGGGCATTGGCAAGGTTTTGTGAAACCCCTTGCTGGAAAACCATAAACCTCAGATTGTCCATCTGGCGAATCAGTCCTCAGAGGCAAATCATTTTTGCCTGTGGAAGGTGCCTGCCAGGAAGCTGCACCTCAGGGGGCGCCTTTGGAGAAGGGATCGTGTCTGGATTGGTGCCCGACATTAAGTGGATGGGGATGAGAAGAAAGGGCTCACAATGAGATCTCTGAGGGCTGCAAAATGGAGAGCTGCTCCATTGGCTGACACTCGTGAGTCACAACGATGGGAAAAGAAGTTGAGAAATGAGGGAAGAGGACAGGATGCTGGGGAGGGAGGAGGTGGGAAGCAGCTTTGTTTTTTCAGTCGGAGGCTGTCAGGGCCTGTCTTCTTCTGTGACGGGTCTCCACTGAGAATTACTCATTGAACCTTTCAAAACTCAAGTCTGCCTTCCTCCAGGTGAACGAACCACTTACATGGGTCTCCCAAGTGAGCACTTCCACTGTGAAAATCTCTCAGAAATAAAATATGTGTTTGAGTGCATGATCTCAACATAGGCTGAGCTGACACTGGGGAGCAGGGCTTATCCTCACCAGGTAGCAAAGTAAGGCCTTCACGGCAGACCCTCTCCATTCCTCAGAGTGTCCTTTTCCCTTGTCTTAGTGTCATACCTTTGGCTTCCAGGTCATCCAGAAGCCTGCTTCCAGCATTCTTCTATGGCCTCCTACTCAATTCTTTCTTTCCTAAGAGTGCTGGTTTTCCTTCATCTCCCTAATTTCCTTGATATATATTCCCTTTACATTGAGAATTTGAGGGAGGGAGGGAAGGTCCATGCTAAAGTGTTAATAACCAGCACTAATATAGTTTTATAACCTCTCTTAGAGCACACTGTCTTTGCCTAGATCTCCCCAACCTCTTTTCTTTTTTTTTTTATTTTTTATTTTTTATTTTTTATTTATTATTTTTTATTTTTTTAATATATGCAATTTACTGTCAAATTGGTTTCCATACAACACCCAGTGCTCATCCCAAAAGGTGCCCTCCTCAATACCCATCACCCACCCTGCCCTCCCTCCCACCCCCCATCAACCCTCAGTTTGTTCTCAGTTTTTAACAGTCTCTTATGCTTTGGCTCTTTCCCACTCTAACCTCTTTTTTTTTTTTTCCTTCCCCTCCCCCATGGGTTTCTGTTACGTTTCTCAGGATCCACATAAGAGTGAAACCATATGTTATCTGTCTTTCTCTGTATGGCTTATTTCACTTAGCATCACACTCTCCAGTTCCATCCACGTTGCTACAAAAGGCCATATTTCATTTTTTCTCATTGCCACATAGTATTCCATTGTGTATATAAACCACAATTTCTTTATCCATTCATCAGTTGATGGACATTTAGGCTCTTTCCATAATTTGGCTATTGTTGAGAGTGCTGCTATAAACATTGGGGTACAAGTGCCCCTATGCATCAGTACTCCTGTATCCCTTGGATAAATTCCTAGCAGTGCTATTGCTGGGTCATAGGGTAGGTCTATTTTTAATTTTCTGAGGAACCTCCACACTGCTTTCCAGAGCGGCTGCACCAATTTGCATTCCCACCAACAGTGCAAGAGGGTTCCTGTTTCTCCACATCCTCTCCAGCATCTATAGTCTCCTGATTTCTTCATTTTGGCCACTCTGACTGGCGTGAGGTGATATCTGAGTGTCCCCAACCTCTTTTCATGTCCAGTGCACATACAATATTTTTTCCACACACTGGGATAAATGAAAGTGAGAGACAGTGGGCCACGGAGGGCTCAAAGGGATCAATAATGTTCAACTTCTATAACTCTTCTGTGCACATCAGTTGGGAAACTCTGTCTTAACCCATTGGTTTTTCAAATGTGCGTCAGTGAGTTGTAGCAGTGTGCAGATGTGTCTCAGGAGTGTGGGCCTGATCCGATGGGTCTTCTCCTTCAACTACAACATCTGTGCTTTTATGTTTTGTTTATGAGACCTCTGAATAAAATCAATGGATAAGAAGAGTTTTGTCAGCTTAAAGGAGTTAGAAAATCACTATCTTAAATACAACAAATAAAATGTTTAATGGTAGAAGCTTGGGCACCCATACAGGGTAATAAGGGAGATATTTTGAAGATGGGGATTTTGTGGGGCCCTTTTGCCATATCATTCGGGCACTAGTTTACTCCACACAGACCTCCCTATAGGCAGGCCATGTACATCAAATGTGGATATCTTGACCATCTGGCTCTTGGGGTTTTGTTTCTTTAAAAACCCTGATGCTTGAAAAAGCTATCCTGGCACCAGCGGGTAGATTAATGCCAAAACCTACTAATGTCTTAGCTCAGTGAAACCAAAAATACGATCACTGTTCTTGCCCTTGGTACCTTTTGTATTGCGTTTTGATTTATTTCTGCGATTTTTCAGAGGCCATACAACATCTAGGAGATCAAAGCTGCTGAAAGAAAGCCGAGCAAAATGAAGTCTTGTAGGTTGGCTGAGCTATTTCATAAGATTGAGGCATTGATTTGTTTGCTATTATAATTATGTGATTTTGTTGTTTTTATTGTATGTATTTCCACCCTATCTTCTTCCAAAAAGGAGTCAAAATGGGAAAAACTCATTGAATTGTATTCTATAAAAGAGATTTAATCTCAAAAGTTTAGGTCACTTGGTGTTTGGTGAATACATAATTTCAAAACTAACAAGGTTTAATTTGAAATTATTTTAAGACTTTCATTGCCTGATTTTCATTTTAAACCTTGTATTAAAATAAAGTATCAGTGATGTTGACTGTATAAGAGATATTTAGAAGAGTGTGTGTGTGTGCACACATGTGCCTATGTATGTTTTTTATTTATACTCCACGTTCTATAAGGGATTTGAGGCACTGTACAAAGGATTTGAGGCAGCAAGAACAATTGTTTACAACTTGGGTGAATGTCTTAAAATACTGATAAAGTTTTACCCTTCAGCCCGGATCAACCAATAACATTTTCCTGTTAATCAGTGGAATTTTGATAACACACTTGAAATATGCTTCTTCACCTTTAGATGTTTCTCTACTAGAATTTTTTAGATTGCTTTTCAGAAGCACCAGAGGAGAGTGGAGATACAGAATTGGTTGAAACAGACTCGTTTCTGTGACCCTTGCCTCAAATTCTCTTTCTTTCTTTTTTTTTCTTTTAATATTTATTTTTAAGATAGCGTCAGCGAGGGAGGGGCAGAGACGGGGCGGGGGGAGGGGGCAGTACCAAGGATCCAAATGGGGCTCTGTGCTGACAGCAGCAAGCCTGATGTGGGGCTGAAACTCACAGACCCTGAGATCATGACCTGAGCTGAAGTCAGAATGCTCAACTGGTGCCACCCAGGCATCCCTCAAATTCTCTTTCTAAATCTCTGAGTACAGTTGTCTGATTTATTCTGGATACTTCTGGGCCAGTGAAATTCTAATCTTTAAAATAAAAAAGTTCTAGGAAGAGGCCAATTAAGATTTATTTCATATAAAATAAACCAATCTCCAGCAAAGAGAGCCTGTCCTTCCATGGAACTCAGCACCCTATTGAAGTAGGATTCATGCTCTCATAAACAAAGGAGAAAGTCAGTTAGTCAAGACTGCTTCCCTTGCTTCCAACTCTCATTTACCTTCCCTTGCCTTTTTACTGTTCTCATGTGTTATGTTGTCTGTGTGGCATTTTACTTTAAAATATTTCAATATGGGGGTGCCTCGGTGGCTCAGTTAAACGTCTGACTTTGGCTCAGGTCATGATCTTACAGTTGGGGGTTTGAGCCCCACGTCAAGCTCTGTGTTGACAGTGTGGAGCCTGGAGCCAGCTTCAGACTCTGTGTCTCCCTCTCTCTCCCTCCCCTGCTCTCTCTCTCTCAAAAATAAAAAATAAACATTAAAAAGATGTTTAGTATTTCAATATGAACATTGTGTCATACTGTATTTACCAGTTAACTCTAACTTAACTGCAGTTAGCTAGCCTTTAAAATACCATATCTTGGGGAGCTACCCTGTAGAAGTGGTTAACCAGCATATGAAGTACCCTAGCCAGAATTAACATCTTCCAAGATGGTTACTTGGCAATGTAAATACAATTAACCAAACCTGCACGAGAAGGCTTACCAATTAGCATTAGGGATGTTTAAAATAGTTTTTTAATTGGTGAAATGAGTAGTATTCAAAATAGGTGGTTGGCTAGTAGTGTCAGGAAGGAACCACCACCCTTCTGTGGATGAAGTAGAAGCACGTAGCAAGCCCAGCTTGCTGAATACAAATGGTTCAGACTTGAGATCTAGACCTCTTAATTGGCCCTCATTTCTTCCTCTCTGCCACAGAGTGCCCTGTGCCTGACACAGCACCAAGCTGGCCACACCTGCCATCAGAATATGTTTGCCTCAAATTCAGTTAAGCCTTTTTATTGGAAATACTGAACAGCAGATCCAGGTAAGAGAGGGCCCAAGGGTAAAGGGTGGGACTTCTCAGCTACAGAGAAGGTTTAAGACTATTTTTAAACCTAATGTCTAGGTGTTGTCAGAATATTGTCTAAAAGTTGTTTTCATTATAATACAACTCCTGGTAATAAGGCTGTGGGGAAAGGAACACATAAGCTCCCCCATTCTCACTTCTAATGGTTGGAGGCTATTAACATGTACCAGAAAAACTTCATATTTGCCAAAAGGCCAGTTTGGCTTAGGTGGATTGCTGTGCCATGCATATTTCAAATCCATGCTTCAGAGTCCAGAAAGGACTCACTTATGGACATCAAGGGTTTATTTAGATAAAGATGTTAGGTTAAGGTTGTATTTTTTTTCTTGGTATTTTGGGACTCTGATAGCATTCTGTAAATACCCCGTTCTCAATTGTTATAACTGTGTGGGGGCCTTGTCTCTAAACACTTGTCTCTAAACACCATGTTACTGTGATTTCTGGGATATTTTCTGAACCCCTTTAAATTCTGGGAACCTGAGAATTTCCTTTTTGAGCAATAATTGTGCTCCTTTTCTGTGTATTTCCTTATAAGCCACTGGATCCTGAATAGGTTGCAAATCCAGAGCCACTGAGGAAAGGGTGGAAGCTGGGTAGAGTGTTCCCTCATTCTGTGCTGGCTGTGATAGGCAAGCACTGCCCAGGAATCAGGGAGAGACCCACTGAGGACCCTAGGCTTCATGCCTGAAGGATTTCTTTTGAGATTTCATGCCTATCAAGTTCATCTTCAAAGAACACAATGCCCATCTGATTTTTTTTATTATTATTTGAATGAGAGTCAAACACTGACTAATTGTGTCTGGAATATGTCAGGCCAAAGCTTGCCTTGGTGGAAGAGGTTAGGCAAGATGATTGGGATGACAAGGGTTTGAGAGGATTTGAGAGACCCCCTCTGGAAACCACAGGGTAGAAAAAGGTAATGAAATTTGGCACTAGTAATGGATTTTCTTTTATTCCACTCTCTGAACTTTTTGGACCACTGGGGGCCTTGAGGTGGTGCCTATTGGCCTGGAGTGGATGAGCACGCTCCCAATGGCTGCAGAGCTATACAGCAGAGATCCCCTGGGGGGCAGCACTCAGGTGCAAAGCTCACTGAGACTCCTGGCTGCAGCACTGGGCAGGCAACCAGGGGCCACCCTCTCCTGCTTCTCACATAAAGATTACTGAACATGCAAAGATAAAGAACCTTTTCTAAGCAGTAATAAGGTCTTGAATACAAGAAAGCAGTGAGCCAGAGCAGATCAGCATGAAACAAGAACAGACTGGTATGTCCAAAGGAATACAAGCCAGGTTTCACCACATTTTTATTGAGAACAAACTGGATGTTTATACGAGAATCCTAAGGTATAATAATCCTAACTGGATAATTATGCTTAACTTTGGTCCTCATTCCATATATGGATTTAGTCACTTTCTGTGGTTTTATTATTTTAGTGAAATCTGGAGTTATATAACCACCTTGTCTTTATTACAGATAATAACCTGAAATGGTTGGCTTCTCCCTGCTTCTAGAAGTGACAATTCTGGGGCCACTAGCTGAATATGGCTTTAAGCCATTTATTTCTGAGTCTCCATCACATCCCAAACTCACCATTTTTAATTCTATTCAGAGAATTGCTGTTATGATCCTATTATGATCAGTTACTTCAAATATTATGTGGATCTTAAATAAGGAGACAAATCTTTAGATTACCTTTGAGAGAGCTTCAAGCTGGGTTATCTCTGACACAAATTGATTCTCCTCCCTGCAATACCTGAAAACTACTCTAGAACCCAGCAATGTTTCTGCCCTCACTCGAGGTACCTATGCTTCAGATGTCAACTGGTGCCCCCATGGTGTCAGTTGCCTGGGTAAATGCTCTAGTTCCACATCTGTGAAAAGCCCAAACCTTGCCCTTGAGTTCTGCTGATTCAGAGAGGAGTTTACACTCTCATGGACTTTTCTACCTCTGACTTCTGGGAGCATGTATGCTGTCTCCGCATCAGTCTCTGTCAACCCAGGTGTAATTGACATTATATATATATATATATATATATATATATATATATATATATATAATCACTCTGTAAGCATTTTGTGAATAATACATTGTACTCAAGGCTTGGGACTTGTGGGTCCGAGTACATGAATGTGTCATGTCACGTAACTCAAGCCTCGCAAGTTCCCAATGCCTCTCTCTCCTGTTCCCCAACCTTCTTTATTGTCCCTGAGAGATCCATGATCCTTTCCCTCTGTTAAGCAAACAAACCCATTTCCCTTAATTCCTACCTATACCCTTCTCTCAGTGACCTCATGGAACCAAGTGTCCTCTATGTAACAAGATCCATGCTCCTGAGAAGACAGTTAGAAATATGAATAACAACAACAGCAATTCAGTAGCATGCATTTAATATAATAGTTGATTGAAATCAAGTCTGAGTCTCTACCTCCATTAAAAGGCAGCACGATATTTTAGAAAAGGACCTGAATTTAGAGTCAGTCCACTGGGGTTTAGAGCCAGCAGCACCCCTCACTAGCCACGTGAAAAACCAGCAATCCATTTGGAGTCTCAGTTCATCATCTGAAAAGTGAAGATGTTACTAATATTTTGAATGTTTATATGGATCCAAGGAAATTATTTTTGCAATGCACCTGAAAGTTGCAGCAGTGGTTCTCAGGACATTTTTAGCTTGAACCACAACTGAGGTGTGCTGCTGACATCTAGGAACACTGGCTTTCCTCCAGCCTAGGGAGATTCTGCATAACACAAAACAATGGAATCCCTAGGGGGAAACACTGTTTCTGAGCACAGTATAAGCGAAAGGTATGTTACTTCTGACCTTCTGCCTTTCATACAAAATGCTGATGGATTTATATATACATGATGTAGTTAGTTCTTTACAAAGATTTTCCTCATTCTGGGTTATTTTATCCCAATATTTGTTGCAAGGTGATAGTTTCTCTGGCATGTGGTATTCTGCCAACATTTTAATTACAATCTTAAGTCCCCTATGAGTGTTTCCATTTAGGATGTCTTTGTTTAATCTTTCAGTGCAAACTATATTTTATCCTCCAGAAGACAAACAGGAGAACAAATGTTGAGATAACAGCTGGGGGAATTTTGCAAATGGTGAAGGTACACAAAAGCAGGTGATAAGGGCCTTGGGCATCTGCCCAGGCCACAGGAGTTGTCCTCCCAAGGCCAGTGTTAACTGGTATAAATAACTGTTGAGCTAAAGGCAGTGAAGGTTTCAAATGTTTGCTGTCCTTCCCCCTCAGCTTGCAGTATGCATGGCATCCCTTGATAGGACCTAGGCCCCCAGCCCCTAGCCCTCCAAGAAGAACATGGTTCTGAGTATCTGGCTCTCCATCTGCTCATGAAGCTGTTGAGAGGCCCAGTATCTGTAGAGCAGACTCCAGATGTGCTGTTCTGGCCATGGGGAAGCACTGTGGTGACCCCTCCACACTCTCCCTGTATGCTCAATTGTAGACTTGGGGCTGCTGCCTGTACCATGGGGCAGACCGGAAGAGCGGGGTGGGGGTGGGGGATTGGTGTGTATTGTCCTTGGGTCAGGAGCTAGATGAATATTTGCATTCCTCCCACTGACTCTGCATCCTGGGGTTTAATGAGCTGCTTTGGAAGATGCTTGATGAAGTGATATCTCCTCATGGATGTTTTATCATTTGTGTAAGCAGAAAACAAAACCCTGCTTTTATGAGCTTAAAAGGAATGTGCTTCAGATGAAGGTGAGAGGACCTAGCTGGCTGGGAAGATTCAGAACCTGGAAGCCAGTTGTAATTCCACTTTCAATCAATAGGCTGAACCATAAGTTTTTGTTCTTAGGTCACGTCTGATTACTTTGACCACGTCACTTCTCCCTCTGAAGCTTTCAATGGCTTTGTATGCTGGTAGGAATCTTTTAATTTCCTTAGACTTTCATCCAATCTATCCATAATCTTGAGTTCAACCTACTTTTCTAGTCTTTTCTCTTGTAACTCCCTTCACAAATCTTACACCTCAGGTCCCTTTAAAAAAAAAAACAAAAAAAAAAAAACACCCAAAACTTGTTCTTCCCTGAAAACAGGTTCTCCAGCTGGTCCAACTGCTGTGTGACCCTGGTTAATCATGAACACCTCCAAGTCCTGGGAGCCTAGCTCGTAAAATCCAAGGGTGAGGCTTAGGCTATTGAATTTTTCACAGGCTGCCCAGGTGGATTTAACACACATCAAAGTTTGTGAACATCTGGGCCTAAAATCCCCTCCAACTCTGATTTTCCCACATATTACCCATGCACTGCAATTCTGTGTCTCCACGTGTTTTAAAATATCTTTTCCTGGAGGGGAGCCTGGGTGGCTCAGTCAGTTAGCTCAGTCTGACTTCGGCTCAGGTCATGATCTTGTGGTCTGTGGGTTTAAGCCCCGCATCAGGCTCTGCACTGACAGCTCAGAGCCTGGAGCCTGCTTCAGTTTCTGTGTCTACCTCTCTCTCTGCCCCTCCCCTGCTCATGCTCTCTCTCAAAAATAAATAAATGTGAAAAAAATTAAAAAAGAATCTTTTCCTGGAATGTTTCACTTTCCTCCTAGTTAACCCTGTATACCTGTGCACAACACACACACACACACACACACACACACACACACACACACATCAAGGCCCTTCAAGATCAGCTCCAATACTATCTCCTCCAGAAAGTCTTGCCTGAGGTCCAAGCTTGCCTTTCAAAGCTCCCTTTCTTCAAACACCTCTACCACAACAGTTACCACAACCAGTCTTAGTTCTAGGTGGTTTTTGTTTAATTCACCATATAGACTATAAAACTCCTGAGCGTAAGTATTCCTTCTTGTTCATCTTTTATATTCCACATTATTCATGGGAGTAACCTGTGAGAGTTGGGAGAGTTGGGAGAGTTGAGTTAAATTGATGTGAAATGAATTAACTGAGAGACATCTTGGTGAAGGTGACAAGTTAGAGGGTCTTGGGAAGATTACTGATAGGGTAGAAGGCTCATATCACTCTTACTATCATGGAACATTTCCTATCTGTCTCTATCCACAAGTGATTGTAGACTCAAAATAATACAAAAAGCTGCAGCTGTTTTTTGTCAAAATCAGATGATTTTATATCTGTAATCTTGCAGCCAGAGCAGTTGAACTGATATATTTAATGACTCACTCCAGACAGACAAAAGTCTGTTCTTGAGAAATGAGGAGGGGGAACTATTAATCTTTTCTAAAATAAACAGAGTTGTAATGACTTTAATCTGAAGAATACAGATTCTGAGCTGGAACACAACACCCAAGTACCCGCCAAATTCCCTGACTAGTACAGAGTGCCACAATGATAATTGACTGTGGGACCATTTTCCCTGTGGTCTCTGAGGGACATTCACAGTATCACCAGCATTTAAAGGGGCCTTATCAACGTAGCTCCTCTAGCTTCATGACAAAGAACAGTTTGTCATCATCTGTGGCCTTTAGAGCACTTGCTTTTCTAAGCTTGCTGCAAAGCTTTGGGGTGTCCAGTCAGTCAGTATTTTGCTTTTGATTGCCTACCCCTGTGTCCTATCCATGCCCCTCCCTTCCAATCAAGTCCATCCACAGGAGTTCCTGCTTCTCCCTGAGGCATGGGGGAGAGAGATTCTCTTCTCTACTCTCCCAGGACTTACTTACTCCCTAATCTCTGAAATTGGGCCAATGTGCCTCTCAACGTCAGGAAGCACTGCCTTTCTTTGATGCCAACCAGGCTCAGCAATCTTTCCCTTGGGTACCCTGCTTGACTTCCCAACAGCATGCCAGACTGCTGGATTCGCTTTGCTGCCTTGGTTTCCAAACTGATCCATCTCTGCTTCTCTTCTCTAACTTTTTCACATGCTTCTTCCTTGCCTGTCACTTAACTATGGGCATCTTCAGACTTCTTTCTCAAGTCAGCCTCTCTTCTTCCTTTGCATTCCCTTCCCTGATGTCATTTATTGCCACAGGACCTTGATGCCAGGAGCTCTCAAGCCCACAGACTTCTCTCAAGCTATAATCACTTTTCTTAAATGTCCTGATAGACATCATTTGGATTTTTTATTGGTCTTTCACTCACCATTTCCAAATCTAATTTATTCTGTCTTGTGCCCAGCTCCTGTTCAAATAAACTTCAGGGCCCATTTTCCATTTTCTCTATTTTCTATAGTAGCCCCACAATCATCCCAGCCACCTTGTTTCTAAATCATGGAATGTGTATGACTTCTAACCTCTTTTCCATTCCTCTCTCTGTGGCATGTCACTATTTACAAAATTTTTAGAGTTCATC
The DNA here is from genome assembly GCF_046562875.1 of Panthera onca. Classification (NCBI taxonomy): domain Eukaryota; kingdom Metazoa; phylum Chordata; class Mammalia; order Carnivora; family Felidae; genus Panthera; species Panthera onca. The sequence continues at coordinate 114,782,672 of NC_138339.1, forward strand.
CTTATAGATTTTTCATCTGAATTGTTTCTCCTAGATCTCTTCTTTCTACATCCACAACCACAGTTTAGGCTTTCAGTTTTGTCTCACAATAGCCTTGTTACTGGTGACCCTACTTCAAACACCATTCATACCTAGACACCAAGGCTCAGGGAGCTTCCCTGGCTGGTAGTACTTGGCATATGTTCTCACATGTCAATGCTGGAAAGTGAAGCTCTTCTCCATTGACTCCCCCTGGGATCAGACATCTGGCAGCTTGTACCTGGTTTCTCCCGGACTTTCACCCATGTACCCTTCCCTTTGCTGATTTTAATCTTTGTCCTCTCACTTTAATAAACCCTAGCTGTGAGCATAACACTTTCTGAGTTTTGTGTGTTCTAGCAGATCACAAAGCCTTAGGGTGATCTTGGGGACCCCTGGCACAATACATCATTCACAAACTTTGAAACTTTAATTCTGAAGTTATCAATTGCTAGTGATGACTACATAACTGATTACAACCCACCAGTAAATCATGACACAAAGATTGTATTTTGCGAGGGGAGGGAATGTGTCTTTCTCATCATTTCACCTCCTGCTATGCTTTACACAGACTAGCTCACAGTAGGTGCTCAGGTAACACTGAATTGTAAATGTTAGGAGCAAGATGTTCAGCAAATATTGGAAAGTATCTCCCTAGTTTGTGTGTCATTCACAAGTCCAAGAAACACAATATAAAGCTAAACTGCATAACAAAGGGACTCAAAAATACAGTGGCTTAAATAAATCACACCATTTGCTTTCCTCAAAAACAAGGCTTGAGATAAAAGTCCAGGTTGTGGTTTTTCCCCATATGGTCATTCAGAAACTCAAGTTCCTTTTCTGTGTCACTTAGCTATCTCTTAAGGCAGAGATCAGCAACCTATAGCCCACAGGTCAAATCTGTCCTACCAACTACTTTAGTAAACAAAGTCTTATTGGAATACAGCCACGCTTATTTCTTTACATGTTATCTACAGCTGCTTTTGTGCCCCAAGCGCAGAGCTGAGTAGTTGCAACAGAGACTCTATGGCCTGCAGTCTAAAATATTTACTACCTGGCCCTTTACAGAAAAAAAAAGTTTGCTAAGCTGACAGGAAGAGGGAAGAGTATTGGAAGAATACACAGCTAATATTTTAAAGGCAAGCATATCAGTGGTATGTGTCATTTGCACCCCCATTTCCTTGGACCACAGATAGTCATGTGACCTTGTGTAGCTGCAGGGGAGACTGTAGAATACCATCTTCAGCTCAGGAGTCAGGAAGCTTTTTCTGTAAAGAGCCAGATAGGAAATATTTTCAGCTTTGAAGCCTGAATGATTTCTGTCACAATTACCTGTTGCTACCTGTGTAGTGTAAAAGCAGCCATAGACAGTTTGGAAATAAGTGAGTGGCTATGTTCCAATAAAACTGTATTTACAAAATGAGTCAGTGTTTGGTTTGGCCCACAGGCCATCATCTGCCAATTCCTTCACTAGCTGGATGGCCATGTGTCTATGTTTACGTATTTATGTTTAATGATAGGTGTTTCTATTATTAAAAAGAAGGGGAAAGGAAAATGGATGGGAAGGGGGAAGGGTGTCAGTCTCTGACATAAATATTTTTTGTGCCCAGGCAAGTCTTGAAAATAGTCACCCTTGGTTTATTTGTTGGTATGTATTGCATGCTGATTCTTGTTGCAAAAGTCACATGTGTTGGAAAAATGGATCCCCTTACCCTTTTTCAAAAATAGTGTCCCATGGATCTGAGTTCAGCTCCATACTAAAGAAACCTGACAGTATACTCTGTTCAGTGTTCCCAGTAGTCTTCAATTAGTTCACTCTACTGGTTAAAATCATAGGCATAACTGTGCTGGATATGCCTGATTGGCACTCTGCATGGATTCCACCTCTTTCTATGTGCCTTCCTATACTGGAGAGGCTGGAAAACTAATAACTGTATTTCCCAGACTCTTGCATCTAGGCTTCTAGATGCAAACTAGTTTTCACCAACTGGATGCATGTGGACAAAATCTGAACAACAGGGGTGAGACAGAAGCTATCTCTCTGCTGCTGATGCTGCCAGGAAGCAGGTTGTGGCGATGCGTCAGAATAGTTGAGGCAGCTGGATTCAGCATTCTGTGATTTTGTCACCAGCTTCTAAGTACTCAGAGGCAGTTGTGGCTGTCATGCTAGGACCCAGAATCCAAGATCAGGAAATTGCTACTGGCCCTGGAGCAGAGAGATCTCAGCAGATAGCCACATCAGTGCCAAAAATGTAGGCTGGGAATATACCAGATGGGAGCTCCAGGATTCAAGAAAAGAAGTCACCAGAGGCAAATGACCAGTTTGCAGGACCATAAATAGGTCTTCTTTCATAAGTATATTTTCTGGCCATAAGGCAGATTTTATTCTGATTTTATATGCAAGAATATGTACACAAAATCATTTGTTTCTGACAAAGTTCTGACTATACGCCTCACCCTCAGTTTATTATTTTGTCTCACAACTGTATAGGTCTGGGGATGTCATATCACACCTTTGGGCCTCAGTTTCTTAATCTGTCAAATGACAGTATTTTAACTTCCTAAAGGCCTATCCTATTCTAAAATCCTGTATGCTATTTGTGTTTTTAAATCTTGTGAATTACATCCTTTTTTCTTTCTCTTCCCTATAGCTCTCAGCCAGCCACAGATTTGTCTTAGTGCTATTGGTGACTGTTGTGGGCTGAATTGTGTCCCTAACCCCCAAATTTATATGTGGAAGCCCTAGTATCCAATACCTTGGAATGTCGCTGTATTTGGAGATAGGACCTTTGGAGATGTGAGTAAGGTAAAGTAAGGTCATATGGGTGGCCGCAATTCCCTATAGTAGGTTTCCTTAGAGGAGGAGAAGAGATAGGAAACACACAAATACATAGACTGGAAGGATAAGGATGTATGGACACATTGAGAAGATGGCCATCTGCAAGCCAAGGACAGAGGCCTCAGAAGAAACCAGTGTGTTTTTTTGTAATTTTTTAATGTTTATTTATTTTTTACAGAGACAGAGACAGAGCAAGATAAGGGGAGAGGCAGAGAGAGAGGGAGACACAGAATCCAAAGCAGGTCCAGGCTCTAAGCTGTCAGCACAGAGCCTGACGTGGGACTCAAACACACAAACCACGAGATCATGACCTGAGCCAAAGTCAGACTCTTAACTGACTGAGCCACCCAGGTACCCCTTGGTCACAGAGGTCTAGCCTACAGAATCATGAGAAAATAAATGAATAAATAAATGTCTGTTGTTTAAGCCACACTACGTATGATACTTTGTTATGGCAGCCTTAGCAAACCAATATAGTTATATTTCCAGAAAGCTTTTGAGAACAAGATAGGAAAGCACTGAGTAATTTCATAAGCCACCCACATTGTAACCCAACAGGCCTTGGCCTCTGCCTTTGCAGCCAGCAAGGCCACAGCTGGAACCACTTGGCTTCCACCTGTAGACTCAGCAGTGCCCTCACTCAAGGGTGCAGCTTATTTTTGGCCTAGGTGCCCTGGTCTGACTATCAACTCCATATGTTGAAACCCAACACACCTATTTGTTGAAACCTAATGCCCAATCTGATGTTATTAGGAGGTGGGGCCTTTGGAAGGTGATTAAGTCATGAGGGTGGCGCCTTCATGAATGAGATTAGTGCTCTTCTAAAAAGACCCCACAGATCTCCCTAATTCCCTTCCCCTTTATGAGGTTACAGTGAAAAAAATCACTGTCTTTAAACCAAGAGCAAGAACCCAGGTCTGCCAGAAACCTTGATCTTGGTCTTCCAAGCCTCCAGAACTGTGAGAAGCAAGCTTTTGTTGTTTATAAGCCACTCATTTTATGGGTTTTTTTTTTTAAGTTTATTTATTTATTTGAGAGAGAGAGAGAGTGAGCAGGGGAGGTTAAGAGAGAGGGGGAGAAAGAGAATCCCAAGCAGGCCCTGCACTGTCAACACATAATCTATTGCAGGACTTGATCCCTTGAACCGTGAGATAATGACCTGAACTGAAATCAAGTGTTGGGCACTTAACTGACCAAGCTACCCAGACACCCCTGGTATTTTTGTTACAATAGCCTGAACAGACTAAGACACCAATGAAATGTAAGGAACCTTATTAGTTTAGCATCGAGTAAACTTTGGTCCACCTGTCTCAGATATTGGGCTACCAAGAGAGGTTAGTGGGTAGTGGATACTGACCTGCCCAAGGCTGCTCACATGGCCTGGTGCTGTTAGTACGCATTTATCTAAATCTTAACTTGATTCCATGCAAACAAAGCATCCTTCTCATTTTAATTTTGTCTTCCATGTAAGTGTTTTTTAGGGGGTGGTGGGAAATGAACTTATTTTAGGGACTTCCCAATGTTGTGGTCCCTGAGATAGGGATGGCTTCTGATAAATCAGTGAGAGAACTTCTGATTATGACTTGGGTTCCCAGGAAGCTTCTTACAGGGAGAACTTTCTTTGGACCAAACCAGGGAGAGCTTTCTTGTCCATATGATGACTACATATTAATGTAAATTAATTTTTTTGACATCTTTGAATCTCCTGCAAAATAGTGTTTATTTTTATTGGCATGGATAACTTTTAAAAGCCTGATCACCAGGCACTGCCAATAATGAGATTCTGAGTCTTCGAGGAAACAGATGGACCCCTACATGAAGTGACCTAACTGAAGGCTGTACCATGAGGAAGTATCTAACTCCAGTGGGCCCTTCCTTAGACCATACCACTAGCTCTGTTATATCTCTCAATTTCTGTGTAACTCATGTTTCTTTTTGAAATAAGATACAATCTTGGGGCATCTGGCTGGCTCAGTCAGTGGAGCATGTGACCCTTGATCATGAGTTAGAGGCTCACGCTGGGTGTAAAGATTACTGAAAAATATATATATAATCTTGAAAGTGAGTTGTGCTGAATAGTTCTGATCTTCTTTCAGATGACTTTAAAAGAATTATATTTATTTACTCAATAAATCTGGTCTACCCCAACTCTGTACTGCCAGATAAAAAGACAATATGAGAAATTTTCCTTGTAACATTGTGCCTTGCTAACTATTCATCTGATAGGAGAAGACTGAGCTTTTTATAACTCTAGCAATTCTGTCCTCTGGAGTGATGCGTTTCACACCTGAATGTATGTATGAATCACTTGGAGATCTTTGTTAAAATTAAGATTCTGACTGAGTAGGTTTGAGTCAGGGCATAATATTTTGCACTTTTCCAAGTCTTCAAGTGATACCAGTACTGTTGGTAGACCACATTTTGAGTTGCAAGCCTCTAAGAATAGCATAGGTAGACCAGGTGGCCACTTACACCCTGGGCTTGAAGAAGTAGAAATCAACACCACCAGTCCTCTGCAAAGTATTAATCCCACAACGTGTCATTCCACCATTGTGGTTTTTGCCTTTGTCTCAGGAAATTTTTCTCATCTCAGGAATTTTTTGTTAAAATGAAAATATCCTTTAATTAAATCGTGCCTTAACTCCCACTAATACCATGATCTGCTGGAATACCTTAGCAGTGATCCCTTAGAAGCCATTTGGAAAAAAAAAGATGGCAGTTGGGCTATAAGGAAGGTTGCAGTATGACCCTTCCGAAAGGAATGCTGTTCAGAAGGAAGGAATATCAAATATGAATGTTTTCAGTTGCAAGTAGCAGAAAGCCCAATTAAGAGTGACTTAAGCAATAAAAACATTTATTCATATCACCTAATAAGAAGTTTACCAGTTCAAGACTCTATCGTACCATCGAGAACCCAGGTTTTTTTCTGTCCTCTATCCCCCAGACTCTCCATCTTTGGTTATTGGCATTTTATTCTTGTGCTTATTTCCTCATGGCCCCAAACTGGCTGCTGCAATTTCAGATATCATTTCCACGTTGAAAATTGAAGGAAAAGGAAGGAGCTTCACAAGCCTCATCTGTGTCTTTTACTAAGAAAGTGACATTCTTAGCAGTAGCTTCAAGAAGACCTCTCCTTGCATCTTATTGTTGGAACTTGTTAACTTGGCTTCCCCTAAACCAATCACTAGCAAAGGGGAGTGGGGTTACCCTAGGTTTAGAGTAACCATGACTCACTCTTCTGAGGTTAAGCGAGAGGTCTACCCTTCCCAATAACAAGGCAAATCCACCTACTAGAAAAGCCAGGGAGTGAAATGTGGGGCAAATGGCATTGAGTAGACTATTAACACCTTCCCTGGGAAGAAACAAGTTCATACTTGTAAGAGAGCTGGCAGAATGCCAAAGACCAGTTCCAGTTGTGCCTCAGTTTGAGTCAGGTAGAGCCCTATTACCCATCTTCTGATAGCTTCCCATGACTTCTTCACTTTAGAACAGAAACACTGATTTGTTTGCCTTGAGTTCAGGAAGGCTGGGGGAAAGACTGTATGGTGGGTGCTTGGTCAATATTTACTGATTGATCAAAAAGGGAATGTTAGAAGAGTGATTTGAGGTGTTGAGAGAGATATGGAGAAAGATGTTCAGAAGTAATGGGTCTAATTCTTTGAATAAAGCAAAGATTCTAATAAAAACATTATTTTATTTGTATCTCAAAACAATCCTATAAAGTAAGGATTATTTTCCATATTTTACAGATCAGAATGAGAGAGACTAAGAATCTTGCCCAAATCCACATGGTTTGTCTTTGGAAGATTTGGGATTCTTGTGGGCTTTCTGATACCAAAGCTCTGAACTCTCTCACCACAACTTATACATTCAGGTGAGGGTCTCATTCAGGTGGCTTTTATACTCTTGTTCAAGAGCTCTGCTTTGCTGAAAAAGTCTTTACACCTGTGCTACATGTACAAACACACATTGGCCATGTATACAAACACTCATGGAGAAGAAACTGTGTTACTTTAACACAGTTACATCTCAAAACTATGAAGTTCCAGATCTACATTATTAAATGTACAGCTTTACCCTCTCAACCTCTGTCTCTGCTCCACCAGTCATTGTTATTGTTTTCCTGTTTCAGAATTATTACAGGTTTATTGAAGAAAACACAGAATTTTGGAACAGAAACAAAAATATTCACTCTCAGACTGCATTAAAATTTTCAGCATTTTATTTGCCTTCCTCAGTTTTCTAGTAATTTTCCTACATTGGAACCCTATTCACTCCAGATATAAAAAGCTTTCCACTCTCTTATTGGGTATCTTGTCTGATGGAAATCCAACTCAGGCAATTAAAGAATTCTGGTGGAGGGTGTCTCATTTGGGCCAGCTTGTCTACTGATTTGTTTCTGCCTCCATTGATTAAATTTCTTTTGAGTTGCCTCCAGCAATTAGGCATTCAGACCCTGAAGGCAAAGATCAGCACTGTGAACTCCAAGAGAAACAGATGTCTAGGAAACATACCCTGCTCTTTTAACTCAGGGCCGCTTGGTTCTGCCTGATGAGGAACTTATGTGGCTTCTGTTAGTGTCTTTGGTCTTCCTTGGACTGCATATACCTGAGTCTGGCTGTGTGTCTCCTTTTCTGAGCTGCAAGTGTTTGGATAGGAAGAGGCTGTCCTATTCCTTGGTACAGTTCTCATGAGCGTTTATCTCCTAAGCATTATCAAATTGAGATGCTAAATTTGCACAGCCTTTCCAGGAGAAATAAAAAGCAGATAATGTTTTGTTGTTTTTGTTTTTGTTTTTTTTTTTTTTTTTACAGTGCTAATATGAGCTATAGCAAAAGGGAAAAAAGAAGGAATGAGTATGAGGGGGGTAGAGAGAGGGGAAGGAAACCAACTCTCACCCTGTGCTAGGAACAAGCCTGGGCTTTGGCATACATTATATAATTTCATCCTCACGAGCCTGGGAAGGAGGCATTATTTTTCACATTTTACAAGATAAGGATGTCGAGACTCAGAGAGGCTGTGAGATTTGGCCAAGGTCAGATTGTAAATGGAAAATATGGGATTTGAATAGTCTTTCTGAGTCCTGAGCCTCTTGCCATAACAATTTGATATTTTGTTCACATAGGACACTGTTTTGGAAGAGGCATGGAAAATGGAGACTCCATCCTGTTATTTATGCTGTAGATTTCAAATTGCCCCAGTGTCTCTCCAGCAATAACATGTAGATGATGATCACTGGGATAAAACCACTACCCAAACATGCTGTAGAAAGCTAAGACATGGCATTTTAATCCTTTGGCTGCAAAAATTAGCACATAGGAATATAGTGTCCAGGAAGACACGGGCCTAAGATAAATGAAGATAGCCCTGGAGATACCTTTCATATACTAAAGTCTATCTAAATTAACTTCCCAGGCTCCAAAGCTCCAAACTCTAAGAATCCCTTTCCCTTAGCAGTTGAGAGGGGCAGTCTTTACTCTGGACAGACCTCTGGCTCAGCTTCAGGCTCCCTCCTCCCACATACAGGCCAAAAGCTGGAGCTCTGCTGAGCTGAGAGTCACAAAGCTGGGAACAGAGGCAGGCCTTTCTCTTCCAGTTGCCTCTTGCATACTTGGGAGCACCCTTCTCTTTTCTTATGTTACCTCCCTCTCAATTCCATCTTCTGACTCTATGTGGGTATAACCTGGAAATCACCAATAGCTGAAGCTATTCAGTAGACCTGGCTCTAAAAATGAGTTATTGGAGAAAAGCATTAGTGCTAGGAACAATTTTTACTGTGTTTCACCTTTTCTACCCTCATTCTATCATCTAGATTCATTAATATAAGATTTGTACCTATATTACATACCCATACCCACACACATTACATGCAAAGGTTTGTCTCATTTACTGAGCCCTCACCATGTGTTAAGCACTCTCCTGAATTTATACACACACACACACACACACACACACACACACACACACATTGATTCCACCACACACACACACACACACACACACATACACATACACGTACACACACACACTCCCATTTAATATGAAGATATATATTTCTTTATATCTGTATCAACAGTGCTAGACCAAGTGAGTGCTCTGTTCTCTGAAGAAGCCCTTTGGCTGTAAAGTCTTACTTAATATAATTAGGTTGGAGGTAGTAAAGAGATCAGCTACAGAAATTATAGAAAACTCGTTATGACCTTGAAGTCAGCAGAGCAAAGCTCCTTGAGGAAGTAATAGGGAGCAGTGATAGAAGCAGCTCTTTCCTCTTTTTTTAAATACTGCCAAATTGTTGGGTTTTTAAAAATTTTTTAAATTTATTCTCTGTTTTTAGAGAGAGAGCATGAGTTGGGGAGAGGGGCAGAAGCAGAGAGAGAGAGCAAGAGAGAATATTAATAAGCAGGTTCCATGCTCAGTGTGGAGCCCGATGTGGGGCTCAATCCCACCCTCCTGGGATCATGACTTGAGCCAAAATCCAGAGTCAGATGCTCAACCAACTGAGCCACCCAGGTGCCCCTGAAGCAGCTCCTTCTAAACTGAAGAAAACTTGGTTACATTCCTACCCCATCCTGACCATCTGAATCACTGTGGACAAGCTCCTTAACCTCTTTGAGCTTTAGTGTTGTCACATTCTTTATGAGAACTGCAGTCTTTACTTGACATTGTGTTGGGAGAACTTATTAGAATAACCCGCTATAATCATTATAATGATGAATATTTCATGCCAGGTCACTAGGGGTAGCAGGTCGCTATTGTCCTGCACCTATTGTTCTTTTCCATTTCCCCTATAAAACTCTGAAAAACATAAACAGTACAGATTTGCCTTTGGGCCCCATGGCAGGTATCCAGTTTTCTTTTCCGGGGAACAAAGCCCTACCTGCATAGCTGTCTGTCAAAGTCTGGCATGGGATGATATTGAGCGAGAGTGGATGGGAAGGTGGGATCTCCTAAGAATTCAAAACTGTTCAACTTTGATGCTACCAGAGGGCATTTTTTCCTATCCCAACCTCCCCCTTCCCATATTACTCCACTAAATGGCCTGAAAGGTGAGGTACAGTTCTGTGGACAAGAAACAAAGGGACTTGTAGTAGGTACTGAGCTTGAGGCACCATCTGCACTCTTCCAACCCAGCACCAGCAGTCTCCTTGGTGATGGGGACAGAGGGGTCCAACAGCATCCACATCCATGGTAAAGAAAGGAAAGAGTCTGCTCTCATGGACACAGAGGCCCATGTGGAGATGACAGACCTTACCAGGCAGGGTGTGCCATGCTGCCCATCACTAATGCTGTTTTAGGGACTCCTAATTCACTATCTGCTGAGCAGCTCTAGGACATCTGGCCAGAAAATAACAGCAAGCTCCTCCATGGTTCATGCACACAAGCCATATGTAACTACCAGGGACCAGCACAAGCCAGTTTCCTTGGCTAGGGCAAGGTTTACACCAGACACCAGAGGACATGTGCAGAAATAGACAGCACTGCTGGCTGGAAGTCCATGCAGAATCGATGTGCCTTCTGTCCTCACATCGTGGGAAGTATGGAAAGCTCCAGGTTTCCAGGTGGGAGAGGCTAGGCTATGTTTCAAGGAGAGACAGTAACGTCTGGTGCCTACCTCCTGTCCTTTCTACACTGCAGTTAGGACACATTTCTGCTGTTCTGTGAATTGAAAAAAGAGAGAATCTCAAGAGGAAGACAAAAAATAAATGCTTCAGATACATCCTTAAGATCACGCAGAAGCCCCTAAAAATAAATTCCAGTCTTAATCCACTTAAGGACATGAAAATTACAAGACCTAAATGCTATTCTGAGGACAAACATTTCCCAAATCAAATAGTGAGTAGGGAATGCAAAATAGTAAGAGAACGAACAAAACTCAGCCTCAACATGTGAAAATTTTGCTCTAAATTAGAATGAAGTATGCTAGTTGTAGAGTTGTTTCATCAGTTCTTTTAAGAATTGAAAATAGGAACAATCAGGCAAGCCAAACTAAGAATCATTTTTCCCAATAATTAGCCAAAATGCCTAAAAATGTTAACATCATGAAAGACAGCTGAAGAGTACACTAGATTAAAGGAACCAAAGGGACATGACAACTAAATGCAATGCTTGATTCTGTACTCACTCCTAGATTTAAAAAAATAATAATAAGCTCCAATATTACTAGGGCAGTATTAGTACAGTATTAGGACAGGTGGAGAAATCTGAATATAGAATGAATAATAGATAATATTGTGTGGTGTTAAATTTCCTCCATGTGGTATTTATAATGTAACTGTGTAGGAGAATGCCTTTGTTCTTAGGGGAAATGCATTGAAATATTTAAGGGTAAAATGTCACGATGTGTGCAACTAATTCTCTAATGGTTCAGCAAAAAAAAATTAACGATGATGCTAAGACACACAGAGAGAATTAAGCAAATGTATAAAACATGAAGGTAAATAAGTGCTCATTGTTTTTGTTTGCAACTTTTCTTTGTTTCAAATATTTCCAAATAGAATAAGCAGGGACAGGAAAGGGGAATTGTTATAGATTAAAACATACTTAAGAAACATAAACAAATGTAATGTCTGGCTTATATCTGAATCTTAATTAGAACAGACCAAATTTAAAAAAGGATATTTTAAAAATAATCTTGGCAAATTGAACGTGGATTAGGTATCAGATAATATTAAGGAATTGTTAATTCTCTAGGAGTTGATAATGGTATGCTGTGGTAATGAGGGAAACAAAGCCTTTATCCGTTAACGAAAGTAAACCTATCATCTTTTACAAGTAAGATGATATGTTCTCTGGGATTTTCTCTCACATAGTCCAGAAAAGAAAAAAAAGAGAGAGAGAGAGATAAGTGAGATAAAACAACAATGACAGAATGTGGATAATGGTTGAGGCTGGGTAATGTATATATGAACGTTCTTTTACACTATTGGCATCTCAGCTTTGTGTCCCAAAATCTTCATAATAAAAAGTTGTTTTAAAAAATGAAAATACATGCAAAGTGGTCCTATAAAATAAAATAATTATTTCTAAAAGATAGGGACAAATGGTTTGTATAGATTTGTAAATTGTAGCTTTTATATCTTAGCTTTAAGAATTTGAGGGTTGGCATGCACATGCATGCACACACACACACACACACACATGCTTTTTTTAAATATCCAAGACACTGTTGCCCACATCCCAGCCCCAGAGATGATGCTGTGATATGTAGACACTTCCCATTTGCCAAGTTAGCTTTCCAAGTTCAATATTTTCTTAAATTTACTTTATGTTAGAATCTCTCTCTCTCCCTCATTCCCAAATCTTCTATCTCACCCACTCCTAAAAACAAAATATAGACTATGACTCCCCACAGGACTCCAGCAAAGGTATTTTTCCTTTCTGCTTAGTTAAGGCAGGATTGTAGCACAGGGAGTGAGTTAGGCTCACAGTAAGTCTGTGGTTGGGCTAAGACTAGGACCTTGGACCTTAGACCTCTGCTCTAACCATTAGTCAACATATCCTCTCTTGACCATCCATAATTAAGGTGGCTCTAGTCTCTATAGTAACCAATCTGCCTAAAATAGGAATTATGTGAGGAACAAAACATTTAAAGCCAGTTGGATCCATTCATACTCAAACAATGTCTATTTAAGGGCTGTTACCCAAGTTTGTTGGCTTTTTTGAATGTTCTCCCACCATGGGCTCAACCAAAGGAGGTGGAGGGGGGCTCTGTATGGTCCATTCCATACAGAATCTCACATGCTGTTGTCCCCTTTCCTTCTTTAAACATTTCTTTATGTCCCCAAGTCATAAGCCCTTAAAACAAACTTTTTGTCAAGGCAGTTTTATGACCACAAGACTGAAACAAAAGTGGAAGTCTGAGAATCCTTTATGGGCAAAGAAAGCTTCCCAAAGAAGAAATGGGACTGAGTCCAAATCCCTCACAGAAACCTGGCAACTTCACACATTATTTTCCGTTTACAAGGTGGGGCTTTGAACACTTCTCCTACTGTGTCAGCTCCCCTGGGGGTCTTTGGGAAGGAAGCGGAATAGTGTTTGGAACCAGAGCTAACAGGGCACAAAACTGGAGAATCAAAGAGTCCAGCCCCTTGCAGTGAGCACCTGCCTCATAGGGTTTGTGAGGATTCAGTGGGAATGCCCTGAGAGTGTACTGGTGTGTGTTCCATATAACTAATATTGTTTCATCATCATCATCATCATCATCATCATCATCATCGTCATCATTATTACTACTACTTCTGTATGTATGTTAGGTACATCTTTTGGCTTTCACACTAGAAAGTATCTCTCCATCTTGTCCCTACTCATGCCTCATTTTGGAACAGGTTTTGACTTCGGAAACACTGCTAGGTACAGAAAGCACTATGACCTGTAGTAATTAAGTCACCCAAAGGTTTGTTATTGTTGTTAATGCTGTTGTTATTTTCTTAGTTTTCCCAAGTGGAAAAAGACAAGCAATGACGTTTCTTTTTTTTTTTTTTTACCTTTCTTCTTATTTATTCAAGAAGCATTTATCGAATGGGAGTTTGATGCCAGGCCTGGAGTCTAGCTGCTCACTTAGATACAAGTGCCTTCAAAAAGCTCACAGGGCAAAGTAAGGAATAGACTTTTACACAGTTGAATTACAGTACAGCTAGTCTTCCCAGACTTTGCAAACCAACATCAGGATGCTCCATTGACTTTGAAATTGTGATAAGTAACAAATAATTGTTATGGAATATTGTATTGAACCTACATATAATAAAAATTATTCATTATTTATCTGAAATTCAAATGTAACTGGGTATCCTGTCATGTATCTGATAATCCCAGTATACACAACACAACAGTTGTTGTCAATGAATACAATCAGAAAAGGCTATGGGAACAAAAAGGCCTGTCCCCTTCATAAAAGAGGTGACGTAAAGGAGACTTTAAAATAAGGAAAAAATTTTTCAGGTACCAAAACCAGGGAGGACCTGAATCTACCAATGGCCTGAAGGATAAGGCAGGTCAAATGTATAGGAAAATATGAGAAGTTTATAAAAACTGGATCACAGGGGTCCATGTGGATAAGTGGCTTGAGGTCTGCTAGGTAGGCCATGGAGGCCCTCAGAAAATTTTGTGGTGGGGAGTGACAGGGTCAAACTTGATTTTAGGGTGGGAAAGGATGAACCGTAGGAAAAGAAAAAGGTTAAAATGAGCAGTAAGACGGCTGTTACAGTCATTCAAGGAGAGTTCCCAGTAAGGACTGAAACTAAGCCAGTGCTTCTGCACATAAGAGAAGAAGGCAAATTGGAGAGATGATTAATCAGTGAAGCTTGTCAGAATCTGTTGATGGGCAAGGCAGTTGGCCGTGACAAGCATGCCTCTGTGGGGTCTAGCTTGGGAGGTGGGGAGAATAACAATGCTGTATTTGGCTACAGATTGATGTAAAAATGCAAGTTAATTCCAGTCTAGCAATTTAGTAGCAGTTGGTTAACATTCAAAGTATCTAATGAGAACTATGCCCTTCAGAGGTAGTTAACACATTTGAGAACACCAATCAGGAATCAATACCATCCAGAACTGATACCTAGCAGTTCCTGCAGTTTGTCTTAATCTACCCCAGTGGATTTGTTACTTAGCATAAGGGAGAGGAGATCAGTTAGGAGTAAGAATCTGGCATGCTCAGTGTCAGATATCAAGCCCTACTATCTTTTAACTTCGTGAAGAGCATGACCCTATTACAAGGCTGGCCCATTCTGCCTTTGAAATATCTCTGTATTTGTTTTTCATGCTTATGAATAAATATTAATATATCTGCCAAAATTTGATCCAAGACTTGCTATCATTTTAACATACTGTACTCTCTGGTAGTGTGGCTGTCAATAAGGGATTATATAATTTTCCCTATACCTACCTCTTGTTACTAGATGATATAATAGTATTAATGTATATCAAAAGAACATTAGATAATTTGCTGATGGCCAAACTGGCTTAAGTCCATTCAAAATAGATGCCATTGGAAATTGACTTTATGTAGAAGTGAGGAGTTTCCTTTAAAAATCATGGATCTACACTTGCACCCCACACTGCAGGTTTTAGACTCATCCAGAGCATACTGTTTACTTCACACCTTGTGTGAGGATGCCCCTTATCCAACTCTCATGGAGTCAGATTTAATTGATGAACTTCAGCTAAAGAAACATGATCACACATGATGACTTTCACAAAAGTCTGGAAAGACTTAAAAAATAGAATAAAATATACTCAGGCATCCCATCACAAATGTGGGCTCCAAATAGAAGATTTTATTGTAAACCTTCCAGACGTTCAGACTCCACTGTTATTTTTGAAAAAGCATTCCAATAACGTATGCCCCTTCAAT
Source organism: Panthera onca (assembly GCF_046562875.1). Taxonomy (NCBI): domain Eukaryota; kingdom Metazoa; phylum Chordata; class Mammalia; order Carnivora; family Felidae; genus Panthera; species Panthera onca. The sequence goes on from NC_138339.1 coordinate 114,797,878, forward strand.
TGGGGCATGGTTTGATACAAAGCAGCAGGCATTATTTAAAAGAAAAAAAATAGGTCTCTAGAGACGTCAAAACAAATTGGCTGTTATGCTAAAATTATTTCCTGTTGGGTTTAATAAAGTTAACAAGATAAGTAAAATGAAAAACAGCATTAGGAAGCAGGGAATAATTTCCTGCCAAGGATGGAGCTCTTGCAGACGTTGATAACAATAGATAAGAGACTTCATTTGTCTATTTTTATTTACCACAATGCCCTCATTCCATTTCTATTTTTCAAAATTTCCTTTAAGATTTCTTTTGAGATGAAATTATTTGTGATGCCATGGCTATTTTTAAACCTAGTTAGAAACCCATGGTTCAAGAATATTGCTGGTTTTTTCATGTTCTGTTTCTACAATGAATGTAGTACTTCCAAAAAACTGATAGACAATAATTGAGGAAAAGGTTGAAGCTGTTATTTAAATGGCCTTTGGGCATTATGTGTGCCTTTCCTTTAGCCAAGTCTCCTTGGTCCCAATTAGCATAAATAATTAAGATTTGACAGCAAGCTAAAGAGGGTGCCTTCCCCCAGTAATGATCTAAAAATAGGTTCCTCCAAAGACAGTTTTCTTACTGTTTCTAACCATTATTCCCTTTGACTTATGTGTAAAAGCCTTAAAATTTAGGAAGACATCAGACTGGTTTCTAGTCAACACTTTCACTATTATTTCATCACTTTATGTCTCTGGTCCTTAGCATTACCATCTGAGAAATTAACTGGTGGAATCCTTGATAATGTTTAGCATTCACTGAGCATTTAATAAGTGCTAAGCCCTTGACTAAGAACATTACACACATCATTTAATTGTTGCTGACAGTAACTTTTAAAAGTATTACCTCTATTTTATACATGTGAAACTAAGGCACAAAAAAGTTAAATAACTTCCCAAAGGTCACTCAGCAAGCAAGAGACTAAGCCAGTATTCACATCCAGTTCCACTCAAGTCCAAAGACCATATGCCTGTTCTTAGCCACAATGCCTCCAATTATGAGATACCACCTCTAGATCCATTCCTGATCAAATGCCCAAGGTCCTATGATTCTTTTAGTAAGGAAGAGAAAATACCTTTAGCAACATTGGGTATGATGGTCAAGTTGACAGAAATACAGAACATGATGGCATAAAAAGGAAAATTTTGCATTCTATATTGATGTGAATTTGATATGTTGGCAGATATGTCCAACAGGCCTTTGGAAATTTAGACTAGGGCAAAGGACAAAAGTCAGAGCTGAAGATAAAGAACTAAATCCCCTGCAAGAAGGTACCAATAGAAACTATGCAAAAGAAGGAGAGTACCAAGGGAGAAAGTGTGCAGAGAGAAAGGGAGGACTGCTAAGAGCAGATCCTTGGGGTCAACCACATGTGTGTGAAAAAGAAAGAGGGGGAGCCAGAGAAGGAAATATAGAGAAAGAGTAGGGGAACCTCCAAAGTAGTGTTTCTGAAGGCTAAGTCTGAAAGGGATGGCCCACCATACTGGGTGCCATCTTCCTGAAGTCAAGAAGGTTAAGAACAGGGGCATCTGGGTGGCTCAGTCAGTTAAGCATCCAACTGCTGATCACAGCTCAGGCCTTGATCTCAGGGTTATGAGTTCAAGCCCATTTTGGGCTCTGTGCTGGTCAAGAAGCCTACTTAAAAAAAAAAAGAATAGATAAGAAGCCACTCAATTGGGCTGTTTAGTGATTCATTTGGTGGTGGAGAATCTAGAGTCAAGAAATACATGATTACATTAATTCTGGGCCCATACTTTTTTTCTACCACACTCAGTGCATATGAGTAAAACCTCTTTTCAACTTTTTTTCAAATAATTAACCCATTAGGGTTTGTGATAGGTATGGAGGAAGGGAGGACTTGTATTCGTCTGACTTTGTGAAACGAATATTTCCATTTTCCTCATACACATGCTGCTCATCATAATTTGCTTCATTATCACCTTGATAAGGCCTTAAAGCCACAGGTAAGAAGCTGATTCAGGAAACATCTTGCTAAAATAATACAAGATGAGCTGGATCACTGGTCTTACAATCCCTGGATCTCCTTAAGTTAAAGAAGGTCTACTGACCTTCAGCTGCAACACTGAGCAACACTATGGGCTTAGTCATAACCTAGAGCTTCCCTCCTGCACCTTTGACCTTGCTCACTCATATCCTTATCCTGCCATACTTGCTCTTCCGCTTCATGGGGACCACAAATCCTTCATCTTCTGTCTTTTTTCCCATCCATCAGCCTGCTCCAGTCTGAACTCTTTTTGCATAGGTTCCTAAGCTATCTTTCTCTGTAGTCCTTCCACTGCACTTGCCCACCAAAACCCAAGAGCTGACCAGAAACACAACAGCCTGCCTTGGCTGTTCTTTTTACCCTGACTGCTAATGCCACTGCAGTATCATGGTCTCCAATGTTGCTCTATCCATCAGTCCTTGAATTTGTCTGGCATAAACTCCTTCACCATCTCTAAGCCCCAGCTCAGTCTTCAAATGCTTTCCCTCTCCTTCCCTGACATCCTACCTGGCCTCCTGTTGGACACAGAGAAATCAAGGTAATTAGGAAGGATCTCCTTTAACTTCCTGCCCCCTTCACTATGAATATATTCATATCCACACACATCCTTTTTCCCTTTTCCCAAGTTTGTAAGGCCAAGATCTCCCTCTTCTTGTTCAGAGTTTGACCTCTACCATGAACCACATACTGTTCTTTCCACCTCATTCTGCTATACCCTCAACTGCCTCCTCTCTCTGGGCTACTTCCCCTGAGCTTCTAACTATGGGATCACTTCTCCAGTCCTGAAAGACCCACCCCTGCAGCAGAGGCTCCTCTAGCTTCTGTCGAATCTCTTTCTTCCCCTTTTCACCTGAACTTCTAAAAAACGTAGCCGACCCCCTTCTTCATGGCCAGTTATTCAGCCATTGAAATACGCCTTTTGTCCTCCTTCCACAACTGAAACAGGTCTCCCAGACCACGAATGACCTCCTTCCTGCCAACCCAATGGATACTTGCCCCTCTCTACCCCACCAAACCCTCTGCTTTGGCTACATGGATGATTACTCACTCCTCAAAACTCTTTTGTGATTCTACACTTTCGTGATTCTCTTCCTAAATTTCACTCAGCCGTTCATTCATTCCAGAAAGCATTTATTTGACACCTGCCATAGGAGGATTAATCCAGGGGATTTCAAGGATCTAGAAGTAAGGAAAACATGATATCTACACTAATGGAGTGTACTGTCTGGTGAGAGAGACAATACAAACAGGCAAAAAAAGCAAACATGGAGTCAGTTCTCATGATTCATGGTCATCGTGTTCTATAAAATCACTGTAAACACTGAACTAGCAACTATTAAGCCATTGCTCCTAGGAGAAATGCAGGGTCAGATTCCTATAAGCCTCTGGTCACATGTTTGCCAGCTGATCAATACATAGTCTTGTTTTATGTGTGTTTCTTTTTAAAGATGCCTTATTCAATAATTCAATGTATGTTTCTTACTAATAATAAATCCTATACTGTATTTCTTTAGAATAAAACACAAATTGAGAAGACTTTAAGGCTTTCTTGAGTTTAAAGCTTTCTTAATTCTGGGTATTCCCTCCAGGCCATAGTCTCTGTTCATTAAAATCATTTCCTAAGCTGCTCTCTCATTGTGCTCCAGCATTGAGGACACTGATGCTTTTATTAATGTGCTGAATTTGTTTATTTCTCTCTCTCTCTCTCTCTCTCTCTCTCTCTCTCTCTCTCTCTCTCTCATTCACACACACAAACACACACACACACAGACTTAACATCTTTCAACTCAGGTCAAATTATCAGAGTTTATGTCTCATCCTACAAATCATCTTGACACATTTATTTCTGCTTCTCTAACTATAATTTATAGGATGTTGTGATTAAATTTGAACCTGACACATCAGATTTCCCTGAGCATCAAGATGACATTGCATCAGCCAGAGATGGTGGTGAAGATTACTCTGGAGTCAGTGAAGTGCTGAAGTGTGGAAACAAGAGAGAGCTCCAGACTCAGACAGACCTAGAGTAGGTTATGACTGTCATTTGCCAACTGAGACTTCCTTCAGCTTAGGTACTTAACTCCTCTGAGCCTCCGTTTGCTCATCCATAAAATAGGAGTAAAAATATCTCAGGAGAAAACTGTGAGGGCTAAATATACATTACATGTAAGTATCCTGGCCCATACTCAGGACTCAATTTATGCCATTTTTTATTTCTTGAGATTTGTTCAGTTTTCAGAACCATCTTGATGTCCACTCACCTGGGGTGATTCCCCGGGCTCACTGGAATACAATCTGGTGTTAAGAACATCCTATGGCACTGCAGAGGAGGAAATACTCATGGCTTAACTATAGAGGAAGGCTTAGAAGAGGAGCCAAGGATCTTGGGAAAGGATGATACAGGTGTAGAGGTGCAACAAAACTGTCTTTAGCATCTTAGAAAGGGCAAAAGGAGATGATGAAAAGCACAGTGATTGGGAAGAAGGGGCTGGGAAAAAAAGGAGTAGGCCTAGTAAGGCAATCAGCTACAGTGGAGTAAATAAATGGACTGTCAGCATGGGAATAACCATCCTTTGGCACCAGGAGAAGCCAAGTGCCCCTGAGATTCAACACCCAAGAAGATGAACACAGAGGTGGAAGGCCCAAGCAGGCCTTATCAGGAGGCCCCCGTCTATGTGGTTTATTACCATGGCTGGGCTGCTGAATCCCAAGTGTGGAGAGAGATGAGGCAAAAGAGAGTATCTGGAGAAATGGGGACTCCAGCTATCAGGCCTGGCTGCAGGGGTTCTGAATCCAAATAATTTGAATACAAGGACCCAGATATAAGTCAAATGGACATCTCTTCCAGGAAAGCACTTGAACTTATAGTTATTTGGTACACAAATAGTGCTCGGTTCAAATGTAGATTTTGAGGGCCCCTTTCAATGATGTCAGCAGTCTACCCAAGGATTTAGAGCCCCTGGTTCAGCATAAGATGCAATTCCAAGAAAACCCCACACATCTTTTATAGCCCTCTCTTCTTCAGTTTTCCAGAGGGGGAATTGGGATCACATCAGCTCTTCTAAGGGTGAAGACCATCTCCTCCCCTCTTCCTCTGTGCCCCAAAATGGTGGAATCTGACCCTAATAATTACATTCTGGCATTACCCAGTTTCATCTCATTCATTCTCCACCCCCATTCTCCCTTTTGCCAAATTCCTCTTCCTGATGAGTCAGGGATTAAAAATGCTTGGCATCCTTGCTGAGTAAATAGTATTTGTCCACAGTGATACTGGTCAGTGGCGAACTGCCTTTGCTCTATGATGAGGAGGTATAAGCACGCAATTAGCAAGCTGGCTCTTTAGGACATGGCCAGGACAAGGAGCGGGATTGTGGTCTTCTATGAGCATCACACTCATTATGTCCTCGGCCTTGCTTGTACTCTGCTCTAACTAACTGGGCTGACTGGTACAGAAGAGAAGAAAGAAGGAAGGAAGGAGGACAGGGTACAAGGGGAAACAAATATACTGGTTTCATAAATCTTCTACAATTTGATCATACCTGCAACGTTGTTCTTATCATTCCCATTTTATAGGTCCAGAGAAATCAAATCATTTGTTAAATTTGCAAGTGTCAGAAAAGCTAGAATTTGAACTCTTGTATTCTTAGTGGGAGCCTATTGTCCTTTCTACCACATCAGGCCACTGATGGAAGTGAGCAGGCAATTGACTGAAATTGATTCTGCCTGCCTCGGGGCCTTTCGGAGATGGTTGCCCTAGATATAATGGAAGTTGCAGTGGACATCAGACAGCATTTGCCTCTTACCCCCTGGCCTGGCGTCAGGCTGCCCCAGAGTGGATTGTTTGTGTTTGGGGGCATCTGCTTTGTTTTAGGCAGCTGTGGAAGAGGCACTTCCCCTGGAGTGATGGACACAACAGCCCCCTGCTGCCCCAAGAGATCCCCCTGGGGTGGGGATGGGGTGGGAGGGGTAGCCATGGCAGGAATTATTTACTTCCTTCCTTTAGCAGGTTCTGACCATCTCAGGTGGTTAGCTCCGTGTTCTCTGCCAAATAGGTTTTTTGTATTTTTCTTCTTTTTACATCTTCAGGCACCTCTTTGAATGTTCCTTAAGACTTAGGAGCTAATGGGTCATTCACTCCTGAAGATTCCATTTGTATTCATGCCTAACAGTTAATGCACAAGGTGACCAAAGTTCAAAGAAGGAAGTTTCTCAGGGTCGCACAGCCAGTGAATGACAGAACCAGGGCCAGAACCAAGAAAACTGACTATGATTTAGTGACTCATTCAACAGAAATTCCTTCAGTGCTGATTATCCACTAGTATTAGGCACTGAGCTGGGTGCTGGGTACCCAGGGTTTTAGCACATGCTGTGCTACTGTCACTGGTGCTTCCCTGCTCCTCCCTTTGAGATGTTTTCCATTCCCAGCCCCAGTCTAACCCCAAGACTCCCAGGGCCACTCACCACGGGCATTCCTAAGACTTAGAAAAGGTGCCTTTGTGTGCAGACTTTTCCTCCAAGTCCCTGGAATGCGCGTTACAGGACTTGCTGATTTATAGCCATGTTGCCTTTCAAAGAATTCCCTGGCCTGCGTTAAGTCAACAGATATGAGAAAAGGCTTGTTAAAAGTTCTGTCACGGGAGCCAGTTGCTCCTTGTATTAGCAGGATGCTTTCTTTAACCCTGGGCCCCTCGGGCCTGCAACAGCACACCCTGGTCCTACAATAAACTGCTCACAATCTAAGTGGAAGACTTGGAATCTCCTTGAAATATAAATGTACTCAATGCCATATCCAACCTTGCCACTGTTTCCAAAAGCCCCATGCCTCTCTTCTCTCATTTGCTGCTTTTTGATATTCGACTATCTTAAAGTTTCTCTGTTCACATTGACCTATTTTCTATTTTTACACTCTTGTCAATTTGCTTGTCAACTGAGACTCGTGGCCACATCCTGTCTGTGTGCATGCTGACCTTTTGGAAAAGGAATTCATTCATTCATTTGCTCATTCATTCATGTGCCCACCCATCCAGTCAATAATTCTGACCCCCTTCTGGGAGCTGGGGACATATCAATAGAAAAAGATCCTGCTCTAGTGGCTGCTGCTGGGGTGCACCACCCAGATCCCCCATTCAGGATCACTCTGCCCATTCCCCAGCTGCCAGGAGTGTTGCTGGCTGCTGACCCATGACTGACTCCTCCTGGGATCTGCCCTTGGCCACAAGGAGCTGTGTTACCCAAGGTAATGCCTCTTCCCTGGTGCACCCTGTGTCCAATGACTGTCTGCTGTGGGGACACAAAGGCCCAGCCCCTTTTGTCTCAATTCAGGACAGGCCGAGGCACTACCCTATCTTCAGAGCTCCCCTTGGGATCAGCTGAGACCTGTGTTCAGCTGCACTACACACTCTGCCCAGTCCTGTTTCCTCAGTCCCTTATGGCTGCTGTTCCTGGGAGCATTACCCACCCCAATAAGCATCCTGTGCACAAATCTCCACCTCAGAGTTTTTTCCCAGGGAACTTTTCCCACAACACCTGCCATTGTGAAGTTTATATACTGGATAAGGGAGGTAGAAAATAAACATGATAGTAACACAGTATGTGAAAAGTGACATTGCTATGGGAGAAAATAGAGTGGGGTCAGGGGATCAGGAATATGGAATAGAGCGATAATTAATTTTCATCTTTTAATGTTTATTTATTTACCTTGAGAAAGAGAGAGAGAGAGAACACAAGCAGGGAAGGGGTAGAGAGGGAGAGAGAGAATCCAAAGCAAGCTCCACACTGAGCACAGAGCCCAATGTGGGGCTTGAACCCACAAACTATGAGATCACGACCTGAGCCAAAACCAACAGTTGGACACTTAACCAACTGAGCAACCCACATGCCTCTAATTTTCATTTTTAATATGGTGATCAGAATAGGCCTCCTGAGAATGTGATATTTGAGCAAAGACTTAAAATTAGCAACCTGAATTATCAAAAGCTTCTGAATCCAAAATTGTTACTGTTATCAGACAGGATTTTCCAGAGAAACAGAACCAATAGAGAGTGTGTGTGTGTGTATGTGTGTGTGTGTGTGTGTGCGCGCGCTCATGCTCCTGCATGCACAAATACCCTTTGAGGAGATTTGTTTCAAGGAAATGGCTCAATTTGGATTTGTTTTCTGCTTCCTCATGATTAAATTAAAGTGAGATTATGCATTTGGGGCAGGAATATCACAGATGTGATGATGTATTTTCATGGCATCCCATAATATGACACATGATCTTGGTTTATCCTATTAGTGGTGAAGTAAACTTTGAGCTCTTGAGTAGCATGGTGTCTACCAAGGTTCTCTACTATAAGATTACTCTTTTTTTCCTTTGCAATTAATAAGGGTTTTGTGGGAAATATTTTAAGGCTATGTAAATGGTCCATTCTTCACCCAACTTTTACCCAATAGTTTTAGAATCTTTTTGATAATTTTTGCCTAAAATAATGATCACTATGGGTCTCAAACTGTGCTTTTATAATTCCATAGTTTCTTGAACATTATTAGTTGGTATTGTACTACAGGGAAGATTATTCTTTTCCCCTTACATGTTCATTTACATATTAATATTAGGAAAAACTAATGGATGCCCATTTTAGTTAATGGGACTTAATCTGATGCTATGATTTCATTTATATCAAATCATCCCAAATTGGGCCATTTGGCACCCCTTCTGTCTTCTGTGTCCCTTGGACATGTCTCCATTACTCTGATTATTTTCTGGAATTATGAGATGTTGTAAACATGTCATATTTTTCCTGTTCCAGCCCTGGCATCAAAGCTGTTCCCTTTTAGTGGAGGCTGGTGTTTAGAAACCAGGATCTGGGCTCTAGGTAGACTCTTCATTATTGGGGTTTTCCTACCCCCAAGCTCTCAGGGATAGAGCTAGGAAGTATATGTATTTATGTATGTGGTATACATGTGTATGCATATGCATACATATGGAGATATAGAGGTGTTTGCATACATACATAGAATGTACATCACTATTTCTTTCTACATCTAATTCTAAATATTGAGAACTCTAAGTTTGCCCTGAACTTCCAATTCTAACTCTATGCAACGTGACTCATTCCAGCTTTCTCCCTTTCTATATTTATTACTCCCTTCTCTAGTGAGAAACTTCGTTTTCATCACTTTATTACATTCACTTATTTTCTAAAATCCTCGTTATCCCCTACTTTTAATTTATCTCCCAAACCCAGTGAGCTGCCACCCCTGTTAGGCCATCTTCATTAAGTTGCCAGGACCCTATCAGGCCAATACTCTCATTTAGACATTTGATTACAATGATAAAAATACAGACTATGAACTAATAGCCTGGACATATGTCTTTTGTAGAAAATGCTACAAAAATTATGGCACAACAGACGTTTTGAATGTGTTTCTTCAGGCAATTTTGATGATCGGCAAAGGTGAAAGTTAGTCCATGCCTGTGAAAGAGTGTTTTCTCTAAGAAAAGCTGACTACTTTGTGGGTTTAAATCTCTAAGTTGTACAATACATGTATAACATGAGCCATTGTTCTATGGCTCCTCGTATGCCACAAAAGAGAAAGGTGACCCCTGTTTTCTTCCAGATTGAAACCATAAAATGTATGTTATAGACTTTCTAAGGAGTCTTACATTTTCCCCAAGGCCCAAAGTTAGAAAGGGAAGAAGCATACATGGGGTCATGGGTGGGCCTCTTAGTATTGCAATTCAACAGTTAAAAATTATTTAGGAATATGTTATTTAATTTCTTGCTAGTCCTCGAAAGGAATTCTTTTTTTTTTTTTTTTTTTTTTTTTTTTGGGTTTTCTTTGCTTTGGTTTTTTTTTTTTATTTTTATTTTTTTTTATTTTTTAATATATGAAATTTACTGTCAAATTGGTTTCCATACAACACCCAGTGCTCATCCCAAAAGGTGCCCTCCTCAATACCCATCACCCACCCTGCCCTCCCTCCCACCCTGCCCTCCCTCCCACCCCCCATCAACCCTCAGTTTGTTCTCAGTTTTTAACAGTCTCTTATGCTTCGAAAGGAATTCTTTATGGAATTGTTGACTGTAGTTTCAGGAATGGTTCAGACTGGAAGATCTTCTAGGCTAATCAGATATCGTTCCTTTTTCTCTTTACTAGATGCTTTCTGGTCTGTGCGTGATAGATGATAGTGCTAAATGATTTACTCTTAAACCTCCCCTGGAATCATTGGTGTGCTTACATGTTTAATAAAGTCAGCTTTCTAGGAGAAAGAGCCCTGATTTGCAGCATTTGCTCATTTCTGTAAATACTCTCACCATGACCAATGTTAAGCTACCAACACACACCACTCAACTAGGTGGTAGAGAGATGTACACAATTGGCTCTCCTGAGGTTGCATAAGCACCTCCATCATGGATGCCTGTGCAACCTACAAACCAGTTAGACCTACCCATCCACTTAAGCATTGTCTTCAAACTGCCACTGACTTCCAAGGAAAAGTTATTAGAAGGGAAGTCCTGTGCTCTGAAGAGATAGGGTGAGGGATGTAGAATAGAGTCCTTGCTTCAGTGTGTTTACATGCTTGACTCTGAGAACAATGACCACCCTGCATCTACTAAGCAGCAGGAGGGTTATTGCTGCAAGAAAATGTAAAATAAGCAAATTGCTTTGAAGTCAGAATTAATCTTTATGGTAAAGCATCTGAGATCAGCTGCCTCCTATGTTTTCATGGTCCTGCTCTTCCTGAAGAGAAGTGTGGCCTCACAGGGACTTCCTGCTGAGTTCCTATTAGCAGGATTTGTCCATCTTGAGGTTAAAGGTGCCAAGCAGTAGACAGACTCAGCCTGGGGCTCTCTCTCTTTCTCAGACATAGAGTACCTCTGACCCCCACTGGCTGCTGGCATGTGTTGCATCTTGGGGATGGCCAAGGCTCTTCCAAACACTGCCCTGTCCCTAACTGCACATGACTCTTCAGGGGTGGCCTGACCGATTTATTTTCTGCCGTGTTGTCAGTATTTCCTACATGGTGACATCTATCTCTCATTGGTTTTCTTTAAATTGTTCAAACTCTTCATCTATTTCTCCTCGGGAGTGGTAGATATGTCTACTATCATTATCCTGTATATGGATTTTATTTCATTTGATCAGAAAATGAGCTAAGAGAAGGTTTGAGGTTGTCACATTTGTGGTTGGTTTTGGTTTCTCTTGCTCTGGCCCTTTGGGTGACAAACACCAGGTGTTGCTTCTTTGTTTATGAGAAGCCCTTCAGCTGGGTTGGCACCTGGGCCCATGTTCTCCTATGGTGCCTGTGGTAGAGCAAAAGCACTGGCCACAGCAACAAAACAGGCACAGGCCAGGCTGTAAATCTCTGTAGGGAGCCAGGGCAAGGGCTGTTAATGAAAGCTTGGGCCAGTGGGCCACAAAGCCCATTCTGTAATCAGAAAGCCCTGCCTATTGAACGTATTTGAGTGTCTGATTCCGTCCATTCGTTTTGGTATTTCTATGGCATCTGTCACCATGATACCTTGGTAATCTGGTGCATGAGTTAAAATAAGCCCAGGGAAAAGCGCGTGTTACTGGATAAGGAACATGCTTTCCAGTGGGTTTGCTCAAGCCAATTTAGCAATCTCTACTAATTACTGACCCTGCACTGAAAACAAAACATTTGTACATTACAGGTATTCCCTGTAGGAGATATTTTTTAGCACTGTGTATTAAATTAATTTCAACTTTTGAACTAAGACCCGAATCCAGTTGTTAATCCTCTTTTTAGAAGGAGATTTGTATTGCTATTTCTAGCTTACTCTTCTCCCACCATTTTATTTTCATAACCCAAGTTGTGATGGCCCTGATGAACAGGAAAATTCTTGGCTCTCTCTGTATTACTTTCAATACAAAATTCAGGGTTCCTTGTCCTAAAGAATTGCTGTTTGCTCTTGTTTATCATGGCCAGCAGAGGGCCCCAGGGTAAGGCTCACACCCAATGTGAGATTAGGCTTCTCTAAAGTGGTGAAAGATCCCCTAACTCTCCAGAGATGTGACATTTCACCCGAGGGTTTCCCAGCACACATACAAAAGGCTTGAGAAATAGAGCTAAATCTCCTGGGACCACAGGTAAAATAATCTTTATTTGAGACTGAGAAGAGCTTTGCAACTACATCCACCCCTGGCAAGGAGAAAGAAAGCAGGTTAGCCCTTCTTTTGAGAATCATAAAAACGAAAGGAGAAAGCAGCAGAATCCTGGACCTGGGCCATTACTCATCATCATCATCATCATCAAACAACACAGAGTTGGGGTGTGGAGCAGAGATATTTGGGAGATCAGAGACTGGCTCAAGCTCATTATAGTTGATAAACTTTATAAATGTCCTATCCTTTATGGGTATTATTTTGTCACCTGTCACATTTCTCTGTTCTGTTTCTTCCTATCCTGTAGATAATCCCCAAACTGTATAAAAAGTAATCTTGGGGCGCCTGGGTGGCTTAGTTGGTTAAGCATCCCACTCTTGATTTTGGTTCAGGTCATGATCTCATGGTCATGGGATCAAGCCCACGTCAGGCTCCATGCTGCATATGGAGTCTGCCTAGGATTCTCTTGGGGCAGCTGGGTGGCTCAGTCAGTTAAGCATCTGACTTTGGCTCGGTCATGATCTTGTGGTTTGTGGGTTCAAGCCCCGCATTGGGCTCTGTGCTGATAAGCCCGGAGCCTGCTTCAGATTCTGTGTCTTCCTCTCTCTCTGCCTCTCCCCTGCTCACCCTCTGTTTCTCTCTTTCAAAAATAAATGTTAAAAAAAATTATGAAAAAAAAAGATTCTCTCTCTCCCTCTGCCTCTGCTCATTCCCTGCATGCATGTGCACACATTGACTATCTTTCTCTTTCTCTCTCAAAAAAGTAATCTCTTTGACTTAATAAAATGTATGTTATAGTCATACATACTACTCTCTGAATTTTGAATGGCCAATGTCTAATTATCAGAAAACTTTGTAAAGATTCCTGGCATGTTTCAATGGCATCTTCAACCAGTGTCTATGTGGCTTTGCTAAAACTTAACTTGAGGGTAAGTTTTATTGCTTAATACTAGGGAAAACTGACCAATAAAAAGCTGTGGCATATTTATCATGTTCAGGGAGTTCACAAGGCAATGCAAGGGTTACAAATAAACACAAAATATGGTCCTTGAATAGAGGAGGCTGACTGACCTACTATGAAGAGGTGACATGATCCAAAAATGCAATAAGGAATATCAAGTAATCTATTTAATGGTAATAGTGGTAATAATAATAAAATACTATGTATTGAATGCTTACACTTTTCCAATCACTGTGCTAAATGCTTTGTATACATTTTCTCATTAAATCCCCAAAACATCTTTATGAGGTAGATATTATTATTATTTTCATTTTGAGAATAAAGAAACTGAGGCACACAAAGTTTACATAACTTGCCTGGATTTGATTGCAGCCTGTGTGACAACCAAGACTATGTCCTCCAATATCCAGTGATCTGTACTGTCTCATGAGAACATTCAGGGTTTTAAGGTAGGAGATCAGTGTGGGCTAGAGGAAACCTTCTTGGAAGAAGGGTCGAGGGATGAGTGTGGTTCAGGGGATAATGTGGAGAAGAAGAGGGAGTGAGAGCATTCACACAGGCAGAGAACTGAAGATGCTCAAGGCAGGGTGGGCTTCCAGGAATGAACTTGTTGCCTGCTGTGGATGCATTGTGCATGTACATGAATGAGTGGAAAATGGTCGCTTGGGAAAAGCAGATGGAAGGCAGGTCATGGAAGGACCTCCTTGAATAACACCTTTAGAAACTAGTGTTGGAAAAGGTAGAATTGGAATCAAGACAGACAATAAGTAAAGCACTTCAGTGATTCTCCATGTGAGGTGACAAAGGTGATACTGGAGCTGTGGGCAGGAAATGACAACTGGAGATAAGATGTCCCCAGTGGGATCTGTCTAAATTCTGGCCCTGGGCATTTTATATTCTAACCCCTATCAGGGAGTGACAACCACTAGTATATTGTGCAACTTTGGCACATTCACCTAAAAGCCCTGTCAGGTACTTTATTAAGTCCTTTTCATAAACCTGTCACTGTCATACCAAGTGGGCTTAGGAATTATCATCATCACCACCAATATCATTGTCATCAACATCATCACCGTCTGTTACCAATGGGAAAACTGAGGCTCAGAGAGCACATGACTTACTAAGGACATCCCAAATAACTCAAACCCAGATCACCCCACTCCAAGACATTCACAAACACTCTGCTAATGTTGACTGAGTAGTCACTATACACCTGTGTATCTGATGTTGGGTGTCCAAAGAGAAGGAACTCTACCCACCACTTTAGGGAGCTCACAGCATTTAAGTGAATAAAACAATACAGTCGATAACGATAGGCGAAAAATCTGTTCTAAGCTTTTTCTAAGATTTTTCTAAGAAAAATCTGTTGGAACTGGGATGAATGTGCATATAAAAATGAGAGCACTTTTTCAAAGTAAAAAGGTTGATTCCCATGCAGTTTATTTCATCTCTTGCTTCATGCTCAAGAGTAGCTAACAAGAGCCAGCTGTCCTTCCTAGAGAGTGGGACCAAAAAGTGATGAGTCTGATTTTTACAGTTTGCCAAGAAAGTCATTCTCACTTCAGTTGCTTGTGTAGAAGTAGAGGAGGCAAGTGTTGACTGATACCAACCTGCCACCTGCTGGAACCAAACAGAATTACCCGAAGCTCCAGGGGAGGGGCTGGTGTGGGATCTAACAAGACTGTGTTCTCTTCTTTGTACCTTAGAGTGTGAGTTGACAACCTGCAGTTAGTTGCTCCCAGCCACCCTTTTTTAATGGGTTAAACTTGGAGAAATGGGACCCTGAGGAGGCTTTCAGGAAAGGAAGCCATAAAGGATCTGCAAGCTGTGGAGTGAGACCTAAGCACGTATCTAACTTGGCCACTCACTTGCTAGGTCACTTTAAAGATATTAGTCAGCCTCTCTAAACCTGTTTCATTGTCTGTAAAGTGAGATTACTGGCAATCAAATATATGTTGAATGAATGAAAAGAATGCATGAATACATTTTTGGTGGTTGGCATACATACACACACACACACACACACACACACACACACATACATATGGCACCTATTGTAGCATATGACATCAAGATCAAAATAGGGGTGCCTGGGTGGCTCAGTCAGTTAAGCATCCAACTCTTGGTTTCAGCCCCCGTCATGATCTCATGGTTCATGGGATTGAGCCCCACATTGGGCTCTGTGCTGACAGTGAGAAGCCTGCTTGGGATTTTCTCTCCCTCTATCTCTGCCCTTCCCCTGCTCTCTCTGTCTCTGTCTCTGTCTCTCTCTCTCTCTCAAAAATAAATAAATAAAAACAGGGACACCTGGGTGGCTCAGTCAGTTAAGCATCCAGCTTCAGCTCAGGACGTGATCTCATAGCACATGGGTTTGGGCCCCATGTCAGACTCTGTGCTAACAGCTATATATATATTTTTATTTTATTTATAAATGAATTTATAATAAATTTATTTTATTTATTTCTTATTTATAAATAAATAAAAATGTTTTTTGAAAAAGACAAAAATAAATGGTAGCTGTGAGGAGTTATCAATAGAAGCGTAACCAAACCCAAGTTAGTATGCTTGACATGCAGCTAAGCCAATCACTGAGGCATGTATGCAGCAAGGAAAGGGTTTATCTGAGAGGCAGCTGAATGAGGAGATGGAAGGGCAGGCCTCAAATCCACCTCCCCTAAGATTAGAACAAGTTTTATAGTCATAGGGTTTGGGATTATATACAAAGGGTGTGGAAATTTAAGACTATTCATGAGGAAAGATAGAGCATCTGCAATGAGCAAACCTATGTAACATACATCCCATGTTCACTTTGGGTTGGAGACTTAACATTAAAATGGGGCAAAATTTGGCCCCTGACATCAGGAGGTGATCTGTTAGGAGAAGACTATGTACATGTTAAAAAAAAAAAAAAAAAAGTTGTTATAAACTGGATGGGGTCTGGGACTCCTTATCTTTGGGAAGGAATGCAGAGCCTAGCTTATTCATAGGCTAGAACCATATCAATGACCTTCATGTGTGTCAGTCCAGGTCTCTTTGGAGACAGCTAGTGGATTTGTTAGTGGGCTCCAAAAAGAAACAATAACTGATTAAGGAGAAACAAGTCTCTGAAAAACCATCTTTAAATTTTCTGTTAGTCTCAATCTTTAACCCTATGGCGCATGGTTTCAGAAGTTATATGGGAATACAAGCCTAACAGGAATTTTTGGAGGAATAACCCGTGGGTTTTTGCATTTAATCCTTTATAACAATCTTATAAGCCAAATACTATTATTTCTTCATGTTGCAGATAAAGAAAATAAGGCTCAGCAAATTCAAGTGTAGTAGATATCAGTGGTTATCTACCTAATAACCTTCTTCCTTGTGGGCAGAATTCACTTTTATTCAAATGCTCATCTCTCCCCAGGTGGCTCTGGCTTATATACAGATTGAGGAGTTGGTCACAGGAATTCCACTTTCCTTACTGGAGATTGGCTTAGGCAGGAACAAGAGACCTAGTTATGTTCAATAAATCATGAGATGAGGTTTCTTCCTTCAGGTATTGTGTCTGGATATGACTCAGGGAACCAAAAGGCTAAAGACAATACCAGTACATAAGATGGCAGAGTGGCAATATGGAAATAACCTAGATTCTTGGTGATGTTATCAAGCTATTGAATCTACTAATCCTAAAGAAGTTCTACCTCAGACTCTAAGGTAGATTTGAGATAATGAATTCTTCTGAAGCCTTTGAGGCTTAGTTTCTATTACTTGGAATCAAAAGCTCTTTAACAGATGGATTAAGTAACTTGGTAAAATTCATACATCCAGCAAATAGCAGATCTACCTCTTAATTT
Source organism: Panthera onca (assembly GCF_046562875.1). Lineage (NCBI taxonomy): Eukaryota > Metazoa > Chordata > Mammalia > Carnivora > Felidae > Panthera > Panthera onca. The sequence continues at coordinate 114,814,818 of NC_138339.1, forward strand.
CCTCACCCCCAGTTGAGGTCCTCTGGACACACATAGGAGTGCAGGGGCAGCCTCAGGACTCTGGTGCCTCTGAAGAGTCACTGACTAGAAGGGGAGGTGACAGAGAAAGCTGGACTGGATCATCCCTGGGATGACTCTTGTAGCCATTCCTGTTCCTTATACCAGTGCTCTTCCAGATCTGAGAAACCCACCTCCTTAGGAATATCCTATCTAGTCTTGTCCTCTCTGCTTCACCCGTCCTACATTGCTTTTAAAACTTCTTGCCATGAGGCACTTGGGTGGCTCAGTAGGTTAAGCGTCTGACTTCGGCTTAGGTCATGATCTCACCATTCCCCAGTTTGAGCCCTGTGTCAGGCTCTGTGCTAACAGCTCAGAGCCTGGAGCCTGTTCCGGATTCTGTGTCTCCCTCTGTCTCTGCCCCTCCCCGTTCATGCTCTGTCTCTCTCTGTCTCAAAAATAAATAAACGTTAAAAAATAAATAAATAAATAAATAAATAAATAAATAAATAAACATTAAAAAAACTTTGTTGCCATAAATTCTTAAGAGTTGGCTACTCTAAATTACTTTCATCACAAAGTTCTAGGACAATTATGGTTACAAATGCTTTTACTTTTGACCAGTGTTAAACACTGCGGATATGCCCAACTAAAAACATGACGAACTTATTTTTAAAAACAATTTTCAGAGGAAAGTTACAGAGCCATATATGGTTTCATCTTTTTTCCTTTGAAAATGAGTATGAAGCAGTATGAGTTTTGATTCATTAAGTTATCAAGGTTAATCTTTTAAATATAATTTTCACCATGTTTTCAAAAGTTAGGTAGTCATTTATGCATTGTCTAAGCCTCATTTTCCAGCACGGTTCATCCTGCATGAATAATGATTGATCTTTTCTTATTTCTCCTTACATCCCACCCTGACCTCCAATCTTAGATGAGTTGATGCTATCTGAGAAACGTAGTACAAGTTTTGTTTTATTTTACCACAAAAATAGTTCTGCCTGACCCAGACACCATGGAATATTGACATCATACTAACACTGTCTTTGAAAACAACCTAAACATTGCACAAAATACTTAAAGCAATTGTTTGAAGGCACAAAAACAGACCATACTTGAAGAAAAGCCCATGACATGAGTTCCACATTCTTCCCAGATATTTTTCTGAAGACATTTACAACTTGCAGAACAAGAATATACAACAGTAGTCTTATTGGGCTAAAGAGGCAGAAGTCAGAGTTTGGAGTAGCTTGAAGCTTGCTACTTGGGGAGCAAAGTCCTAGAGGAGGAAGGCCAGCAGAGAAGGAGACTGAAATTCTGCATACACACTTCCCTAAAGCTGGGTAGCTAAAGTGCTGATCAGAGAATTCAATACTATTGGGGAGGCAGAAGTCAGAATTAAAGCCTTACTAAGATGGAAAAAGCTTGGTACAAATCCCAGGCTTCGAATTGAAACCTTAGGGTCATGCCTTAAGAATAAGAGCCATACCATAGGAATAAGGACCAATCCATAGGAATAGGAAAAAAACAAACTAGACTAGCCCCCCAAAAAGCATAAAATCAAGTTTTCTCAAGATCTTGACTACCAACCTGCAGAAGAAAACTTAAGCTTGGAAGAAGATAACATCATTTCAAGTCTTTATAATTGATGACATCTGGCATTTAACCAAAAATTATGGTGTTGGTGAAAATATAATAAAAATTAAAAGGATCAAAGTACTGAAATCCAAGTGAAAAATATGGGTAATAGGAAAAGATTTATAGGTGATTCAAATACTGACATTAACCCACAGGTAGTTTAAAATAATCATGATAAATATATTCAAGAAAATGTAGGAAGTGGTAGCCAGCATAGAAGATAAGTCGGAGAATTTCAACAAAGAAATAAATCTATTTTTAAAAAGAAGCAAACTATTAGAGAGTAAAATTTTAAAAGCACCAAAAACTTCAATTATGCAGAATAGATCTAATGAAAGATACACAGTACTTCTACACTTAAAACCACAGATATGGGGACGTCTGGGTGGCTCAGTCGGTTGACCATCCAACTTCAGCTCAGGTCATGATCTCATTGTGTGTAGGTTTGAGCCCCGTGTCAGGCTCTGTGCTGACAGCTCAGAGCCTGGAGCCTGCTTCGGATTCTGTGTCTCCATCTCTCTCTGCCCCTCCCCTGCTGGTGCTCTGTCTCTCTCTTTCTCAAAGATAAATGTTAAAAAGAAATTAAAAAAATATATACACTGAGAAAAGTAAAAGAAGACCTAAATAAATGAAAGACTATACTATGAACATGGGATTCAAGGATGTAACATTGTTAAGATATGAGTTCTCTCCATGTTCATCTCTAGACTCAGTGTAATCCCAATGAAAATCTTAGCATCATTTTTAATTGGTGGAAATTGACCAGCTATTTGTAATATGTACACAGAAATACAAAGGATCTAGAATAATCAAGGCAATCTTGAAGGAGAAAAATAAAACCAGATATCAAAGCTAGCATAATTAAAAGTGTGGTATTAATATAAGAATAGACAGTAGATGATGGAATAGACTAGTAGAATAGAGTTTAACAGATCCACACCCATATGATGAATCAATTCATTCATGACAATGACACCACAGCAATTCAGTGGAAGAAGGATGGACAGTCTTTTCAATAAATAGTGCTGGCTCAAATGGAAAAAAAATACCTCAAACAATACACAAAAATTAATGCAAGATGGATCATATACCCAAAGGTGAAAAGTAAAACAACAAAACATGTAGAAGAAAACACAGGAAATATCTTCAGGACCTCAGGGGAGGTCACACTTTTTTAAACAAGACAAAGGCAATACTGATAATTTGGATTTAGTTAAATTCAGATATTTAAATTCAGAAATTTAATTTTAATTTAATTCAGATAGTTAAATTCAGAAATTCCATTTAATTTATGACACTATTAAGACAATGGAAAAGCAAACCTTAGACTGGCATGCACAGACATACAGACACACACACACACACACACACACACACACACACACACACACCTAGAAAGGATTTATATCAAGAATATCTTTTTAAAAATTCTCTAAGTCTATGGAGCGCCTGGGTGGCTCAGTCGGTTAAGCGTCCGACTTCAGCTCAGGTCACGATCTCACAGACCGTGAGTTCAAGCCCCGCATCAGGCTCTGGGCTGATGGCTCAGAGTCTGGAGCCTGCTTCTGGTTCTGTGTCTCCCTCTCTGTCTGCCCCTCCCCCGTTCATGCTCTGTCTCTCTCTGTCTCAAAAATAAACGTAAAAAAAAAAAAATTAAAAAAAAAATTCTCTAAGTCTATAAGAAAACAATAGTGCAATTTTTAAAATTGGACAAGAATCCTGTGCAGGCACTTCGCAAAAGAGGTTATCAAAATGGTCAAATAGCAAATGAAAAGTGCTTGGCATCATTACTCATGGGAAAAATGCAAATTTAAACCACATCTTGATAACATATGTTGCTCATAGTCCAGAAACACCACTGTTTCTCCTTGAAAAGACAGTTGCAAAACCACAGTTCTGAATACCATAAAGTGAATTAAAATAGGTGTCAATAATTATAAACAGCCTAGTTTAATTCAGAGTGAGGTTTCTGCTAAAAGTAAGTTGCAGTGAAATGAATTTTAATTCCCCATTGTAATTACATAATAAACTCTTGTCACCCTAGTACAAAAAGCACAAAAGCTGTAACAGAAACTTCACTCTTGGAATTAAATGTGACTGTTTGCAATTATTGAAATCTATCCAAATTCATTTCTTGATATTTAAAACTGTGGTTTTAAAATTGCTTTCTAAGGAAGAAACATCAGAGAAATGTGGCTGCACTACCTTTTAAAATCCCTAAGGGGGGACCTGAGTGGCTCAGTTGGTTTAGCGTCCAACTTTGGCTCAGGTCATGATCTCATGGTTCATGGGTTCAAACCCTGCATTGGACTCAATGCTGACAGCTGGGGGCCTGGAGCCTGCTTCAGATTCTGTGTCACCACTCTCTGCCCCTCCCCCACTCATGCTATGTCTCTCTCTGTGTCTTAAAAATAAATAAATGTTAAAAAAATTTTTTTAAATCCCTCTCTGAGATGTGGGAGTTTAGTGTCAATAGATGTGATAGCAGTGCAGGAATGTATCTATTCAGAGAGCTGTGAGCAAACCAATTTATTATGGAGCAATGAGAAAAACCAGTACATGGAAATGCACAGCACGATGAAAATACATATACAGTTTACACTCTCTAGGAATGAAGCATGGGCTTGGGTGAGCTGGGAAGATATGAGAAGCAGTTTGAGCTCCACATCCACTTGGTTTCCCATTCCTCTGGCCCCTCAGTCCCCACTGCTTTTCCTCTCCATGTCACTGGTTCTCAAAATGGTGATGTTTATGATGTGTTAATATAAAAGCTTATATACCACTATATTACAACATTTAGAAACTTTTTTTAGTATGTTGCTATGTAATTGGCTTCCTTTGCAATTCCATGCTTTTTATTTTATGCACTTATCCTGATAAGGAGTCCATAGGTTTTATCAGACTCCCAAAGAAGTCCCTGACACACACAAAAAGATTAAGCTCCCACCCTAGCCCATTATTAACTTATTATTTACCATGTGTTATTCCATAATGTGTTTCTAAACATGTCTTTGGATGTCCAGACACCTCATCTAGGCTAGAAGCCTTGCTGAATGGCTTGCATATGGTCAGTGCTCAGTGTTTTTGTTGGTTTATTGATAATATGAGTCAGTGCTTAGGACTGAAGTTAGACTACCTCTGTTAGAAAACCTAGCTCAGGGACCTTGGGCAAGTGACTTAACCTCTCCAAACCTTAATTTTCTTATCTGTAAGTAGAGCTATTAATACTGCCTATCTCATAGGGCTCCTGTGAGAATTAAATGAAAAAAAATATACATAAAGAGCCTGGCAGAGCATCGGCCCCATAATAAACTCTTAATGCACACATCTCTTAATTATGAGCATATTATTATCCATGAAAGTTTTGAGTGAAATACTGTTGCCAGATAGCAACTAGGGATCCTGGGAGTTAATGGGAATTGAAAAGATGGGGGAAGAGACAAGAATTCAGGTTAGCTCCTTCAGAGTGAATTCAGACTTAGCCATCCAATGGGGCAATCAAGGCTAATAGAGCTGACTCACAGCTAGTAGTAGACATATCTCTGTGTTGAAAAGTGTGATAAATTATTCCTACCCCTCACTTTGCCCAGTTCTCAAAGTTGCAGGTCCTGGACTAGGAGATCATCCCCAGAAGGCAATAGTAAAGATACTAAACCAATGTTAATTTCCGCTCACAGAGCAAGAGTCAGCATGGAACAGTGGAGAAAGTGCTGGCCTAGGTCAACACACATCTGTGGCCTTGGTTTTCTCCTTTGTAAAATCAGGGTGCTGGACTGGATGTCCTCCTGATGTCAGGATGTCTGAAGGAATCTGCTTATTTGAGAAGGTGATTATGTTGTAACCAAAGAGCTGGGTCTTAGAATAGCTCACCATTGGCACCTGACTCACAGACACTAGCCTTGAAGAGTAAGTGTAACTGACCAATGGGGAGGAAAGGTTCTCAACACAAAGGACTTGCTCTGGAAAGTGGTCTAGAGGGGTCATAATGTAAGAGTCATGAGCCAGCAGAAGGGACAAGATGTATACTTAGTTTATACCTATCTGTGCAGAGAAAATTGGACTAAAACACACTTCTCCTTTCTGATTACTGGGGGAACAGTAGGTCTGAGAATAGGCAGCTGATTTATGAAGCATGTTGGGATAGTGAATAAGGGCACCAAATATTAGTCCAGTCATTCAATGAGTATGTTATACATACTTCTTCATCAGTAGTCAATAGTGATCTCCTCTAATACATCATTCTAACTCAACTATTTGGTTTTTCGCTCAGAAAAATTTAAGAATTCTGATTTGGATCTCTATTTGTGCATGGTAAGCATAGAATTTAATACACAGGAGTATGTTCCATGCAAACAGAATTACACGAATAGTATTTCAACAGGCTGATTTCATCTTGTGGAGTCTATCATTGCCAGAAGGGGATTCAGAGATCACCATCTTTTTCCATCAATTATTAATTGCCTGATAATGAAAATCACTTCTCTCATATCTCAGTCTATCAAGCAAATAGCTAAAGCCTCTCCCTGTATGTTCTTTGTATCTTAAATTATAACAAAGAGAATATTAAAATAAAATGACAACTATATTCCTCTGCCCATAGAATTTCAGTTTGTTTGTTTAGCTGGATGAAGGAAAGCTTAAGCTTGTTATTGGAGATACAGAGATTAATTTAGGTTTTTGTTTCTTTAAACCTTATCATGCCTAAAGTCTCACGCTGCAAATTAATATCTCTTTTCCTCCTCTATTTCACAATTTGGATTGCAATAGAATTTCTTTCCCTGAGGGAAAGAAAGGGAAATGTCAGAATACATGCTTTGGAAGCTTAAATCCTGCAAATAGATGAAATGTTCCATCAAGCAAAAGTTGCCTAAAGGCTGGTATGTTGCTGCATGTATAACTTCTTCAGTACATCTCTTATTAACACATAGGATAAATTGGTCCAAAGAAGGACTCGGGCATTGTTTTACCCAGAAACATGCACCCTAGGTCTATATGATACCAAAAAGATGGTTACTTTAGGGACTCAAAGCCTACCATACCAGTTTAGTGTAATTTAGAGCTAACAAGATACATGACAGTTTGGTTAAAATTTTAATTTTCCACTTTGTAAGCTTAATATAAATCTGTTTGCTCCAACACCACTTTCAGTGGAGAAGAAAATAGAGATGTTTTAAATTGTGTCTTACAAAAAGATTGGGAAATCAAACAAGGGATTGCTGGATGTCACTCAGCATTTCAAAACCCTTATCTGACACAAGCTCATATGAAAACATCCTTTTGGATGATGTGTAAAGGAAACCCTCAAACCCTTGATGTCATTAAATTGTTGATGCTGTATTCATGCAATGGGAGTGTCGCCTCAACCGGGTGAGCAATAATCCAAACTTCCTTATTTTTCTTCCTAGAAATGAAAGAAAATTATTTTCTCTGATGATTATTGGTTTAGTTATCAACTCTCTGGGTCTGGTTGTAAGACGAAGGTAGGTAAGATAATTTTTTGTTCTAATATGTTTTATGATTCTCTTAACATTGGGAAGTTTTTTCAACACATATGACAGGAGGACTTGAGGGGTTAAGATTCTCTTGAGAGGAAAAAGAGATTAGAGGCAGAACTAGAAAGAGACACTATATATTATAGATGATACCAGAGAAAAACCAGACTGACTTCAAGCAGGAGAGGATTTCATCTGAGCCCCGTTTAAAGGGTCAGGTCTGAGTCCTGTGACCAATTTCATCTTCCTGCCTTCATCTTCCTCCAGAGAGAAAAATCCTTTCAAAGCCCTTGGGTTATTCACTCTTGTGCCTAAGGGCCTGAGTTACAGGCTCAAACAAGTAACCTCCACTCAGACTCTGCCTTAGTCAGACTCAACCGGGATTACTGATACATTAGCATAAAAATAAGAAGGCAAGGGTCTTGAGTGATTTGCTGGGAAATAATTCACTGCAGTTAAACAAGTATTGGTGAAGCATCTACAATGATCTACAATGTGTAGAACAGAATGAGAACTTGAGCCCAGGTCTTGTGGTAACAAAGTTCACCATTTTTTTCCACCATACCACATTGCCTAGGCTCAACTGCCAAGGGTCTGCCTCTACCCCCCCAAATAATACTGGATGCCCAAGTGGTAGAAGCCCTGAGATGTCTGGAAAATACTATTTGAGCCTGTATGTTTTTCAAAGCAGGCATTACCAATCAGTTCCACCAGCCAAATGTGCAGTGAATCCTAACATTTCCATCAGAACAGGTGTCCATTAGAGTATCTGCACAATAGTGCCCATACTGAGCTGAACTGAAATTGTAATGGACCAGGGAAAGATTGGGTGGTCAGGAAAGAAAGAGAAAATGTAGACTTTTTTCTCCCCCAAAAGCATGCTGGGAAAGAAAAGGCAAACCTGTCTGAAGAAACATCACAGTTTTGTCTTATATTATTTTGGTTTGTTTTTTAAGGATTGAAAGATGTGAGCATGCATGTAGGCTAAGGAAAAGGATCTTGAAGGAATAGGATGAAGTTGCAAAAGAGATAAAATAATTGATGGCATTAATAGTAAACGTATATAAGAATTACTCTGTATAAGGCATTGCTTTTAAGAGCTTGACATATTTAAATCAATTTGATGCACTGAAAAACCTTATGGGAAGTCATTAATATGATTCTGACTTTACAGATGAGGGAAATAAGGCATAGCTTAAACAGCATCAAGTTGCAAGACTGGGGTTTGAACCTAGCTAGTCAGGCTTAGTCATTGCTCTTAATGGTTGTGCAAATCTGCCTCTCTGGGCAGATTTTGTGTAGAATGAGATGACTAATGGTGGCCTAGCATTCTCAAGGAGAAAAGACACTTCTTTCTTTGCAGCAGAAGAGATCGGGGCTAGGGGAAGGAACAGAAAAATTTAGAAGAAAAGGAGAAGAGAGTTGAGGGCGTTCACATTAGATGGCTATACTCATTCTTAGATCTAGTTGTCAGCATAAGTACACAGAGGGACATTACCTCCCTACCTGCTGTGTCAGGTGCCATTTCCAAATTAATCTACCAACTACAGTTATTTTGACAAATGTGTGAAAGCTTATGACTGGGACACAGACCTATCTTATAGCACTTGTATATATTCTCTTTCTCCCTGTTCCAATGTTCACATTATCATTGAAAAAATTTTGGAGAGGCATTATTATCTTGGAATCTGTCCTGAGATTATTCAGGTTGGACTCTGATTCTTCCTGTGAAAGGAATCAAGGGCTTTTGGAGTAATGGACTCCAAAGATTTTGAAATTATGCTCAGTAGTCTCCTTGGAGAGTCAAAAAATAAGGCATGATCAATCATGGTATATGGCAGAATATGTAATACCTCCGCAGCCTCCAGTTTCAAGAGACCCACTCTTGAGAAGAACCCTATTATAGAATTTATTGAAAAGGAAGCTGCTATAAAATGTCTAGTGCTAAATGATGTGTTTCAAACCACAAGTGCTGGAATAATTCAGATAAGGTAGCTAAGGTAGTATTCACAAGGTCTTTAGTCACTAAGTACTTTATTTTTTTTTTATTTTTTTTTTAACATTTATTTTTGAGACAGAGAGAGAGCATTAACAAGGGAGGGTCAGAGAAAGAGGGAGACACAGAATCTGAAACAGGCTCCAGACTCTGAGCTGTCAGCACAGAGCCCGACGCAGGGCTCAAACCCACGGACCACGAGATCATGACCTGAGCCAAAGTCGGCCGCTTAACCGACTGAGCCACCCAGGCGCCCCGTGGCACTAAGTACTTTATAAAAACTGGTATGCTGGTAAAACAGCTCTCAGAAAAACAAGAAAGAGCCCTTACCAGTAGCATTTGCTGTTTTCCATAGGGTAAATATATTCCCACCATTGCTAATTTCAAGCTACCAAACACCTCACAAAATTCCTCAATATTTAACAGCTTCAGAGGGCCAGTAGGTGCTGGCTTCAGCACACCGCTGTTTTGTTATCCTTTTTCATCCTTACAGCTGCCTTTTTTTTTTTAAATTTTTTTAACATTTATTTATTTTTGAGACAGAGAGAGACAGAGCATGAACGGGGGAGGGTTAGAGAGAGGGAGACACAGAATCTGAAACAGGCTCCAGGCTCTGAGCTGTCAGCACAGAGCCCGACGCGGGGCTCGAACTCACGGACCGCGAGATCATGACCTGAGCCGAAGTCGGCCGCTTAACCGACTGAGCCACCCAGGCGCCCCCTTACAGCTGCCTTTTAAGGTGAAGACCACCATTATCTCCAGTGTGCTAATTAGGAGAAAAAGAATTTGCCCAAATGCACAGAAGTAGAATGGGGGCAGAGCTTGAGGGAAGCTCAGGGTATATGACCCTAATAACATCCAACTATAGGCCTGTACTCCTTCTTTAACCAAAAAACAGCCACAGATATTCAAGGTGGTAATGTTGTCAATAACTATTCCCCACCTCTGGCTCACTTCTGTTACAAATACATTTTCTGTGGCCCCTTGGGGACTTAGTTAATATTTCTAGATCTTTACTATTCCATAGACAACCTTGGGTGTAAAAGCCCACTAAGTGTATATTTTACTTAGTATTTGAAAAATATTCTGTCTCCTTGCTACATAAAGAATGGACCAACTATCAGCATCATCTGAGAATGTGGTAGAAATCTAGAATCTTTCTTACCCAGAACTACTAAATCAGAATCTTCCCCATAAGATGATCCCAAGGTGATATGTATGTCCATTAAAATTTAAGAAGCATTGCTTTAGGGGCGCCTGGGTGGCTCAGTCGGTTAAGTGTCCAACTTCGGCTCAGGGCATGATCTCATGGTTTGTGAGTTCGAGCCCCACATCGGGCTCTGTGCTAACAGCTCAGAGCCTGGAGCCTGCTTCAGATTCTGTGTCTCCCTCTCTGTCTCTGCCCCTCCCCTGCTCATGCTCTGTCTCTCTCTGTCTCTCAATATAAATAAACGTTAAAAAAAATTTTTTTTAAAGAAGCATTGCTTTAGCCTACAACAATCATATTGGGGCTTTCATGTGTCACGCTGTATGTTGTTTTTGCAGTTGGCAGTGACTGGCACTGATACAATATAGTCTATCATATCCCATCCTCTTTGTAGCTGATAGTGGTACAGTCTGTGGTCACAAAACACAGCAGCTTTACAGAGTGAGACTTGGCCTCGTTAGCAACTATTCTGAGCAAAGAACCACAGGCTTCTCTTCCATTAACCTGCTTCATAACCTCAAATTTTGTTTTTCTAATTCTACAAGAAACTTTGGAGAGCCAAGTCCAACTAGATTCCTCACAAGGATTTCCTCTCAGAAAAATTAATGCAAAGAAAAGTAAGTTCTAAACATTTGAGAGTCTGTCAGGAAGTGGTGGGGAGGAGTGAGCTTGCCGGAGCCAGACCTCTCTGACATGCTAACTTAATTCAAACCACAGGACTTCATTTGAACTTGGCCAATCATTCCTGAGTTGAAAATAGAAGGAAAGGATCTGTGGCCAAAGTTAGAACTTTTAAAAAGAGTTTTGAGGTGTTCAGTAAATTTACCATCCACACAGACATTTAAAAAGCATCGTGGATTGAGTTTCTATTATGTTTTGTTTTCTGTGTTTTCCCAAACCATCAGATTACTGAGGAAATGGCCACAACCCAGATGCATTTAAAGGTAAATCCCCACAGTTTCCAGTTGATATGGAAGTCTAGAAATGAAACAAATACAATTCGGAGAAAGAACATTTCAAAAAATATCTATTTGGGATTTTAAAATAAAGGCAAAAATTATTCTAATCTGTGGATATCTATTGTAATATTAGTGCTCATGGTGAGAGGCAGGGTGAAAAACCCTTAGCATTTTTCATCTGGCCAAAGTAGGGTAGCAAACCTGCCTATTAGAGAGCCGAAGAGCAGCATTATTCATCAGCATAGGATAGAAGGAAGAACATTCTGTCTGCCCAGATATGGGGAGGGTTACTGTGTTCTTACAGAAGGTGGTCATTCAGAGATATTTCTTCAGGCTTCTAGTGATCCAAGGACTCTGAGGTGCCGGGAGGCCACCAAAGGTAGTCTCCTAAATCATCCCTAAACTGAAAGCTTCTTATGAATGGGGACCACATACCTAGTTTGGTCAGCACCATGCCCCCAGCACCAACACTATTGCCTGGAACATAAATAGTATTCATTAAATACGTATCATGTGATGGATGGATGGATGAATGAATAAAGCCATTGCTCCAGATTAAAGTCAGCATGTTAGAAATGCCTGATAAATACTCACCAAGTTGCTATCATGATATGCATGAAGGTAAAAGTTTACAGTAGCCTGGAAAACTAAGATAAAAGGAAAACATAGGGCAAAGTCAGAAATGGGGATGTCTGCACTAAGTAGGAATGGGACTGTGCAGACTGGGAAGGGGACAGGAGGAGCACCCACTGTTGGAAGTCTCCATTGTCTAATTCACCATTTTACCAAAGGATGGATTTGTCCATTTGGGCGTTTAACATTTAACATTTAACAAAAATCAGTATCTGTTACTGGCAGTTCTGAGTGTAGCACTCTTTTGGCACTGCGGGAGACAAAAGACCTATCCTTCAGCTCAAACCTTCTGGGAACTTAGAATTGAGTTGTGAATGTAAGTCTAACATGATCATATAACAAATTTTTAAAAACACATTGCAAAATATCAGTAATTTATGATTAAGTTCCAGATAAGGTAATGAATGTTAAATGGTCAGACATCTTTGTGAAAGGAGATCTATTTCAAGTTCAAAGAGTCCCTGGTACACACTAATCACTAAATGTTTATGTAAGTGAATGAGTGCTAAAACGTACCAGTTATAAGATCAAAGCAACATGAAAACTGTTTTAAGAATAATGTGTATGGGGGTGTCTGGGTGGCTCAGTCGGTTAGGTGTCCAACTTTGGCTCAGGTCATGATCTTACAGTCTGTGGGTTCGAGCCCCACATTGGGCTCTGTGATGACAGCTCTGAACCTGGAGCCTGCTTTGGGTTCTGTGTCCCCCTCTCTTTCTGCCCCTTCCCCACTCATTCTCTGTCTCAAAAATAAATAAACATTAAAAAAATTGTTTTTAAGAATAATGTGTATATATATACAAAGTATATACCATATTTTATATGGAGAAAGTTCATATTGCTGCTTCATGAAATGAGTGGATACAATATAATGCACCCAAGAGTGTTAAGTTGTTTGAGTGTGGAGACCTTGCTCATGCCTGCATCATCAGAACCTACAGAGATGACCGGAGTGCGCTAATCCTTCCATAAGAATTGATGAATCAACGAGCAAATGAATGAAAAGGAAGTTAATCTAAATTCGAGGTAGGTCATTTAGGCAAGCTTGAGCCAGCTTTCCTTAGCTAGTATGAGTCACTTTCTTCACCAGTCCACTGAGCCTTCTCACTTTGGCTTTCATGGCTAATGCAAAAAAAAAAAAAAAAAAAAAAAAAAAACAACCAACAAAAACAAACAAACAAAAAAAACCCACAGCATTGGGAAATTTGAGAGACTTATCTATAGAGCACATTTTGCATAATGATTTATAAGAAGTAGTTCCTGCCTGTGTTTTAAATAAAAAGAACACAGGGCATCTTGGGGAGAGGGACTGACATAGGAAAGGTAAATGAGTAGCAATATTGTCACAGGGAATTGAGACCAGACAATGTGTTTAATGGAAAATGAATGATGAGGCAGTGAGAAAATATAAGAAGGAAGAGATAAGAAAGAACCTTTTCTATTGGGGCGCTTGGGTGGCTCAGTCAGTTAAGCATCCAACTCTTGATTTTAGCTCAGGTCATGATCTCACAGTTCGTGGGATCGAGCCTTGTGTAACGGCCCCTTGCCTGCTTGGGATTCTCACTCCCTCTCTCTGCCTCTCCCCCATCCCCTTGCTCTCTCTCAAAAACAAACAAACAAACAAACAAAATTTTTAAAAACAAAGTAGTTTTTCTATGAAAGAACACATATCATAAATTATATGTCCTTATCAAAACAAGTTGTGGTCATATATGAAGAAAAATGGCTTCTATTTTCATTTCCACATTCACACAAAGTTAAAAAGAAAACAGTTATTACCATTTTCAACAGCCTTGATGACAGCATTTGCTATATGGCTGATTAACTTGAGTGTAGAGCTTTGTTAGTTTGCTTTGAATTATATCCAATTTATAATGACAAATATAAAATAATAGACATTAATTATAATATGACTAAAAATACAAAGGTAGATGGAGTTAGAAACCTACTACTTTAATTGCAATCCCCTGAGGTAACCAATATTAATGGTTTGTTGTGTATCTTTCTACATCTTCCTTGATGTTTCCTAGAATATATATATATATATATATATATATATATATATATATATATATATATATTTACATACACAATGGGTAGTTATTGTATTTATAAAAATGTAAACAAATGAAATATATAAGCTTTTTCTTCATTTAACAATAGATTAGAGACCTCCTACCAGATGAATATATAGAGAGATTTTCTCACGTTTTTAAATGTAGAGTATGAATTTACTACCATTTGTTCAACTATTCCTCAATGGTGTACATTCTGGTATTTTCAGGGTTTTTTCAACCACATATAATACTGCACTGAACGCCCTTGTGATTGCAGACTGTTTTAATTTCATTGTCATGGGTGTCTGAGCCTTGAAATCTCACCTTTCAAACGCCACTTGCTTCCCCTCATCCTCCCTGTCATTTGGAGCATGAAGCCGAAGAGAGACTGCAGATGAGCTATGAAAGCCGATAACCACTCCATACAGCACATGGCCAGCAGCTTCCTGCTACACTATTTACGTCCTATTCCATTGAGATGGCACTCTCCGCTCACATGACCCAAATGCAGCTCTCACTCCACCAAGAACACAGCTGAATCCAACTGCATTGGCAGCTCTGCACATGCTCCGTCTGGCCCTGTGAATCCTCACTCACCCATTGAGATTTCTTTTGGTTTAAAGCAACATTCCAGCTGCTGAAGCTCCGTTGACCTCCAGTGTTTTCCTGGCTCAGATCCAAGGCAGGTAGCCCCCTGCAAATTGTATTTTTTTTAGAGTTTGAGCTTTTTCGTTTTTTTTGTTGGGGGTTGGAAGGTGTATAATAATTACCCACAAGCATAGCTGATGAATGAAGCCACAAGAAGTAACTCTTTTCCTGGCAGGTATCACAGGAATAACATTTGCCTATTGCCATCATTTGCTTCGACAACAACCTGCAGCTCTAACGCACGTTTAATTCTCAAACAGGAGTTTTGGCAAGTGATGCTGTATCTGACTGATGTGTTGACTGTAACATGTGAGATGGTGGGTTTTTTTTTTTTTTTTCTCTCTCTAGAAACCTGGATGCTTTTTGCCATTCTGATGGTAAATGATGAGACAGGCAACCATGGATTTCAGCACTCCATCTGTGTTTGACCAGCAAAAAGGTAAAAATGCTGCTTTAATACCTCCTTTGGTTCTTCATATCTTTAGTTCAGTGGTAGAGATTCTGCAATTCTGAGGGGGAAAAGAGTAGTGTGTGTGTGTGTGTGTGTGTGTGTGTGTGTGTGTGTGTAATATGAAAGAGGATTTCACATAGAAAACAAATCTGTTTTACATGTTCACTTCTTATTTGATAAGCATTTGGAAAAGAAAAATAAGCTTATGGTCTGTTTGTCTTGTTAAAGTATTCTTATGTACAAATTTTAAAAATTGGGTTTCAAACACAACCAGCCATTTCAGATACGATCATCTTTATTCTCATTAGTTTATTTTCAAATCTTTAAAAACTATACTATAGTAACTAATATAAAAAGGACAAATCACATGTCTCTTTTCATTCTATTAACTCAATATCTCATTGCCACAGTTCCATAGATACTTCTTGATTTCCTTTTAGGAATAGATGTTACCTAGATTTGTACTATAGTTGATAGAATATCTTATCCGTGGTTGTGGTGTGATTTAACACTATGTTATTTGTAATGACAGGATATATCTTTCCTACTCATAATTTGCCGAGTGGAGGTCATTTTCTACATGAAAAGATTGCTATGGAATCAGCCCCATCCTCATAAAAAGCATGTATTCAGCAGTACAGTTTATGTGTATACATTTTGCATATGAACTGTGTACATATACATAATACCTTTGTGTAATTATGCATCTTTTCTATATATGCATAGGAAATTTCCACTCTGTAAATGTAATAAATATTTTTTAGAATATTTTTAAAAAATCTGACATCTAAACCATTTTTTGTAGCCTGTGAATATTCTTCAGGACCCTAAAGTTCTTTGGTCATTTGCTCCTAGTTTTGGCTCCAACATGAAAAAGATGATTTGTAAAAGCTCATTAAGAAAATCCATTGCTTCTTTCTTTTTCCCTTGTCCTGCTCTAGGCCATAGTGTGTTTATTACCCTTCAAGCTGTATCTGTTTCATGGGTGTATTATTTTAGCTCAGTGCTTTCTGAAATATTAGATTTACTTTTAGATCTCTGAGTGACTATATGTACAGATGTATATATAAAGAGAGATAGTTCTCCACTTCTTAACTCATTTTGAATTGCATGTGTGTGTCCCTTCAGAATATGCTGGATCACATGGTGTTTGATGATGAACACCATAGGGAAAATGATTGTTAAAGCTGTGCCTACCACCATCCCCTCCCCTTGGTACATTTTGTATCACTGAAGACAATCAGCAAAAATGAAAGTCTGCCTAAATCCAAAGACCTCATACTAGCTAAATAATGACATTGTTGAGCTATGCAATCCAAAGAGGAACACAACGAGTTTATTTTTTTTGAGACTAATCTGAGGAAGCTGGAATTGACTGTGAAGAGGTGGCCCTTCATAATGAATTCATCTGTTCCAGTGTTGTGTTCCCTTACAGGCTTGAGCCCAAAATGTAGTTAACTAGTTAACATATTAATTTGTCATATTTATTTTCTTACAGCACCTTTCATGTGAGCAATTCACAGCATTTCGTCCACCCCACACCTGACTCCCTCATGAAAGTTCACCTTCTCCCTGCCATCTCTATCTCTATTTCTCAATCCTTTCTAGAGGTGCTGAAGTATGGTTGAAATAGCGTATGTTGGAACAGCAGATCTACTTCTCTGCTGTGTGACCTTAGAAAGTTACCTAACCTCTCTGGGCCTTACTTTCCTCAGCAATAAAATGGAGGAAATAATGTTTGCCTCGCAAGGCTGTTGTGAGAATATAAAATAATACATAAAAAGCACCAATCACATTGCCTAATCTGCCATAACTACTTTAAAATTGTGGCTGCCTTTGTTATTCCTGTTTTAATTGCTACCTTGGACTATGAGTTCCTCAAATGTGAAAGGCTCTTCCCTTCTCTACCTCCAGCTTGAATTTAGCAGTCCTCAGAACAAACAAGAGCTTAGTTAATACTAGTCGACTAGAAAACATTAATTTTTTTTTCAGTATTCCAGGGCACTATTTAGAGCAATCCCCTAAAATAAAAATTAATTAGATGATACCTGAGTAGTTCTATTATCACATTAACCCTTCCATCCTCTTAAAAACATGAAAGGCCATAATGGTTTAGACCATTACATAGCTTTTAAATGCCATTATGGTATATTGTTGGGCAAACCACAGCAGAGTGATTTTCTCCCCAAATGTGGGCTTTATTCAAGGGCTTTCCATGAATTCTGAATATATGGGGAATCAAAATTCTAGTAGCCCTGGATTTCTATGGAAATTTTGAGAAAAGAAATGATCTGGAAGGATCTCAGAAGTCATGTAATCTATTGGTTCTCACACACAACCACACATAAGAATCACATGGACAGGTTTGGAAAATGCTGATGCCTAGTTCTCCAGTATAATTAGTGTTGGGGGGAGGCCTGGAAGCTCCCCAGGAAGATCTCACGTACAACAAGGCTTGAGAATCATTCATCCAACCCATTGGCCTAACATCTCAGATGGGAAGAGGGAAGCACAGAGAGGTGAAAAGGTGGGGCCTGTTTGTACTAATAACACCCAGCTAGTGAGTCATAGAAGGGCCTGAGACCCAGGTATTCTCTATCCAGACATCAGAACATTGAGAAACTTCTTTTCATGGGTGGTCTGTGGCCCCAGTAGCTGCTATGGAATGGTTGCAGGGCTCAGACAGCTCTGGTTTATGGTTTCACAGGGAATGGTTAGCATTATGCACTTGAAAAAAATATGACACAGAATGACCTTCAGGGGTCAAATGATGTGGATGTGTTAAGTCTGAATCCCTTCAGTGGCATTTTTCTAGATTTCTCTTTAGTAGAGGTAACAAGGCATCCTTATGCTAAGGGCTCGGGGACATGTATATGGCCCTTACTCATGTTATGTCTCAGTTTTCTTCCCATTTGCATGAACCTGGGCAAATCAATCTCCTAGTCTGTGAAATGTGCAGGGTTGCTGGGAGGCTTAAACACCCAGTTATCTGGCTACGGGAACGAGAGTCGTTTCTGGCTTGCTTTCTGAAACTGTGACGCAGGAAGCCTGGGTCTTCAGAGCTCTCCACTCCTGCTTTGTGCTTTTTGCTTTCACCATAGCAACACTGTTTCTGGTCCCACGTGTTCCTCCTGGCTGTCTTCCCTGTCAGAGCCCACATGCAGGAAAGGACCTGTAGTAAAATCATTTACTACGGAACACAAAGCTTCCTATTGCAGTGGAGATGTTATATAACAGAAGATATTTGCATTTTAAGCTTTGTCTCTAATTGTGGAAAGAAAAGGTTTGCTATGCCCAAAGGAGGAACCTAAGGCCTCAGAGAGGATGGGAGCTGGGTGAGTGGTCCCAAGGGTCTCTCCACACCCTGCCCTGCCCAGGGTCCAGACGAAATTGTGTTTCATGAGCATTGTGTTTGTGGGCACCTGAGGGGGCATGGCCCACCCTGCAGGCTCTTTACTGATAGAGTTGCTGAGAGAACAAGAGGAGGGCCAAACTCTCCAGTGCAGATTGAATCACTGCAGTAGTGTCCTAGGGCTGCATGACAAAGCACCACAAGCTGGGTGGCTTAAAACAACACAAGTGTATTGTCTCACAGTTCTGGAGGCCAGTGTATGAGATCAAAATGTCAGCACCTGCTCCTTCTGGACTCTCCAGGGAAGAATCCTTCCTCGCCTCTTCCAGCTTCTGGCTGCTTGTGGCCTCCACTCCAGTCTACACCCCTGTCTTCACATCACCTTGTCCTCTGTGTGTGTCTGTCTCAGAAATGCCTCTGCCTCTCTCTCATAGTTACAATGCATGGATTACCCACATAATCTAGGATAAATCTCTACTCTCAACGTCTTTTAACTTGATCACATCTTTTGACATACGAGGTGATATCCACCCTTTTGTCATACACGGTAAAATTCACAGGTTTCAGGGATTTACGATATGGATGTATCTTCAGGGCCACCATTCAGCCTGTTACATGGCATGAACAGATATCAAATCTCAAGTCCCTTGTCAGAAAGTATTATGACTAGGGTTTTGGGAAAACCCATTCTTATTGAAACTAGAGAGAAATTTGACATTTGGAAGGGAAGATAGAAAGGGCATCTATTTGGAGCAGACTCTGTGCAGGCATTTTACATGGATTACATTTGATGAGAACAAATGTCAATTGAGCACTTAGCAAAGCCAGGCTCTGTGCCATGGATTGTACATAGACTAGCTTGTTTAATCCTCACATCTATCCCACTCTCATGTTCCCGCCTTTTACCAATGAGGGAATTTTAAAAGGTTATGACTGACCCAAGGTTACCACATATAAAATGGCAATGCTGAGATTCAAGCTGCTTGACTTCAAAACCCATGTTCTATCTACAACTGTAATCTTCCTTCATCAACCACAAATTTTAATGAAGAAGTAAGAGATTAATGAAAATTCAAATTAATGAGGCACCTAGGTGGCTCAGTCAGTTAAGCATCTGGCTCTTAACTTCGGCTCAAGCCATGATCTTGCAGTTTGTGGGTTCCAGCCCCACATCGGGGTCTGCGCTGACAGTGTAGATCCTACTTAGGATTCTTTCTCTCTCCCACTCTCTCTGCCCCTCCCTGGCTCACATGCTCTATCTCCCTCTCTCAAAATAAATAAATAAACTTTAAAAAATTAAAATTAATGAAGCGTGTATTTTCACAATCAAGCTGTTCTTCCATTGTGTTGTGGATTTTTAAAGCTCCCACACACAGATGTGAGGGTTTTAATTTCCAACATTTCATCCAAAATGGAAGCAGTAAACAAAAAGAATTTAGAGTGTAACAAATTTGCACTTTGCTGAAAAAGCAAAAGTGAAAATTCTGCATGACAACCAGATGCCTCCAAAGGAAGAATAAGCACATTTTTAAAGAGGTTTGGGAAGAGAGCAGAGAGAGGCAGGCAAAGGAGACAAGACAGAGAGGGAATGATTTCGGCCCAATTGATGATTTTAGGGTAAAAAACCTAAATGCGTACCTAGAATGAAACCCAGGAACACTGAGGGGGAATTCTGTGATTAATTTTCAGATTAATTGTCCAGATAAAGTAAGATCAGCTGGCAACTCACCAATCCACAGGCTTAGAAGCAGACTGCTGTTGCCTCTGGGAAATGTTTAGCCTTCTCCCTCATTTGGTGAAGAAAGAGGAGCAGAGGGAAACAGAGATGAAAGACTTTTTTCTGCTCTTGTGGCCCACTCAAGACCAAGGTTTCTGGAAGCCTGTCCCTCACCCTTCTCTGCTTCACTGCTGTCAATTTGGCACAGGAACCTCCCTCCCATCAACCAACTCCTGGGAAAGATTGAGACAAACCCATCCACTCCTGGCTCCTCTTGTGAACCTAGCTAGAGGAAAGCCCTTGACTAATCTTACCCAAACAATTACCATTCATAGCCTTTGACAGCCATGAAAATGCAAGTGATTCAGTGGGTTGGGGATTAGGAGAGTGGTGTCCTCAGTATTCTCCACCACAGGACAGCCCTACTGTCCTAGGGAATGGGGCCTTTTTCCCTAGTATGCATCCCAAGAGGGAGCATCCAGGAGTGGTAGCCACAGGGAATGAAGGTACACTGGTCCCTTAGGTCTCCTGCATCAACCCTAATGTTATGTCCACAGCTTAGCCAGATCAACTTCAGGAGGCAAACCCTCTTTTCAGCCCCTTGTCCAAAAGTCAGCTGGGTCACTACAGTGAGCTTTTCCTACCATCTCTATCCATTAACTCCACATTTCCTTAGCAACTATTAAGCAATTGTGTTGGGTAATGATATTCATGTATTTTCTCTTTGATGCAATTATTTGGATGCAAAGATATTTTAATGGAATCTGAAAGAAAATTTACTAAGCATGTAGCTATTTTTATTACCAAACAAGTATGAAACAAACATCTTACCCATCCCCAAATATGAGACAAGGTGAGAAGAAGAGGGTCTAGAGGCACTTACATACAAGATTGGTGTAAAAGATGTGTAGAGATATATACCATCTTGCAGAAAGACCCCATCCTACCAGAAGTCATGTTTAGCACTTGTAACTATCAGGAAGGAAGCCTGTCAGTCAGTGCAAAATGCTTGCTGATTCTGAGAATCCACTTATATCAAGAATGATCTACATCTCAGCTTTTCTGATTTATCTCTGAAAATCATGGTGGTTTTAACTAACACTAACTTTGAACTAATATATAGATTTGTGTGCTTAATAAGGGTCTTTAGTTTGTTTTCTCTTTGTAAAATTTTAAAAATGTAATTTGTGCATTGATAATCTAGTTTTATTGCCTCTATTGGGGAGGAAGAAAAGGGAAGATTCCTTTCACACAGGAAGTATTTCTATCTCTAAATGTTCCTCAGAATTTTAAAATACACATGTAAAATATTTAATAGCATGCTAATCCTTTTTAAACTTTTTGTTTGAAAATAATTTCAAACTTAAATCTTGTAAAAATGGCATAAAAGAACACTTGACTATCTTTTACTCAGATTCATCTGACATTAATATTTTGCCCCTTTTGCCTTTTTGTTGGCTTTCTTCTGTCTGTGTCTCTATGTCCCACATCGCTCTCTCTGCCTCTTTCTATGTATATGTTTATATATGCATGTGTGTGTGTGTATGTACTTTTATCTAATCTGTCTGCATTCCAATTTTGTCTAGTGAACTAGTAACATCTTTCATAGCATTTCTTCCAGTACTTGATCCAGTCTAGGATGACATATTATATTTAGTTGTCATGTGTCTTTATTCACTTTTCTTCTGGAACATTTCTGCACAGTTTTTTTGTCTTTTATGGCATCAACACTTTGAAATTATAGCCTCTCTCTGTCTCTTTTAATACTGAGTTCCTCCTTTTGGGTTTGTCTGTTGCTCCCTCATGACTAGATTTAGATATATACATTCCCAGACAGAGTACCACATGGGTGATGTCTTCATCTCAGGTTATCACAATATCATTTAAATCTTTTCAAATTCATTTCAAATCTTTCAAATCATTTCAAATCTTTTCAAATTTGAGATGAATGGTGTTGACTTATTAGTTACCAACCTGTCCTTACAATGTTTTTTTAACATACTGTTTTCTTTCTTATTGTGAAATCAATACCACCTTTTTCAAAATAGTCAAACAATACAAAAAGGATTTGAGCATAAAAAATGTATTCTAGCAATACGCATGTTGTATAACTAGCAAATGGCTCTGTTCTTCAGTCTATGAGCCCAGCCTGTCTCCAGCTTCTCAGCCACCAAGATGGACTCATTGTAACTCACCCCCCATGCCAGGGCTGGGAAGTAGATTTCAAAGGGAAATAGAGGAGATCAGGCCAAGAATATTAACCAGTATCATTAACTGGTCACAAGAAGAGCAGTAACTGGTTTATTAAGCAGCTCCCACATGCCAGGCACTGTGCTAAACTCTTCACTCCTATTATGTCACTTGATCCTCAACACAGCCTATGAGATATGTTCCATCTCTAGACTGTCTGAGGTTACATGACTTGCCCAAGGCCACATAGAGCAAGGGCAAAACTGTCATTTTAACTCCAGCTTCTGACACCCAAGCCCCCTCACACTCCTTTTTACCAAAAGTTATACTTTGCAGGTTCTGATAGCCCACCCACCTACCCCTTCATGACTCCTAGCACGAGAAGGAAAAGAAAGGCAATGGCACCTCAAGCAGGACTGGTGGGAGCTGACAGCCACTGAGGTGGTTCCCCAGGCTGAACTTCCAGTTGCAGTGAACTGTGCCCAGTGGGCTCTACTCACTGTGACAGCCTGACCTCTTCCAAGGTAGTGATGGATTCAGTCTCCATGGCAGACTTCCTTTGTAGGAGAGAAGAGCACCAGCATCCTAGAAGGAGGGGTCAGTGGCTAAAAGGTTTGGGTTACACTGGAATGTGACCTGTGAAGCTGATGTGATAGAAGCTGAGCATTTGCAAAGTCAGGGCTTGGGTTCCATCACAGAAGCTTCAGAAGCCAGATTCTTTATCATATTCCTATTCAGCACGTTTGTTCTGGGCAGCAACCTGAAGTTTCTCCAAAAGACAGTTCAGGGAGGCCAGCCCTATAAACAAGGTCACACATAAACAGCATTTGATAAAAAGAAAAAAAAATTATTTTAACATTGATATCCTATGCTGTGATAATAACCTTGACACCATTTCTTTGTTCTCTAACTCACCACAGTAAATCAAAACACAGTCTGCGGTTTTATTTTTTTAAGTTTATTATTTATTTTGAGAGAGAGTGCAAGCAGGGGAGGGGGAGCAAGAGAGGTAGAGATAGAGAGACTCCCAAGCAGGCTCAATACCATCAGCGCAGAGCTCAGATCTCAGGAACCATGAGATCATGACCTGAGCCAAAATCAATAATCGGATGCTTAACTGACTGAGCTACCTAGGTACCCCAAGTCTGCTGTTAAAAAAAAAAAAAATCTTATTTTTAAGAACTGTGAGAGGGACACCTGAAATTCATCTGAATTGACACTTTTATCCTTCTGATTACTTAGTGCCATCCAAAAATGGTGTTCTAGAGTTTTGGCCATAACTTGGCTGACTCAGCATGACCACTGAATATAGAGAGGAGCAGAGATAGGCTCACAGGCATCTGGTTTCAGGCAGTCAGAGCAGAAACCAATTTCAGGATGGATCCTGGAGTGTTATGACTGAGAACAGTAGTACTTTTTGGAATTGGAAGGAACGTCAGTGAGTGTTTAATCCAACTCCCTTACTTTTTATATGTGAAAACTGAGACATCGAGGTATTGATGGGGATACAGTATAATGTTGTAATGGCCACTGGAGCCAAACTGAATGGTTCAAGGCCAGTGCCACCACTTAGTGTGTGACCCAGCTAACATCTCTACAGCTCGCTTTCCTTGTAAAGCCTTGTAAACTAAGATGAGGCTACTACAAAGGATTGCTTATATAGATTGACTTAATACATACAAAGCACCTGCAACCATGCCTGGCTCATAGTAATCATTCAGTGAGCGCTAGTGTTGGTTATAGGACTGTTTTAAAGATGATTGCAACAAGGATTGTTATAAATATTTAATGAAGTAATACATACAAAGCAGTTGGAACTACTAATGGCCCAGAGTAATCACTCAGTGAGTGCTAATGGTTCTTACAAATGACTCACCTAAGGTTACACGGACAACTGGTCTTCCCAGGTCAAGAGAACCTCTTACCCTTCAAGTTGACTCCTCCTTGGTAATGAATATGTGGCAGAGCACCACTGTTTTTTGTGGAAATTGAAATGGACAAGATTTTCTTGGGCAGGAAAACCAAGAAGGAAATGAATTCTCCAGGAAAGCTCACATAGCTTGGAATACTTCTACTTTACCTGTCCTCTGTTTCTGGTGTTCTATCCTCTAAGACTTGCCTTCCAGATAAAACTCTTCTCTTTGCTCAAAAGCCACTCTGTCAGATTCACTCTCTATGCTGGTGCCAGGCAGGTTTCTGGGCTCTCTACCCGGTTCTAGAAAATCTATCTGGGTTTGAGGCAGAGCCTCATTTGTTTAATAGTTTCATAATGTTTTACTCTTTGATAGAGCAAAACTCCCTCAGTACTCTTCTTTTTTTTCAGTTTTATTGGATAATCTTACTCATTTTTGTTGACTTTTTAAAAAAAAATGTTTATTTGTTGAGAGAGTGAGAGAGAGTGGGGGAGCAGAGACAGAGAAAGAGGGATAGAGAGAATCCCAAGCAGGCTCCATGTTGTCAGCACACAGCCAGATGCAGGGCTGGATTCATGAACTGTGCAATCATGACATGAGCCAAAATCAAGAGTCAGACACTTAACTGACTGAGCCACCTTTTTTTTGTTTGTTTTTGCTTTTGGAAGATATTACATTCATACATGTTCAAGGTATAAAACAATATCCAATGAA
This sequence comes from Panthera onca, assembly GCF_046562875.1. Taxonomy (NCBI): domain Eukaryota; kingdom Metazoa; phylum Chordata; class Mammalia; order Carnivora; family Felidae; genus Panthera; species Panthera onca. The sequence continues at coordinate 114,839,782 of NC_138339.1, forward strand.
AAATCTCCCACCCCTGCCAAACTCTCTAGCCATCCAATTCCCCTTGCTGGAAGCAAATCAATTTAAGCAGTTTCTTAAGTATTTTTCCAGAGAGATTCTATGTATAGGTAAGCAAATAGTTAAATATATTCTCTTTTTCTTCTTTAAAGCATAAACTTATCCATTTGTTTTCACAAATGAAAAGTAGTAGTATTTCCCTGAACCCCATCCCCTAAAAACCTATTGAAACTTAAAAAAAAATTTTTTTAAGGGGTGCCTGGGCAACTCAGTTGGTTGAGTGTCCGACTTGGGCTCAGGTCATGTTCTCATGGTTCATGGGTTCAAGCCCTGCGATGGGCTCTGTGCTGACAGCTCAGAGCCTGGAGCCTGCTTCAGATTCTGTGTCTCCCTCTCTCTCTGCCCCTCCCCTGCTTGTGTGCTCTCTCTCTCTGTCTCTCAAAAACAAATAAATGTAAAAAAAATATTTTTTTAATTTTTTTAAGTTTATTTATTTATTTTGAGAGAGATAAAGACAGTACAAATGGAGGAGGGGCTGATAGAGAGAGGGAGAGAGACAGAATCCCGAGCAGGTTGCCATACTGCCAGCACAGAGCCTGATGCGGTGCTCGAACCCACAAAGCCCTAATATCATGACCTGAACCAAAACTAAGAGTCAGATGCTTAACTGACTGAGACACCCAGTGCCCCAAAAAACTATTGAAACTTTTACTGAAATGACTTTAAATTTACAAATGAATCTGTGTAATAATTAAAATTTATTATACTATTTAGTTGTCCTATCTGGGAATATGGCATGTATCTCTATCAATTCAATTCTTCTGTTACATCATTCAGAAAAATTCTGTAAGTTCTCCTCAACTGGATTCTGAATATTTACTCCTGGGAATTTTTTTGTTTTCAGTGTAAGGAGGAGTCATTTCCTGCTTATATTATTTTATTATAAATTTTTATTTGTAAATTATTTGTAAATTATTATAAATTATTTTATTATAAATTTATTACAAATTTATATTTATTTTTAAACCTCACTAACTTAATCAAATCTTATTACTTCTGTTGTTTTGTCACTAATTTTCTTGTGCCATCCTTGTGCAGAGGTTGAAACTAGATGGACTGTTTTCAAATCCTGCTCTGCCACTTAACAGCTTTGCAACTGTGGGGAAATTATTAACCTCTTCTCTATGCTTCAATTTCTTCATCTGTAAATTGGGATAAATATACTGTGTACTTCATGGAATTGTTGAAGCAAATAAATAGCTGAATTCAAATGAAACTCTTAGGACAGTAAGGGTGGCTGTGTGGTTCAGTCGGTTAAGCTCTGACTTCAGCTCAGGTCATGATGTCACAGTTCATGGGTTCAAGCACCGCGTGGCACTCTGTGCTGACAGCTCAGAGCCTGGAGCCTGCTTCGGATTCCGTGTCTCTCTCTCTCTCCCTGGCCTTTCTCCACTCGTGCTATCTCTCTCTCTCTCTCTCTCAAAATTAAATAAACATTAAAAAATTAAAAAAAAAAAAGAAAGTCTTAGAACAGTATATGGAACATTAGTCATCTGTAAAAGTTAGCTGTTATTAAAATTATGATAATTTTGCTCTCCCTTTGTGATTATTGTATCTTTTTTTTTTTGTTTCATACTTACTGCATTAGGTAAAATTTGTCTTCTTTCTTTCTCTATTGTTTTGCTATTATATATGATGTTTGGAGTTGATTAGAAATAAATGTACTTAATTTAGAATGTAAACTTTTACTCTTAGATATTAAGCATTTTTTAAGTAACAGATATATCAAATTTTATTAAATGCCTGTCTATTCTTTACTTGCATTATCATGTATTTCCCCTTTGTTCTAGTGGTGTGATATATTTTACTAATTGAAAACAAAAATCAAAACATCTTTATAAATGATAAACTGCTTGATTATGGTGTATTATTCTTTAAATATCCAATTGAATTTGATTTGGTAGAATTTAAAACCTAGAATTTTATACTCACAAATTATTCTGTAGGTGCTTCTCTGTGTGTGTGTGTGTGTGTGTGTGTGTGTGTGTGTGTGTCTGTGTGTCTGTGTGTCTGTGTGTTTTACCAGTTTATGCTGGCCTTAAAAAATAAATTAGGGGGTGCCTGACAGGTCCAGTCGATAGAGCATCCAACTCTTGATCTTGGGTTTGTAAGTTCGAGCCCCACTTTGAGTGTAGAGACTACCTAAAAAATAAATGCTGCTAAAAAAGAAAAGCGATTAGAAAACTTTCAATTACTTTTCTGTACATCAGTATGAGAATTACTTGTTCCTTTGTCATATTTATCTTAATATATTAAAAGAATTCAGTCAACCTCACTTTAGAATCTTTATACTATTACCGCTAACTTTAATTGTCTCCCTGGTGTACAAACAGCTCTTCATAGATAACATTTCCAATTTTCAGCAAATGTGTAAATTGTACTTTTGCTACAAATGAGTATAAACTGCAGAATGGTGGCATCTGTCAGGCACAATGCTGAGGCACACAGCTTGTGCAGCAGAGTGGAGAGCCAAGCACAGGCTCTGTTAGAAAGAATGGAATGTGGAATGACCATCCAGCACCAGAGAAAGGTCACAAGTTCACTGGAATATGTGAGAGCTCTGCCTCCTGAGTGAAAAGGCAGTTATATATAATAGTCATAATAGTCCACATGGGTCACAGGGTGGAATCTGAGGCCTGATAGCCTGCAGCCTTTTCTGAGTTTCATCAGCTACCTAGGTGCCTTTGGGTAAGTCACTTTCCTGCCCTAAGCCTCGGTTTCCCCATCTGTAAATGGGAATAATTTGTAGTATCTAGTTCATAAGGTGAAAATTAAATGAGTTGATTTACAGAAAGGGTTTAGTGCAGTGCCTCGTGCATAATAAGCATAATGTTACTGTTAACCATCATTATGATTGTTCTTCAGAGGGTGACAGAGATATGAAGAGCACAATAACAGTGGATAGTATCATAGTGACTGGAGACATTGTTATGCTGTAGAAGTGGTCGTATAATAGTTTTCACTAACTCTAGGGGTGTTCTGAGTTTTTCAGTTCCTCCGAATAAGCTACCAAAATTTCTAGAATTCAAAACTCTGCTAGAAACATAAAAAAGCTAAGAACTTTGACTGCAGACTGACCACAGGACTCTTTGGAATGTGCCTGAGGTGCACCTTGGCTATCTCCCCAAGTTCATGTGTGCACCACTGCAGAGAGGGCAGTTCTAGGGTTCTGCTTTCCAAGCCACAGTTGCAGTGAACGGAAGGTAGGAAGAGCCTCCTGTAAGGAGTTAATAATGATTTAGTATATGATAAGGTTGCCATTACAAATTAGGAAGGAAACGGAAAATTATCCAATAATTGACTCTTTGGGAAAACATTGTAGTATACAAAAATAAAGTTTAGAAATTCCATATTAATTATAGTTAAGTGTTAACTGTTAACATACATATAAGTCTAAGGTCCCACAACTTCTGACCTCTCTAATCATAAAAGCAATGAAATAAATTTTTAAAATGCAATACCCATGAATTTTGAAGATGTATTTTTCAAGAACCAACAAAGCACCTGAGAACTTAAGTGGCAAACAGGGAAAATAACTGAAGCATAGGTAACAGGTGAAAAGCTAGTGTACTTACTGTATATAAAAGTATTGCAAATTAATTAGATAAAGATAAATGCCTTGAAATAATAAGATATAAGGACACCATTAAATGATAAAATGGCCATAAACATATGAAAAAACTTCCTCTCAGGAAGAGTAAATAAATGGCCATTGAAAATTATATATTATTTTCCATCTTTCACATCAACATTCATTTTTTTTTAAATAATAATGTACACTATCATTAAGAAAGATGAAGTGGGGCGCCTGTCTGGCTCAGTTGGTTAAGCATCTGACTTCAACTCAGGTCACCATCTCGCAGTCCGTGAGTTCGAGCCCCGCGTCGGGCTCTGGGCTGATGGCTCAGAGCCTGGAGCCTGCTTCCGATTCTGTGTCTCCCTCTCTCTCTGCCCCTCCCTCGTTCATGCTCTGTCTCTCTCTGTCTCAAAAAATAAATAAACGTTAAAAGAAAATTTTTTAAAAAGAAAGATGAAGTGGTGTGCTGTCAAAGCCTGCTTGGGGAGGCCAATTTAACAAAGAGTCAATGAATTGACTCCCACGTTCACTTCTAGGAATATGTCCACAGCAAATAATCAAAGACGTGGAAAAAGATATATAAGCAAGAATATCATGGCATTATTTGGAATAGCTACAGAACCTTTGATTCTCCAAAAAGAAAAAATTTAAATGTCCTATGATAATAAAAGGATCAAATCAATTATGGCTAAGTTGAGTCAATGGGATTTATGCCACATTTTATAAATAACATTTTAAAATCTTGCCTTAGGACATGGGAAAACATTTATGATCAAATATTAAATGAAAAGGGGCAAAAATAAAAATTACATGTATAGCATAATCTCATTTAATAATGAATAAATAGATATGTGTAAGTGCAGGACTATGCTCAGGACTGTTAGTCATTGATTTTGTTACAATATTAAAATACCTCTGTGCCCTCTGATCAATAGGGACCATCCATCCTTCTGTACCAATCATTCCCTAGGAACACAAACACATTACCCACAATTTAGCAGCTAAAAAGTTATAGATCCCACTCCAGCTGTTAGGCTTGCTTCCATTCTGATGGAGGCTCTGATAAACCAGTTGTTAGATATTCTTAATACAGACCTCTTAAAATAGACCCTTGACCTGGTGTCTTATTGCGGAAGGGGAATTGGGGTGGGGAAGGGGAGACAGAGATTCACTTAGTAAATAAGTAACAAAATGCCCTTATTGTTAGCCAAACTCACACTGTCTTAGAAAATCTTTTAGTCATTTTTTTTCAGGTTCTATCATTGTATTCCAACCATGGAAAGATCACAGTGTGAGAGATTAAAGAGTTGTATGGCTAGCTTGGCCAGCTAGTCCTGTCCCACCAGCAGCCACAGGCATGAAAGTCACTGTCCTTATCCCTGAGGCTTAGTACCTCAGGGTGCTATAGCACCTTCTAGGACTTTGTCCCTCCTGGTTTTTTTGCCTCCTGGCCTCACAATTTTTGGATCTTTTATCCCCTTTGCTTGCTCCTCAGGAGTCTGCCCTCTCATTTATATAGCCTGTGAGTTGGGTTACCACTCATTTTCAGTCATACCCATTTTGAGTGCAGAATGGGGAGCAAGAGACGGTTGAGATTTTGAAGGAGAAGATGGAAAGGGCAGAGGCTCTCACAATTTCTCATTCTGAAGCAACCAGATCCTTCAGGCTCACAGGCTTCTGCTCTTGCTAGCATTTCTCCATACCCCCTCATTACATTATACAGGCAGGTAGAGGAACAGAGGTTCCAGGAAGGAAGAGGTGGGAAGGAAGCCCATTGTGTCTCATAAGTTAACTACATACAACACATCAACATCTTAATGGTGATTATCTTTGAGGATGTATTTTCTTCTTTTCATCTGTATTTTGTAGTTTTTACAAAGCAAGAGAATATTATAAATAAAATAACATAAAATGATAGATCAATTGAATCAAAATATCTGGGGATAGCATTTGAACATCAGTTTTTTTTTTAAGCTCCCGAGGTGACTCTAATGTTTAGCCAGTGTTGAGATCCAAGGATATAGTCAACCTCTAATTTCACAAAATAGGCAGCTGAACCCAAATAGGTTCACAGTAACACACTTGGATAATATGCTCATTGTTCAAAAAGAGGATTCTTTATGAGATTCAGATTTAAGTGAGAATTCACATCTCTTAGTTACTGAGAGGTCATTTCTGTTGCCACTGTTTTAGATCTCATAATATTAAATGTATAAAGTTCTGATAATACAGTATAAACCAGCCTTACTTTAACCATACATCTATAATATTTGATAGTTGACAGAAGCTGTTCATTTAACTCCACTTAAAATCCTAGTGATAAGCCTTACAAAATTATTTAAAGGAGAAGACTCCTTCTTTCACTACTTTTCATAACTCTCTTCCCAAGGATTATGAAAAATGAGACTTCAGTTCTTATATGCACTCTGTTCAACTTGCCAAATGGAAAAGAATATGCTGATGTAATCATATAAACACATAATTATCAAGTATCTACAATACATCCAACACTACTCTAGCTTCTACTATCTAATGTTAGAGATTTTTTTCTCCTGTAATAAAGGTAAAACTATACTACCAAAATTCTAGTACAGACATATAAAGAGTGATTATTCACTAGGTTTGGTTTTATGCTCTGCCTTTTATTACACAACAACGAAACCATGGCAGGAACAGACATCTTTAAAAACACATGAGACAGCCATTCAGGAACTTATTGTCAATTTGTGACTGTGGACAGAAAGCAAGTGTAGAAATTTTCAGGGTCAGTTCAAATTTAAAGAAAATTTAAATAAGTAAGAGATCATGTCCAATCTGAATTAACTATTGATAAAGAGGGAGAAAGAGAAGTCAAGACAACAAGGACATCCATGGAAGACCAGCTGACAGAATGTGTCTGCAACAAGGCTTCAGGAACAATGCAAAGCAAAGGGACTACAGAGTGACAGACTTGTTCAATCTCTGACGCTGGAACAGACAAACTAAATTTGTTTTCTTAAACTGTTTTCAGGAAATCAAGGCACTAGGAGCATTTTTTAAGTGGCTACAGTAGAGGGCCACTTGAAAAATGTCTTTTAGAGGACCCAAGGAAGACCTCCTTCTCCAAACCCCTTCCAGCCCAATAGTCATTATTCATCAACAGTAGGTGATTTGTTATTTGGTTCTCCACAGAAGTGAGAAAGACATGTAGAACCTCAATCATGAAAGGAACCTTAGCGGCCAACATTCTATTCAGCACAGGCATCTAATTAACAGCATCCCAAGCTTTGTTGGTCAGAACCCACTTAAACTTGGGTAGTGATGAGAAGCACACTAGCTCGCAAGATAAGCTCTTCTAGTTTTGAATAGCTCTAGTTATTTGAAGTCTCAATTAGGTCAATTTCTACTCACCAGAAACTACCTACCACTAGTTCTCCCTGTGCATCTACAGAAAACAAATCTAAATCCTCTTCCAGTTTTCCAGTATTTGAAAATGGTGCTCATGTCTCCCCTCAGCTAACAAACTCTGACTTTTCACCAATTCCTCACCTCCCAGAGTCCCCAGGTAAAATGACAAATACTTGATGTATACACCTCCCATTTTTGGAAAGTGAAAAAGATAGGTTGAGGGATGTATTTGATCTACAAAAGAGTTAGGGGTATTGAAGGAAGGGTGGTTGAATAACAACACTTGGCTTCCTTTGCAATTTCCAAAGGCCAACTAAGCTAGCACAGTCCTTCATAAAATTCATTTAAAATTTATACCTGCCTGGGGCGCCTGGGTGGCGCAGTCGGTTAAGCGTCCGACTTCAGCCAGGTCACGATCTCGCGGTCCGTGAGTTCGAGCCCCGCGTCAGGCTCTGGGCTAATGGCTCGGAGCCTGGAGCCTGTTTCCGATTCTGTGTCTCCCTCTCTCTCTGCCCCTCCCCCGTTCATGCTCTGTCTCTCTCTGTCCCAAAAATAAATAAAAAACGTTGGAAAAAAATTTAAAAAAATAAAAATAAAAATAAAAATAAATAAAATTTATACCTGCCTAATTGCCAGAGAACTTACTGGCACAGTATTTTAACATCAAGATGTCCACAAGACTCCAGTGGCTGAGAAACCCCATTGAAAATGCATGCTAAATCACTCAATCAATCCATTCATTGAACGGATACTCAAAGCCCTATGCATTGAAAATTCAGTTCTTCTTAAGAATTAGTATTATTAAAATGAAAGTTCATTCTACGAAAATACATTCTAGAGAGGCATCACTATTGAAGTTCAACACAGACATGCTCCTTAAAATAGCAAATTCCATTTTCCAGTGCCCCCAGACCCCACCTCACCACGACCCCAGGTCCAATAGAGATGCCAACTGTGAAATGACATTCACAGGTCAGAAGAAGCACCCCGAGGAACACAGTGCAGCTGAGATTCAAAGAAACACAACATGTGCTACATCACAAATCTAGTTATTAAGAAAGGTCTGATGGTGGCCAGATATTTACCCTAGAGATAATATTGTTGCAAGACTTCCTCCCCACAGAATGAAATCTCCTTTTCTACTCCCAGGGCATGAAAGTTGCTTTGAGTACTTGTTCTCTCAGCTGGCATATGCAGAAAATTTGGAGCTATTTTTCTCTTTAAAATGTTAGAAAGAGGGGCGCCTGGGTGGCTCAGTCAGTTGGGCGGCCGACTTCGGCTCAGGTCATGATCTCGCGGATGGTGAGTTCGAGCCCCGTGTCAGGCTCTGTGCTGGCAGCTCGGAGCCTGGAGCCTGTTTTGGATTCTGTGTCTCCCTCTCTCTGACCCTCCCCTGTTCATGCTCTGTCTCTCCCTGTCTCAAAAATAAATAAACGTTAAAAAAAAAATTAAAAAAAAATAAATAAAATGTTAGAAAGAAACTTTTTCCTCCTTTCATATGACTGGTACTTTATAAAACACTCTTAAAGCTTCAGCCAATACACCCTGAGGGACTGGAGGAAAAAACAGGAGAAATACCAAAATGTTTCAGCTCACAAGATCTCTGTAGCCTGCCCAGCAATGCAAAGGGTGTCATTAAGGACATAGAAGACAGAGAGTACTAGCTACACTAAAGAATTAATATTAATAATTGACATGGTTTCAGTGCTTACTCTGTGCAGGCATTACTATAAGCACCTTACATGGATTAACTTATTTAGCTCTCCAGACAGCCTTACCAGGTAATTACTTTCTCACCCATTTGACAAGTGAAGAATATGAATAGAGAGGTTTAGCACTGCACCCAAGGTCACACAGCCAGCAGGTAAGTGGCAGTGCTAGGGTTCAAACTCTGGAGGTTGGGTCTATGACCTTATGGTTTTTCTATGTTGCCTCCAAGTAAGTATGCAGTGTGTCACATGACATATATAATGAGTTGTATGAAACTACTTCTGTTTCAATTCCATGTATCAATGATTTTAAACTTGTTTCTGTACTTCCAAAGACTTCCAGACTGACTTTTAATTCTGTCCAGCAGGACTGACACCATTCTAGTTCAGGGACCAGGTCAAGGCCCACAGAGACTCTTCATCACCAGTGGGTGGCAACATTGTCACATGGAGCCATCAGGGTACAGTGTAGGCCTGGCATCCTTCCTAAAATTAGAAAGGCCTCACCACTTTATGGATAAGTCATTCCAGGCAGCTCCCAAAATGCAATTTCTCTACTATCCCTAAAACACCCAGGATAATCCTGCAGGAGGAGAGAGGGATCTGAATTAGGAGAATGCCCAAGAAACTATTCATTTAAGTGATTCTTCATCCTGCCATAGCACTGGTATATTTCTGTTGTCAATTGCACATTTGTATTCCCACTAGGGTGTGTGTATCTTAAACACAGAGACTCTACAGCCTTTGTCCCAGCAATTTCACTAGCCTAAGGGTAGATGTTGAGTAAATGGATGAGTGATTACACTTCAATTCCTCACAGGCAATCGATTCCACTGCAAGGAACAGTTTAAGAAAGATCTACAAAGTCCTCTGTTGGATCTAGACTTCATGGTGATTCTAGAGTGGGTGATCCACCCAAGCACCCTCAGGATAGAATGAAGTGAAGAAAACCTCTCAAGACCATTCTTTAGACTCTTGAAACTGCAATAGCTAATCTATTTTCACATTGACCTGACTCTTCCACAAAACGGTCACAGCTTAAGCAGATCAAGTGTCAAACTGACCTCTAGGTAAATTTCAATAAAATAAGCCAGTAACTGATGCAGGCAATGGCTTTCCCAAGAAACTCCTCCATAATAACTCAAGGACAGAACTAGAAAAGGGGCCTACATTTGTGTAAATCTGAGAAATTCTGAGGAAGGTCCTCTAATCCCAAACATTTCTAGTAGCCTGTCATATGTCTGAGATTCAAAGAAACACAAGTGCCACTATTAAAAAGGTAGGCACTTAAGATTAGGTAGACAATTTGTGATACCTCCAGAAAACTTTCAGCGTTTTTAACCATGAAAAATAAGGGAAATAGATAATTATAAGAATGCCTATCCTTCCAGTTTTTAGGTAAAAATTGATACAATTTTAAAATATGTATCTGGTTTTATTTATTTATTTATTTATTTATTTATTTATTTATTTATTTTGAGAGAGAGAGATTGAGCACAGGCAGGGGAGGGACCGAGAAAGAGGAGAGAGCAAGAATCCCAAGCATGCTCCGCACTGCCAGTGTGGAGTCCCATGTGGGGCTCAAACTCACAAACTATGAGATCATGACCTGAGCCGAATTCAGATGCTTAACCAACTGCACCCAGGTGCCTCTCTACCTGTTTTTTAAATCTAGGGTATTTGTAAAGGGCAGAATTAGAAAAAGACATATATATTTTTTTCTTTTTCAGTACTTTGTCGAATATCCAGGACTTGTTTTCTCAGTTATATACATAACTAGGCTCTGTTTACCCATTTAGTAATATCATGTTATTAAAGTATTTTTTTAATGTTTGTTTATATTTGAGAGAGAGAGAACACATGAGCAAGTGAGTGGGGAGAGGCAGAGATACAGAATCCAAAGCAGGCTCAGAGCTGCAAGCTGTAAGCACAGAGCCCAACACGGAGCTCGAACTCATGAGCAGTGAGATCCTGACCTAAGCCAAAGTCAGATGCTTAATTGACTGAGCCACCCAGGTGCCCCAGTAGTAGCACGTGTAAAACTTATAAGACATACCCCTCAGCAGTTAAGGAAAAGACTTGACTTACTTCAATAATTTTTAAAAACATAAACTCATCTAGAGAATTTGGAAAATATAGAAATTTCTAAAGAACATCCAAGACATGATCTCTGTTGTCTTTTTGATGCATATTCTTCCAATCTTCCGTATTTCATGTTTATACATATACAACAATATCCTTTTTATAAAACATAATCTACATCTATTCACACGCTTCTTTCTTCCTATTTGTCTCTTTTCCATTTTATCTACTTTCAGTCTCTCCCCCTCTGTGTGAATTCTGGAATTTCTCTTTATGCACCCATACATAAGTCTGTCTGTTTTACTTTCACACAATTAGAGATGCAAGACCCATTCAAACCATGTGCTGGATGTAGTTAGATGATACTAGGTAGAAAAATAGGTGGATGATAGATACATCGATAAACAGGTAAGCCAAGAAGGAAGGAAAGAAGAGTTCATGTATTGCTGGTTTATTTAGATCTTCTGCATATAAATGGTTTTGTGACCTTCAGTAGAAAAAAAATTTCTTCTCTTTTAGATTCATTAAGGACCATCATTCATCCTTCTCCTTATACTTACTATTTCTACATCACCCTTTCTCATTTTCACAGGATTTCTTTGTATAGTCTTAAGTTTACAGCTAATTATTTTCATTGACCACAACTTAAATTGGCTATTTCTACACATCCTCTGCATAAACCCCTTCATTTCCTGTTTCTTAATGGCTCAGTGGTTGAGTATGACAACTCAAGGCTAGAAGGAACTCTGAAGTAGGTTTTCTTCTGCCTCATACATCTTCCTGTTCCCTTGTGCTATGCCTCATGCTGCTGAATTCCTTCTACAGTACACTTCTTTGGTGGCTATCCAGCCAGCATTGGCCATCTTCAGTGTCAGGAAACTCACTACCTCTTGAGGTGGCCCATAATATTTTTACAGTGCTTTAACATTTAAAATACCCTTTTCTCTGTCATTGTCACTCACTGCTATTTCTAACTGCTGGGGTTCCATGAAACAATTTAACCATAAAATTCTTTGCTTAAAAACTTGTTTGATGGGAATGCAAGCTGGTGCAGCCACTCTGGAAAACAGTATGGAGGTTCCTCAAAAAATTAAAAATAGAACTACCCTACGACCTAGCAATTGCACTATGAGATATTTATCCAAGGGATATGGGTGTGCTGTTTTGAAGGGGCAAATGCACCCCAATGTTTATAGCAGCACTATCAACCATAGCCAAAGTATGGAAAGAGCCCAAATGTCCATCGATGGATGAATGGATAAAGAAGATGTGGTATGTATAGATAGATAGATAGATAGATAGATAGATAGATAGATATAGAATGGAGTGTTAGTCGGCAATCAAAAAGAATGAAATCTCACCATTTGCAACTATGTGGATGGAACTGGAGGGTATTATGCTAAGTGAAATTAGTCAGAGAAAGATAAATATCATATGACTTCACTCATATGAGGACTTTAAGAGACAAAACAGATGAACATAAGGGAAGGGAAACAAAAATAATATAAGAACAGGGAGGGGGACAAATCATAAGAGACTCATAAATATGGAGAACAAACAGAGGGTTACTGGAGGGGTTGTGGGAGGGGGGAAGGGCTAAATGGATAAGGGGCATTAAGGAATCTACTCCTGAAATCATTGCTGCACTATATGCTAACTAATTTGGATGCAAATTAAAAAAAAAAAAAACAACTTGTTTGAAAAACAGCTCTATTTACAACAGCATCAAAAAATAAAATAAAATATTTAGGAATACACTTAACCAAGGATGCTAAAGACTTACACACTGAAAACTACAAAACATTGCTGAAAGGAATTAAAGAAGACACTAATAAATGGGAAGACATCCTGCATTTCATGGATTAGAAGATAATATTGTTGAGATGTCAGTGCTACCCAAAGAAATCCACAGATTCAATGCAATCTTGATCAAAATTCCAATTATACTAGATAGAAAAATATTAGATAAGGAAAGAAGAGAAAGAAGAATTTATTGTTTACGTAGATCTTCTGCATATAAATGGTTTTGTGACCTTCAGTCAAAAATTTTTTTCTATTTTTGTAGAAACAGAAAAATCAATCCTAAAAAGCCATGTGGAATCTCAAGGAGTCCCAAACAGCCAAAATAATCTTACAAAAGAAAAATAAAGTTGGAGGTTTCAACACTTCCAGATTTCAAAATATACTACAAAGCTACAGTAATCAAAACTCTGTAGTACTAACATACAGTCAGGCATATAGATCCATGTAACAGAACTGTGAGCCTAAAAATAATCCCAGACATATAAATCAACTGATTTTCAACAAGGGTGCCATGACTATTCAATGGGGAAGAATAGTGCTGGAATAATTGGATAGTCATACATAAAAGAAGAAAAATCAGACCCTTACCTTAACACCATATACAAAAATTAACTCAAAATCGATGAAAGATACAAACATAAGACCTAAAACTATAAAAATCTTAGAAAAAATTATAGGGGAAAAGCTCTGTGACATTAAATTTGACAGTGATTTCTTGGATATGATGACAAATGTATAGACAACAAAAGAAAAAGTAGACAAGTTGAACTACATCAGAGTTAAAAGCTTTTGCGTATCAAGGGACATGATCGGCAGAATGAAAAGGCAATCCACAGAATGAGAGAAGATATATGTAAATCATAAATTGATAAGGGGTTAATATCCAGAATGTATAAAGAATTTTTATAACTTAACGCCAAAACACAAACAACCTGATTAAAAAATGGACAAAGGACTTAAGGAGATATTTCTCCAAGGAAGATATACAGATAGCCAATAAGTACATGAAAAGATATTCAAAGTGACTAATAATTGGGACATGCAAATCAAAATCATGAGATATCACCTTACAACCATTAGACTATGTACTATTAAAACAAACACATCAAACGATAACAGGAAATAACAAGTGTCAGTAAGATCATAGGAATATTAGAAACCTTCTGTGGTGCTGGCAGGAATATAAAATGGTGCAGCCACTGTGGGAAACATTATGATGGTTCTTAAAAATTGTTTAATAAAATTATCATATGATCCAGCAACTCCACTTTTAAGTTTATACCCAAAAGAATTGAAATCAGGGTTTCAAAGAGATATTTGAGTAAGCATATTCATGATAACATTATTTGCAATAGCCAAAAGGTAGAAACAGCCCAAATATCCATCAGTGGATAAATTAATAAACTACATGTGGTCTAAACATATAATAGAGTATATTATTCAACCTTGAAAAAGAAGGAAATTATGACACATGCTACAACATGGATCAACCTTGGGACATTATGCTAAGTAAAATAAGCGAGTCACAAAAGCACAAACACTGTCAATTCCACTTGTATGAGATTCCTAGAGTAGTCACATTCACAGAAAGTGAATGGTAAAAGTGGAATGGTAGTACAGGGGCTGGTATGAGAGATGAGTCAGGAGTTACTATTTTAATGGGTACAGAGTTTGAATTCTGGAAGATGAAAAGAGTTCTGGAAATGATTGATGGTGATGGTTGCACAACACTGTGAATGTACATAATGACCCTGAACTGCACTTTTAAAAAGGGTTGAAATGGAGGGTACCTGGGTGGCTCCGTCAGTTGAGCATCTGATTTTGACTCAGTCATGATTTCACTGTTCTGAGTTCGAGTCCCACATCAGGTGAGCTCCGCTTCTCTCCTTCTCTCTCTCTGTCCCTCTCTCGCTCTCTCTCTCTCTCTCTCTCAAAACAAACAAAAAACATTGAAATGGTAAATTCTTTGTTACATATTTTTCACCACAATTTTTTAATTAAAAAAATCTTCAAATATCTGAAGGCTGCTATCATGACCCATTGGAATAATCTCTGGTGTAAAGACATCTATTTCTTCAATTGTTCCTCAAGTGACATGAATGAAATCCATACATACCCCATTCTGGTCACTCTGAATGTTCTCCAACCACTAATAGCCCATTTAATCCACATACAGGCCATAGATCTCAACATGACACTGACCAGTTAAGAACAGAAAAGCCTATCACCTCCTTCAATCTGTTTGCTAAACGATTAATAATACAGCCAAAGCTCCTACTAGTTCATCACACTGTTCATTCCTACAAAGCAAACTATGAAGCTAAACCCCTAAGTTCTTAACTGATGTGCCATTGCTAAAACCTTTTTAGCTCTTAGAATTCTTTCAGTGATTAAAAGGAAAAAGCAAATACACAAACTATGCAAACTGACAAACAAAAAAAGAATTTATTGGCACATTTAAATTTAATGGTGGGGACTTGAAGTGTGGCTTGATTCAGGAGTTCAAATGATGTCACCAGGTCTCAATTATTTCCTTCTTTTTGTAGAACTCTGCTTTGCTCCTTGTGTTTTCTTTATTCTTAGATAGTCTCTACACCCATAAGATGCCTCCCAGTCTCTCACAAGTTCATGGGTGGTGGAATAAAGTAACAGTATTGCTCCCAGCAATTCTGATCAAAGCATATTGCCATCCATGGCCTCTGATTGGGTCACGTTCCTGAACCAACAATCTCTGTGGCCAGATAATGCTGGTGCTGAGTTACTTATTTCTAGGTCATGTGTTCTGCCCCTGATCAGGGATGTTGTCAACTCCACTGAATCAGCCCATGGTCCAAAAGTGGAGAGGAGCTGATCCCTAGAGAATGCTCAGGTTAAGGTCACCTGTATGCTGAGGGGGTTTTGAGCAACAATAACTGTAAAGTCAGCCACCCTTTAATAAGTCCAACTGAGTGTTTTAAAACTAGGATACATTGCCCTGTGTTTATTCCTATTAAATACAATCTTATTAGAATCCTCTTGGAAAGTTATTTTGGGGATTCTAATTCTATCAAGCAGTGAATTCCTTGTTTCTCTCAACTGTACGTGCTCAACAGTATGATGAATGTGCCTTAAAGATTTGATTGCACTCAATATTGAACAGATTATAATCATGTGTATATATGTATTATAAACATGTTATATAAGATATAAACATGCTGTTAACACAGAGCTTCACAGCCCAACACCAAGATCTTCTTTCTGAGGTGACATTACCAGCATCTTTGGATGTGGTCATATAACCAGATACCAGGCCCATCATTGTCCTCAAGTGTGAGCCCTATTTTGGGGCCCAAAGACATCATTATCAACCTTTAAAAAATTCCTAGACTCCTAGGAGGGCTTCCAGCAGAGTAAATGTTCTGTGCAAAGTATGAATTCTTTATCTAGCCATCATCAAAAAGAGGCCTTCTTCTCTATTTGTTCCAGATTTCTCATATTTCCTAAACACAAACACACACATGCACAAAACAAAAGTAGTAGTAGCAAAGTATATATAGTGTCTACTACATGCTATTCTCTGTTCTAAAAGCACATAGGATTAAGTATTAATTCACTTATTCCTGACGACAACTTTATGACATAGGTGGTTGTCGTCATCATCATCATCATCATCATCTCCATTTTAGAAACAAGGAAACAGGCCCAGAGCGGGTAATTTCCCAAATTCACAGAGCTAGTTAGTAAAAACCAGGACTTGAACCCAAGGTGTGTGGCTGCAGAGTTCTTATGGCAGAGGGGACATTTGACCCTGATATCTCTCATCTCCTATTTCCAGCCCCCAGGCAAATGCGCAGGTGAGCCTGCTTTAAAAACACCACCACCTACAACAAATTTACTGTGGATAAATTAGGGAACCACTCACTTTACAAAGCAGCTTGTTGTCGTAAGTGAACCATTTGCAATAACAAGCTCCATCTGGGACAGGTCAACTGGTTAAAAAATCACTAATCACTTCCCAGAGGTACTGGGGCAGAGAAACCCAGCCAATAGGTTAGGATCACTGCCAACTAAAGATATATTAGAACTGTAAAGTATTTCTGGTGCAATGTCCACATTCATAGAAAAAACACAATTTAAAAAACTTTTCTTACATATATTTTCCCTGAATAATGGCTATGTATGGGGGGAAATTGTAAAAGTAGAAGGACTCTGCATAGCACCTCACTAAAGCTCCCAGCCCTTACGGTGCTCCCCTAGGGTCACTTGACCCACAGTTCTGTTGTCACTTTTGGCAGTACTATTAGTTGTTTCAATTGGTTTAGTCTTGCACAAAGGTATAGTACAGGTGGCTACCAAATTCAAAGCAATTGCATACAGGTCTCTTCTTTCTGGAAACAGCATGTCATGTAACCCCAGCTGATTCAAATGAAGAAGTTTGCAGCAGAGATGCGGCAGGGTGGCGAGAATGGTGTTTGTTACCAAAGGGAGCCCACTAGGAGCTGGTTCTGGGGAGGAGGAACATCCTGGTGGGAGAGCAGCAGCTACTATTAGACACTACACCAGGGAAAGGCAGAAAGAAATTCCCTACCTCTTTCCCTTCTCCCTACCAGTCTCTTGCCAGTGTCTCCTATGGGCAAGCCAAAGAGGGAGGGTACCTGGGTGAAGTAGTCAGCAAGCATCAGCCCTCAGGGAACACAGCTGAGGGGAATAGAGTGGAGAGGATGTCAGAAGAACAGAAAATAATGCAATATCTCTATCAGAGGTAGGTAAACTGATTCACTGAGTTTAACAAATTTATCATGTTTCAGATCAGAGGGGAGCCTAGAACCAACATGAGGGTCCCATTTTCCTTTCTAGTCTCACTGATTTTGAGAAACCTGAAGGCCTGGAAAGAGTCAGAAAATCTCAGAGGACATCTAATCCCTCAGACTCCTTCCCAATATATGGTAATGTTACAACATGACCCACAGGGGTCTACCTTTCTTCAGAACCTCAATAGGTTGCTTATAAGAGGATGACTCAGGCTCCTGCTCAGATTCATTAAAGAAGTTTTCATGAGTCACTTGTATGTGCGATGTTGTGGGTGTTGTTATTCTTTCAGTGAATTTGCTACACACACTAAGTGTATCTCTTTTTGATTCATGAAGGTGACTCATCTGAGGAAGTTGACCTGACCATGGTTTATCAGGCAGCTTCTAATGGAGATGTCAATGCTCTGACCTCAGTAATTCGTGAAGACCCTTCCATCCTAGAATGCTGTGACAGTGAAGGTGAGCTATTTATGCATTTTTGAAGCCTGCAGAATGTTCTTCTCTATTCTTTTAGAGATGGTCTTCAGAGGTGAGCACTGTTAAAATTACATCTAACAGGCCATTTGGTACTGGAGGGACAAGGAGTGGCTTGTCTTTAAATGATGGTCTTGGACACAAATCTTCCATTTTTTTTTACACCACTTCATATAATGAATCTAGTTGATTTAGATTTATTTTCAACTTATTTGTATGAATGACTAAAGTAGACACACCAAGTAGTTAAAAAAGGGATATAGAAAGAGGGCTATTTTTGGTAGCAGTGGATGTTGGGAAAGTATGACTATTAAAGCCAGAAGCAAAGACCTGCTTCTCAGAAGATGGAGTAGATGTACTTGTTTCTCTATTCCTCCTGCTAAATATAACTAAAAATCCTGGATGTTGTATATAATATAAACATAAGAACACTCCCGAAGGTGGAGAGAAAATGACAGACCAGCTGGGACCATGTGACCCAAGGAATAACACTGTGGTAAGTTTCTTAGGTTTTCTTTTTTGCCTCTTATATCCCAACTTGGAGTTGAAGAATCCAACAGCTCAGAAGGGCCAACAGTCACAGACCAAAAAAAAAAACAAAAACAAAAAAAACAACAAAGCCCCAACAAAAGCCTGCCCTCTAGCCAAAGAACCAGGAAAGGTACCACATAGCAACACAGAAAACTTGTAGACAGTAATGAGTCTACTCCAACCAAACATCACACAAAAAACAGACAAATGAGAACCTGTGGCTTTAGGCTCATTATTCCAGCAAAGACCTAGTAGAGATCTTGGACCTCCACCCCAACTAGTGAGCCTCCCTCCCCCTAGTTGCCAGTACTCCCACCCAGTAATGAAGAATCTTCTCCCTCAAATGTCAATGGAAGCTAAATAGGGAACTTGGACCTGGCAATAATGAGGTCACAATTACATACCTTCTCCCCCTTTGGAGCATTGTCAGGGAAAGCCAGCTAAAATAGAGGGTTTAAGTAAGATTAAGCAACTCAACACAATATTCCAAATGTCCAGATTTCAATAAAAAACAATTTGTTATATCAAGAAACAGGAAGATCTCAAACTGAATGAAAAAAGATAATCAATAGATACAAAACTGAGATAATAGATGTTAGAATTACCTGACAGATTTTGAAGAGGTCATGAAAAAAAAAAATACTTCAATGAACAATTACAAACATGCTTGAAACAAATGAAGAAATAGGAAGCTTAAACAAAGAAATAGATGATATAAAGAAGAACTAAATGGAAAATATTTAAACTGAAAAATAAAATAATCACAATTAAAAACTCCGTAAATAAACTCAGCAGCAGAGTGAGGAAGCAGAGGGAAAGGATCAACAAACTTAAAAATAGAATGATAGAAATGAGCCAATCTGAACAACTGAAAGAAAATAGGCTAAAAAAAAAAAAAAAAAAAAAAAAGAGCATCAGGGACTTGTGGGACTATAACAAAAGTGTTTGGGTTTTTTTTTTAATGTTTATTTATTTTTGAGAGAGAGTGCAAGTGGGGAAGGAGCAGAGAGAGAGGGAGACAGAGGATCCAAAGTGGGCTCTGTGCTGACAGCAGAGAGCCCAGTGCAGGTCTCCAACTCATAAACCGTGAGATCATGACCTGAGCCAAAGACAGATGCTCAACCGACTGCCACCCAGGCACCCCATAATAAAAAGTTCTATCATTGTTTTTTCTGTCTTAGTACTTGTGTCATTAATGACTTTTAACCAGTGTACCTGTCCCATGAAGAGCTTGAGAATCCCTTATCATGACAGCAAAATGTTTTGTAAAGTGAGTAGTTGTCCCTAACTTATCAATAGTAGTTTTTTTGTTTATTTGTTTGCTTGTTTCTTTTTAAAGGAGATTTACTTGTACATCTGCTTCATGGCTAATAATGGGAAATGAGGAGAGACAAATGTTTGATACTACTTTTGTGATAAGTGCAAGAGCCAGACTGTTTGGGTTCAATCCTAGCTTGTCCTGCCTATGAGTGGAAGTGAAAATATATCTTAGAATTTGTGTGACACAGGCAAAGCAATGCTGAAGGAAATGTATGACACTAAATACATTCATTAGAAAAGAGGAAAAATATCAGTCAATAATGTAAGTTCTTACCTCAAGAACTTAAAAAAAGAACAAAATAAACCCAAAGGAAAGAACTAATAAAGAAAGAATAGAAATAAGGGTAATTGAAAATAGACAACAGTAAAGAAAATCACTGAAGCAAGGAACTGATTCTTTGAAAAGATCAATAAAATTGACAAAATTCTAGCAATAAAAAAACAGACAAAAAATGAAAGAAGTCACAAATGACCACTGTCAGGAGTGAAACCAAAGATATCACTATAGACCCTGCAGACATCTAACCAATAAAAAGGAATTACAAAAAACAAACAAACAAACAAAACCTCTACACCCATATATTTAACTATTTGGATTAAATGGGTCGATTCTTCCATAAAGATAAACTACCACAACTTATCCAATAGGAAATAGACTACTTGAATGCCTCTACAAATATTAAGGAAAGTACATTCATTATTTTTAAATTCCCAGAAAAAGAAATGTTCGGGCCTAGATAGTTTCCCTAGAAACTCCTACAAAGTTTTAAATAATAGTTAACACCAATTGTAAATAATCTCTCCCAGAACATATGGGAAGGAAACTCTTTTCAGTTATATTTATAAAGCTAGTATTACCCTGATATTAAAACCAGATGATATAAAAGATGATGTAAAAAATTAACCTACAGGCTGATCCTCCTCATGAATGTAGATAAAGAAAGCCTTAGTAAAATATTAGCAAATATAATTCAGTAATATATAACAAGATTTATATACCATGACCAAGTGGGATTTGTTGTAGGGATGTGAGGTTCAATATTTCAAAATCAATCAATGTAATCCACCATATTAACCAGCTAAAGAAGAAAAATCACACAATTATACCCATGAATGCAGAAAAGTATTTGACAAAATTTTACATACATTTATGATTAAAAACTCTCAGAAAAATAGGAATAGAGGGGAAATTCCTCAATTTGATAGAGTATCTATAAAACAAAAACAAAAAAACCAAAAAGCTAGAGCTAACATTTTACCTAATGGTAAAAAAGTCTGAATGCTTTACACCTAAGATCAGGAACAAAGTAAAAATGTCCACTCTTATATTCAGCATAGTGGTGAAAGTTCTAGCCAGTACAAAAAGGCAAGAAAAGATAATAAAGGCGTATCTATTTAAAATGAAAAACTAATAATGTCTCTTTTTGCACAGCTTGATTTTACACATAGAAAATACTAAGGAGGCTACCAAGAAAAACTTCTACAACTGAGTTCAGGATACAGGTCACAGGATATAAAATCAATCCAGAAAAACAAATTATATTCCTGTATACCAGAAATGAACACATGGAATCCACAATTAAAATTAAAATGCTATTTAAAATCACTCAACAAAGAATAGTTAGGTGTGAATATAACAAAATACATGTAAGACTTGTATACTGGAAATTATAAAATGCCAGTGAAAGAAATCAAAGGAGATCTAAATAAATGGAGAGATATGCCATGCTCATGGATTAAAAGACTGAAGATAGCAAATATGCAGTGCTTTTCAAATTCATGTGCAGATTTAATGCAATTTCTATCAAATCCCAGCAAGATTTTTTGTAGATATATACAAAATTATCTAAAATTTATATAAAAAGGCAAAGGAAGTAGTATAGTTAAATCAATTTTGAAAAAGAATAAAGCAAGCAGGAGATCTTGGGAAGATGGAGGAGTATGAGGAAACTGAGCTCACCCCATCCCACATTTACAACTAGATATCATCCATATCCAAGTCAATAAACTGGAGAATGATCCAAAGACTGGCAGAACAAATTTAAAAACTAAATATAGAGAAGAAACTGCACCTGAAAGTTTAGGAAGATCAGAAAGGGGGAAGGAAGCTCCCTGCAGGAGGGAGGGAGTTGTGCACTGCAGGGAGAGGGCAGAGAAACAGGCCCTTGCACCAAGGTGATCACATGAGGAAGACTGATACCCATAATGTTTTTTCTTCAAAAACTAGAAGGGCTGAATTCTGTGAGTTTTTAAAAACAGTGGGACTTGGAGCCTGGAGCTTTAAAAGTCAGCTGACTCAGCTCTGGGTGAGCTGGGAGAGTGAATGATAGCTGGGTTTCTGCCCTTAAAGAGATAGTGGACTACATGGAGAGACAACAAAAAAACTGGAATTTACATAACACCAGGACACATGGGAGACAGATCTGTTCATACTGATTTCTGAGCACACTGGGGGACTTCTCTGAAAATGAGGGACTTGCAGGCACCATTTTCCTCCCCTGCCCCCCAGCATAAACACAGAGCCACCTGGGGGAGGTGGGGCTGCACGGACATTTATAGCCTTGGCCCAGGCTCAAGGCAAATTTTGTTAAAAGTACACACATGCCCCACCCAGCCACCAGGTGAACAACTGCTATCTAGAGCCCTGCCCAGCAACAGCACAGCACCCAGCCACATGCCCCCTGCCATGTAGTGCAGAGCTTGCAGCCACCACAGCAGAGGTGATCCAGCATAGGCCTAGTGGCCCAACACAAATTTTGCTAATACTGCCACCCTGCTCCCAAGTTCCCCAGGGAGCATGCACCCTCAGAGCTGCTCTGCCTGGGTCCACTAACATCACAGAGAGCTAGCACGGTCCACAGCCGGCAGAGTCAGTGCAGACAACTGTACTGAAAGGAAAAGTGACTCAGATGCAATAGCAAGGCATAAGCAGCACACATAAGATACTCTCCTGAAGTGCCAGGTCTTGATGAACAGGGGACACTACACTGCAGGGCACTCCAGGACCTCCTTTTCATAAAGTTACTACTTTCAATAACAAAAGACATAGCTGACATTCTTAAGACACAGAAACAGACACAGAGAGGTAGACAAAATGAGGAGACAGAGAAATTCATCCCAACTGAAAGAACAGAACAGGGCCAAAGCCAGAGATCTAAATGAAACATTTTTAAGTAAAATGCCTGATAGAGAATTTAAAGCAATAATCATAAGAATACTCAGTGACTCCATTAAACATAGTAACATTTGTATTACAGGAACCCCAGAAGAAGAAGAGAGAAAAGGGGGCAGAAATTTTCTTTGAAGAAATAATAGCTGAAAACTTTCCTTATCAGTGAAGAAAGGAGATATTTATATCTAGGAAGCATAGAGAATTCCCATCAAAATCAACAAACTAAGATGTATGATAACATTTACAAAATATAGTGATAAAGAAAAAAATCTTAAAAGCAGCAAGACAGAAGAAGTCAGTAACCTACATGGAAAAGCCCAAAAGGCTCATGGGAGATTTCTCAACAGAAACTTTGCAAGACAGAAGGGAATGGCATAATATGTTCAAAGTGCTGAATCTGCAGCCAACAATACTCTATCCAGCAGGCTATCATTGAGAACAGAAGAAGAGGAGGAGGATAGGAAGATGGCGGCATAGGAGGACGCTGGGCTCACCGCGCGTCCTGCTGATCACTTAGATTCCACCTACACCTGCCTAAATAACCCAGAAAACCGCCAGAGGATTAGCAGAACGGAGTCTCCGGAGCCAAGCGCAGACGAGAGGCCCACGGAAGAGGGTAGGAAGGGTGGCGAGGCGGTGCGCGCTCCACGGACTGGCGGGAGGGAGCCGGGGTGGAGGGGCAGCCTGCCAGCCAAGCAGAGCCCCCGAGTCTGGCTGGCAAAAGCAGAGGGGCCGGATGGAGTGTGTTCCGACAGCAAGCACGATTTAGCGTCTGGGAGGTCATAAGTTAACAGCTCTGCTCAGAAAGCGCGAAGGCTGGAGGACAAATGGAGGGAGAGCTGCTGAGCCCCCGGACGGCAGAACTCAGTTTGGTGGGGAACAAAGGCGCTCGCCAGCGCCAGCTCCCTCGCCCATCCCCCAGCCAAAATCCCAAAGGGAACCAGTTCCTGCCAGGGAACTTGCTCGCTCTGCGCAAACACCCAACTCTGTGCTTCTGCGGAGCCAAACCTCCGGCAGCAGATCTGACTCCCTCCCGCTGCCACAGGGCCCCTCCTGAAGTGGATCACCTAAGGAGAAGGGAGCTAAGCCTGACCCTCCTGCCCCCGTGCACCTTGCCTACCCACCCCAGCTAATATGCCAGATCCCCAGCACCACAAGCCTGGAAGTGTGCAAGTAGCCCAGACGGGCCACGCCACCCCACAGTGAATCCCGCCCCTAGGAGAGGGGAAGAGAAGGCACGCACCAGTCTGACTGTGGCCCCGGCGGTGGGCTGGGGGCAGACATCAGGTTGGACTGCGGCCCCGCCCACCAACTCCAGTTATACACCACAGCACAGGGGAAGTGCCCTGCAGGTCCTCACCACTCCAGGGACTATCCAAAATGACCAAACGGAAGAATTCCCCTCAGAAGAATCTCCAGGAAATAACAACAGCTAATGAACTGATCAAAAAGGATTTAAATAATATAACAGAAAGTGAATTTAGAATAATAGTCATAAAATTAATCGCTGGGCTTGAAAACAGTATAGAGGACAGCAGAGAATCTCTTGCTACAGAGATCAAGGGACTAAGGAACAGTCACGAGGAGCTGAAAAACGCTTTAAACGAAATGCAAAACAAAATGGAAACGACGACAGCTCGGCTTGAAGAGGCAGAGGAGAGAATAGGTGAACTAGAAGATAAAGTTATGGAAAAAGAGGAAGCTGAGAGAAAGAGAGATAAAAAAATCCAGGAGTATGAGGGGAAAATTAGAGAACTAAGTGATACACTAAAAAGAAATAATATACGCATAATTGGTATCCCAGAGGAGGAAGAGAGAGGGAAAGGTGCTGAAGGTGTACTTGAAGAAATTATAGCTGAGAACTTCCCTGAACTGGGGAAGGAAAAAGGCATTGAAATCCAAGAGGCACAGAGAATTCCCTTCAGACGTAACTTGAATCGATCTTCTGCATGACATATCATAGTGAAACTGGCAAAATACAAGGATAAAGAGAAAATTCTGAAAGCAGCAAGAGAACAGAAGAAGAGATAAAGCATTTCCGAGACAAAACCTTTCATGATCACTAAACCAGCCCTGCAAGAAATATTAAAGGTGACTCTAAATGAAAAAGAGACCAAAAGTGACAGTATAAAGGCAGGAAACACAAAAGCAGTAAGTGAATATTTCTGTAAAAAAAAAAAGTAAAAAAACTCACAAAAACAAAGGATGTAAAATATAGTAACATATATCTAAAAGGGGGAGGAGAAGGGAAAAGAATGGATTTAAACTTAAATGACCATCAAATTAATATAGACTGCTATATGATATGCATAAGAGGTTATAAACAAACCTATATATCAAACCATATATCAAAAGCCACTAATAAACATACAAAGTATAAAGAGAAACAAATCCAAATATATCACTAAAGAAAATCAGCAAAACATGAGAGAAAGACCAGAAAAGATCAGAGAAAATCTTCAGAAACAACTACAAAACAAGAAATAAAAAGGCAATAAATACATATCTATCAATAATTACTTTGAATGTAAATGGACTAAACACTGCAATCAAAAGACATAGGGCAATAGAATGGATAAAAAAAACACACAAGACCCATCTATATGTTGCCTACAAGAGACTCTTTTCAGACCTAAAGACACCTGCAGAGTGAAAAATGAGGGGATGGAGAAACATCTATCATGCAAATAGATGTGAAAAGAAAGCCAAAGTAGCAGTACATATATCAGACAAACTAGACCTTAAAACAACGATTGGGGGCACCTGAGTGTCTCAGTCAGTTAAGCGTCCAACTTCAGCTCAGGACATGATCTCACAATTCATGGGTTCGAACCCCAGATTGGGCTCTGTGCTGACAGCTCAGGGCCTAGAGCCTGCTTCGGATTCTGTGTCTCCTTCTCTCTCTGCCGCTCCCCCACTCACACACTGTCTCTCTCTGTCTCTCAAAAATAAATATTAAATAAATAAATAAATAAATAACTGTAACAACAGATAAAGGACACTATATAATAATAAAAGGAACAAGCCAACAAGAAGATGAAACAATTATAAGTAAGTATTTACACACCCAACATAGGAGCAACCAAATACATAAGACAGTTACTAACAAACAGAAAGGAACTGATTGATAATAATACAGTAATACTAGGGGATGTTAACCCCACTTACATCAATGGACAGATCATCTAAACAGAAAATAGGAAATAACGGCTTTGAATGACACACTGGACCAGATGGATTTAACAGATATATTTAGAACATTACATTCTAAAACAGCAGAATACCCATTCTTTTCAAGTGCACATGTAACATTCTCCAGAAAAGATCACATATTAGGCCAAAAAACAAGTCTTAACAAATTCAAGAAAAAGTCATACCATATGTCTTTTCTGACCCCAATGCTATGAAACTAGAAATCAACCACTAGAAAAAATCTGGAAGGACCAGAAATACATGGCAGTTAAATAACATGCTATTTTTTTTAATAACATGCTATTAAACAATGAATGGGTCAACCAGGAAATATAAGAAGAAATTAAACAGTACATGGAAACAAATGAAAATTAAAACACAGTGGTCCAAAGCCTTTGGGATGCAGCAAAAATGGTTGCTATAAGTAGCAACACAGGTCTACCTCAAGAAGCAAGAAAAATCTCAAATAAACAACCTAACCCTACATCTAAGGGAGCTAGAAAAAGAATAATAAACAAAACCTAAAGCCACTAGAAGGAAGGAGAGGATAATAATAAAGATTAGAGAAGAAATAAATGATATAGAAACTAAAAAAAAAAAAAAAGACAATAGAACAAATCAATAAAACCAGGAACTGATTCTTTGAAAAATAAATAAATAAATTGATAAACCTCTAACCAGACTTACCAAGAAAGAATGTGAAAATAGTCAAGTAAAATAATAAATGAGAGAGGAGAATAACAACAAACACCTCAGAAATACAAACAATTGTAAGAGAATATTATGAAAAACTATATGCCGACAATTTGAACAACACAGAAGAAATAGATAAATTCCTAGAAACATATAAACTACCAAAACTATAACAGAAAGAAACAGAAAATTTGAACAAACCAATAACCAGCAAAGAAATGGAATCAGTAATCAAAAAACTCCCAACAAACAAATATCTAGGACCAGAGGGCTTCACAGGCAAATTCTACCAGACATTTAAAGAAAAGTTAATACCTATTCTTCTCAAATTGTTCCCAAAAATAGTAAAGGAAAGAAAACTTCCAAATTAATTCTATGAAGCCAGCATTATACTGATACCAAAACTGGATAAAGACACCATTAAAAAAAAGAGAACTACAGGCCAGTATCCCTCATGAACATAGATGCAAAAATCTTTAATAAAATACTAGCAAACCTAATTCAATAACATGTTAAAAAAAATCATCCATAATCAAGTAGATTTATTCCTGGATTGCAAGGATGGTTCAATATGCACAAATCAATCAACATGACACATCACATACAATAAGAGAAAGAATAAGAACCGTATGATCATTTCAGTAAGATTCAGGAAAAGCATTTGACAAAGTACAATACCCATTCATGATAAAAACCCTCAACAAAGTAGGTTTAGAGGGAACATACTTCAACATAATGAAGGCCATCTGTGAAAAACCCACAGCTAACATTGTCCTCAATGGGGGAAAACTGAGACCTTTTCCCCTAAGGTTAGGAATAAGACAAGGATGTCCATTCTCACCACTTCTATTCAACATACTACTGGAAGTCCCAGCTACAATGATCAGAAGAGTAAAAGAAGTAAGGTATCCAAATCAGTAAGGAAGAAGTAAAACTTTTATTATTTGCAGATGACGCAATACTATATATAGAGAGAAAACCCAATAGACTCCACCAAAAAACTTCTAGAACTGATACATGATTCAGTAAAGTCACAGGATGCAAAATCAATGTGCAGAAGTCTATTGAATTTCTCTACGACAATAATGAACAGCAGAAAGAGAAATTAAGATAGCAATCCCACTTACAATTGCATCAAAAACCATAAAATACCTAAGAATAAACCTAACCAAAGAGGTGAAAGACCTATACTCTGAAAATTATAAAACACTGATGAAAGAAATTAAAGATGACACAAAGAAATGGAAAGACATTCCATGCTCATGGACTAGAAGAACAAACATTGTTAAATGTCCATACTATCCAATGTAATTGATACATTTAATGCAATCCCTATCAAAACACCAACAGCATTTTTCAGAGAACCAGAACAAACAACTGTAAAATTTGTATGGAACCACAAAAGACCCTAAATAACCAAAGCAATCTTGAAAAAGAAAAGCATAGTTGGGGGCATCACAATTCTGGAGATGGAGATTAAAGAGTACACTCCTCATGATGAGCACCAGGTCATATACAGAAGTGTTGAATCACTGTATCGTACACCTGAAACTAATATTATACTGTATGTTAACTAACTGGAATTAAAAATGTTAAAAAAAAAAGAATAAACTGAGAGGAATCAGTCTTGCAAAATTCAAGACCTATTATGTGGCTACAGAAATCAAGACTATGTGGTAATGGCTGAGGGACAGACATAGATTAATGGAAAAGAACAAAGAATTCAGAAATAGACTCACACAAATATACTCAACTGATCTCTGACAAAGGTGCAAATGTAATTCAGTGGAAGAAAGCCTCTTCAACAAACCGTGCTAGAGCAATTCAACACCCTTGAAAACAAAGAAAGAAAGAGGGAGGGAGGGAGGGAGAGATGGAAGAGGGAAGGAAGGAGAGAAGAGAGAGAGGAAGAAATAAAGAAGGAACTGTTGCCACTATTCAAGACATAGTGCTTCATTGCTGCTTTTACCCAAAGAGTATTAGAAAGGAGAGATTTGTAGAGAAACTGGGTTGCCAGCTGTAATCTTGCAATGAGAACAGCAGCCCCACAATTTGTCCATTTCGAGTACCTTGTAGCGCACTCTAAGAATATGTTATCAATGAAAAGCATGTAAACAAGTCTCAGCTTGGCAAAGGATTGTGTCCGAGGTTTGGTTTCTTCACCTGAAGAGTGTGAAGCACCTGGATTCTGCCTCACCAGGCTGGCTTGTTCCAACAGGTCTATGAGTTAATCAGAATGTGTAATTTCATCTGTTTTTCTTCAGAAAGAAAACCCACAAAGAACCAGATGCCTTGGCCTATATTACTAACCAAAACAGAGAAGTGTTTCAATAAAGATGGACCCTTTTCTAAAGAATGTGTGCAACCCAAGGCTAGGCAACCATCACTGCCCTTTATCATCTACCATCTCTAATAAAAATATGCTGCACCTGTCTGCCTGGCTGGAGTTGCCTTCCAGACACTTCCAGATTCTACATTGTTCAAACCAGGTTAGGAAAAACCTGTCATGTCCTAAATGGTGCTGATTCTCATGGTAGTAATGAGGATTTTTTAATCATTGGCACAAATTGTTTTAATCAATGAATTACTGCAAAATTACAGAAGATTTAATACAGCCAGAAAGAAAATACATAGTTTACATAAACGTAGCAACAATCATCTTCATTTCTCTTCAGTCTCATATAGTTCAACAGCTGGATTTGTGTTGTGGGCAGTTCCTTTATTTGCAAAGAGCATAATAAGTGAACAGGCAAATAAAGCCTGCTAATAAATTTCAGAAGTCAAATATTTTTATAAAGACTGTTGAAATGTCTCATTCCAGGATGTACACCCTTGATGCATGCAGTTTCTGGACGTCAAGTGGACACAGTGAAGCTGTTGTTGAAGATGGGGGCCAATATTAACATGCAGGATGCTTATGGCCGCACAAGTCTATGCCTGGCAACCTATCTGGTACTGATTATATCTGTGGTGTCTGTCAAGGAGTGGGGAGGGCTTAGTGTGTTGTCATGGTGTCCCCTTGCAGAAAAGTATTCTTGGACTTATGCTAATGGAAATAAAACTTGAAGCTTTGCTCCAATCATCTCTGACACTTATAGCACTACTAAGAGCTAGTTTTGTGGATCTAAGACATTTTGGATCTTCCTAACAATCTTCTAAGATAGAGGTGATTTTGCCATTAGAAAAATATTATTGAGGTACCTGGATGGCCCAGTCAGTTAGGCATCTGACTCTTGATTTTAGCTCAGGTCAAGATCTCACAGTTCGTGGGATCAAGCCCCACATCTGGCTTCATGCTGACAGTGCAGAGTCTGCTTGGGATTCTCTCTCCCCTCTCTCTCTGCCCCTTCCCCCATTCTTTCTCCCCCCATCTCTCTCAAAATAAGTAAATAAAAATTTTTTTAAAAGAAAAATATTATTTTCCATTTTAACATCAGAATTTGCCTTGCAGCATTTCTGGACTTACTTGGTACTCTTTTTAAGAACCCACTCCACTAATACCCTGAGTGGGTGGTAGCATTTGAAGCTGCAGGTAACATTGTGGGGTAGGATCAGCTAAGTGGAAGCTAGAGGATGAGAAATATAGGGAATGCTGGGAAATATTGGGGGTAGGAGTAGGGGAGAAATACCAGACTATTCAGGGGCAATACCAAGCATAAGACTCAACCCACAATCAGTACTCAATTTAAAAATTGTTGGGGCACCTGGGTGGCTCAGTCGGTTAAGCGTCTGACTCTTGATTTCAGCTCAGGTCATGTTCTCATGGTTTGTGAGTTAAAGCCCTGTGTCAGACTCTGTGCTGACAGCATTGAGCCTGCTTGGGATCCTCTCTCTCCCTCTCTCTGTGCCCCTCCCCCTACCTCCTCTCTGTCTCTCAAAATAAATAAATAAACAAATAAACAAACAAATAAATAAATAAAAATTGTATAGAGCCAGTCCTCATCAAGAGATTTCAGTTTAGCATTTCCCAACATTGGGTAAGCTTGGTAAGCCTTACTGAAAACGTTAAAGCCCCTCTCTTTTCAAATCCTCCCTGCATTCCTTCTAGGAAACCCCAGAGCTACTTTGAGTCTATGTCAAGCAAGTTCTTCTTAGTGCCACACGTGGGTCATCATTCTCCTTCACCTCTAATGAGGCTCCCAGAAATCTTCACCATAACTACTGTTGCAGCCAAAGCAGATTCTTGGATTTGCTCTTGCTGCCCATTGACAGTGGTGGATTCATCCTGGGCAAGCCCCACGGTGTCCTGAAACTGCCTTGCTGAAATAGGACTCTTCCCTTTCCCAAATACCACACCTTCCTGCCACAATCTAACATAGATTGCATGAGGTATTGCCCAATCATCACAGAGATTTTTTTTTTAGCAACTACTTTTCCTTTTTCTATTTGCATGCCCTCTTTCTCTAGGACTTAGATTTAAACTGGAAAGAATTTTTTTGAAGTGTTGGAATACTTGTTTCAAATGTACTTTCCAGGAGTATACACTAGCCCTCCTGAGTCACACACTGGGAGCAGACGGGGTAGTGGATGGGAAGGAGATGTCTATGCAGACAAACCTCCTGGGCAATTTTTATACCCACCCAAGTTTGAAAACCATTGGTCTATGACTAGTAGGTGAAGTGTCATATCTCGGAGAGACACAGGAATGCCCTCCCAGGCCCCTTCCCTTTTGCACATGTCTTAATAATTGCTCCTGCTATGGCTTTTTACAGCAAGTATCCTGTAGATCACAGTGAATAGTGAGCCTAGAGAGGTGCCACCTTTGCAGACAAGTCTTTCTAGGAATGCATTCAAAGGAGCTACATGAAGGAAGTGTGCTTGCATGACAGCATGTGGCATCACCCTCTTATTGATGCCCCCACTTCTTTGTGGCAACCCAAGCAAGGACCCCTCCCTATTCCTTCTGAGGTCCCCTGAGAAGGGGGTGGGTGGTCCTGGGGATTGCACTGTGGAGCCCACCAACCCCTTCTGGCAATGTTTGAATTCAAGTATTGAAGAGAAACTTGGCAAAGGGCGTACTTAGCAATTTAGTGTCCATCACAGCTCCAAACTCAGTATACACATACACTTAGCATGGATGTGTAACCTTAGACACATCACCTCACCGTTTTGTGTCTCCTTCCTCATTTGTAAAATTTAGTGAAAATAATATCCTACACTTATCACAATTGAAGGAGAAACACATGCGGAATCATCCAGCACATAGTAAATAAAAAAATGTACTTGTTGATTCTGAATAGTGACCCCTGGTTTCAAGTGTATTCAGTGACTTTTCTGATTTCTTTTCTGAAGAAAAAAAGAAAACCACATACACATAGTTCCAGGAAATGTTGCAAGATGATAAAAATGTTTCAAACCCTCCCCCATCAGGAGATTTGTTTTCCAATAAGTGTAAAACTTAGGCAACTCTAAAATTTGTCCAGCATGCCTTTCTTTTGGGTTTCTTTGTCATATTTTTTCCTTTTAATCAGAGATCTTGATGACTTGGACATTAGAAACTAAAACCAGATTTAATACATTAGTAAATTATAACTTAAGACTGAAAAACATTTGCTTCTACTTAAGGCTTATATATTATTGGTCAATTCAAAACCATATTCAATATTATAACCTATGAATGTGCTTTTATTAAAATATTTTTTCCAGACTTTCCAGAACCAAAAAGTTCTTTTCTTATTATCTTTCTTCTCCATTCATTTAGTAACATTTTGATTTTCATTGCTTTCAGTATTTTTTTATTTTTTATTTTTTAATGTGTATTCATTTTTGAGAGAAAGAGACAGAGTGTGATTGAGGGAGGGGCAAACAGAGAAGGGAGACACAGAATCCAAAGCAGTCTTCAGGCTCTGAGCTGTCAGCACAGAGCCCAACACGGGGCTTGAATTCACAAACGGTGAGATCATGACCTGAGCTGAAGCTGGACACTTAACTGAGCCACCCAGGAGCACCCCATTGCTTCCAGTATTGTGAGAGAAAATCTTCAGTCATTTTTCTCTTCTGATGGGGTAGTTTTGAAGTTTAGCTATAAAGGAATGAAGGCAGGACAGAGAGTTATATATATTATTTTTTGTAATAATTGTTTCATCTACTTATATATCTAATTATAACTGAAGGAGTAACCCCAATGGTTCTGGATGAATGTAGGAAGCATTCTGCTTGGCCAAACTTGGTTATCAGTAGGGCTGGGTCAGTTACTTAAAGGAGCAGAGAACAGAAAGGGAGGGAGGACTAGCCTGTGATTATATCTGCCCTTTGAAATGAGAGATAGTGGGGAAATGACCCAGCTGTAAGTGCTAACCAAGAAGGGGACAAGCATGAGATGTAGCAATACCACTCTCAATCTGGAGAATTAGTCGACAGCAGGGAGTTCACACAAAGTTTCTTAGGAAATTCATAGTGGGTGAAGCCCAGCAACAGGGAACCCTTAGAGGGTCCTGGTGATACCCCCATATTCAGTATCAGACATATCAGTCAACAAGATGGGTCCCAGAAGGGTCCCAGCCATTGGATTATGGCTTAGACTAGGATTCTAGACATTGGGAGGGAGACTGACTAGAATAAGAAAAATATTATCCTTGTGGTTACTAGAAAGAGAACTTGGAAAAGAGGACCAAAGCCTGTTTATCAGATATAGATAAACTGAGGCACAGAGTGGAGGCTGGGACTCAAGAATGATATAGGAGTACAGTTTTTGGAATTGGACCATGGCACCCAGGTCAGACCACTGACAAGCATGATTTGAAGCTAAGCCTACAGAATGCGAGGTTAGAACTACCACATGCCATATTGATCCCTAGGAACTGCGTATAAAAGTGGAATATCAGCAAGTAAGAAATGGGGAATGGGAGACGGAAGAGAGAGTCTAGGAATCCATCTATACCTGACAGGGTAAAGGTCCTCCAGAATACTCAGGAACCCATATATCAAGGTCTGCAGCTTTCCACTGAAGTTGAGGTTGTGATCCTTAACCACTTCAAATCAAACAAAACATATTTTTAGCCGCACCAAAGAAAAAAGAGAAAGAAAACTGGAGAGAGTTTGTTGGTCTGTTATACCAGGCTGTGTTATATAATGACACAGTTGCTCTTATATTTCAGGGTTGGCTAGAAGGTTGTGTGAGTCTGCTCAGGAATGGTGCCAAGCACAATATCCCGGATAAAAATGGCCGTCTGCCACTGCATGCTGCCACTGCTGAGCCCGATGTGAGGTAAGTAGCCAGGTTCACACAATCCTCACACTTGGAGAGACTTAACTTGGATTAGAAGGTCACCTAATCAACCCTCTGAGGTGAATAAAGAAAAAGCCCATCCATTTTTTTTTTACGTTGCAGCAGATAGGACCTCATCTCAGTGAATCAAAATATCCTGGAAGAATCTTAAACTCTAATCTCATTCCTCTCCTGTTTAATAAATTAAAAAGAAAAACCCTTTCTCCTACACTCTGATTTAAGAAATGCTATTTTTCATCATCTGAATTCACATATTCATCCAATCAGTCATTTATTGATTCAGTCACTGTCTAGTGCTTATCATGGACCAAGTGCTCCTCTAGGCCCCAGTGGTTGCCAGTAAGCACAACAGCGTCTCTGACCTCACAGAGGTTACATTCTAGTGAAGCAGCTAAGCAGCACTCTAGTAAACAAATAAATAGGGTAATTTTAAAATAAATAGGATAATTTCAAATAGTGGGGAGGGGAGTGGAAGAGCACTGACTGGGCAGAAAGATTAATGTCTCAAGTCAGAGTCACGCCAACATTTATGGGTTGGAAGGAGGCAAGGGACCCAGCAAAGGAGAGAGACAGGGGAACCAGTGGGTTAGAAGGAAAACCAGGCCTGTGAGCTTCTGGGAGCTGTGTGAAGAAATATACACAAATAAGTTGGATGATCAAGAAGGTCACATTTTTGTAAGACAATTGAGCAACAAAGGAAAAAGTTTTGTCCAGACCAAGTGTAGCTTCCCCAATCCTCTGTGTCTAAAAGTCCTTGGTGTCCAATCTTTTGAAAGCCCCTTGGAGCAGCCAATAATAGCATTTCCCAGTGTGGTATCAGCAACATTCTGGGCACTTCCTTAACCTCCATAGCACAGAACATGCCTCTGACAGGAATTTAGCATTCCCCAGAGCTAGGCACAGGCCAGCACCACAGTGGGTGCCTCATTATCTGGGAGCCTCATCCTCTAGACCCTGAATTCAGAACTAACATGAGGGGCTCTTTGGGGGTTCATGAGACCAAGGCCTCTTCCAAGTTGAGAGGTATCAG
This sequence comes from Panthera onca, assembly GCF_046562875.1. Classification (NCBI taxonomy): domain Eukaryota; kingdom Metazoa; phylum Chordata; class Mammalia; order Carnivora; family Felidae; genus Panthera; species Panthera onca. The sequence goes on from NC_138339.1 coordinate 114,874,827, forward strand.
GATTTCTTCATTTCATTCTGTTTTACACCAAAAGGGTTTGGGAAATTCCAGAACTATTCCCAACCAAGCATTGCCTCTTATTATCATTGGATTATATCCAGGAATAATAGAAAACTAGGATTTACTCAAAGCCCAACAAAACAAGGAAGTTTAGAGAAGAAACAGCAAGCTCAGAGCTAACAATCAATAGACATCATAAAGAGATGACTCCCTTTTGATGAATTGGGATAAAGAAAGAATGACTTTTCTAGACAATCCACAAAAATATTTAGTCACAAAATCATACTGTTATCCCAAGAATAACCTTTCAAATATATGTTTAAAATGTACCTTTAAGACTATTCTACCTTGATTTACTCTACTTGGTTTACCAGTCTCACTGAGTGGTCATTTCAAAATCTGCCTGATTCTGGAAGGTAAATACCGGCTTTTGTTATGGTGACTATAACTTTTGTAACAAATAAAACCCAAAGCTTCAGTTTTTTAACACAATAAAAGCTTTGTCCCAGTTAGGTGTTCCTGGATTGGAGGGTGGCTCCCCTCCATATGGTAACTCAGAGACCTAAGTTTCTTCCATCTTGTGGCTTCTCTTTGTTCAGTCTGGGGATGGGGAAAGAGTAGTATGAAGAAGTCTCCCCACCTTATTTCTTTAAAATCTCAGCTTTTGATTCAATTCACTTCTGCTCACATTCTTTTAATAAGGACTAGTCATTTACCACACTGGTCATGTACCACCCTGTGTTTAAGGAGTACTTGGGAATATAGAATCCACCTCCCAACCATGACTCCAACCTAAGAAAAGGGTTCATGAATTTTGCTGAAAAGCTGTCTCTGTCATCAGGCCATTGCACCTGAGGGGTGAACTAAGACTTCTCAGTCAAAAGCATGCTTGATGTTAATTTGGCCAATTGATTAGGCTCATCATTTCAAATCACTACAGTGATAAATTAAAAACCAATCCAACTGTATTTCCTCTTTTGTGGACATATTAGTCTATTTCATATTATGCCCAGCAGTGCCCCTAGACTCTCTAGGATCTACATTACATCACTATAACTGAGATAACACAGAGTTGTGGTTTCCCCTTTTCTTGAAATTATACCTAATGACCCAGCCACCACCTTCAGAAAAGCTAAAGCCAGAAAAATAAACATCCTTCTGTGTGCTGATGATATGGTTTTATTGTCCTAAATGGACATTTAGCTGATTCTGGAAGATAAAATCCTCCTTTATTTATGATAATACTATCTGTGGCAACTAGGAAAACCCAAAGATTAAGATTAACTATTCCAAAACCAAAATCATCATTTCTGGTAAATGTTCTCCAAAAATGAATCGTGTGAAACCTTAACAACCCATATAGCAAAGCAACTGGCTTTGTTACCTAGAGAACATTTAGAAACTAGCTTGCCTTAAAAAATTCCCTATGGCATTACATTGCTTAAAATTAGATATTTTATCATTGGCTTATGAGAAATTTTATGACCATGGCAGTGTTTGATAGCATCTGCATTCAGTGTTTCAAGCAGAAAGTAGCCAAGCGATGTCCTATGGCCCAAAAGTTGGCCTTCTATCATCCATTTGTTTATATATCAGCATGAACTCATAATTGTTTTCTGAAAAAAAAAAAAAATATATATATATATAGTCTGGCTTGTGGGTACTTCCTAATCCTACAACCATAATGCAGGAGCGACCTTCCATTAGGCCATGCAAACCTGTTTGCTTAATTTTCCTAAGTGGACACAACTGTGAGTGGATTTGGCTAACCACTGAAGCCTATAGGTCTGCATTTACAATGATGAGGAAAAGAAAGACAAATAGCACTGATTATTTACCATGTTCTGAGCAAAGTTCTGAGTACTTTCCACGTACTATCTCATCTAATCTTGACCACACCTTTATGTGATAGGTAATGTTTCTCTCCCCATTTTATGGATAAGAAAGCTGAGGCACTAAGAAGATAATTAATTGCCTAGTGCATGTGTGAGGCTAAGTAACCTGCCCGTGTGCCTACTCTGTTCCTAGGATCCACTACTGTGGACCCTGTAGGATGTACTTTAATGGCCATAGTCTGTCATTACGCCCCACCCTAAGAAGCTTTACAAAACTCCTTATTGTTTCATTGTCAGGAAATACTTTGTTAAAGCATCTAAAAAATGAGAAACCCCACACAAAAAAATTCTACTAAAGGAAGAATTGCTGTGTTTCTCCTGATAAATTATTTATTTTTACTCTGTGGACCCTGTGACCTATGATTTCTCTCTGTATGTTTAAAACACCCAAACCCCAGTTTTTGTCCCACCTCTGGGACACGTGTAGGACCATAACTGCATCTTATTTACCCTGCCCTTATTTTCTCTTGGACTAGTTTCTTCACTTGTAATCTTGTTTTACTATATGTATCTAAAAACCACCTAACATCCCTTTTGGATTGAGGTAAAGGATGGTCAGGACTGCCAGCTCTGGAGTCAGACTGACCAGGTTTGAATCTGGTCCATCTCTTAGTAACCATATTATCTTGGACAAAGTTAACTTGTCAAGACTCAGCTAGCTTTCTTTCATAGAAAGCAGGAATAATACAGTATTTATTTCATGGTAAATTGGCAGAAATAAATGAGAAAATATGTAAAAAAACACTGACCACTGTCCATTGTCAGTGTTCGGTAAGTGTTGATGATGGTGATGATGGGGTGATAATCACGATAGGAGATAGACAGAAATAAAGAAATACCATAGATCAGTGCTAAAGAATGAATCCCTGCTGCTGCCACCCCACCAGCTCTCACTCCAGCCTTCTTCACCTTAGCACACACAGGTCCACAAAACATATGTTCACATACAGGTGTGTTGGGGAGGAAGAATTTCTTCCATCCTTCAAGATCCTTCTAACTGGACTAAGAATCAAACTGACATGAGACAGATTAACAGAAAAAAAAAAATCAAATTTAGTAGCCTCTGTACAGGGAATCCACACAGACATGGAAATTCCAGAGACAGGCAACTAAGGGAATATAGAAGAGCTAAGGAAAGGTGTTGGGGTCTGAGGATACAAAGGGGAGAATTCCATTAGGAGGAAGTTAAGAGGAAATGTTTGGAAAACAAAGATTGCCCTATTAGGCAGGTAAGTTTGTTAAGTAAAAGGGAATCTCTATTAATAGCTCTCTTTCTGGTACAGGCAAGCAGTTGAGGGGGAGCTAAAGAGTGTTCTCTGAATCTACTGGCTTTTTTTTTTTTAATTTTTTTTTTTAATGTTTATGTTTGAGAGAGACAGAGCATGAACAGGGGAGGGGCAGAAAGAGAGAGAGACAGGATCTGAAGCAGGCTCAGATGTGGGGCTCAAACCCACAAATATTGAGATAATGACCTGAGCTGAAGTCAGATGCTTAACCAAATGAGCCACCCAGGCGCCCCTGAATCAACTGGGTTTTGATTGCTTTTAACTCAAAGTAATGTCCGTGCCAAAGTGGCCCATCTTAAGGTAGCCTGCCCTTGGCCCCTATAAGAGCAATACTAGGCTTTAGAATCCAATGAGCATCAAATTCAACCATTCAGCTTCCCTGAAACTCCCTTCCTTACCTTTGTTAGTGTACATTCATCTCTATTTGTCCCCTAATCCTAAACATATATATGGGCCACATTATGTCCTTGTACTCAGGTATTCATACTCACTTTAAAATCTACTAATACTTAGATTTCCAAATCTAAGCATGCTCCTTCCACTCAGTGCTCAACTAGAGGTTATTTAGAATGAAGCCTCAAATTGTAGCTGCTTGTAAACAAGCCAAGGGGACACCTCAATTAACCCTCCAGCAAGGTTCTGTGATGCAAACAACTCATGAACAAACCAGCCAGTTCCAATGTACAGCCTTAGCTAAGCTGCAGCTCAGTGGGGATTTAAGCTGATGCAAGAATAAGGGATTTATAATCATGAACACGATAGCAAGTTGGATGGACAAAAGCAAAGAAACGCAGGTTTCATCTCACGAGTCCCTTTCCTGCTTTGAACCCTGAGCTTCTCAGCAGGTCCAAGTTTTCTCCCTTTCAGCTCCCTAGGGCTTTTCTTGCTTCTAGGACATTCAGAGGGCGCCAGTGTGAAAGAGGGGGCATGATCATTAAGAGGAAGCTCCAAAGAGAAAGAAGTTGTGTTTGTACAACGCTACACATGCAAGCATTGGAAGGCAAACAGCGATTTCCTCTGAAAGCAGCCACAGGGCTCTCTGGAGGTCTTTTTCATGGTCTCCATGGTTACTGGCAGATTCTTTTTTTTTTTTCCCTGCCAGAGTGCCAGCAGCTCTGCCTCTTTTCATGACTCTTGATGACAGATAGAGGGAGGAAGGAAATTATTTCTTTGGGGTCCTGTTCTCACATTACCAGGTGATGCATTCTAACCTGTGGGGGGATGATATACTTCAGGATACTCTCACATCAGCAGCTTCAGGAACAGGAGGGCAGACAGGTGGCTTAGGGACCCTTTTCCCCAACCATCACTGTGCTGGACAGATACAGGGCTGTGAGTCCAAGGGGTCAGCAAAATAAAGCCCACAGAAACAAGGTACCCCCCAGTATACATCTAGCTGATCTCTCCCTGATCTTTGAGATCAGGGGATCCCAAAATATAAAGAGCAAGAGCTTTTAAAAACTTTATTAAATTATACAGAATATTCATTGGCATGTAAATGTCATTCTAAGTGTTTCATATGCACTGAGTCATTTAAAATCACAACAGATCTTTAAGAAGGAGGTGTTAATATCATTTCTATTTCACAGATAAGAAAATATGGGTACTGAGAGTTTTATAGCCTGTGTAGGGTTACTGGCTGGTTGGTAATGGAGCAGGGATTCTAATGGAGGCAGTCTGGCCCCAGCACCTGTTTTCTTACCACTCATCATGCTGCCTATCTGAGAATGTTCCTGCTGGGCCTCTGTGCCTGGTATCCTGCTACCTGGGATAAGGTGGGCTTTGTGTGGCTTCTTAGAGAGCTGAGAACAGGACAGAGCTGGTGCTAATAAGAGACTGGGCTGGGGATCTTGGGAAGAATACTTCTAAGCTACCTTAGCACAGAAAGAGGGCTCTGAGAAAACAAAACTCAGGGGTCTTCAAATCCTCTGGTAATTAAGACAGATGTGAGACAAGCACCTGGCAGATTCCCCTGTACCATGGAACAGCATGGAAGCCCCAGGCTTGAAACCAAACACCTGCTCTCTAGTCCAGTCTGAATTACCACCAAGGCAATGTATGATGGCCCTGAAAGCAAGATCGTTTGCTCTCACAAAGGTAGAGAGAGAGAGAGAGAGAGAGAGAGAATACTTATCTATAAATTTGTTTCCATCTTTGGAGATTATTGAATCTGAGACACTTAGGAATCAAATGGAATCAAGCAATATAGGTTGGCATGTATCAATCAGGGTCACAATAAGGAGGTCACAGAATATTAAAAGGTAACTGAACAAAGTTTAATGGAAGACTATTTAAAATTAACTAGCAAGAGATGGTGACATAATTCCCCACCTCCACTTTCCCCAAAAAAGCAGGAAAGTATTCCACCACTAGGCCAAAAGGATCAAGGAATGGAGCTGTTACTGGAACCTCTTGAGAGTTCTGGCTGTAGAAGAGGACACACCGAGCAGGAGCTGTGGCCTTTGGTAAGGGGGAAAAGTCATTGACAGAAAGGGAAGTGGCTTCTCTCCTTTCTCCTGCCAGTTCTCCTGGCCAAACCCAGAAAGCAGTCAGAGGGCAAGGGAAGTTGGATGATAAAGTTATTGCAGGTCAACCTCAGAGCAGGACATTGCAGGGCAGCAAATGGATTTGAGGGGCAAATAGAAAAATATCCAGAGACAGGATTCATCCCATGACCTTTGGAATACCCCCACCACCAGGATGTGACAGGAGGTCATGCTCTCCCCTCCCTCATTCCCATCAAGTCAAAACCTGACTTCCTTCAGTGTGATCACTGCTCTGGAGCAGTCCCAGAAGATCCTGTCTGGCTATGTATGATCTCAGTCTCCTTAGGGTTGGCCGAGGATAACCAGATTGGACCACAGCTGACCTCTTGCCTTTCTTTCCCACTCTCTCCCCACAACTCAGACCAAATGAACCCTAGAGACTAAGCAATGGCCAGTAAAGAGAAAAGAAAGTCACCAGTTGCCCTCCAGCCTTCTAAAGCAATTATAAGGGGAAAATCCAGTAGTGAAATATAGTTACAAAGATAAAAAGTGTTATCCAAAAATGCAATTATTATAGCCTCTTCCCACTAGGTGGAGAAATTTTAGAATTCAGAAAGCTTGCATTCAGTGCCACTGTTCTTTTAAAGTCTGTGTACTAGGAGCTTTATACCTACTATGTTATTCAGTCTTTTTTTTTTTAATTTTTTTTTTAACGTTTTATTTATTTTTGAGACAGAGAGAGACAGAGCATGAACAGGGGAGGGTCAGAGAGAGGGAGACACAGAATCTGAAACAGGCTCCAGGCTCTGAGCTGTCAGCACAGAGCCCAACACGGGCTCGAACTCACGGACCGCAAGATCATGACCTGAGCTGAAGTCGGCCGCTTAACCGACTGAGCCACCCAGGTGCCCCTGTTATTCAGTCTTTACACCACCACTGTTATTATCCCGATGATAAATGTGAGGATACAGAAGCTCAGAGAGGTCATGCAGCAGGGAGGGCAGAATTAAATCACAGCATTATCCTGGCTCCCCAAAAGAGGTAAAACTAGATTTAAACCTTAGGCTTCCTGGCTATTTCATCTCCACAGTAAACAACCAGAAATGCATCCCTATTTAAGCTCTCTCTGTGTTACATTTACCACTAATGCAACATGATCAGTCCCACTTTCTTTTATTCGATTGTAGGTAGCAATTTAAGACTCAAGACTAAATGTCATCTAAAATAAAAGACAATGAAAATCTGACTGGGGAAAAGGCTAAACCATTTGATTTTTTTCAAGTCATTCTTCCAAAAATAGTTTCTGAATTTCCTTCAGAAATTGTCTGAATTATCTGAATGGTCTCCCCATAGACAATCCTTTATCATCTTCATGACTGTATTAGTTTGCTAGGGCTGCTGTAACAAAATACCCACATAATGGATGGCTTAAGCAACAGAAATTTATTTTTTTGAATTTCTGAAGGGTAGAAGTTCACAAGCAAGGTGGCAGCAGGTGGTTTCTTCTGAGGCTTCTGTCCTTGGTTGGCAGATGGCCAGCCACTTGCTGCCTTTTTACGTGGTCTCTCCTCTGCAATCCATGCTGCTGGTGGGACCTAATCTCTTCTTCTGAGAACATCAGTCAGATTGGATTAGGGCCTGCCCTAAAGGCTTCATTTTAACTTAATTACCTCTTTAAAGACTCAGTCTCCAAATATAGTCACGTTCTGAGGAACTGGAGGTTAGAACCGAATGAATTTGCTGGCGGGAGGAACACAGTTCACAGCAATGAGTATCAATTGGTTAATTTATTCAGTACCTGTCTCAGTGGTTTTCAGACCTGTTTGCCAGAATTTCCCGAGCAACCCTTTTAAACTGTGAAAGCTGAGCTTCTCTCCAGACCTACGAAGTCAGAAATACTGAATACAGAATCCAGGTATTTGTGGTTTTAAAAAATTTCCCCTGGGGATTCTGAGATTGAGCCAGGTTTAAAACTTCTAGCGTTAAGTGTTCTAGAAATAACACTTGGCTGTGTTCCAGTCATGCTATAAGTGCTGTATGCATTAATTCATTTAATCCTCACACTGAGCTGTAAGGTAGGCACTTTTTTTACCCCCATTTTATAGATGAGGAAGCTTAGGCACAGAGAGGTTGTTACTTGCCTTCAGTCATAAAGCTGGCGAGTAGCTGGGCTGGGATGTGAACCCAGGTGGTCTGGCTCCAGATTCTGGGTCCCTACCAACTACAATCAACTGCTTCTCTCCCACAATGTAGACCTCAGTCAACCAAGTGTGGGACCCAAGTGAGATAAAAACTTGAGCTTGAGAATCACTGATAGTTTTTTCACACTGATTACTGTCATTTCATGCCTAGACATTTGCATGTTTTCGAAAAAATAAGCAAAGTCGTAAATGCTGTCTCCTAGCATAATCTATACATTTACAAGGTGTGACACATGTACCAAGTGGTGAAGCAATTTGAAACCACTGCATATGTTTATGTAAAAGAATGAAGAATAAGTGCTAGAGGAATTTAGTTCTTTTTTTTTTTTAACGTTTACTCATTTTTGAGAGATAGAGACTGAGTGTGAGTGGGGGAGTGACAGAGAGAGAGGGAAACACAGAATCTGAAGCAGGCTCCAGGCTCTGAGCTGTCAGTACAGAGCCCGACGCGGGGCTCAAACCCACAAACTGTGAGATCATGACCTGAGCCGGAGGCGGACTGAGCCACCCAGGCACCCCTAGAGGAATTTAGTTCTTAAAGTGCACACATAAGAACACAGGTCTGGTGAAGAAGATGAGCCTACAGATTCACTTTCTCCATTCCCTTTATCCCTGTCCTCATCTCCAGAGCCCCAAGATGGAGAGGAGGTGGGGTGAGAAGAGACAGAGGAATCCCCTCAGGTGCCTTCTTACCAATCACACTGTCTTCTTTTCTATGGATCTTTCCCCCTCGATAAACAGAAAGGGCTCATCTTCACTTGGAGGCCTTCAGTGGACTGTACTTATAATGTTATGTTCTCATACACATTCTGTTCTTTTGAGCCTCTTCTTCTATTTTTCTTCACAGGCTCCTAACAGTGTTGGTGCAACAGTCAAATCTCAGCGAGATTAATCACCAGGACAATGAGGTGAGCCTTCTTTAAACATCTCAAGGAACAGTTGGCCATTGTGCGTTTTAGGAGGGCAGGAAGGGCTTTTCTGAACCAGTGCTTCCTATCATAAAGGTCAAGGAGGGGATGGAGCACATTTTGGGGATCCTACCCTGAGAGGGTAGCCTGTGTCTTTACTATTAACCCTCAGACAGAAATTTATCCCCACCATGGGTATGGGTATCTTCTACTAGAGAAGAATTTCTTGCATTAAGTACTTAAGCTTTTATCATACCACTGAAATTTTGTAATTTCCCTCTGGACATTGAGAAATAAATATTGCTCTTTCCTGTCTTCTTGAGTCCCAGAAACTTCAATGGCAAGCTGTGGCTGCCAGTTTTCTCCCTTTGAGTGAAAGATGACAGATAGATGATAATTACAGGCTCTGGAGGCCACATTATTAATGCCGGTGATCACAATTGCTGTTTCCTTTATGTTGCAGAAAGAGTATAAGGCTTCCAAGAAGGCAGTATAGCACTCTCAAGCAAAATTCCTGCTGGAGTATTATCGGATACCAGGCAGAGCTGCCCCAGAGTAGCTTAGGATCTTATTCTAACTGCTTAAATCTTTGAAAAAGCAGGACTGATTTTTCATTACCCAGCCTGTTTTCTTTAACAAGCTTCTTTAAACTGATTTAAATACCTGGTTTCCATTTTATTTTTCTTTAATATAATATGTGCTTGGTTTGGCTGTGCTTTACTAAGAATGTCTGATAACTTTAAGAAAGTCTGATAGCATTGAAAGTGCATATGCCTCCAAATACCAAATTACACTGTTTGCAAGGAAGCCAGGTGGCCAGCAACAGCAGTGTGGGAGGAAGTGCCCTAACAGAGGCTGGGCCCCTTGTCTTTCTTGAACTTTCTGATTACAGGCTTCTTCCCTGCTGGGTTGGCATTAATGACCACACCAGAAACCCCCTGCTTCACAGCCTAGTTCTGAGTTTGGACACCACCCTGACTCAGTGGTCACACGCCACTTTTACCCTCTGTGTCTTTAGGGGTTTAAAGCAAAACCCTAAGAGAGGATTTCATTGTTTTAAACTTCTGCTTTAAAAATGAGAACCAGAGATGAGAAAGCACACTTTGATCACTCTGCCTATGGTATGAAAGCAGGGAACTTGAGTGGTGCAGTTTATGTCGGCTGATCTAGAGTTTGGGAAAGTTGATGACCACTTCCCCCACCTCCAGCTCTTACCCTCACTCACCAAAACTGGGGCGTCTTAAAAAGGAGGGAAATTCAGTCATTCATACCCTAAAGTTTAACTCCTCTTATAGACCTCCCCCTCTGTCCAGCCTTCAGCTGAAAGAACATCCTGAAAGAACAGCTGAAAGCAAAGTGTTATTTCTGTACTCTTCCCCACCCTGGGAGGCCCCTGCCTGGTGGGGACAGTTAAAGTAGACCCAGCTCCTTCTAACAGTGGTAATTGTTATACTTTCTGAATAATGTGTACTAAATATTAAAATGCCTCCAGTTCCTTCTCACACAAAGTGACCTCTCAGAGGAGATTTCTCCCACTGTTACACCAGCGTTGTGACTCAGTGGCTTTTGTGTGCAGGGAGAAGGGACCTCATAAAGGACACTTACATCCAGTGTTGCAGCTTTCTCTTTGGACCATGTCACAGCATGTCTGAAACCTATGTAAGCCAACTGCTAATGCTTGCCTGTGTTTTGTTGCCAGTATGGTCAATCCATATAAATTTATAAGGGCTAGAAGCTCTTTAGCACTGGGAAGTAAGGACAGCTGTGAAATGGAAGGACCATTACCTTGGTAGATTTCCTGCATTTGGTTTCTCAGTGTTCTGAACAAGTAGTGTTCCCTCCTTTTTAAAAGTAGTGGCCTACTCTTCCTCTCCCTAAATCACTTTGCCAGTGAGCTCCAAGCATAATCAGTCTCTATTAGGTTTGAGGGGATAACAAAGTGTAAGTGCACACATACCATATATCTGCTAAATAACAGGAATGAAAAAAGATGGAAGGCAAAAAAAAAAAAAAATGAGGGAAAAGGTAAGTTAATGCTGCTACTGAAGTATTATGGTTTTCTAATACAAGAGGAAAGAGCAAGGCATACCTCTACAGGCTCCAAATGAAATTATATTCCAAGAATAACTGTAGGATTAACAAGCTTATCACAATAAATTATTAAAGATTGAAGAATCAATTAGTAGAAATTTAACTTCATTAAGAGATTATTTAGATTATAAACTGAAACTAAAGAACTGAGAGAGGAAGAAAGAAAACCTCTCCTATAACTGTTCAAGTAAAACAAAATATGATGGTACTTTATATCAGGGAAGTGATTTTCGCCTTAGCGGCTGTCCTGATCTGAGCTCAATGACTTAAAACAGTTTTTTATATTATTAGTTTTTACTTGCATAAGTAATATATGAACACATTTGCTTTTGAAAAATTTAAATATTACAAGTAACGATAGGAAGTCCTTGATTACTTCCACCCTACCATCTTAGCCTCCAGGTAATCTTTTCCAATGTCTTCTATATATTCACAAATGTGGACTGTAACATAAAAAGTATCACACTCTGTATATTGTTCTACAACTTTATTTTCTTTCTTTCTTTTTTTTTAATGTTTATTTTTTTTTGAGAGAGAGACAGAGTGTGAGTGGGGTAGGAGCAGAGGGAGAGGGAGACACAGAATCAGAAACAGGCTCCAGGCTTTGAGCTGTCAGCACAGAGCCTGATGCAGGGCTTGAACTGAAGAACCATGAGATCATGACCTGAGCTGAAGTCCTACCGACAGGGCCACCCAGGTGCCCCTACAGCTTTATTTTCTTCATGTAACAATATCTTAGAGCTCTATCCATGTTGATACATATAGATCTGTCTCTTTCCTTTTAATGGCTTCATGATGTTCCACACTAGGAAAATACTTCTTTTATTTTACTATTTCCCTATGAATGTATATTTAGGCTGTCTCCAATTTTTCGCCATAAGAAACACTCTTCCAGAGTATTCTTGTACAAGCCTCCTTGAGTATTTTACACAATCACTTCTCTGGGAGAATAATTGTTGGTCACTAGGGTGTACATTTTTATTTTTAATACACATGACTGGTGCTTCTCCAAGATGGCTGTGTCAACGTATCGTTCCACCTGCAGTTTAATAGCGTGCTTGTCACGTTTTCTTGTTGTCTTAATTTTCATTTCCCTGATAAGTAATGAGATTGAGTACTATTTCATAGGTATAATGGTCATTTTTATATCTTCTTTTGTGACTTGCCTGTTTAGATCTTTTGTCCATTCATCTGTTGAGTTACTTTGTCATTTTTATATGGATTCATAGTTTATTTTCTATTCTGAACAGTAATCCTTTCCTGTTGGACTGCAAATAGTTTTTCATAGTCTGTTGCTCATTTTAGAACTGCTTGTGATGTCTTTTCTAGTACAGAAATTTTAAAATATGATATAATCAAAGTGATCGTTCTTGTTCATTACTGCTTTTGCTTTTGATGTCTTTTTAAAGAAGCCCTCCCTAACCCCACAAGACATAACTACATTATGCTAACTTTGCATTTAATTGTTCTGTGCTAATGATCTATTTGTTTTTCATGTTTCATTAACCACAGAGCTTAATTGTAAAGTGACTTATTTAGAAGCTATCCACACTGTAGAGTTTCATACTGTAGGAAAGGTGAAATTGGCCAGATTGTCCTTTGTGCCTTTGTCTTTTTGTACCTCAGAGGAATCTTTGCATAGAAGGAGGCTGTCTAATGTAGTTACCGGGAGCTAACAAGTTGCTAAACTCCTGGAATCTAACCTCTCTTGCTCGCATTTTAGCTTTGACAAGAGCACCCCATTAAAAGGGGCTGTGAACTAATGGCATCTGGGTTAGAACTGAAATGCATTTATCCAGAGAAGGACTGTTTTGCATTGTATTTAGGATACATTGTGGATCCTACATTGCATGCAAATTCGGGTCTGAGTAGATTTTTGTGAGGGGCCTGACAATCCAAACTTCCATTATAGCCATACTCTGAAAAAATAAATCCAAGTTGCAAAAACAGATGTGAACCTTTGGATATAATTCTTAGTCCTAAATTCACTTACAGCTTTCCTAAGGCATAATCATAAGCAGAAACTGTGCATTATAATGGCAAAATAAAACAAAAACAAAAACAAAACAGTGCCTGACTCTAGAAATCACTTTACTTTACAGTTAGCAAAAGGTAAAATAATAACGTAAATTTTTTAAATGCTCTAGAATTTTTATTCTGAAAATGAACTGCTTATAAAAATAAGAGTAGAGTCACTGCTACTTACAAACCCTCACTTGCCCCTTCCCCGTAAGAGTCTAAAGGCAGGCCATGTCTTTTTTATTTTTGGATCCCTAGATCTAGCTCAGTAACTTGTACATAGTAGAGCCCCCACCCCAAATATATATTTATGTATAGATGTATGTATATATTATAGATAGAGAATTATTCACTTTAAGGGAAAGTCATATTTTATTTTATTGGCCCTTTCTCTTTGTTTTGTTGACCCAACTTGGTTACCAATTTTATTTACCACACTTAACTCTCCAGGTGACTTTTAATTATTTCCAAAATCTACTCTCAGAAAAATAAGATTTTATTTCATTTAGGATCTTCAAAAAATGTACTCTAGACTCTAGGCCAGGAGTCCTTGTTCATGTATGCCGGTGTGCTGGTGAAGCCTATGGATCCCTCCTCAGAAAAATGTTTGAAATTATATAAAATAAAATATAGAGGATTACAAAAGAAACCAATTATATTGAAAAAGTTGCCAAAATATTATAAAGATCAAATTTGTAATGGTAATATGTAAGCTTGCTTGTTAATGCATTTATTAAGATTTAGTGGTAGGACCAATAACTACTGTACTAGGGATACATACAAAACATATTTTGAGATATCTGCACTAACTAATGCAATACAAAAGTATCTGTGATTTGTATTTTTGGCCAAGTCACAGGTATTGTGTTAACAGTACTGTGGCTTGTTGCCTATATTCATATTTAAATAAGATGGTGAATTTCAATTTGAAGTTAATGCCAGTAAAGATGTAATTTATTTCTCTGATCTAAGCCTGATTCTTATCCATGGATAGAACCCCTGTTATGGTGGTAATTCCAAAAAAAAAAAAAATCTCCCAAAAACATTTTGATCAACAAGTGGAATAATTATAGGCCTCCCAAGGTGATCTGCTTAGAATGGGAAAATAGTCATTTTATTCACTCAAAAATATTTAAGTACCTACCTTGTCTCATATAGGCTTGATTCCTGCTCTAATAGGTCACAATTTAGTGCAGAATGTAGATGCTCTGTTTATTTGAAAAAATAAATATAACAACTTAGGTCTCTGTTCTCAAGGCTTTGTTTTGTTTTGTTTTGTTTTGCTTTTGAAAAATTTTTTTAATGTTTAATTTTGGAGACAGAGAGACAGAGTGCAAGCAGGGGAGGGGCAGAGAGGAAGACACAGAATCTGAAGCAGGCTCCAGGCTCTGAGCTGTCAGCACAGAGCCCGATATGGGGCTCGAACCCACAAAGCACAAGATCATGACCTTGGCTGAAGTTGGAAGCCCAACCGACTGAGCCACCCAGGCACCCCTAAAGGCTTTGTTTTATAAGTTTGCTGTTGTTGGAATTTGCTCTTTATTTCCATCACTTAAATTAATCTATGTTGCTTCTCTTGTGTTAATGCCTCATTTAAATTATAAAAACTTCCATCCTGAAGGTTTTTGTATTTTTGTTGGAAACATTTTGTCATTATTAAAGGGAAAAAGTGACTGTTTTTGAAGAATATCACTAGTAGCCATTCCTACTGTCCTGAAACCCAACATCTAATTATTTTTAGTTACCAGTTATAATCTGTGGCTATTATGATGTGCACTACTTATCCAGATTAGAAAACTCTAGAGGCACCTTGGTGGCTCAGTGGTTAATTGTCTGACTTTGGCTCAGGTAACCATCTCACAGTTTTGAGTTTGAGCCCAGCATTGGGCTCTGTGCTGACAGCTTGGAGCCTGAATCCTGCCTCAGATTCTGTGTCTCCTTCTCTCTCTGCACCTCCCTCCCACTCATGCTCTCTCTCTCAAAAATAAATAAACATTTAAAAAATTAAAAAAAAAAAAAGAAAACTCTAAAACAAAGACAATGAAATAATTTACTAATCTTTGTGAACTATAATTATAAAGTGTTTTCAAAATAAAAATTGAAGAAAATGACTTTCATTCCTGTACTTACAACCATCTATTTTTTTTTAATCTTTTAAAGTACACAAAAGTTATTGTTGTCTCCTATAGACAAAAAGTAGGAATGATTGATACATTTATTCCTATTTTTTTGTCTACAGGAAACAACTTTTGTGAGGAGTAGTCATATGTGATTGGGAAATTAATAGTACGTGAATTTTAAAATGTCAGCCCGAGCCAAGCTGGACTTCTGTGAAATTCTAGATCCTTTGGAAGATCTAGATCCCCTGAAGGATCTAGAATTGTTTGGTTGACTCCTCAGCACTTGCTATAATTTTACCCCTCCAGGGCACCAAGATGAGGGATATGGCAAGCACCTGGTCACATCACACATTTCTCTCTCTGTGCCTTTCAATGTCTGCTAGAGTCAGTCTAAAGGTGCAATCCTGAGCACTTAATCAGATTTCTGGTTCAGAAAACACAGAAGTTATGGTGGTTTTGGGGAAAAAAAAAGTTCTGAGACACTGTTAGGACTTATAAGCCCTTAAATAAAATTTCAGTGATACAGGCTCAAGGCACAGAATTACTCATCTTCATAACAGCACTGCTCCAAAGCAACCCTGCTACCATCCAACAGTTAGGACATTCATTCAATCCTATCAGCAGTCTCAGAATGGATTCTAAGCCAACTAAAACTTAACATTTCCCTTCAAAGCATTCTGGAGAGCTGTGCTCATAACTGAATATGAGTTACTTTTCAGCCATTGAGCCAATACTTTCTGTTTTCCAAGAAAGTGGGGTTCTCCTGTCGCCAGGGCCATCTAGGCATTTGTTGCAACATGTCTACGAGTGACTCCTAGCTTTTCAGCTCCTAGATGCTTCCAAGGCCCCATTGAGTCCTCAGTGAAATTCCAGAAAGCAGCTGGTAGAAAAGGTCTCCATAGTTTGGACATAGATGGCTGGCTTGCATTCAACAGACCCTGGTGTTTTATGCTTTCCATGAGTCCAAGGGAGCCTTGATAACCAGTAATCCACTAATTCTTCCTGTGGATATTTCTTAAACACTTACTGTGTGCTTGGTGCTATGGGCATACCACATCAAATAAGCCACGGCCTCTGCCTTTAAGTGCATTACAGCTGAACCATGACCTGTCACCACTCAGTGCAGACACCAACCTCTGAGACTGAAGTCAACCCCTTAACATAACACAACTCTGATGCCTGCTGGCTCAACAGAAGCTGGAGGAAAGAGAAGGAGGCAGTTGTAAGAAAAAAGTATACTTTCCTAAACGAAGTATGTTGTGCAATACCAGCGGCTGCACTAAAGCTGATTTTGAAAGTTTTGGTTTTCTTATTACTATGAGAGGATTTACTTTTATTTCTCATTAGCCCAGTTGAAAAAAAATAGCAACAGAAAAGTTCCCTTGACTTAACTGAATGTTATATACTGTGATATAAACAGTGTGTGTGTGTGTGTGTGTGTGTGTGTGTGTGTGTGTGTGTGTAATTGTTATTTCAAGAAGGAATGGAATGATTAAAGTCTTGATTTAGAGTCATTCAGATGATCACGAAATTCTAGGGTGGGGGAAGGGGGTGGGAGAAAATACATAGTTCAATACCTTACAAAAATAAATACTTGCCAGCTGTGTATTTAGTAAGAGCCTAGGGGCAATGCCAAATGAAACAAATAATATAGGATGGCAACATGTACTCTAATGAAAACCACCATTCCAGAAAATTAGAAGACCCTGAATGGTGTTAAAATCACAAAGAAAAGAATTTCCAACATTTGACCTCATTTCCAAAATGAAAGCCTACCTGCATGATGTGTGTAAAGAATGTTATTCTCCAGTGTTGGAGAGACCTGGATTTGAATCTCAACTATGGCACGTGCCCATGGCCTTAGGCAAATTACTTAACCTGTGTTTTGGGTTCCTCAAATGTAAAATGGGCCTAAAAATACCTACCTCTTAGGATTATATATGTATATAAATATTCAATGAGGTAATATATATATAAATTTCTTGACAGGAAGTAGGTATATAAAAAATGGTAATGCTCCTCCCCACCCCATTCACTCTACCAAAACATGCAGAAGTTGGGCTTTTAAGGGTTTTTTGGCAGGGGGGTGGTGTTGTTTTAAGGAAATAACTCTTGAAGCTTAGCAGTTCTGTTTAGGAGATAATGATTAGCAGTGCATGATCACCATTTAATTCATAACGACATTTCACACAGAGTTCTCATATACACTCAGTGATTGCCATCTACCTTTTGGAGAACTCATCAAAAATTCTACCAGGTTTCAGTCGAAGAGTTAGTAACAATGACCATATCAGAAAAGTTCATTTTCTGTAAAGGAGAAGTGTTTTGCCTTTTTAAAAATGTATATAATTTTTAAAAGCAAAGCTAGATATTACAAAAGCAAAAAATTCGATCAAGGACCATTAAGACATCCATTTTAAGTAACTACTGACTACTTACGATCTACACTATTCCTGACACTGTTCTAAGCTCCAGGTATTGAGACATTGGATAAGGACCTACCCTAATGAAGTTTACACTCGAGTGACTTAAAATTTCCTTTGATGTCTTTTAACACTGGATACTGATAGCCCTTTATGATGAAGCCAATGACTCTGAAGCAAAAAGGAATCAGCACTGGGAAGGGGAAATCCATGCATAATAAGAATAATCTGATTCCCTTGAGCCCAGATTTCTAGTTCCAGTGGGTCAATTTTATAATGAAGAGGGCTTTTTGAAATGCATTGAGTTATTCTAAATCCCAAGCAAATATTCAGCTGTCAGAATAATAACAAGAAGTTCCACTGCTTTAGTATCAGCATTCTTTTCCATATGGAACCAATTTCTTAAAATATCCTCAAGAATATACCGGGAGACTCACTTGTATGTCACCTATAGCTTGAAAGCAAACTGTAATATAATGATTTAGAATTTTCAACCTGGTCAAGGAGATTAGCATTCTTTTTTTTTTAATTTTTTTTAACTTTTATTCATTTTTGAGAGACAGAGCATGAGCAGAGAAGGGGCAGAGAGAGGGAGGCACAGAATCTGAAGCAGGCTCCAGGCTCTGAGCGGTCAGAACAGAGCCCGACACGGGGCTTGAACTCATGAACTGTGAGATCATGACCTGAGCCGAAGTCAGACGCTCAACCAACTGAGCCACCCAGGTGCCCCAAGGGGATTAACATTCTAATCCCAGCTCCCCACAAACCTCAAACCCTAGATTCAGTTCCGTGTTCATTCACAGACTTGGGAACTTCTCTAG
The DNA here is from genome assembly GCF_046562875.1 of Panthera onca. Taxonomy (NCBI): domain Eukaryota; kingdom Metazoa; phylum Chordata; class Mammalia; order Carnivora; family Felidae; genus Panthera; species Panthera onca. Next base: position 114,893,077 of record NC_138339.1, read on the forward strand.
AGCTGGGCTTCCTCTTCTATAAAATGAGAAGGACAGTGGTACCTGTTAACGTTGGTCAACTGCTATAGCAATTAACTCAAAAATTCAGTGGCCTAATACAGTAAAATCTTACTTCTTTTTTTTTTTTAAGTTTACTTATTTATTTTGAGAGGGAGAGAGAGAGAGAATGAGTGGACGGGCAGAGAGAGAGGGGAACAGAGGATACGAAGCATGCTCTGTGCTGACAGCAGAGAGGCCCTACCTGGGGCTCATGTGAGATCATGACCTGAGCCGAAGATGGGCGCTTAACCAACTGAGCCACTCAGTTGCCACAAAAGCTTATTTATTTAGAATCATAGTCCAATACTGGTCAACAAGGTAGGCTTATTCCCCCTCAACAGTCAGGGTCCTGGGCTTCATAATTAAATGTGGTTCTAGCATCTTTTTTAGCCTTGTCCTCTGCATTCGTTGAATGAGGAAAGAGAGAAGGTGTGGAAGACCACGTGGGTTTTGTTTTCTATGCAGGCCACCCCTTTTGTCCACATTGCAGTGATCAGGACTCAGTCTTATGGCCATATCCATCTGCTGGAAGGCTGGGGAATGTACCCAGTGTGGTGGCTTGGAGGGAGAGGAAATAGAGTTTGGTGAACACATAGCAGATTTCCCCATAGTACTTAGTTCAGAATGTTGTTTGGAGAATTAAGTGAAATAATATACATAAGAATTCATAAAGGTCTTTGGATCAATAAATATTAGACTCATATCTTTATTTATCTGCAGAGATGACTATAAAAAGAACTTTAAAGATGCCCATACCCTTTATCTCCTTTACCAGTCATCTTAATCTAGAGTCATTTTAGATATATTTTGTGTAATTGAGAGGTGTGGAGAAGGAGAAGAGGCCATCTTTTCACAGTACACTCCCAAATAATACTGGTTCCTCTTGGTTACCATTTCCAAGCATAAGCTCATTTTATTATTAAATGATGACTAAAGTGTGTGACCTTAAACTCTAAAAGAAGTTGGGATTCACCATATAGGTTCATCCAAGCTACCAGAGTGGTTTCTTCTAAACAATGTAGGTCAGATCATGTCAACATTGGTTTAAAACCCTTCAGTGTCTTTGCAGTGACTTTAGAATAAACTGTGAATGCTTTATTCAGAGTTGGTATCCCCAACCCATATTCCCAGGATCAGCGTTGCCTCCCCCTCCAGACTCATCTCACATGGATATCTCTCCCACTCCATTCCTTCTTTTATTCAACAGCTATTTATCTAGTCTCTGTTGTAGCCACTGGAGATATTGCAGTAAAATTCCTTGTAGTGGGATATGGCAGGTTAGCGTGACCCCAGTTACAAGTGGTTGCCTCTGTGGCTTGGTGCTTGCTGTTCTGTTTTCCCCAGCCTAGCTCATAGAGGCCCATGTAGAATAGTCACTAACTCCACAATTACTCTCTCACAGTACCCCATTTGCAGTCTTGATAGCATTGCACAATCTGGAAAATCCTTTTGCTCATTTGCATTTGTTATCTGTCTTCCTCTACTACACTGCAATTCCCATGAGGGCAAGGATCTTCTTTATCTAATTCACTACAGTATCTTCAACACTTATTTTCCTGGCAAAAAGCAGAAACTCAGTAAATATCTGTTGATTGAATGGCTTAAGGAATGAATGAACTGACAGGCAGCAACCAACTTATGTGGTGATGGCCCTTGGCCTGAGGAGACAATGTGAGTTCCATTTTCCTTCCTGATAGCCTCTGCTCACCTCTCCCCTTTCTGACTGTGGTTTTATAGGGAATGACACCACTTCACTGGGCAGCTTTCCACAACCGGCCTCAACACACCCAAATGCTGCTGAAGAAAGGAGCAGACCCCACTCTTGTGGATAAAGACTTTAAAACAGCTTTGCACTGGGCAGTCCAGGTGAGAAATTGGCCAGCAAACTTGTCTCAAGTTTAGATGGTGTGAAGCAATGTTAACAGTTCTCTGAGTATGTCAGAACTGAAAGATGGAATTATCAAAGGCACAGCCACTGCAGTGATATGGAGGTTATTAGTGTGCTAGAGCAAGTAAGATTTTCTGCACTCCTCCCATCCCTCATATCCAGAGGGGCAACAGCAAACCTGTCCATTTGGAAGATGTGAGTGCATCACTTGTGGAGAAGAAACCACGCCAAGATACATAGGAGGAAGACAGCCTGCTTTGGATGTTATATACAGACACACACACACACACACACACACACACACGCACACACACACATGCACACATACATGTAAACAGACACATAACACTTCTCTCCCTTGCTCTCTTGCTCTCTCCATCCACATGCTTGCTTAGTAGCTCACAGCACACCAGGAAAAACCTTCAAAGATATACTAGGAAAATCTCTTCAAAGTCTTTGAACCATAACTCTCTTCTTCCTTCCAAATCCTCCAAAGCAGAGTTATTCCAGATGACCCTGAATTCTGTCCTGAGCAATGAAAATCATGCCTTATAATGCTACCTCATGATCACAAAAGGCAGTCTATATCAGTACACATGACTGAAGAAATCAGAATAGGCCCAAGAAATCTATAGCCCAATGAGGGGGAAAGTGAGACTAAGGTGAAAGAATGATCATGGCTAACATTTATTGACGTGCTTTCTATTTGCAAGAGGAATGATCAACTAAGAGTCATTTCCTCCATCCTTCAGAGGAGAGCAGTAGTATGCATCATTTTAACAAACTTGCTAGCCTTTTCTGTCTTATGATACCCAAGCATAGACACCTCCACTGTTTATCTTCACCAGCTCAATAAGGCACTCTTGCCATACTGCTGCCAGGATCCTTGTAAGAGGAGTTTCTGCCTGCTTTGATGGTGGTTACATTCAGTTGTTTCACATGCCAAGCATACCAGAGATGGGCACCTGGCACTTTCAGGCCTGAGGGAAGAGACAAACAGAAGTGATTTGGAAACTGCTCTGGTTTTGTCCCTCCAACCCTGGCTTCAGTTACTCTGTACCAGCACCAGCCCTGGGCAAAACTGTGAAGTGAGCAAAACTTATTTTGTCATCCCCACCTGCCTGTAGCATCCACCTACATACTTTCAGTATCTAATCTCCCACCCTGACCCCCGGGGTGCTGTCCTCTGGTTGGGCAACCATGTGTGCTGATGCTCAGCTGATGTGAAAGTGGTATCCAAATCAAGCATTTCCTGTATTCATCCTCATCATACTTGAGTTTTAATCCCACAGATTTCTGATGGGGTTCAAATCTCTGCTCCCACTTCCTCCACCCCACCCCCAATTTAGAGTTGCTGCTCTAGTCCTGCACGTGCAATGGAATCATCAGCAATGCTTGTAAAATTATAGGTCCCCAGACCCCCCCTTCACATCTTCTAATTTGGACTCTTCAGGGGTGGGAACCCTTGCTCTCACCCTCTAAGAGGCAGTTTGGCAAAATGAAAAGTCAGAAAATCTGTTTGTATTGACAGACATGGTTTTGATCTGAGGAAAATCACCAATACCTTCTTGGTTTAACTATCAGTGTATCTTTGGGGTATGAATGAGATTGTGCATATGACAGCACTATGTAATGTGCTAGGTAATTGGAATAGATAACCATTTTTATTATGGTTCCTGATTTCTTCCACAACAGCTTAGTTATCATACCCACATCATCATATTCTTTCTCCCTACTAGATGATATAGCTTTTAACCTGCTACATTGATTGCAGTCCTGTCTGCACTTTAAAATCATCTGAAGAGCTTTTAAGCAATATTGGATACCCAAGCCCCACATCCTTAGATTTTCAGTCAGTTTTTCTGGAGTAGAGCCCAGGCATCCATATTTTTTAAAGCTTTGCTTCATCCCAGCAGACTGCAATATGCACGTAGGGTTGAAAACTGATGAGGGAGCATAAGGTAAGCTGACACCTCACAAACCCCCTCTCCTCCCCCCACCCCCACAGGTGGAATATGTGTGATATTCCTCAGGCACTGCTGGCTGACCAAGAACAAAGGAAAGGACTGAGAACAAATGGTTGAACTGATAGAGATCAAAGGACCTGAGTCTCCATCAGTTTACAAATATCTTAGTAAATTACAAGAAGAAAGGCAATCTTATCAGTAGCCTAATCTCCAGGAACTCCCTATTATTATTGATAATGATTTGCTAGAGGGAAAAACAACCTTAGCCTGACAATAGCTAAGGCTTCAGTAATCTGTGAGTCTTCTTTAGCACATGGAAATCCCTTTAAGAAACTTCCTCTTGACTTTATCTCCCCCAACTCCAGAGCATATAACCAGTCACTCTTCACAACCCCAGTGCAGCTCTTTATGCCCACAGGTCCTGTCCCGGTGCTTTAATAACTTTTTTGCACCAAAGACATCTCAGGAATTCTGGTCGGCTCCAGACCCCCATCACTCCAAAACCCCATCAAAAACACTATGATAAATGAATTCATATTAATGGGTACTAAAACCTTAGCTACTCCTACATAAGATATTTGCATTTTTGACCATGATTTTATATAAGCATATCGTGTCACTCATTTATTGACTCAACTGCTTAATATATATTTCTTGAGCACATACCGTGTATCTGGCATTGGGTGTAAAAAGATTAACAAGGCAGGTTCCTTCTAAAACCCTTACAATTGTATGAAATATGCTATGTGTGAGTGTGAGCGTATGTTAGCACACTTTTTTCTGAGGAAGGCATCCATGACTTTCTTCACTTCCTCAGTGAGGATCAGTAACTACCCCCCAAAAGGTTAAGAATCACAGTTGTGGGAAAACCGTGCACCCTCTGTCTCCTTGTGGTTAGCAGTGGAATTCAGAAGTGGTGCGTCCTGGCCTTTACTCTGCAAAGAAGGCTAAGGGTAATTCCAAATGTCAGCTGAAACCACGATGACACTTGCCTGCTTTAGACTTCTTGTTAATTTATAGTACAGGACCAGCATTGTGCTCCATTTACAGTTTTTCCACATGAATGAGTCTATTTCCCTTTGTCATTTATTCCTTTCCCTGAACTTCCTGCTCTTCTCTTGGACCACATGAGACCACATTTAAAGCTATAGCACTCTGAAATAATAAAGCCTCTGTATTCGACCCAGATTAACCAAGGCAGGAAAGATTGGAAACATTAGGTCCGTGAAGTGATCTGGAATTGGGCTTCTGCCCCATCTCTAAGGTCTCTTGGTAACTGGTGGTGCCCTCCTGTGGGCCCACTGCCCTCATTCGCCCCTCCTGTCTTCCCAGGAGACCCTGGTGCTTGCCTCTGTCTTGGTTAGCACTGAGCAGAGCCCTGACCCCATCCAGTCTCTCTTGATGGCATCTCAGTCCCTTCAGAGCATGTGAGGACACCGATTTATCAGGAGTCCACACGGGTGTCTCTCCTCCACAAGGCAGAAATTCAGTTCCCAGTCTTTTTCTCACTCTGTTCCTCAGAAAGCCTGTCGCTTCAGCTATCATTCCCATCAGAACATTCTCACCAGTTTCAGTATTTGTATTTCTACTTTCAGCCCTTTTTTTCTCCATTCTGTTCTCACATTGCCACCAAGTGCTCTTTCTACAAATCCCAAAGGAATGTATGAATACAATTGTTATCCCACCAAAACAGTTATGGCCCCTGTTGGTCCTTGGCTTAAAAACCTTCAGTGAGTTCCATCTGACATCTCTCTTGAACTCTAGACTCATATTTCTAGCTCTCCTGGGCCTCTCTACATCATTTCCCAGACACTTCAAACTGGTCATGTCCAAACTTAACCCGTGATCTCTCCTTCCTGCCACACTCCCATCTTCCTGGTAGCCCAAGCCAAAAGGCCTCTGCATGGTCCATGAACCCTCCTTTCTTATCTCCCTTCACTGTCCCTTCATTATCAAGACTCCTCAATTCTACCTCCTCCGTTCCCACATCTCTGTTACCTACTTTCTATCCCCACTGTATAGGTCATGGTTGTACCAGGAAACAGCCCATTTGCATGGGATAAATCTGGTAGGGAGTCATGAAGAGGCTATTTCCATACCACAGTACGTTGCCATTAGGGCATCTGGGCCTAAGAGGGCATGGAAGGGAGCGGTTACTAAGACAGAAAAAGCTAGAGCTGTAGGAGAGGTCCCAGGACAGTACAGGTAGCCTTTGATGGAATGAACAAACTGTGGCCTGGCAGGGAGAGAACTGAATGATAAACACCTCAGTCTCTGTCCTCCTACACCCATCTCCTGTCAGTGCCACTCATTGGCCAAACCCAACAGGAAAACAAAGGAGTCCATTTGATGCAATTCATACAGGCTAAAAAGTAAAGAGCAGGATGGAAAAAGTTTGGAGGGTAAGCCTGGAAGAGCAAGTAGAGACAATTTCGTACACCTGCCATCACTTCCTTAGCTCAGGTTTCTACCATCTTTCACCTGAACAGTTTCAGTATTTGTATTCCTACTTTCAGCCCTTTTCTTCTCCATTCTGTTCTCACATTGCCACCAAGTGCTCTTTCAACAAATGCCAAAGGAATGTATGAATACAACTGTTATCCCACCAAAACAGTTATGGTCACTGTTGGTCTTTGGCTTAAAAACCTTCAAAGAGTTCCATTTTTTGGTGCAGAACAAACTCCCTGGGCTAACACCTACTGTTGTGAGCAATCACTCCCCACCCCCTACCCACTCCCAGAGATTCATTCTGTCTCCACCTTAATCACGTTCTTCTCTTTTGGTGAAATCCTTCTTGCACTCCCCACATCATCCCTTCCACTTGAAGAATTTCTACATATTCTTTCTTATTCCTGAAGGCCTAACTAAATGCCACCTTCTTTATTAAGCTCCCTTCCAGAATTGTTCCCTCCAAGTTGCACATTTAGTGCTTTCTTAAACATCTAGGACTGGTGGCGTAGGCAATGGGATGCCTGATTCTTTCCTTCTAGACTGTGTGCTTAAAGGTATTGTGCCTTATTCAGGTAGATGTGTCTCAAGACCCAGAACAGATCTTTGTGAATCTTAGGTCCTCCAAGAGGTTTCACTGAATTCTGTCCAATAAACTTACCCATCTCAAATCAATGAGATTAATGGCTTATTGGGTTCTTTCTTTAGAATACCATTTGTTACCTTAACTGAGTCTTGCAGGAATGTACAAGTCTTAATACCAGGGAGGTTTTTCTAATCGTAGGATTTCTAGCATAGATATGATGGCTGGTCAGTGAAGGTGGCAAGTATCTACTGTCCCTCAAATCTTGCCACTAGCTCCCTCCTCTGCTTACTAGAAAATGTGTTTATTTGGAATCTTCCTCAGAATTACTTTTCTTTCAGTGCATTTTTCAAGGGAGGGTAGAAAGAAAAGAATTATGATAATAAAAAACAACTATTTCATGTTTGTTCATTCAGTATGTAGTTATGTGGTTAAGGAAATTAAATACACACACACACACACACACCCTAATAGCTCTTTAATATAACCTTTAAGCCTCTAGTGCTTGAGACTGGTTTGGTCCAGTTGGTCCAATATGGAATCCTCCTCCTTCCTGTAGTGAAGACCTGTGGTCAGCCTTCTGGATTGAATCAAAGTCTTATAAATATACTTTTACCCTAAATATATTCAGAATAACAATGGATAAGTGTCATATACCAGTGGGGTCTAATTCCTAAGGTGAGAGAATCTCAGCGCTGCAAGGGACCAAAGTAAATCATGTAATCCCACTATTCAATTCACGGGTAAAGAAACCAGTGCACAAGGAGGTTGTCATTTGACCAGATACACCCAGTGCCCACGTAGGCACCCAGGCCATATGACTCCCGGGAAGACTACAAAGCCACTAAGCCCAAAGTAAGCAAAGAAAATATTTGCAAAATCCATCATTCTGGGAGCAAAGGCCAACCTGCTTAGGAAACTGAAGTCTTGAAGGGCAACCTAAGTTTAAGTGGCCACATGTGTCAGCTCCCCAGTGCTTGGTTATAGTGAGGAAGGGATGCAGTAAAAGGAGAAAATAACAGGGACTCACCTAGGAGTGAACACAAGTGAAATAGTAAAAGAAAGAAGACAATGAGGAGAAGACAGAGAAGCTAAAAAGGATGGGTATTCTGTTTGGCTTTGCTTGTAGCTTGTAAGGCTTGTTTTACTCATTTATTTATTTGTTGCTCAGTAAATATTTATTGAGTATTACTCTCTGCTAGGCTTCATTTCAGCAGAAAGATCCCTAGTCATAACATTTAGCAAGGACAGGGTAGAGATATCCTGGAGGCCTTCATCTTATCAGACAAAAGTGGGATTTAACCCCTTTCTACACATTAGCAGAGCAAGAAAGGAGTTTTGTTTTTTGTTTTTTGTTTGTTTCTTTGCTTCCTATACTATAGTAGTTTGTTTTCCTATAGTTTTTTGGTGTGTGTGTTTTGTGTTTTGTGTTTGTTTGTTTGTTTGTTTTCCAAAGTATCAGAAAACCTATGAAATGAAGTAGTTCAGCAGCTGAGGGTCACCATGCCTCATGCCCCATCCCTCCAATTTCTGTCTTGTACTAGCTCTCCAGGAGAGTTAGCCCCAGGCTTTGGGGTATAGTGGCCTCTGGAGTCAGGCCAAGCAGTAAAGCCTGGGTCCAAAGGGCTAACCATGAAGATAGTTCCAGACTTTGAGCTAGGCTGTTAGGCACCTTTTTTTTTTTTTTTTTTTTAATCTGGTTAGCCCTAGACTCTCAACTCTCAAATGTTCACCTCATGTAGATGAGTAGATCTTTCCTTGGAGCTTCATTCTCAGCCTGACATATCTGGCTCTAGCTTAACTGATGGGCTAGTTCTTCTCACCTTTAAGAGGGCTGTATGATCTACAACCCTAGCGATGATTTATCTAATCACCATCATGGGATAAGTGATGCAAATATGCCACTGCTTCCAAAAGAAGGAAGGTGGTTGGAGTGCCCTCCAAGAAGAAGCCACCATAGAGCTTATTCCCCAGACATGTGGTAATAAAAACTAGTCCAAAATCTTCCACAAAGACTCTTTGGAAGGTCACCTAGAATAAAAAAGGTCTACAGTAAGAATATTGTAATGTTTTTTAGCCATCTGCCTATAGCAAAATTCTTTTTTTAATGTTTATTTATTTTTGAGAGAGAGAGAGAGAGACAGACAGACAGACAGACAGATATCTCTGGATATAGCATCAGACTCCAAAGGTTAAGTGTTCAGTCCCACAAGGCTGCCCCTCAGATGCCAATCTCAAGCCCCAGACTGTTACCTGTGCCTCTGATGTACCAGCTAAAGACTGGAAGTTCCACTGACCTCCTCAGATTTGATTAATTTTCTAGAGCAGCTCACAGAACTCAGGGAAACACTAACATTTACCATTTTATTAAAGGATGTGATAAAGCATAGGAGTCAATAGCCAGTTGAAGGGATACATAGGGTAAGGTCCAAAAGAAAGGAACTTCTATCCTCATGGACCTTGAGGCCTGGCTTGGTAGCACATGGAAGCCTTCTGGTTCCCCAAGCATGGAAGCTCTGAAAAAGAACTAAAAAAGTTTTTGAGGCATTATTACATTGTCATGATTTAACTAAGTTGTGGGCTGTCAGCTGATTCTACTTCTAGCCCCTCTCCCCTCTCTGGAGGTTTTAGGGTGGGGATAATGGCAGTTCCAACCCTCTAATCACATGGTTGGTCCTCTTGGCTATCAGCCCCACCCTTGGGTGGGGTCAAAAAGTCACCTTCATTAATAACAAGACACTCATTTCACCTTTATCGTTCTGAAGCATTTTCAGGAATCTGAGAAATATATTTTGGTTATCTGAATGACTATATATACATTTCTTATAAATAATTATATCACACAAAGCCTCTTATGAACCCTCTCTCACGAGGTGTAAAGTGAAAATGACTAGCACTTGGTAGTTCCCAGCAGTTTTCAGAGCACATGAAGGCAACTGTATGGATTATCCATGGACAGAAACAAAACAAATACAACAGAAAACAAATAAATCCACAGTCCACATCTGGCCACTCAATGCAGAATTCCAGAGCTCCATAAGAATAGGATCTGTACAGTTTGTTACTTCCCCTGTTTAATGAAAGGAATCCCACTCTCCATTCTTCCTGAGGGCTCTTCTAAGCACCACCCCATTCCTTCTATCCTGGTGCTCCTTGGTCATTGTAACCCTCTCTGGCCTCCCAGGCCTGGAGCCTACCATTGGCTGACATGGCCAGCTTGCCAAGAAGGAAATGCTGTCACCAGGAAACCACTGAGCCTGAGGCCCCAGCTCATAGACTAGTGCTCTCTTGAGCCCCTCAAATTCCTGTGGGGGTGCACCATGGCAACCCTCTGAGCAAAGGCTTTAAAAGCACCTCATGTTTCACTTTGTGAAAGGTCTCATTTGGCCAGGCACACATCATTGCTTCTGACATTGCAGTCTAAGCAGGCATTTTTACTTCTGTTTCCCCAGTATGAACATGAAGGATCAGATAAACAGACCGTTCCTTTTCTCAGGGACAGAATGGTGTAGTGGTGAAGTGCAAGGGCTCTGCAGACAGGCTGTCCATCCTGGCCATGTCCCTTCTTGACTGTCACCCTGGCCAAGTTACTTGATTCCCACATGCCTCCATATTCTGCTCTACAATATGGGGATCATAGGAGTACCTACTTCACAGGGTTCTTACCAGGATTAAATAAGCTGGCATGTGACAATGCTTAGAACAGTGCCAGGCACACAAAGTCTACACAAAGTAAAAGTAGCTATCACCCTTATTCCTGGGAGCACCTTCTTCTTAAAGAAAAGGAAATACTGGGGCGCCTGGGTGGCTCAGTCGGTTAAGCGTCCGACTTCAGCTCAGGTCACGATCTCGCGGTCCGTGAGTTCGAGCCCCGTGTCCGGCTCTGGGCTGATGGCTCAGAGCCTGGAGCCTGCTTCCGATTCTGTGTCTCCCTCTGTCTCTGCCCCTCCCCCGTTCATGCTCTGTCTCTCTCTGTCTCAAAAAAAAAAAAAAAAAAAAAAAAAAACGTTAAGAAAAGGAAATACAGTGACAATGTTGTAGAAGTGAGATATCTAGGTATAGAGGCAAAGGCCTTGCCTGGAAAATTCAGGATAGAAGATATTTTGGAGGAAAAGGATAAGGTTGGAGTTCTCATCTAGAGAAGCTGTGTGACACTTCAGTCCTCAGGGGCACTGCTGACTGGGCCTGCCTGGTCAGGGTCCAGAATAGGCTGGTGCAGAGTCCTGGGAAGCAACACAATTTCAGTGTGACTTCCAAAAATGACTGCTATGAGGGTCAGGCAAGGAGGGAGGAAGACACAGGGTGAGGAGATGGGTATTGTTTTTTCTATCTGTGCTTGACACTCCCCCTTTCACACAAAGAGAGAATTGTGACAGGGCACTTTGCCCTTTGAATCACCTTGGCAACCTGAATTCTTTTGCTGTTCCAGGAAATTATAAACAAAATAAATACATTGAACTGACGCTCTTTGCTTCTGTTTTCTCCCTCAAATGGTACTTTTTTAAAAGGTGTGCATGTTGGGGGTGGGGTGCTCTTGATTGTTTTAAATGTATTTTAGACTCCTTCAAAATATGTTTAAGTAACATCAGGTGAAGGAATCTTAGAAAAATTGATAAAGCAGGCACAGAAGCTTGGATGTGTTCAGTGTAAACAACTTCTGGTAACAGGCATGCCATAGAACTTCATCAATTGATCCAAATAATGTAAAAGTTGTTGTAGACAAAGGAAGGATGGAAGGAGCAAGAGGATATAAGAGGGAAGATGAGAGGAAGAGCAGGAAGAAGCTTAAGGGTAGGAACCACTTTATGGGCCTGTGACCAGTATAGCCAAAGCGGGTCCCATGCTCAAAAGAGATCCCTGTGCTTGGGGTATAATGCTCTGTGGCCACCATCTGAAAATTTTCATTAATTTTATCTTTAAATTTTTGTTTTGTAAGTGAAGTCAGAAAGGACAGTGGTACCATGGCTCACACAGTACTGCTTCCCCACCTCTCTAGGACAAACTCTCAGCCTCCTGGCAAGGGATCTGGACACAGACCTGAGGAGGGTCAGGATCAAGCATGTGCCAGGTTACAAGAGGAAGGCCCAGGCACCTGTGAGGGTTTGCTCTAGTAGTAAGACTCTCCAGCCCAAAGGAGCACAATAATAAATAGCAAATAAAAATCACTGTGCCATGTCAAGAAAGACACCAAGAAGAAAGGACTGAGCTTCTTTCCTGCCATATCAACAGGGGACTCCACATTTTCATTTTGCCCTGAGCCTCACACATTATGTATCTGGCCCTGGTTGCAGCATTTAATGCCCACTCAGCTCTCTTCCTGCACCTCAGAGTTGAGAGTTGTGAGGGCCCCTGGCCCTTGTCCTGCAAGAGGTTGTAGAACTCATGTCAGCTGCCCTCTCTCATACAGTGGAAGCACATTTCCAGGGTTCACAGTGTAATTGCCCATTGTGAGCCAGCAACAAGCTGAGTAATGGGAAATCCGGAGAGCCGAGAATGCAGAGACAAGGGAGGGAAAGGAAGAGGAAAGGTGAAATGAAGGAGTGCTGTTCCATGGAATTGTGAAAACTGACTCCAGCCGTGGGGTCAAATAAACAGGATAACACAGCGCGAAGAAGACCAACAGGAAATTTTACACGGAACAATGTATCAGGAGGTAGCCGTTGAACAGCATTTGAAGTATATCAAAACTGCAGCTTTTTAAAAATCCAACTCTGTTTCTTGCCCAGGTCTCTGACCCTAGCTTGTGGTCCAGCTCTGGGCTTCCAGAACTATACCTTGCTCCTCTATTTCCTTAACCTGCTCTTAATCCTCCTAGGGACCTCCATTCTACCCATAAGTCCTAGTGCATGGAGTTACAGGGTCTTTCTGTGGACTCAATCAGAAAATTAAAATGCTAATGAATTATTTGGATTGTTTTATAATCTTTCCAGAGATATCAGGAGAATCTGAAGGATTAGAGTTTCTATTGTATGATATAAAATGAGAATCTCTTTCATTGGCCAATGAAAATTTATTGTCATTTGAAACTGTAAACGCTCATGCAGTTTTTTTTTTCAGGTCAATGAAAGGTATTCAACACCAGTAATATGCACAGATTTTACTTACCTATTTGTGCAAGCTGAAGAGATATAGGACACTATCAAGGAAGAATTGGTAACTTTTAAGACTTGGACGGGCTACTTAAAAAAGTGTAGAATAGCCTCCTTTCAAAGATAGGATGAAAAGTTTATTATAGATCTACACAGAGATGGACCCAATTTAGATGGTTGCCTGAAGTTCTTTCTTTCTCATATTTGTTGATTTCTTATTGACTAACTACTTAATTATGATCCATTTACTTTCACCAAGGATTTTTGGATATTAAATTTCATGCAGTTTGTAGCAATCTGATCATTACTGGATCATCTTGGTCATCATTTTGCCACCAGCGAGTACTCATCCTGGTCATTTTGTTAACATTAAAATTCACTCTGGGGTACCTGGGTGGTTCAGTCAGTTAAGGTCCAGTCTCGGCCCAGGTCATGATCTCAGGGTTCATGGGTTTGAGCCCCTCATTGGGCTCTGTGCTGACAACGTGGAGCCTGCTTCGGATTCTCTGCCTCCCTCTCTGCCTCTCTTTTTCTCTCTCTCTCAAAAATAAATAAACATTAAAAAAATCATTGTTTAAAAATTTTTTTCACTTTTCTGGTTTCTCAGGGGCCAACCTCTGCCCTAGTTGGGGAAAAAAAAAACAAAAAATAGATTTGATGAACCAGTTGTTGTCTAGGTAGCCCCACCCCATGTCAGTCACACCTGTATTTAATTTAAGTCCTTGTTAGTTGGCTAATGATGGAAGACAATTTAGCTCTTATGGGAAACAAAAATCCTTCCAGTGACAAGAGGCAAGTGGGAGTTTGTTGGAGGATTTGTTAAAATGTGTTTACTCCCCTTTTTAGTTTTCCTTTCCTTTCTTTTTCTTTTTGCATTTTTTTCTTTGCATTTTATCTTAACATTCATAGACCGGGAAGAGCACTGGATGATACATAATGAGCTTCCTTTGACTCTCTCCTCCAGAGTGGAAATAGAATTCTGTGTTCCATCATCCTGAGCCACCACCAGGGTCCATCCATAATCAACTATGATGACGAGAGTGGGAAGACATGTGTGCACATTGCCGCAGCAGCAGGCTTCAGCGACATTATTAACGAACTGGCGAGAGTGCCTGAGTGCAACCTGCAGGCTCTGGATGTGGACGACAGGTATTGGTAGCAACTCAAAGTGTTGGGAACTAACAGCCATCTTCTCTTTATCTTAAAATAAAGAACATGGTTAAGGGGTTATCCTATATGACTATATCCTTGACTGCCGGTAATATTCACACATGTGCTTGTGACAATAAAAACTGCTCTATTTTAGTCAGGGCAGGAAAAATCATTGTTATGGAAAGAAATGCTGTGACTGTACAGTATTGTCAGACTTTCCACTTTTTGCTAAATGTTCTCAGAAGGCTTTCTGTATGTCAGCTTCCTGCTATATATGCACTTTTTATTTCTTAACAGTAAGTCTTATTTTTTTCATCATTCCTGGATTATGTCATAAAGTCTATAAGTTCTTGTTATCCAGACAAGAGCGTAAGACAAGTTTTGTATTCAGAACTAGATGTGACATTTTTCAGGTTTTTCTTTTTTTCCCAACCATTAAAAATACATTGGCAAGGAAAAAGAAGCTGGATCCAGAAAGGGGAAGAGACTTATCCCAGAGGTAGTCAGCAATGAAAGAAGACTTGTACCCTCCTTGTACCCCCCTCTTCTAAACAAAGAACTTTTCGTACATCATCAACTATTAGAGCTTTTCAATTACACTGCTTATCTAATCTTTGTTTTGGTTAGGCATTGATTCAATGGAAATACAAGAATAATATAACAACAAACAAGACTATTGAAAATAAGTAAAAGGCTTACATGCTATGTATGGGTTTTTTGCCCTCTTCTGTTGAAGTGCAAAATTAGCCACTTACTTATCTTAACTTCAGGTAAATCCCAAGAAGCACCTCCTACTCTCCTATACCTGAAATTCTTGTAACACCTGGGAAAAATTCTTGAGTTGCACATGAGTCTCAGGACTTGGAGATGGTTAACATGATGACTTTAATTAAAATTGAAGTGTAGATCATTGAAAGTAGACCTTTTCCCAAGGTCAGATATTGATCTTGAGCAGGTAAGACAGTAACAGGACTGAAGTTACATGAAGAGAAAAGGTGAATGAACCAAAAAAAAGAAGAAAGCAACACATTTAAGAAAGGAGGGCTGGAGAAAAGTTTACCGACTTTAAAATACTTTCACAACCAGTTCCAAATAGGATATTTCCCAGTTTGCATTATCATACACTTAGCAAAGGAAATCCAGTTCCTCAAGCCTCAGGGAAGAAAGTAAAACCAAGGTAGGAAAAAAAAGTACAAAAGATAAGATCCTACAAGAGTTCAAAGTGAAGTAAAATCTCCAGGAGAATCTAGTTCCTGCTCCAAAGCTCAACTCACTTGTTGCCTCAATTGGCCAAATCCTGCCCTCTGTTTTGTTTTGTTTTCTGCAGCCTGCAGCTGTACCTTCACACTGAAACTGTGAGCTTGTCTTAGTAGAATTTTTCAGAAGTTTCATAGGTATAAATGCTTTAACCATTTGTAGGAATTGTGACTTCCTTATGCTTCTTCTCCTAGTGGAGAGAAAGTGTTTGAAGCAAAGGGAAGAAAAATAAGGCAGTGATTTAAAAAAAGAGAGAGAGGGAAAATATGCAGGCACTAGTCCTCCTAGATATTAAAGTACTTTCTAGATCTGTGATATTTATTTATTTTTTAAAAGTTTACTTATTTATTTTAAGAGAGAGAGAGAAAGAGAAAGAGAGAGCAGGGGAGGAGGAGAGAGAGAGAAGTGAGAGATAGAGAATCTCAAGCAGGCTCTGTGCTGTCAGCCTGGAGCCTGTTTTGGGGCTGGATCTCAGGAACTGTGAGATTATGACTGAAGCCAAATTCAAGAGTGGGAAGCTTAACCATCTGAGCCCCCAGGTGCCCCAGATGTATGATATTTAAAACATGGTGTAATTAGCCTAAGATCCATGGCACAGAACACATAACTCAGAAGTAGCTCATGTAGCATAAATGTCTCAAGTTTCATCAACCTGTGAGGTCATACTTTACTTTAATACCCAACCCATTTATCTTCAGGAAAGACAGTCTTTTATCAAGTTCTCCTTACATGCTTCTGGGAATTCTCTCAGGAATGTTTACATGTCCTATAAATCATTCCTTACTGACATCTCAACCAATGCTGCATGCTTATATCAATCATTTCCTGCTCTTCAGACACTACCTCATCAACCACCTCTAATGAATTTTTTCTGAGTCATGGGCCCTGGCCCTCCACCTTCACATTTTGATAGTTTCAGCTATCACAGTGTAAAGTGTGTTTGTGTGCTGTGTTTGTCGGAAATTTAGAGATAAGAAAGGAATTACAGGTTAGATAACCTGAAATTGGATACTGCAGATTGCCCACAAAGGCTCTGTGTGTATTAGTTAGGAGTTTTCTATATACTCCGTTTCTCTGCAAAATAATTTATGTTTTCCCCGTTCTTCCGGATCTCTTTTTCCATGTTGGCCGTCAGAAGAAGTAAAACACTTGGTCTTCACAATTGTTGTAAAGAAGTATTTCACACTGCTCCAAAGTGAGTTGTCATGTGTCCGTGAACCTGATGAGATTGATGCCCAACCCTTCATCTATTGAATTTATTGGCAATATATTCTCTAAACAGGATGGCATAATCTGGCTGGAGCCTCATCCTGTTTCATAATAGATATTGTGTGGAGACCTCTCTCAAGTAGGATGGAATCAGTCACATCTGCCACATATTCAAATAAACAGGGTGATTGATCACTGTATTGAAAAGAAACAGTCCTATGAAGTGTTCTCAAATTTCGGGAAGTAGTATAACCTGAGGAGGAGGATGCTTGATTGACAGAAGACATAATCCACGCATGGGTATCCTGACCACACTGAGGACAAGACTACTCTCCCAAGTACTAAGGCCCATGCACCTTAACAGATAGCTCCAACTGAGCCCTTTTCTGTCTAGCCCCTTGGCTGCCTCCATGTCTGAGAGACTGCTTGGCCACCCTTCTGCCCAGGGTTCAGGCCCCACCAGAAAGCCTAGAAGTTTTCCATGCCTTCCTTCCCTGCCTCAGGATTGAGCCTTTCCCAGGGCAGTTTAAAAATGACAATATTTTCTCCTAGCCTCCTGCTTTTTTTTTTTTTTTTTTACCTAAGAGAATACTGCTTTTACAATTAAATAAAGGCTTAAATATTGAGGAATATGTATCTACCTTCTGGCTGATGAGGGACTTTCTAAGTATAAAATGCTGAAAGAAACAAAAGCAAAGAGATAATTAAATGTGGTTATTTTTAACTTTTATGGAAAATCACTATAAAAATTAAAAGTCAAGTAACAAATTAGAGAAAATGTTTGCAAAAGTATTGATATCTTTAATATATAAGGAGCCTACATAAATTAGTAAGAAAAACTAACAATATAACAGAAAAAAAAAAAATGGCCAAAAGGCATTAAGAGTCATTTCAGTCAGAAGACTCAAGTGACAAATAAAAATGTATTTCAAAACTTCCACCTCACTATTAAAGAAATGCAAAAGAAAATAACACTGTGGTATCATTTTGCCTACCAAATTGGCAAAGATTTTTAAAGGTGATGATAACACTCAGTTTAGGGAAGGAATAGGGACACAGCTGGTAGGGGGAGAAATTGAGTCAATGTTCTTAGAAGACAGTTTGCACTATGTATAAAGAGCCTTAAAATTGCCCATAACTTGGGGTCGCCTGGGTGGCTCAGTAGGTTAAGCAGCTGGCTTTGGCTCAGGTCATGATCTCACAATTTGTGAGTTCAAGGCCTGCATCGGACTCTGTGCTGACAGCTTGGAGCCTGTTTTGGATTTTGTGTCTCCCTCTCTCTCTGCTCTTCCCCTGCTTGTGCTCTGTCTCTCTCTCTCTCTCTCTCTCAAAAATAAATAAATAAACTTAAAAAAAAATTGCCCATAGCTTTTGACTCACTACTTCCTCTTCTAGGACATCGTCAAGAAAGCCAGAGAAGGGTACAAGGCTCCAGAATGCTTATAGCTGGAGGACAGTTTGCAGCATCCTGAAGCCCCATCTGATACTTAACTCACCATTTCCACACTGCAAATAGCCACACATTTTTCGTGCCACATCCAGACTTTAGACAACTGTTGCCAGCTGAGCACCCTGTGCCATTTCTGTGCTCTGACCCTTGTGCCATTCCCATGTGGTCCCCCAGGACACCGCTGCACTGGGCTGCAGCTGCAGGGAAGGCAGACTGTGTGCAGTCACTGCTGGAGCTGGGCATGGACAGCAACCTGCGAGACACCAAGGAGAGCACACCCCTGGCCTACGCCCTGTACTGTGGCCACACAGCCTGTGTCCAACTCCTCTCCCAAGAGAGTAGGTGAGTGCACTGGAGAGGAGAGGCACTCATTGTTTTCTTCCTCTCAAACATTTATAAAATTGGATGAAACTTCTTCGCTTGCCGATGCCCAAATCCAGCTCTAACTTAATATTGTGCTTGCCACTGTCTAATATATCGTGACATGTTCTCTACTCTGTGGAGCAAAATTATAGTAGTGAGCCCAAATCCATCACCCTAACATCCACTGGACTTTCATTTCTTCTTTCCTTTTTCTCCCTTTCTTCTTCCCTGTACATGCCATGTTCTCTTAATCTTCTTTTTTTCCGTAATCAACAATTCTCAAACTTTTTGCTCTCAGCACCTTTTTCCACTTTCAAAAATTGGGAACCCCAAGGGGTTTTCTTTATGGGAGTTACACCTTTCTGTATTTATAGCACTAAAAACTAAAACTAATTTTTAATAAAATATGTAGTTATTCATTTAAAGCAATAATAACCTCATTACATTTACATGTTGACATAAATACCATATTTGTAGCTAAAAATAACCTTTTTGTCCAAAACCAAAAAAAAAGTTGTAATGAGAAGAACAGCAGAGCTTTGCAATGTTTTGCAAATCTCTTCGATATCTTAATAGAAGCATAGTAGAATACAGCTATATTCCCACATCTGTTCCTGTATTCAATCTCTTGCAATATGTTATTTTGATTGCAGTGTCTGAAAAAAATCTGGCTTTGCATAAATATGCAGTTGGAGAAGGGAATATTTCAGTAGCATTTTCAGATATTGTGGATACTTTTCCTTTGCTATTACATCCAAACTTGACAAACGTTAGTTACAACGTGAACTATTGGCATATCGATGAACTTTTTATACTCTGTTGTGTTAAAATCCATTAGTTTGTCTTGCACTTTAAATGGGTCTTATACCCATACAGGATTTTATAGTATCTTGCTTTGGTCATTTGGAAAATATTGGTTCACTTAATTAGGAATATCATCCAGATGACACATTGCATTATACAATATTAAAAAATCACATTTGTTAATATCACCACTGATCTTATTGGAAGAGCCTTTATGTATCAGGAATCTGTCAAGCTTACAGTATGCACACAAGTTTTTCAAAATTCTAATTTTTGCTTGAAAACCGGACTTTTGTCATTGGCAGCAATTGCTGTCAATTGTTTACCTTGAAATTACAGGCTTATTTTATTCGTTTTTGAGAAGCTTTCTGAAAATACCCAATTGCAAATAACCATAGTTTGTCTGTAGGTCATAAAAATGGTGTTCTGTGAAAAAACAGTATCTAGGTTAGCTGGCAACTCAAACAATTATACAAGTGCTTTACCTCAAGACAACCGTCATATTTTGTTATATAGTTGAATTGCTTATGGGTACTTCCTGTTTTGTCAAAAAGTGTATACTGAAAGGTAATTTTTTTAAATTTTTTTAATGTTTATTTTATTTTTGAGAGAGAGAGAGAGAGAAAGAGTGAGTGGGGGAGGGACAGAGAGAGGGAGACACAGAATCCAAAGCAGGCTCCAGGCTGTGAGCTGTCAACACAGAGTCCAACCTGGGGCTTGAACTCACAAACCGTGAGATCATGACCTGAGCTGAAGCCAGGACTTAACCTACTGATCCATCCAGACACCCCACAAAGGTCAATATTTAATAAAATTAATAACTTTTACCAGACATTAATAAGTTAAATGACAATTTTTTAACATAAGTCCATTGATGATACTGTCTTGATTTGTATCAAGGAGCCCATACTTTGACCCACTATCTCTATTGTACAAAAGCACATGAATATTGTACAAAAGCAACTGAAGACTGTTGGGGACCCCACCCACAGTGTTTAGGGGACCACACTTTGAGACCCCACTGGCCTAAATCACAATCTATAACCGAAGGAGGAAAGATTATAGAAGATACTAAAGTAGCATTAATTTGCACAGGGCTATATTCTATTGAGGTCAACTTGGAAGAATGTTAGAGATCCCCTGGGGTAATATTAGGGGTCTAGAAGGGGTATTCAATAGTTCACAAAGCCTATTGGAAGGTGAAAGAATGAAGATAAAAATACATCGTGGAAATAAAGATTCAATTACACACTGTGTGACCTGTAAAGAAAAACACTAATTATATACAGTCAAGTGGTGATGTTTTTCAAATTACAAATTACAGTATCTCACTCTGAAGAGTAATGTTGCAATCTGGCTTTTAGGGCACACACATGGGTCAGATTTCATCATTAACTCATACCACAGAAAGCACTAAGTCAGTTGTGGCCTCAAAAGAGAGTAACAGAATTTTCCAAGCAAGAAAAACAGAATCGTGCCTCAGGGAAACTGTCCACATAAGAGGAGCCCGTTGGACAACTGCTGACCTTTTTTTCTTTAGAATTTGCCTGCCCATTGGGCATTGCTCACTTTTCTTCTGCTGCCACACCCGATCTCTGGGACAAACACTTCCTCGTGGGCAGCTAAAGCCCAGACTAAAGCTTCTTCCCTCGGTTTCCTTTTTTAAAAAGTATTTTCCAATAGGAAATTTAGTAAAAACTGAAAGGGAAACAAAGAACATTCAAATAGCATAAAACGGGCAGGCTTCCTGAGGTAGATAATGTCTGAGCTATGCCTAGATCTTATGAGATCTCTTTCAGAGAAAACCTGAAACCACATTTCCCCTGTCTCTACAAGCTCCCCTTGCCTCTACCACTTGAAGCCTGAACTCACCCTTAGCCTTCATCTCTGTGACTTAAAACTTATACCCCTACTGACTGTGCTTGAGAAGTGAGAACAGTAATGCTTTAAGCTGTTTTCAACTTAGTTTATCCCTTGGTGAAAATATATGATCTAGAGGTAGATTTTGAAAGGACAGTTCCTGAGGGACTAAGAGGAATCTAAGAAATAGTCTAACTATGGCAAGGAGTGGAGTAACAAAGGGTTTTGCAAGTTCTTCCACCTGACCTTTGACTTGAAAGTGCTTTGGGGTGTCTTTGGATTACCTAAGACAACCTTCTCAAGCAGATGAAATAGAGGGAGGCAGTGTTTGGTTGGGGGATTGTGACCACTTCCTAGCTTCTTACAGAGTCCTTGTTATTTTACATTCCCAAAGAACAGAGCCTACTCGACCCTTTCCTTCCCAGAGCAGCAGACCCCAGAAGAAGGAGGGACGATTCAGCATGCTCAACCAAATCTTCTGCAAAAACAAAAAAGAAGAGCAGAGAGCCTATCAGAAGGATCACAGCAGGGATCGACACAGGGGGGAGCACACCTCGGAAGTCGATGACATCATCACCACCTTTGACGGCATCGTGGATACCAACTGCCAAGAAGGGCCAGGCGATCAGGTGGCTATGATTGACCTTAAGAAGCGGACCTCAGAGAATTCAAAACATCTCTTGCTAGAAAAGAAGCCTCTGGGCCCCAAGGGGCTTCCACCAATCAGAACGCAGAGTCTCCCACCCATCACCGTGGGCAGTCACTTCCTGACAGCTTCCCAGGGGACCACTTCCCATACTGGTCTGAGCTCTGGTAGTCATCATATGGCCCAGCGATCTCAGAAAAGCTGCAGTGAGCAGGACTTACTGCATAACAGAACTGGTTGCCAAGCGTTGCTAGATAACCCCTGGAGAGGCGATTCTAACCAGGTGTTCTGTAAGGCTGGGACTGTGTCTTCTTCTGATAAACTGCTGGACAGATTGCTCACCAGTGGCTCTGGTCACCAGGAGGTCTTTGGGCTGCCACATCTTCCTCATCTACATAATCCTTCATCAGGTATTACCCTTGCTTCCCTCTTCCTCATTCCTGGCAGGCTCTCTCCAAGAAATGTTTCCTATAGTTCTGGGCTAGGAACTTGGGGTGACAGTAGCCTAGAAGGCAGGGCCAGAGCAAAATGGATGATTAGGACCAACATTTTTCCTTGAGTCTACTGGACTCAAGATCTCTAGGCTATTGAAACATTCTGCTTTTCCACCCTGAGGGCAATCATCAAGTTAAAGTATGTGCCTTCTTATATTCCCAACAGATATGTGTAGTGATTGGAAGATAAAAGCAGAAATATTACTATTTCCAGTAGCTAAGATTCTTAACCAGGGATAGTGGCAATATCAATTATGAGGGGTTGACTTGTTTGTGTGGTGGCTTGCTTTTAAATCAGGTGTTCAATCCCTACTTCAGACCTACAGAAGCAAAATTTTGGTGAGGGAGGAGAGGAAATGGCAATACCTTCTAGGTAACATTCACACATTAATGGTTCAAGTTTCCACACATACCAAAGGCTTACATTGTAATTCTCCCTGCTGTCTCTTCCCCAAGCCAACCAATGCCACTCATCCAAAGCTACTAATATTATTTGTTGTTTATTCTTCCAGAGATATTTTATACACGGGTATACACACATACACACACACACACACACACACACACACACACACAAAATAGGTATAAGTAAGTATATATCCCCCTTTAAATAAGTATATCACACTAAAGAATTTGTTTTTATACACATATAAGCAATATATATATATATTTTTTTTAAATGGTCCACAGGTGATTCTGATGCACACTAGAGAAAGGGAAACATTGTTTTAAAGCAGAGGCTGCAAAACAGCTTCCAAAATTAGTTCATTGCCACAGAATCTTGTTTTGTTTTCAAGTGAATTAATTGCCAATATTTAAAAATCATCAAGTATTACATAAAAAAATAGAAAATTCTAGCCTTTTCTGAAAAATTAAAAAGCCTGGCAACACTGAACCCAAATTCCACTTGGTAATAATAGGCCAGGTATGAATACCCACTGTCCCCTTGAACACCAGCTAGACATCACTGTCCCCAGTTCAACCCAGTCCAAGTCTCTAGTATCTCTCCAAGGAGTGTCAGTTTTTCTTCATTAATGTGTCTCTGTTGTTTTTCTCATAGTAGGGTTAAGAGAAAAAAATGATGTATCTTGAACCCACATTTCTGTCAAACATAGAAGAATGAAAGACTGAGAGGGCTATGTGTATTGTAAGAAGTGGAGGAGGGATGAGGCACCTGGGTGGCTCAGTCAGTTGAACATCCGACTCTTGGTTTCGGCTCAGGGCATGATCTCACAGTTTGTGGGTTTGAACTCTGTGTCAGGCTCTAAGCTGACAGCTTGGGATTCTCTCTCTCTCTCTCTCTCTCTCTCTCTCTCTCTCTGCCTCTCCCCCACTCACACTCACTCTTCACTTTCCTTCTCTCTCTGAAAATAAAGAAATAAAATCTTTTAAAAAAAGAAATGGAGGAATATATATATTTGGAAATAAGAAATATTCCTTCCTAAAAAAAAGAGAAAGAAATGTTCCTTCCTGTTTAATATGCAGCATGAGCCTGGCTCTCTTCCCTCATTTATGTGTGCCTGGTCTGGTGTCTGAAACAGGTAGAGGTAGAGTATGACTCCCCTCATACATATTTACATGTATGTGTGAGAAACAGACATCCTGGTGTCTGAGAAAAACTCCACCCAACATTTTACTTCCTCCACAAAGCACTAAAGTATGTGGTTAGTGCCATAGGTAATGTTTTTGCCTTTGTTCTACAGAAGGATCAGGAAGGAAAGATATTAGTCTTCTTCTTCTGATACTTTAGTGGTCTCCAGGGCCTCAACCCGTCCTCCTTTCTGGAGTTGGTCCTGTCCTGGCTAATATCTCCTCCTTTGAAAATCTTTTGAAATTTGTGAAAATCTTGTTCTTTTTCTGTTCCCAAGAGAGCCTGTCTTTTTCTGTCAGTTAGGAATGGGCTCAGCCTCCTGTAAAAGAAACCAAAGTAACAATGGCTTAAACAACATAGAAATTTATTGCTCTCATAGGAAAGAAGTCTGAAGTAGGTAGTTCCCAGGTGTTTGGTAGCTCCATGATCACCAAAAACCTAGGCTCCTTCCTCCTGTGTGCTCCACAGCTTACCATATGACTTCCATTCTTCAGGTTATTTCATGGTCCATTAAGGCTAACAGAGAAGGAGGAAAGAAACAGAGAGAGGGGGAACATGGATTTTCCCAGCTGAATCAGCTCCCGTTAAGACATCATTGCCCTTAAGTCCACATATCTGTTTACATCTCATTGGCCAGAACTTTAATCACATGGTCACGCCTATTGGCATGGGAGAGTGGGAATTGCAGTCTTTTATCTCAGCATGCGGCTGTCCCTCAAAAGTTGGATTTTTGTTTCTAAGAGAGAAGAGAGATTTGATAGTGGATAAAGAACTAGTAGATTATGGCATTTGTACTATCTAAAACTTTCTGTATTATTGGAAATAAAATGAAATTCAGTAAACTCGGTTTGAAAATTAGCTTCATTTGCCAGTGAAGTGACTTGAAAAGTCCTGGAGTGGCAGAATAGTAGAAAAGAAGCAAAATTCTCCAAGAGAATCTTAAATAATTAGCTGTGGCTACATCAAAGCATTTATTTTTTAACCAATGTTTTTAAGTTTATTTATTTTTGAGACAGAGGGAGACAGAGTGCAATCAGGGGAGGGGCAGAGAGAGAGAGAGGGAGACACAGAATCTGAAGCAGGCACCAGGCTCTGAGTTGTCAGCATAGAGCCCAACGCAGGGCTCAAACTCACAAACCGGGAGATCATGACCTGAGCCGAAGTCAGATGCTTCACTGACTGAGCCACCCAGGTGCCCCTTCAACCAATGTTTTTAAGCACTGATAATAGCTAGGAGCCATTCTAGGCAACTGAGTTGTGGTAAGATAAATCTCCCAAGAATCTTCAGCCTATAAATGAGTTTTAAAAGATATGGATTTGCTAAAATGATTATGCAACTGACTTCAAGGTACTTTTCTTATCATGTTTAGTTACAAGATCATAGGGTTTTGAAATGGAAAGGACCTTATTCATTAAATGGTTAGAGGGTCTGCCATTCTAATTTGTCAAGAGGCGGACTACTACAAGGGCTAAGACATCTGGGTTCAAATTCTGGCTCTGTCACTTAGGTGCTGTTACTTAATCTCTCTGGGCTTTTGTTTCTTCACCTGAAAAGAATGGGAGGAAATACCTAACCATACCTAACTATAGTGTTGTGAGTTGCTGTTAAATTAAAAGAGGTGATACAGGTAAAGTATTTAGAACAGTGATTTGAACAAAGTGTTATACCCACACGAACGTATTTGGTTTTTTAAAACTATGTGCCAAGCCCCATACTAAGCACTATGGTTTAGTTACAAGCTAGGAATCACCTTGTTTTAAAGATGATGAAACTTAAGTAAATGTGCTAGTCAACTGCCTGATTGCCCTCACGTCTAGTTTTTTCCTCCAGCCCTATTCTGTCTCTCAGGGAATGACACTTCCCAAGCTCCCTTGCAGCTGCTCCCAGGTACTTTTGGCCAAGTATCAGGAGGCACTGGCAGATGAGGAAGAGCAGGAGAAGGAGGGAAAACAGTGTAGTTGTCCACAATGGCCCTGTGCTTTTTCTGGAAGCTCCCACAGTGGTTCCATCTCCTTCATGCTCCCTCCACACAGCTGCTCACTCTGTAGCTCTGGCCCCCACTAGCTTAACACCATCCTTTCCCCTTATCTCTCCAGCCTAGAGATGGTTGCTTTTTTTTTTTTTTTTTTTTTTTTTGCAGTGGTTGATCTCTGGATTGTCCTCTACCCTCTCTTCTGTTTGGCTTCTTAGTTTTTCTAACACCAATAGAAACAAGTTTCTGTATGAAATTCCCTCTGTTTCAAAAACCAAGAGAGGTCCCTTTTTTCCTGGGTGAGCCCCAACTGATAAAACAAGACATATCTCTCTGAGCCACAGTTTCTTACTCACCCAGAGGCTGGGACCATTATACCTCATCAGGCTCTTTTCAGTTATAATTCACATGGCCTAGAAGAGTTAAAACAGTTTGCTCCAAGTTTTACAACTAATTGATGATGTATTCTGTACTTGAACCCAGATCTCCAAAATAGGAAGGTATCACCATGGCAATGTATTTCTCTGAAAGTCCAGTTTGGTAGTAAGCTTACCAATTACCCACAGTGTACTTGTCTGAGAAATGACATTGTCCTCCCCAAAACAAAAAAGATTTTCCTGCCTTACGGATTTTATTTTTGCGGACATTTTTAACTCAGTTTGAAATGTTTTGGCAACTACCGAGGCTCTGGACTACGATTAGGAGGCTCACTTGGGTGGTTTTAGTGTTAGTCTAGGCAGGTTGAAACAGTAGATTTCTACACTGAGCTGCCATATTTGATATGAAAGCCTATCGCTTCTCAGCCTTTTGGCTAAGATCATGTGTGATATGAAAGCCTAATACAGTAAAGTAGTTGGATAATCTAAGTCATACCATTGCACCACTGATTTGAACTTGGATAGTAGCTTTAGCATAGGATTTTCTCTTTTCCTGCCCTGGATTTAGTAGAAATAATAAGGGCTAGCTAGCACTGCCACTGTTTGAATTCCTGGCAGCCATTAACCTGTGCTTGCATCAGCAACCCTGAACATTGAGCTGTAATGATTATTGCTTAACATTCATTGAGACCTGTCAGTGGGCTAGATGGAGAAAGATGGGGGGTGAGGCACTTAGCCTAATGAGGAAATTTGGAGCACATCAGCTTAATTCATTGCAAACAGCTTTCAGAGAAAATGGAACAGAAAGCTCTGAGGTGTTTGCTACCAGCCTGGTTATTTACAAGCCATCACACAGAAAGCAAGAAAGCTCTCGCTTCCCTTCTCCCTTAAGAGAGAACTTCCTTCTCCCTAATTTTCTAACATATCCTAGCAACAATGCAGCCTCCTCCCTGTGTATGGCTGATCTAGTGATCCCTCTGTTGAAACCCATCACAGGTGCTACATCTTTTCCAGGACAAAAGCCAGATTCTTGAGCCGGTAAACAAAATCCTCCCAGCATGGCAGGGCCTCACTTTCTGTTGTCAGCTTCTGTGCCTCACATCTCTAATCCTTTCCCCCATCCCCCTGAACAGTTCCTTGAATATCTCTCAGTTCCCTGACAACCCATACCTTTCACTCTATGATGTCAGTGCCCATGTTATTTTTAGCTTCTGTCCACTATGGGCTTAACAGACTTGTACAGATTTTTAAGAACCACCTCAAAACTTCTCTGCAAGTCACCCTGACCTCTATAGGAGGTGTGGCTCTTTCTTACTGTGAATCATAGAAGAATAGCTCTATCTTGTTGAGCCTCCTGGGGGCAGATGGCAAACTGAACTGCGTACTTCCCCTTCAATAATACTGCAGAAGAGGAGTCTTTAATCCCTATTCTGGAAATGAGGAAATTGAGGCATAGAGAGGTTAGCCCACCGCTCGGTAGGTCACAGAGCTAGGTAGGAAGTGACAGAGCAGACATTCAAGTGAGCTCTGTGGGAGTTAAGACACCTCCACCTGTCTGGACCCCTCTTTTCTGTGTGATGCCCTCACGGCACTGCTCATGGGCTCCAAAAGTATCCGTTAACCTGTTTTTCTTCCAACGTACACTGTAATCACCTCCTGAGCATCTTGCCTTCTCCTCTTTGTACTCTAGCTCAGGGATATGGTGAGCACACAACAGAGGAGTGCTGAATTTATTTAGTTGTTAAACAAAGGGATTTAGTTGAAAACCTTTTCTGCCTTTGAAGTCTAGGACAGTGGTCCTCAACCCTGTCCCCACAGGCTGGAGGTCCCTTTCAGTGCCTGCAGCACAGATGGACTGCACACAGCTCCACCTCCTCCTTCAAAACTGAGCCAAATGCCAGTGCAGAATGAAGTTGAGCTCTGCTTTCACTTCCCAAATCCTGCCACACCCTGTTTCTGCCCACTTCTCTCATCCTGCCAAAATTGCTTTGGCTGCTAGGGAGGCAGGATAGGTTCTAGGTCAGACAGACCTAAATTGGAGCCCAGTCACTTTCCATTATATGACCTTGAGCACTTTTGAGAACTCCTCCAAGCCACAGTATCCTCAGGGATGATAATAGTGTCTATCTCACAAGGGAAAGTGATTGTTAGGATTAAATGAGATTATGCATATAGGATTGAGCCCAGTCCCCGACAATAGCCCAATAGACATTATCCATAATTACCATTATCTCATTTCTTGGTTTTGCAAATTTCTGCTCAATTCATGGATAAATAAGGTATGAGTTAATAAGGGTGCTTACTTACTGTAATTACTCACTATTATTCTACTGAGGAATGTTTTCTTTTTAAATAATAGTTTGTGAAGTTATTTGACCTTTAGGATACAAAGGAATGAAAATATAATATCCACCAGAGAGACTGGAAGTTTTGCTCAGTCTTCATCAAATGGCAGTGCTCAGATTACTGCTCCTATAATATGCCTTTGGACTCACCTAAGCAGATAGACAGTGGATCTTGGCTAATGCTTTTTCTGTTTCCCCTTATCTAAGGACGACTTGGTCCAAACAGAAGAATTAAACCTATGAGCAGTACTGTAGTTGTTCTGATTCTTTCAAGACTACAAGGCGACAAATTAAATGAATACATTCCCTACTCTCCCAGAGATCGTGTTAAACACGCTACAGAATAAAAATGTAATAATTGCTAATGCTTATTGAGTGTTAACCTTGTAAGCTACATGTTTTACATTTGTTCTCCTACCTAATTTTTAGGACAAGTGAAAAAGACAGACACAATTATTTTCACCATTTTGTACATAAGGAAATTTTAGAGAGGGAGAATCTCTTGTCCAAGTTGGCAAAAAGTCTAATCCTGTCCCATTTAGTCAACTATGTATAAGGACCTGAATAACTTGGGTATTTTTTATATTTTCAGATATTTAGATCTATCTCCTGTAATCAGTAGTCTGTTGATAAATGTTTAACAGCTGGCTCTCTGGAAGAAAAATCAGTGCTTGCTGATTTTCATGGTATAAGTACTTCCACTATGGCCAATGTTGAGCCACCACTGTGATGTCAACCAGCTCACTAAATTCCTAAAATTTTAACCATTGGTTCCCAAGAGCCAGTATACATGGTTCCAGCACAGCACTACTTATGGCCTAAATTAGAGAATAGCAATCTCCCAGGTGACTTCACCCAGATCCATCTTCTAGGTCAGTGACGCTCAATCCTACCACACAATAGAATCCTTTGGGAACCAGTAAAAATCTGATGCCCTATCCCAGTCCCAGAGATTCTTTTTTAATTGATCTGGGATTTGGCTAGGGCAGCAAAACTCCTCAGACAATTCTTATGTGCAGCCAGCATTGAGAAACCCTGGTCTGGAAGAATATCCCCTACTTATCTGTATCATTTAGCACGGATTTGACTGATGGGTTGTACTTTATGCCCTATTTTTTTTTTCAAGCTTTTAAGTTTTATAGAGTGGGTGGCCAACTGTGCTTGTTTATGAAGTTATATTTAAACTGATTTATTCAAGAAATGATTTCTGATGTTCTTTTCTTTCATTTAACTAGTGATTGGCATATAATAAAAACCAGTAAGGTGTAGCTACTATTATTTTTGTTGTTATTAGCATCTGTTTTTTAATTTTTTTAAATGTTTATTTATTTTTGAGAGATAGACAAAGCACAAGCTGGGGAGGGGCAGAGAGACAGGGCACAGAATCTGAAGCAGGTTCCAGGTTCTGAGCTGTCAGCGCAGAGCTCAATGCAGGGCTCGAACTCACGAACCTTGAGATCATGACCTGATCCGAAGTCAGATGCTTAACCGACTAAGCTACCCAGGTGCCCCTGTTGTTATTAGTATCTTAACTTTAGTGATCACTAACAATTTTATGATTATCTTATCCATTGGATTTTACAATTTGCACTTGGTTGCATCTCAAATTATTGATACAATTATGTTTGTCCCCAGGACAAAATTTTCAGCATCTGTCCCCAAACAGACCCCAAATCAGGGATCATCCTTTCACCCGGAACAACCTAGCTCCCTTACCAGACCAAAAATGTAAGTATTATGAATCTTCTTCAGCTTCCTTTGCAAGTGTTAACATGTCTAAACACAACTAACTGTTATTTCAGTTTACTTTCATTTTTCAAGGGAACATCAGGTGCCAAAACTTGTAAATTACAGGAAAATAGAATAGAGACAGTTCTTTAAAGCTTCATCCAACTTGGTAATGCTTATTAAAAAAAAAAAAGAATACTTCCCTCCCTTGAGGAATTTTTATGTTTGGATTATAAAAACAACAACAGAAGTTTATTTTGCTATGTACTATTTAATGTGTTTAAGAAGGTGCTTTAAAAATTCTTAAGATTGGTCTCTTGACATTGGTTTCCCTATTACAATGAACAGATGGAAATATGTATCATCTTTGTACTCAGAGGCTACACATCCCTAAACAGAAAGGAATAATCAAGTAGATGTTGTTCACCTATATTACTCCTGACATTGTTGATCTATTTTATAATATTTTGTACAAAAATTTCTCACAATATAAAATACTAAAAATATTCTATTCAGCCAGTGACCTTCAAGTTTGAGTGTACTTAAGTATTACCTAGGGTACTTGTTATAGAGTAGATTTCTGATCCCCACACCCAGAAATTCTGAATTTGTATATTTTCATATCTGTACTATGAGGCAGGTTCTATTATTATTCCCATTGTACAGATGAGAAAACTTGAGTTCAGAAAGGTTGCATGATTTTCCCAACATTATTTAGGTAGTAAGTAGCAGAGCCGGGAGCAAAACTATAGGACTATGAGTCAGCTGCCTCATGAAAACAAGCAATACTTACTGGATTCTAATTTCCTTCCTTCCTTTTCTTTCTATCCCAGCCCACTCATTTATAACATGTATGCAGACACGCAATGTATTATCTTCCCCATCCCTCGCCATAACCTCTTAATTACAGAGGTTGAAAGATTTAGGAACTGCCCTGTTCAAACAAGTTTCTTAACCTTCAATTTCCTTCCTTGGCCTGTAAGAGTAGTGCCAGCCTGATAAGGTTGTTGGGAGGGTTACACAAGATAACATATGGAAAATACTGGCAACTATTTGCAAAGAATTAATATCCAATACGTCTTTTCCTGCCCCAAGCTGTAGTTTGGATGGTACCAATCGAGAGCTCTAGGATTCCTTAGGTAAAATCAGTAATCCACGGGGTCTTAGTATTACCCTGTCTTTATGCAGATAAGGAAAGGGAGAGGTGGAGATACATGTCCAAATTCACACAGAGTTAGTAGCAGAAACCAAAATGCATTCCTCAGCTTTTTCTGATTTATGTAAAGTGAGAGTTTTGGATGGTGCGAATTCAATCACTGGATGAAATTCAAGCCTGACCTTGTCTTTAAACAGAAATGTACTCACAAAGACATCTAATTAAGTAGCCGGTCAGCCTTGAATCCTGGTGAGGCTTGGAGAAGCCAGAGAGGGGATTTTCTTTGGCAGAGCCCAGGAGCTTTGGTCTGCACAATTAAATTTAAGGAGGGAAGAGAAGATAAAGACTTTGATCAAGTTTAGCTCTGCGAAAAAGAAATGGAAAGCTACACAGTGTTTTTCCTAAAAGAAACCGAGAACCTTTTGAGGCTTGCATAGAAGTGCAGTACAAATGTCTTGGGGCTCATTTAGAGCATTGTGCTGACTTGGCCATCAACAGCTGCTCCACCCCAGGAAAAGAGAGCTCTGCCAGGAACGTACAGCCCAATCATGTTTTGATCAAACTTGGCTCTGTCCTGTATTTGTACATATTTGACATCCCTGATGACACGTGGTGAGCCTGAATAGATACAGATATACAGCTTTCTCCTGCAGCCAGGCTCTCACCAGATAAGCTTCTTAGAAATGCCTCCACTCCTTAAGACATAACATTGTTTCCCCCCACCATTTCTCCTGAGACTCTCACAGAAGCAAACCTTGAAAGTCTCTCCTTCTATTCTTTCTCCTCAGTTCTATCTGGAGAATCTCTGAGGACAAACCGAGTGCTACCTGCTATTCCAAGCCAACGGGGACACAGCACAGCAGGCAAAGAAAGTGAAAACTTTGTCAATCCCACCAATGATGAGAATTAGCTGTGGCTCACTGACTGTAAAAATAGGGATTATATATATTTTCAACTGTCAAGGGATAAGATTACTCTAGTTTGTGAGAACAAAGACTGATTCAGTAAATTGCATTCTAGAAGCCATTCACAGTTTTACAACTCCTTCCTAATGACATTTCCCAAACAAGCACTTGGAATCTTTGATTATATATATATTTTAAGTCTGTGAGTTGCTCTGACCTCTACATGCCAAAACTAAAAGTCAGAATATGTTATCAGCAGGGAAACAGCTATGTTTGGCTTGCACTGTGGTATCAGCAGAGATTTTTTTTCCTGAACGATTTTATGTTCTAAAAATGTATGCTTTGCTGAATAAAAAAAAAACAACAAAAAGCATATTCCATAGTTTTCTTCACATTCATTGTAATTCTACCCTTGGTTGATGAAACTTAATTAAAATGAAAGTAGCAAATTCCTTTAATCACAGTTTAGTCACAGTTTTTGGCTTTTAAATGTACAAGCTTCTGTAAAATATTTTCTAACATCTGATCCTGGTAACAGCCCAAATCATTTGCCAATGTTTATGTATCTTCTTTGTTATTTGATTATTTCCACCTATTGTCACTTTCAGATGTGATTAATAGTGAGAAGATCATGTGAGTTGGAAGGGTCTACATCCTGGCCTAACAGAATGAAATCGGCACTTCTCATACATTCCTCAAATACTCTATGTATTTAATCATTCTTTTTTATGTTTCAAAATAATGGTCTCTGCCCACTCAAAATGTTTCCAAAGTTATGACTTAGTAAAGTTTGAAAGGCTACTACTAACTGTAGATCTTACTTAAGATGTTTATGTGTTGTTGAGACTGATTTAAATGTCAAGGCCCAGCCATATAAGATTATAGTCATTCCATGTTATTTCTAAGCCCACATGTTATCTGTAAATATCTCAAGTACAATGCTTACCATTTGATATTAGCATTATTTGTTTAGAGAGGTCAGACTATGCCATTACTAAATAGAAGCTCCTCTGAAGCCAAAACATAGTTCTTTGGCTTTGTGCTTATAGAAGTGTGTACAGTGCCTGGCACATAGTAGGCACTCAGTTTTGTTTTGTTTTTTTTTTTTCCATAAAAGAAGGAAGGAAAGGAAGTCAGGATGTAGAGGGGGAGGTGGCAAGATCGAGAGATGTAGAAATGATAAAAAAGAGGTCATTATTTCCACAATCTCGTTTTGACAATGATAGTAGTCTGAATTAGGGATTATATAAGAAAAAGCCTGTGACCAATCACCCAAGCTAGACAGTAGTTGATAGGGAGGGCAAATCCTGGTGCAAATGGAAGAGCTCCCAGGACATCGATACTGAAGGGTTTTCTATTCTGTTTTGTTTTGTTTGTGGGCTGCATCTTTGAAGAATCATTCTCTGTTAACTCTCAGTTAGGTAGTTCTATTGTGTCACCTGGTTACTTCAGAATCTGTGTTCATCCACAGTAGACATAGTAGACACCTGGCCCTGTCCTGCTTAGCTTAGTCAGCATAGGCTCACCTCTTCTTCAATAATAACACCAAAATCTCATTGGCTGACAATTTTGTTTTCTTATTCACAACACATGCTCCATACCAGCTGGCAGAGTTGGCTCACGTAGATTCCACTTCAACATGCACCTCCTTGGTGACAAAAACAGCAGAAATGCGATGTGAGTCTTATCACCACCTATCCTATATCATTTACCAGATCAAGCATATGGACATGTGGTAAGGAAATAAAGTCCTCCCATGGGTCAGAAAAGGGGAGAATTGGAATATTTATGAACTATCCAAAAGATTGCCACACTAACCAAAGTTCAGTCCCTAAGTGATCATTTAAGTTCTCTTTACCACATGGATAGCTAAGAGGCCAAAACAACTTAAAAAACAAAAACAAAAACAAAACAATACCTGTGTACAGCTATGGAATAAGCCACCACCTCCCAACACATATATACACACATAGCATTCTCTAAAGCTAGGCCTTTGTATCAAAGTTGATTTAAGGATCTTTTGCTAGCTATGAAGAAGTAATATGCTGCCCAATACCACCTTTTTTTTTTTTTTTTTAATTTTTTTTTTTTTTTTAACGTTTATTTATTTTGGGGACGGAGAGAGACAGAGCATGAACGGGGGAGGGGCAGAGAGAGAGGGAGATACAGAATTGGAAGCAGGCTCCAGGCTCTGAGCCATCAGCCCAGAGCCCGACGCGGGGCTCGAACTCATGGATCGCGAGATCGTGACCTGAGCTGAAGTCGGATGCTCAACCGACTGAGCCACCCAGGCGCCCCCCAATACCACCTTTTTAAATAGAGCAGATATCCTTGAGGTTCCTGGGTGTTTCAGTCAGTTAAGCATTGGACTTAGGCTCAGGTCATGATCTTGCAGTTCATGAATTAGAGGTCCACATCAGGCTTTCTGCTGTCAGCGCAGAACCTACTTCAGATCCTCTCTCTCTCTCTCTCTCAAAAATAAATAAAAAATATAAATAAATCAGTAGAGGAGCTATCGTTTTGCCACCAAGTAAAGTTGCTTGTTTGAGGTAGATTTATCCTCAGCCAATATTTTACTGACCAAATCAGATATTAGGTAGGTATTCACCAACTTGTGCCCAACTTTAAAAATGTCAAGAAAATTTTTTTTTTCTGAAATGACTATTTTCTTATTTTGCACTTATATTTCCCTTCATTGCTAAGGACTCATTTATTTACACACATAAACATCATAACTTTGCATACATTATTTCATTGGAATCATTATATCAAATCAACCTATATTGTCCAAGTACAGACAAGGAATCCAAGGCAAAGAAAGAACTAATTTTCCCAAAGTCACACAACTAATGGCAGAACAGGCCTTAGCAGCGAAGTCTTTCTAGTCCCATAGTCCACATACATAATTCCCAAATCATCATTTTCCTGTTCCAGAAATTTCATTGGTGTGATACATCTTTGGCAAAGCTTCCCTTTCTGAATTTACTTATTTAGCTTATACTCTGTACAGGCATAGTGTAGCTAAGGTTAATATTTGTGGAAAGAGCAGACCAATTCAGTAATTTGTGCTAACCAATTACAGTTGTTGGAAGCCAGGGTTTCCCCCAATTTTTCCTCTTCTCCTTCAGTAATCACTTGGTTTAACACAGGTGTCCTTTCTCCCAGTAAACACTAAATTCTAATGCTCTTATCTTCATAGAATTCAGCCAATATAAATAGCTTTCTGTGACTCCAGATTATTATCCTTTCTAAGTCTGTTAAATCACAGCTTGATACACAATTTTAGAAAATCTCACCAAGTGACTGATTAGAAATATTGTGCCTCCTTCCAACAAAGGCAAACATAACCATTGATTTTGCTTTGGCCCTTACTCTGAAATTTTCCAATGCATGTCTCTAAGCATCCTGGCATTTTAAAAGTGGTTTTTTAAAAGGACCATTTGGAATCCACCCTAGGGATTAAATGGGGTAATTAGGAAGGAGCATATTTGACCCTAGCATGATATATAACACTCAAGTTAAAAACTAAACAAGGGGTGCCTGGGTGGCTCAGTCCGTTGAGCGTCTGACTTTAGCTCAGGTCATGATTTCACAGTTTGTGAGTTCAAGCCCCACATCAGGCTCGCTGCTGTCAGCACAGAGCCTACCTTGGATCTTCTGTCCCCAACCTCTCTCTGTCCCTCCCCTGCTCATGCTCTGTCTCTCAAACACACACACAAAATAACAAAACAAAAAAAAACCAAATTAATTAAAAAAACAAACAAACATGGTAGCAGCTCTCACATGTAGTAGCTAGCCTTTCTTATTGCCTTCAGGGAAAATGATGTATTTTTTAAAATGCTTACTATTTGAAAATGATCTTTGGAATCAGGAAATTCCATCAGATTCAATTCCCTAGACATTGGCATAGAAACATTAATACTGGTAGATGAAGACTATCAATAAATGGTATGTTTCTATCAAACTATTATGTTTTCAAAGAAAATGCCTTCTGATTCTGACCTCTATTTAGTCCAATCTTGGTCTTTTAAGCAGCTAAGTTCCAAGAAATCCCCAAAGGCCAAATATGAAAAGTCAATGAACGAATTGTATCAAAATCTCAATAGGCATCTGGTGGCTCAGTTGGCTAAGCATCTGACTCTTGATTTCAGCTCAGGTCATGATCTCACAGTGTGTGAGTTTGAGCCCCATATTGGGCTCTGTTATGACAGTGTGGAGCTTGCTTGGGGTTCTCTCTCTCCCTCTCTTTCTCAAAGTAAATAAATAAACTTTAAAAAAAGCTCAAAAGTTTTCAGTCAGTGTGCACAACTGTCATCAGAAGGACAAAGGTAGTTTTCACACTAATGTGTGAAAAATAGGAAATAGCTTGTTAATTATTAAGTCCCTAGTAAAAATTGTATTTACAGTGAATGTACATTACCTTGCAATTGTTAGTGGTCCACAACTAAGAAAAAGGAGAGCAAAAGAAAGACTGCCAGTTCCCTTAGGGGGACAAGGTAGAATCTAACATGTTGACTTCAATGATGGGAAGCTGGAGTTTGAAGATTTGGAGATGTGGGGCCAGCTATAAGGTGAGAAGGTGGAGTGGATGGTATAGGAGACTGTAGTTGGCTGTGCATTGGCAATGAAAGCAAGTACTGAGCCCAGATACAGATGACCATGAACAATATCTTTGGTGCACTGAAAGCAAATAACAGTGAGTGACATAAAGGAATGAAGGAAGGAAATTATCTCCATCATTTCCATTAATGTGATATATAAAAGTACTCCAAGAAAGCTTTTAAAAAGAAACCAATTATATTCACTATTACTGATAATAAAAAGACAGTTTATGAGGAAGCAAAGCCACATCTTAGAGCCCAAAGAATTGTTCCCTGCAATAGACAAATCAAGGACTGGTCTCACTCTCAGAAGATGACACCCACTTGCCTTACTAACACTTAAGACATTGTTCCATGATGTCCCAGGACATAATGGTATCTCCTCTACTTCATCAGGGCTCAAACACTAGAATTGATTGAATCATATCTATCTATGAGATACAGAGCTACAAGCATTATGCTCCAACAGGCTAAAAAGGAAGCTTAAGGCCCTAAAAAAGGACTTCAGGGAGATCACCACTGAGCCAAACACAAACCATATTTGAAAGTGTAAGTTATTCATTCAAGCTGCAGAGTTAGATGAGAAGTTTCTGGAAGTATGTTAGAGAATAACAATAAACAGAAGGCTAGGCCAGTCAGCATCGTGGTTTACAGGTAGGAGGAGGCTATCAGACTTTTCTCAAATCTGTATGACAAAGCCAAGAAAGCCTTTGAATTCAAGAAAAGGTAAAAACCAAGGCAATGTTCAGGCACCTGGGTGTCTCAGTCAGTTAAGCATCTGACTTCGGCTCAGGTCATGGTATCACAGTTTCTGAGTTCGAGGCCCGTGTTGGACTCTGTGCTGACAGCCTGGAGCCTACTTTGGATTCCGTGTGTGTGCGTCTGTCTCTCAAAATAAACATTAAAAAAGTAAAAAAATTTAAAAAACACAAGGCAATGTTCTCATGTGTCAATGTAGCTCACTCTAAGATATCTACCCCAGTGTTCTTTGAACAAGTGACTTTGGGGAAGGAAAAAATATAAATGCAAATAAAAAAAAGGAAAAGATTTAAAGAATTTCCCCTCCTTTGACTCTCTAGTTCCTGAGAGCTAGTCCATTCAATTTCCATAGCAGTGAGATTGGGGAGCATCACCTCCCCGTTGCCACATTCTACCAGGGCAGGATGAAGAGTCAAAGTTCCATAAAGCCTTTTGTACTATTCTAACAAAGGCTTATACAGTGAGTAAGATTTTGCTTCCTTGGATGTGCTAGAGCCAGTGCTTGTCAGCCACCATTGGTGACTTGAAATTGGCCCTGGTGGAAACATTTACACCATGGAAACTGGAAAACACTACAAATCAGGGTTTTCTTTTATTTGAGATCTGGTTTACCACCACACCCCTGGGTATAACATTTGGGGGGGGGGGGGTAATCTTTCAGATTTAAGAGCTCTTTGAATTAATTTTATCTTCTGCAAAAGCTTTATTGTTTCCATTTGGCCTATGGCTTGGGAGAGGGCTCCAGGGTGGTTGAAGGGCTGCCTGGTGGCCTCAGGAAGAGGTTCAGGCAGAAGCTCTGACACCAGGGAAGAGCCAGGGGGCCCCTCGGAGAAAGGCGGTGCCTGAGGGGTGAGTCAGGTGAGGAGGTGTCCCCTGCCCCGCCGGTGGGCCGGCCCACGGGGTCAGGCAGGTGGTGTCCATCTTCGTGATGGGCGGCACCTGCGCAGCTGGCCGAGGTCCCGCAGGTGGCCCGCAGACGCGGGTGGGTGGGCGCGGGCAGAGGCCACGTCCGCGGACGCACAGGACGGGATTCGGGATCCTCCCGGCCGGCCGGGGCCGCTGCCTTGGCGTCCGGAGGTCGATCCCGCTCACGTGCGTGGCTCCTGCACGTCCTGGAAGAAGCGCTGCGGCCCCGCCTGGCTGGCCTGTTCCAGCGACGCGGGGACCCTGGAGCTTCTCAGCTCACAACGTGGCCTGCGTCCACAGAGCCACGTCCTCCCCGTGGAAACAGCGGCCCAGACAGAGGTGAGTGCGGGAGACGCGCAGAGGCAGGTGGGCCAGGCGGTGGACGCGGCTGCCACCCAGGTGGCATAATTCTGACGCATGTGGGAGCTCGTGCTGGTGCGCAGGAAGGGGCCAAGTGCGGAAATCGGTGTTGGCTGTTCCGGGAGGCACAGGATGGCTGAGAAGGTGGTTCCGAAGGTTGCGACTGCAAAAGAGGTTGTGGGGTGCTGGGAGGCTGGAGGCCTCCTGGGGTCTATCTGTTCCTTCCAAGCAGGGTTGAAGCAGGAGACAGATACCCGAAACTGTGCAGCAGATTGCAATATTGTTAAGACATATCCTTTTGCAAACACTGATGCTGGGGCACAGGAATCATGCCTAGGTTTTACTGTATTAAATTGTGACGTTTCATGGGATAGAATATAATCCAAGGGTTAAGGAAACCCATATAATACGTGTATGCATGACTCAGCACTATACTCAGAATGAGATTTCCTCTTAGAGCACATCATGAGCGGCATCACATCTTAATGAGTATTCATGGATGAACACTGTTTCTTCGTGTTACCTTGTGAGCCTATTAACAGCTCACAGCTCAGTTTAATCAGTTTTTCTGTTCAAGGTAGGTATCCTGGTGGTAATGTAGGCAGTACACTCTAATTTCACGCCTGATCTTGCAGTTACCCCAACACCCTCTAATACTCAAGAAATGTATGTTTTCCCCCTTAACCACCCTCCTAGTCAAAAAATAAATACTAATCATGGTAGGTAGGAAATGGATGTGACAGTGCC
This sequence comes from Panthera onca, assembly GCF_046562875.1. Taxonomy (NCBI): domain Eukaryota; kingdom Metazoa; phylum Chordata; class Mammalia; order Carnivora; family Felidae; genus Panthera; species Panthera onca. Next base: position 114,932,774 of record NC_138339.1, read on the forward strand.
TTTCCTCAGGTCAACTCTCCTGGAATCAAGGAGGTATTCTCCTTATATTTATAAGCCAGGCAAATCATACATCTTTTGTACAAATAGATGTGTATGGGTCTGAATTCCTTGGCTGGTTGTATAACCAATCACTGTTTGTTGGTAAAGAAAAAGGTTAGTTTAAATCATGTGACCCAAGAGCTCTGACATCACTCGGGCAGGAAGACTTCTTAAGTATTTGTTCTAATGTCCAGATCTGGAAATTATTTCCATTTCTAGCACCTATTCTCTGTTCTTAGTGCATTCTGGCTCTGAAGCATTTGATTGTAATGCTTTCATGCTGTCGTTCATTGTGTCAGCAATCATGTTTTGACTGCCCTGTGGTAGATGCTGTAGGAAAAATAATGTTTAAAATATTAAGGGTACAACAAATTTATATGAGGTTGTGAGGATTTTCCTGTATTTATTAGAAGAAAAAAAGTCATTTAAACTGTATGCTGTCTGTTTTGGTCATTTGAAACCAATAGATTATCCCTTAATATGTGAAACTTAAAAATAAACTAGCCAGTTAACCAGCAAAAGGAGTTTATTTGGGGAATAGAAGAATTGCAATTCCTGACATGCAAACCACAGCAACCATAGGCAAGTCCAGAGAACTAAGGAGAGGAGTGGCCTTTTGTAGGGGAAAGAAGGGTGTTGGCAAGGGCTGCTGGGAACTGAAGTCTTTTGGAAGAAAACAAGAGTTTGGGGTTGTGACAACTTCTCATTGGCTGAGTTGCTGCAGTTGTCGTTGGCTGGATTGTTCCTGGGCAAGGAGAAAACTTGCTACCCCCTGTGGGTAGTAAAGTAAACCTCTTCCTACTGGGACATTTGAGCTGTGCTTCTTGGTGGGCTCTGCAAACAAGGGCAAGTGGTAGAGTGTGACAGCTCCCCCTTCAGGGTTTCCTGACTACACTTGAAATCAGGTTTCCTTTAAGGATTTTCACAAGTAAAACCAAATGTTAACTCTTAAATTATTGCTCTACTTTTATTCTTTTTTATTGTATAGTATTTTATTGTTTTAAAAAAATTGATTTTCATAAAATATGTTTTCACACTAGAGATTCCCACAGTGGGAAGAATAATGCTTTATTACTTACAGTGTTATATTTGTGGACAGAGATTTTAGGACAGGTAAAATAAATACATAAGGATACATTTAGGATAAGTACAATAAATATATTAGGAGGATTAAGTCCCCAGTAGAATCTGTAATTTTTTTGAGACATCTCTAAGGGGGCCTCTTCCCTACATGGGATTTCTCTACACTTCAGAAGCTCTTCAGGCTCTTCTTCCCAGGAGTTAGAAATGAGTAATGTGTGGGCCCCCGGGTGGCTCAGTCAGTTAAGCATCTGACTTCAGCTCAGGTAATGATCTCACAGTTCATGAGTTTGAGTACCATATTGGGTGAACATGACCCCCACCTCAGGTGAGTCCCCTTTCTCTCCCTGTCTCTCCCTCCCACTCTCTCTCTCCCACTCTCTCTTTCTTTGCCTTTCCTCACTTGTACCCTCTGCCTCTGAAAAATAAAAAAAGAAAGAAATTAGTAATGTGAAATAACAGTATGTCCTATTTTTTAATTTTTATTTAAAAAAATTTTTTTAGGTTTCTTTATTTTTGAGAAACAGAGACAGAGCTCAAGCAAGGAGAGGGAAGGTCAGAGAGAGGGAGACACAGAATCTGAAGCAGGCTCCAGGCTCTGAGCTGTTATCACAGAACCCAGGAATTCTGGGCTGGAACCCAGGAATTGTGAGAAAGTGACCTGAGCCTAAGTCAGATGCTTAACTGACTAAGCCACCCAGGTGCCCCAGTATATCCTGATTTTTTAAAGTTTCCATAGAACATGTAACCATCAGTTACTGGTATTGAATGAACAGAGAGGCAAGTTTTCAAAAATTGAACACTGACTAATTTTGGGGAAGTCTTTACTTAATAAGTAACAGTCTTTGGGGTGCCTGGGTGGCTCAGTTGGTAAACATCTGACTCTTGATTTTGGTTCAGGTCATAATCTCACAGTTTGTGAGATCAAGCCCTGTGTTGGGCTCTGCAATGACAGCATGGAGCCTGCTTAGGATTGTCTCTCTCCTCCCTGTCCCTCCCAACCCCTCAAAATAAATAAAAAAAACATTTAAAGAAAGTAACAATCTTTCCCTTTCTCCATCATTCCCAGGACAAATACAGAAGTTTGATCAGGTATTGATAGAACAAAGCGGAATTCCCTTTAGGATAAACTAAAAGGGAAAAGCTCATATATAATGCTTAGTTATACAATGAGTCTTGTGAGAAGCTGGGAGACAACCCCATAAACTCACCAGAATAAGGAACTCAGTCTCCAGATTTCTTGGATACAATTCCTCTCAAACTTTTTCCTCAAAGACTAAATTCTAAAAATAACCAGGTGTTGAGAAGAGATTTGTCTCACTAGTGGGCTTAACTGTTATTTCCTCCTTATTGTGAGTTAAATGGCTTAACAGAGCAGAGGAAAAGAGGTGTACAGTCCATTCTCAAGGTATTAGGTCAAAGAGGTCAGAGCTTCCACATCATGGCAACAGATTTGCAGATGCCCATAGGATAAAAGCTGAAATAACAAAGCCCAGCAAAGGTTAAAGCCAAGAATGCCAAAACACCTGCCTTGGCACCCTTCTGCCAAGCATCCCCTCGAACATAGTCAGTAACCACTTGTCCAAGGCCCTAGTGACTATGAAAAGTGAGGGCTGCAGCCAGGGAGTAGTCCGTCACAGAGCCATGGTCCAAATCAGCAGCTGGAACTAAGCCCAGGAGCAAAACACTGCCAACCCTCTCACCAGTCAAGCTGAGAGATGAAGCATAGGAACCACAATGGTGGTTGGGTGACAGGTGAATGTGCTGTGTTTTCTACCATCCTGAGGCAGGTCGGACCTGGAGAAATGCTAACACGTGAGCACGAGCACGTCTGACCACTGGCATCTGTAGAAACAGAGCTCTGCCTCTTTGGGCACTACACAAGACAGCCTCCGGAGACCCGTCCCTCTCTCTACTGAAGCTACTTTTATTCTTCCTTGCTAAATTACAGAGTCCCCAGAGTCACAGTCTCAGAACTTAAAAAAAAAAATCAAAAACAGAACTCTAGACATGAACAAACTTGAATTCAAATTGAAATGATAATCCAGAGTGTTGACATTGGACCTCTTAAAGATCCTAAAGATGAAAGCCAGGGTCTTTTTGTAGCTGGTACAGGGTCAGAGTATGAGGAAATCTGGACTAGTTCTTATAAAGTGGTAACCTCACTGGTTCAGCAGAAGAAAAAACCAATTTACGTATTTGACAAAGTTGCCCCATTCTCAAAAGCGTTAGCATTGCTGAGTATTTCTTTCTCAAAATGATTCTTCTTGCTAATTTGACCATATTTCCTCATCAGTAGATCTATTCAGGAAAAGAGAGCCAACTTCCGTGACTCTGTAGGAAGTGTGAAGATGATGGGGGGTGGGGGGGGACACTGAAACTAATGCTTTCACCAGTCCCAGCCCCTGCCATTCTCAGCCCAACCCAGGGGCCAAGATGAGAGTTTCTCAGGGTGGAGGGACAGGAGGATCAGAGGTACTTAATGCAGCAAAAAGTAGAGAGGTGTTTCTGGTATTCCTGAGGCACAGCTCTTTTAATGGATTATCTATTACCTTCTCTCTCTTCACACAAACCTTTTCAACACAGCTGCACACAAGAAGCAAAACAAACCGATTTCCCTGATTCCATTTTTCTTAACCTCTTAGCCCATCTGTGGGTATGCTTATGAACTCTGGAAGAGTGAGAAGGAGGGGAAGAGGCCTGCAGGATCTGTCAACTTTCAAAGCAGTCCCCTGATGATAGAGAATTGGCTTTGAGTAGCATAGACCTAAATATGTGCACGTGCAGACATTAAAGCATAAAGTTAAAAATCATCTGTCTCTTCTGTGTTTTCAATGTAATTCTGGTTCTTACGAGAAAAGAAGCTTAGAACAAAATGTCAGGAAGCTTCTATGTGTGTTTTATCTTCAACATTTGAAAGGTATCTGTGCAAACCATTTTAAAATAAGGCTTAGCTTAACAGGACATAATGCTTTGCTCTGACTTTTTTAATTACCTTAAAATTTCACTGTCAAGAACATAGGGGTAATTGCCTTTCACTTAAACTGAATCTGGAAAGGGTGTCTTATTAACAGTTTTTAAAAAAAAAATTTTAATGTTTATTTATTTTTGAGAGAGAGAGAGAGAGAGAGAGAGAGAGAGAGAGAGAGAGAATGAATGAATCTGAAGCAGGCTCCAAGCTATCAGCACAGAACCCCACTGCGGGGCTAAAACTCATGAACAGTAAGATCAGACCTGAGCCGAAGTCAGACGCTTAATGGACTGAGCCACCCAGGCGCTCCATCTTATTAACAGTTTCTAAGAGAAAATAATGTGATGAAGAATGGCCACTTAGATCCTAAGACCAACATTTTTATGAAATGTGCTAGCCCTTCTAACACTGTAAATATATTTTTTGATTCTAAGAAGAATACTTCTTCATAATGACTTTAATCTTATAATTAAAAATTCCTTAAAAAGTTGTGGTAGAGAATATCAGAAGAAACTAAGTAGTTTTTAATAAATATTACCTTGTTTTCATGTACCACTTTCTGCTGTTAACTCTCCCTTCTCCAGTTGAAGATTATTTTAGCAAAAAAGTTGTGAATACCCATTATGTACATTGTTCCAGGGTGAGGAAGCTACAGTTGGAATAAAACAAAACGCCTCCTTTTGTAAAGCTCATTGTCGATGAGGATGCCAACCAAAATTCTCCAGGTTGGGTTACATGGGTAAAGCAGTAACATAGATGGGTTCTATTTTCTGACTTTGTTCCATCAGTATCCAAGAAACTCCATAAAATCTGATTGCCAATTACTGGTATTGCTGCTGCTAATAGCTCTGTTTCTCCTGGGTTTTATTTCCTGTGAGAATTGATAAAATATACAGGGAGAAAAGTAGAAAACCAGAAGGGAGCACTCCACTTAATTTAGAAACAATCTTTAAATGGGCAATAAAGAGAAGGTTTCATTAAGAGGAAGTTTTCAGGAGGTATTCGATGGTGGGGAAGGAACTGGAGGCCACAGGACAGAGCATAAGCAAAGGAGACTTTTACAGCCAGAGGGTGCGTGATGGAGGAAATAAAAATCCGGAACGGAAACAGCCATCCAAAGCTGCAGCAAAGAAGAAAGCTGGAAAGAAAAGGAGAAGCAGGTGGAGGTCATTGAAGGACCTCAAACATTAGAAAATAACATTTTTAGTTGAAGCCATAAATAAGAGAAAGGAGAAACAATAGCCTCTAATGTTCTTGTGTCAGACCTGATGAGGTGCTTTCCATTCAAAAATAGCTATTATTCCTCAGTTGTTTACTAAGAGCAGCCATTGTTCTAAATTTAGAACTCTGAAGAGTCCTCTTGTGTAACCTCACAACAGTCCTGGGAGGTAAGTACCATCACTGTGCCTTACAGCTCCATGTGGCAGGGCCAGGCTCCCTGCCTAGCCATTTGGGGCATAGTCCCTGCACACATTGATCCCCCACAGAGATATCAGGCACAGAGATATCAGGCTGCTGCTGAGACCACTGATGGCCATCAACACCATCATGTCCTTTTTTCCTGGGCACATGTCAAAACTACATTTCCCAGGCTCTTGCAGCAGGTGAGGCATGGGCTGATTCTGAATGTGAGTGGCTGTGATGTGTCTGACCTCCCTAAGAGGTCTAGAGCCATTCATGCTCTCTCTCTTCCTTCACCACGAATAAGATGCAGAGGCCCCAGTGGAGAACTCTGAGGTCCTAGAAAATGGCGGGACCACTCCCTGGAGGTTCACATGGTAGGCTCATGAGTGGTACAAGAACTCAGAAGGAATGAGATTAATGGACTGTGATCATTGCCTACTCTTCTGTTTTCCTGCCTGAAGATCTTTGAAACTTCCTTCTACCTTTGCCTCTGCCATCGGGATAGGGGGAAAGCTCAGGGGCGCAGAACCAAGGTTTTTTGGAAAGACTGACATCTTGTAAGCCTATATGCATAAATCTCTGGACAGGTAGGACTGAAAGGTTCTCTGAAGGTGAATAGAAATGATTTCATCTAAAACAAGGGCAAATTTGGTCTCTGTTTTTGGACTTGGAGGCTTGGCTCTTAGTCAAATATTGCAGTTATTTAGGTTGACAGATCCCCCATCTATTAAAAAAAAAAAAGGCAAGCTTCCTGCAGAAGCAATGAACCAACTGGTATTCAGAGTGCCTTTCTGACATCACAGGTTACTTGGCTCTGTTTTAAAAGTCGAGTGCATATCTGTTAGAGAAAAGTGTGGTTTATTTCAATATCTTCTATAAGCAGCTGTCAATATTGCAAAATCATAGAACTTTGGGACTGAAAGAGCTTTTAAAGAAACTGAATTTTCCTCATTTGTGAAATGAGCATGTTGGACTAGAACATCTTTAAGTATCCTTCCAACTGTAAAAGTCCATGATTCTGTATACATGTTATATGTGTATGTACATACACATATACACAAAAAAGAAGTCAGGACGCCTGGGTGACTCAGTTGGTTGAGCGTCTGACTTTGGCTCAGGTCATGATCTCACCGTTCATGAGTTCAGACCCCACATGGGGTTCTGTGCTGACAGCTTGGAGCCTGGAGCCTGCTTTGGATTATGTTTCCCTCTCTCTCTGCACCTCCCTGCTCACGCTTTCTCTCTCTTGAAAATAAATAAACTTAAAAAAATTTTTTAAAAATTAAAAAAAAGAAGCCATAGAATTTTTTTAGCAAACATTCCAAAATGTATATGTGACTCATTTCTTTTCAGAAGTCAGTCTCAATAAACTGTGCACATGAAAGCAGTTTTAGTGTTGCCCACCACTCCATAGTAAGCAGAGACCATTTTTCCAGGTCCTAGATAAAATCTCAGGCAGGTCCCATAGAACCTGGGGCCTTTTCAGGCCCAAGAACAGTCTTTCATTTTAAAAGTGCAGAACAGTTTAACATCTCAACTCCAATCTAATTCTCCTCTAAACTTGTAGCTTACATTGGCTTCAGGCTTGGAGCCTGCCATGATGTGTTGTTAGCTTCCTCTTTCCTTCTTTATCTACCTCTTCTCCAATTTCCTGGCACATGTGTTAGACCCCTCAGGGCCACCCTGTGGAGAGAGGGGATGAGGGAGCAAAGATGCATCCTCAAGGCTGTGCTCTGGCCTCTGCCCCCCTCCTCCCTCCCTGGGGTGCTAGCTGTGACATAGCTGCCTCTCTCCAGTGGGACTGCTTCTAGCTTATCTAACTTGGTCTCTCTTGGTGAGAACAGCTCTCCTCTGGCCAGCAGCTTATGTCTTCCTACCAGCCCCCTGATACTAACTGCCCACCTTTCTTTTGGGGTCCCCTCTCTAGGAAGTTCTCTTGGGCAAGATCCATTTGTCTTAGTCTATTCAGACTGAGAAAGTGTAAGAAATAGAAGCCACCCAGTCTATGATACTTGGTATAGCAGCCCAAGTGGACTAAGGCAGCACCTTTCCTGCCCAGTCACAAAATGGCAATGAAAATGCTACAATTTCTTCTCTGTGAAGATGAAATGGAATAATTTAATCCAGGAATGTCTGGCTCTTCCTGTTAGGTCTTTGCAAACTGATAACAAATGTGGGCAAAGTCTCTGGAGATGGCAATGGCAAATGTCAGATACATAAGTTGCAATATTATTTATAGCCTCTGCCAGATATGCTCAAAATGTCAGACATATAAATATTTGTTTGCTCTAGGAAATCATCAAAAATTCCACTAACTCAGAAATAGTGACTCCGTTGTGCCCTACAGTGACCTCCTTTTCTTCATATTAGCAATTAATTTCTAATATTAGCCATTAATATCAACATATATTAACAATTTCATTTCTATAAGCAAACCAAAAGATGGCTTTAGTTTGTCAATTATTTAATTATGGGAATTAATTAGAGATGATAAACATGTGGTCCAGTTCAACAAGTTGGAAAACAATCCCTGAACAAGTAAGTATGTTTTTAAGTGGTGATGATTTGACCTTAAACATTTTTAGGCTTCTAATGAATGGTTAGATGCATATGGTCAAAATATATCATGGATAACTAAGAAATCTACCCCCTGAAGTCAGTGTTGCTTAAGGCCAATGATTAGTTCTTTGGGCTTTTATACAGCAGCCCCTACAAGAATGATCTCAGTTTTAATCACCACTGAAATAAAAGAAAAATGAAAGTGACTTTATTTAAATACCGTTTCAATGGAATAAATAAGGAAGTGGTCTGGCTTTTTTCCCCTGCTCTTGGAAAATAGCATGACACACAGTGAGCACTCAATGAATATTATTCTTGATGATGAAAGGAATGTGAGGATAATAATGTTAGTGTGCTCAGAACAGGCCATGTCACAGAACCACTCTTGCCCACAAGCATTGGTTGGAATTACTGTCATTTATTTAACAAGTATTTATGCCAGCACTGTGTAGGACACTGGAAATGGTGTAGTTGACCAGAGATGGTCTTGCCCTCAAGGTGCTTATAACTACCAGGGAAACAGGCAAGGAGAAGGCACTGACTATAGTGTATTAAGACTTTTGAGGGAGGTATTCTATTGGCTCTAGAGGCACCTAAAAATCAGAAAAGGCTTTAATGCAGGATTCATATCTCTAACCTGGGATCTAATTATGAGCTAGAGTTGGCCAGGAACAGGAGAAGGAAAGAGAGTTCATGGAACTGCACAGACAGGACACTGCAATAGTTTAGTATGATGGGGTCGTAGTAAGGATGATCAGAGACAAGAGAAGCAAGGAGGGAACTCAAGATCAAAGTCCTTGAAGGCCATGTGGAAAAATTTGGACCTTGTCTTAAGGTCAGTGAGGCACAAGCAAAGGAGTGTTAAGTGGGGAAAAGTAGTTGTTTGCTCTGATGTGAATGCTTAGAAAGAGCACTGGCTGCAATGAGAAGAATGCAAAGAAAGGGACAAAGATGGAGGCAGGGAGTAGTTAGGAAACTGTTGGATTAACCAGGTGAGAGGTAAAATAACTTGAACTAAATGTCGGGACAATGGAAATAGAGAGAAAGAAATCGATTTGAAATAAAAGTAATAAGTAGAAGTAAAAGTTATAGGCCTTACTGACTGGATGTGGGGAATGTGGCAGAGAGGGGCTGGGGATGCCATCAGGGTTCTGACTAGGGCAACTACAGGGATGGCAATGCCATTCATTGAGAAAGAAAATACAGTAGGAGAGTGGGCTTGGGATGGAGATGTGATCTTGATTTAGGATGTCCCCATTCTAGCCTGAGTGGCTCAGTTGGTTAAGCACCTGACTTCCATTCAGGTCATGATCTCACAGTTTGTGAGTTTGAGCCCCACATTGGGCTCTGTGCTGACAGCTCAGAGCCTGGAGCCTGCTTCAGATGCTGTTTCTCTCTCTCTCTCTCTCTCTCTCTCTCTCTCTCTGCCCCTCCCCCACTCACATTCTGTCTCTCTCAAAAATAAATATTTAAAAAAATTTTAGGATGTCCCCATTCTAAAATGCTGGTGGATGTCCATGTGGAAATGACAAGTATACTGTTGAGTTTTCTATGGATTCTGCAGTGAACAAATAAACCAAAATGGAACCCACAAAAGATTATCAGACATTGTGGTGAAAAAGATAGGTATCATTAAAGCCCAAGGAAGTCATTTTCATGAGCACAGGGGTTACCAAGTATGAGATGCTGCTTAGAGCTTAAATCAAGTAATGCCAGAAAAGCCACCTTAAATTTCAGCAACAAGATCATTTGTGATCTTGACAGAAGCAGTGTTAGGGGAATATTGGGAGAAAAGTCAAATTTTAGGAGAATTTCAGAGTGGATGGTGGTAGGGAAGTGGTGATGGAGAGTGTAAATACCTATTTCAATATGCTTGACTGAAGCCAAAGGAACCAGATAAGGATGTGAGCAGATGGTCTAAAATTAGGTTTCATTATTATTCCAATAATAGGAAGCTCACAGATCAGGAGACCCCTGCCACTGAAAACATAATTTATTACAATTCAGTAGAAGAGGGGTACACCAGGCCACACAGGGCCAAATGGGGGAAGTACCAGGGTCAGTCAGGAAACAGAGGGAGATGGGGAGAAACATGGGCAGAAGGCTTTATTTTGGTTTTTATAGGAAGGCAAGGCAGCGTGAACAGGTTTAGGACCGGCTAGCAGGAATAACCAGTAGGCTCTGGAAGCAGTGGGCCTGTCTCTAGCTGTCTGCTACCCAGCCCTGTGGTAGTTAGAGTAGGAGGATAGTGGGCCAAGTGTAACAGCCCTGTGAGAACCACAGAAAAGAGGTGGTTAGGGTACAGATTCCGAATTTATTCGTTTGCATGGGACAGATTCACTGCCAGGTGAGTTGTTTTATGTTTCTAGGAATTAGCTAACCTGGAGAGAGGCAACAGGAAGGAGAAGGAATGTAGAATGGAGCTAAGTCTATCAGACTGCAAGGGAAAGCCTTAGAATTGACTGTGGCAGTGAGCAATTTCTTCAACTATGGTGGAGGGAGCAGAAGAAAGGTATGTGGCAAGAATTTGAGAGAGTTTCTCTCCACTGGCTTTTATTTTCTCTTAAAAAGTAGAAGAAAAATTCCCCAACAGAAGACTGACTAAAAATATAGATAGATAGATAGATAGATAGATAGATGCCAACTTTATGGTCACAAATTTTCTCTGAATGTGGTTTCACTTATAAATAGAAAACATGACAAAACAAACCTTGTCATTCAGTCATTCTCTTTCTTTCCTTTAAAAAGTAGGTCTTGGAGCGCCCGGATGGCTCAGTTGGTTAAGCATCTGATTTCAGTACAGGTCATGATGTCATGGCTCATGAATTCGAGCCCCGCTTCTGGTGCACACAAGCCCTGCACCGGGTGAGCTTGAGCCCCACTTGGAGTGAATCCCACTTCTCTCTCTCTCGCTCGCTCTCTCTCTCTCTCTCCCTCCCCCTCTTTGTTTCTCTGCCCCTTGTGAGATTCTTGTATTCTCTCTCCCTCTCTCTCTGCCCCTTGCTCATTTGTGCCCTCTCTCTCAGAACTGAATCGAATCAAATCGAATAGAACGTAGGTCTTACTCTCAGGCACTAAATGTAGGGTCAGGGCAGACCTCAGCCAAGTTCACTGAGCATTGTGGGGACCATCACAGCTATCAACAAATCCTGGGCACCCCCTTGGATCATCAGTGTGATTGCTGTGTACTTAGGGAGCCTCCAATCACTGGAACGTTGGAGAAGGGCAGAGAAGGGAGGGTTTTGTGAAGCCCAAGAGGATCTGGTGGCCCAAGGAAAGGATTACTGAAGAAGTGGGGCTGACCTCAGAAAAGCAGAGGGCAAGGAAATGGAAAATTGAGTAGAGGTAGAAGTCCGGAAGGGGCACGTGCAGTCCACTCGTAGACTGCCACAGTCAAACAGTGTACTGTATCCAGACTTGAAGATGCACACTTGTCTTTTCTTTCTCCCTCCTCTCTCAGGTTGATGTTAGTTTCGTGATTCTTAAGACCATTTTCTGTATTCACTGGCTTCAGTAAGGCACCAATCTACTTTACAGCCCAAGCGATGGTTTCCTGTTTCTTAGTTGCTTTCATGACATGTTCTCAGAAAGCCAAAACTGCCTCAGAACCAGTGTGGCTTTGCACAGGAAGGGGACTGTCCACCCCACATAGCGGACACCAAAAGGCTGCAAGTACCCCTCTATTCACAGGTGACATAGACCCATCCCAGAATGTACATCAGGAGGGCCCTTGCTTAAAAGCAGTTTTCAAGGTTCTGCCTTTCCTTGCCGTTCTGAGCAATCTGCTTTCCAAATCAACCACATAATAAAGTGGTGGCCAAGTTATGTGCCAAAATGGCCAGGATTCCCACTGGATCCTGAGGAGGAAACAGAGAAGCTTTTCCTACTCCTGTGCTCTTCCCCTACTCTAGGGATCAGACTTTTCCGTACCACAAGGAGGTACACCAGCACCAGCCCTCTCCCAGCATGCACGTGCATACACACACGTGAGCATGCATACTCTCCCTAAACTATTTTAAAAAAGAGAGGCTAATGCCTGTCTTAGTAAAACCTCTGGATAAAAAGATTTCATAAACTTCCACAGTGACTATTTCAAAGCCAAATAACGTTCTGGTTTTGTCAGCCACTGAAGTGAAAGTAGAGAAAGAGAGTGGAAGTGGGTGGGAAGTGGGGGCAGGAGAGATGCAAAGAGGAGAGCCCCAAGGACAAAAGGGAAAACAGGAAACAATTATTTAGAGGAAGAAACAAAAAATAAAAAACATTTAACTGACCCCTAATTTAAGAATTTTGTATGAAAGTATTAAGTCCTCTCTTTTCTCCCCTTTATTACCTATCAGACATTTTACCATGTTTGGGAAGAATGAAATGGGACCAACTGCAGCACTAGAAATGTAGGTATTGGATTTTTCCTTGTTTAAAACACACACACACACACACACACACACACACGGAAATCCATTATACCAAAGTCAACATTCATATCGGAATGGAGGAAACTATCCCTCAGGATTTCTAGCTCACACCCCCTGCTTTCATCACTACACCTCCAGTTCTCTCTTTGCCTAAAGAGGGGTTGACCCTTTTAGGAATCCTCTCTGTGCCTGGAATTTTCATGTTCTCTGACTGCCCTTGGCCCAGGGCCTCTGATTTAAACACACAGCTGTTTCACAATGTGCCACCAACTCCATTCTCTCCCTGCCCCAAGCTGCCCACCTCTTCCCCTCCCTCTGAAATGAGAAGTAGCTCCCACTCTTCCTCACTGATTGGCTGGAGTGTCTCAGCCAAGACAATTCCCTATAGACATTATGGCAGAGACTGTGGCCAAAATCCCTCCTATTTCTCAGTTGAATCAATGGAAATGACTTCTTTCTTTTCTTCTACTTTGTTTGTTTGCTGGCAGGAGCAGCCAGGGTAAACGATTTACTGCCTGGAGACAGACTGTCTGTCTGGGGCAAGAGGGTTGGGGGCTGGTGCTGCTGGACCTTCCATCACTTGGAACACAGGTTGTTTTTCTGGGATAAATCTGACAGGCTGTTGAGTTCATGGAAGTTAGGAGAGTGTTTTAATTGCATTAAAAACGGTGGCTTCTGGTTGCTTACTACCCATAATGAAGATCAGAACCCCAACATTCATATTGGACTAGAGGAAACTATACCTCAGGATTTCTAGCTCACACCCCCTGCTTTCATCACTATGTTTCCTCAGTATGTTTTATGGGCTCTGGGCTTCATGTGGCTGTGCTGGCAGCTATAGGGGGAACCATGCAGGTTCCCTGCTTTACTGGAAGATTCACAGTACCCAGTGGCATGCCCACATGGAGGCCAGAGTGCCGGGAGAGCAGTGGAAGGCAATATCACCACACCATTCAATTGCCCTTTTCCTCTTTCATTTTTTCTAGTGCACATAAATTTGATTTTTCAGAAGTTAAATATGCTGATGACATAATTCCAGACAGAAGTTTAAAGAGTTCGATTTTCATTAGTCCAGTTTCTTGTTCCACTTTGTAAAGTCTCACTAGGATTTCTGCAAATGCTCACATGGAGCTAAATTTTTTTTTTTACAGTAAGCCAATTGTTTATTGCACACTTCACGTTTGCCAAGCAGTTACGAAGCATTAGGACCAAGCATTAAAAATAGAGTCTTTGCTTTCTGAGAGTGACAGCAAAGATGGAAGAATCTAGAATGCTGAATTGCCAGGATGAATTGCAAGCAGATAGATGCCACCTTGGTTGGTGAGGAGAAGTGTGAAGGCTGTCCCCAGAGGAGTGAAATCCCTGCAAGCTGGGGGGTCTGGGAGGGCTTTGCAGAGTGGGTGTGTCCCAGCTGGGAGGCAGGGGCCTCAGATGAGACTGTCCTGGCTGAGTGTTGCCTCTGTTGTGTGACTTTTGAAGTCTCGGTTTCACTTCTGTTAATGAGGATAATAATAGCAACATACCTTGTAGAACTTCTGTCAGGATTAAGTAAGACCACGTGTGCAAGTGCCTGGCACACAGCAAGCACTCAATGAATGCTAATAATAGTATCCTGAGCAAGGCCCTGGAGAATGGGTAGGGTTTAGACAAACAAATGGGGGAGAGAATAGAGTCCAGGCATGGAGGCCATCTGGAGTGAGGATAATGGGAAGGAAGTACAGCAGTGATAAAACGGATGTGAGTTCTGATCCCGGTTCTCCTATTATCTTGTGATTTGGGGCAAGGACACTCTGTGCTGCAGTTTCCTCAGCTGTTAACAAAAATAATAATAGTAGTCACCATGTAGGGTTGTAGTGAGGAGTAAATGAGGTGATGTGTGTGTTTTTTAAAAATTTTCTTAATGTTTATTTTTGAGAGAGAGCGGGGGAGGGACAGCTAGAGAGGTAGACACAGAATCTGAAAGAGAGGGGGAGGGGAGGGGCAGCTAGAGAGGGAGACACAGAATCTGAATGAAGCAGGCTCTAGGTTCTGAGCTGTCAGCACAGAGCCCGATGCGGGGCTCGAACTCATGAACTGCTAGACCATAACCTGAGCTGAAGTCAGACGCTTGACTGACTGAGCCACCCAGCCATCCCATGAGGTGAGCATTTTTCTTCTTTTTTTTTTTTTTTTAAATTTTTTTTTTTTTAATGTTTTATTTTTGAGAGAGAGAGAGAGAGATAGAGACAGAGATAGAGCATGAGTGGGGGAGGAGCAGAGAGAGAGGGAGACACAGAATCCTAAGCAGGCTACAGGCTCAGAGCTGTCAGCACAGAGCCCGATGTGGGGCTCGAACCCATGAACTGTGAGATCATGACCTGAGCTGAAGTCAGATGCTTAACTGACTAAGCCACCCAGGCGCCCCGAGGTGAGCATTTTTTAATGCTCAGCACACTGTCTTGGAAGGCAAGCATATGAAACTAGTGAACTGTGGTGACTCTGGCCTGAATGTTTAGGGAACCAGAATTGAAGACTTAACCTTATGTACATCTCACTCTGTGCCCTTAAATTTCTTTAAAAATTTTTAGTGTGTGGAGGTTATCAATTTAAAAAATTCTCAGGGACACCTGGGTGGCTCAGTGGGTTAAGTGTCTGACTTTGACTCAAGTCATAATCTTGTGGTTCTTGAGTTTGAGGCCCACATCAGACTCCCCACTCAGAGCTTGCTTGGGATTCTCTCTTCCTTTCTCTCTGCCCCTCCCCTGCTCATGCACACACTCTCTCTCTCTCAGTCTCTCACTCTTTCACTCTCTTGCTCTCAAAACAAATAAAGAAATTTAAAAGAATTTTAAAATAAAATTTCAAAAAGCACATGCATGCAGAAAGAGATCTGTAGAGAGCGTGGTATATAGTATATACAAAATAAATTGTTATATTATTATTGCTGCAATACACTAATGTATTCCACCCAGGATAAGACCACATTCTTTCTCACCTGCTGAAGAGTATAGAATAAGTTCAAGAGATAGACTCCATCAAAGCAATATTTTGAAAAACAGGATTTGTGAAACACTGAAATCATGTTTAGCCTTCTGAAGGAAACAAACCGTGTTCAAGTACTTTAAGTAATCTTAGCAACATCTGTTTAATAACAATTAATTGGCCCAGTTACTCTTTTCCCCCCCTTTAAGCATGTAAACACTCCCAGGAGGATTTCTGCCTGCCTCCTCAGCTATTTAACTATGAAACAATATGCCTTAAAATCATAAATTTCTGTTTCCTTTAGAAATTAATTTATAGTTTCTTTTCATCCACATCAGACCCCTTTGACACTATTCTTGTCACTGAGAGTTCGTTGTAGTCATATGCCTCAGAACAGTCTGTCAGTGTTTGTTCTCCATACAGGAGGCTTGAACTTATATTTGCTTTCTTTTCTTGCCTTTGTTTCTTCTTATGCATCATTTCCCATTCCTTTCCTGTGCACAGGGATCCTGTGGGTCAACTTGATAGGTTCTCACTGGCTCTACAGCCTCCTACGCAAAGACATCAATTCTAAAAGGCTTCCCTAATTTCTCCAGAGCCCCCTGGGCCAGGAGGTTGAATAATTGCTCTGAGAACCCCAGGCTTTGCTTTCCAGGCCTGGCTCAGAGCCTGGCCTCCCCCTGGGCACTCCCACTCACCCAGTTTCCCATCACACACCACCTTCCAGGGACCTGGAGGAAATCACTGCCATTAAGCAGCTGCCTGGAGCTCAGTCAAAAGCACCTTAGCATGCATGTAAGGGAATCTGGCTGTGTTAAACCATTTGTTGACTTTTTAAAAATTTGACCGCTTTACATCTTGTGTTAATCATCAAAGGGCCGCGCCTTCCTTCAGTTAAACTCAACCTATGACTCTTTCCTCTCACTACAGGAAATCCATTGTGTACCAAAAATGCTAACACTGCTCAAATTCCAGAGTAAAATTACAAGAAGCAAAGAGGAAACACTCTCAGCAAAACCTGTGTCCTTGAGGTTTCATTTTTAAATAATACTAATTTTTCTGAGTCACATGCAATATTTTTCTAGAAGTGAATTTTTCTTTTTAGATTGGAGATGGTTTTTCCATCTGGCTTTTCTACTTTCAAATTCATTAGTTATAAAGCTGAAGTCAAAATTGTCCCAGATCTTCATCCAAGCAAGCAAAGTAAAATTAATTTGAGTAAAGGACAAGATGTACAGAAAATACATTCAGCAATATCAGACTTTCCCAACTTCCTGCTGTTTGCCTCTCAGAGAACAGATCGCACATTCCTTCTCTTTGGCCCCAAACACTTCTCTGGAAATTCTCTTGTATGACGGCCAAGGATACCCCTTATTTAGAGCCTGACATATGAGTGAGGGCAAACGATCATTTTAAAAAGAACAAGACTAGAAGCTATTATTTCTTCCAGATGGGTAGGGAGTCATTTTCAAAGAAATAAAGACATTGATTTCTTTGGGGTCTTGTCAATAACAGTTCAAATTTTGCATTATCAAAGGAAGAGAGAAGCTTCCTCTTCTAGGAAAAGCTGGTAGACTTAGTGACGGGAACTCAGATGATTTTCTATAAAGCCATGAATTAATGAAGGTTAAGCTGCAGGGCCCCTCACTTGCCCAGGCCCCTGTGAGAGCTGGGAGTTCATTGCTGGTGGGAAGGAGAGGGCAGGTTGCAATCAGGAAGCTTTTCTTTGTAAGCATTTCTGGTAAATTGCCTAATCTCAGAAGAAAAGGACTCAAATCTCCATGGCGCCAGTAATTTGTTGTGATTTATTTTGTCTTTATGTTCATACAATTTTTATATTCATAATTTTCTATTATTGTCCTTAAAGAGAGGGCCTCAAATTGTATAAGCTTCAGGGCCCACAAAATCTGGTTCTACTACTATTATATAAGAATCAGTCATTTTTCACTATAATTTATTGCCTGGTTTCTTAAATTGGTGGCTTCCTAATTTTAAAAACAGTTATTATAGTATAATCTTTCCTTTATTCAGCGAAGCCATGGAATAAGAATTAAGAGAAGTGTGTGTGTGTGTGTGTGTGTGTGTGTGTGTGTGTGTGTGTCTGTCTGTCTGTCGGTGGAGAAAGGGAACAGTGATAGGAGGGCTTCCAAAGATAGGACTTTGTTTTTCTTGAAGATGAACTCTTATTAGTGTTTTTTCTCACTGAAACATTGAAATGTCCTAAACTGGCAATACATTTCTGACTTTCCAATGTTAAGAACACATGTTATTTCAAAGTAACTGCCACCACCACCCATGCTTCCCCTCAGTAGAATTTGCTATAATGAAGGATGCTATTAGAAAGAGTTTATCATTGGATCTCCTATAGAACCACATTGTTCAGCATTTCATCTTGTCCTATTCCAAGGGACTCTCCAAAGCATTTGTCTGGTCTTAGTACTGTTACGGAATCAGGCTGGTCTTAGTACTGTTACAGAATCAGGCTGGAACACTGGCAGAAAAACCAAGCAGCACTCGGAGACCTTGGTGAATTGGAGATTTATTTAACACCAGCAGGCTCAGAGGAGACCGTTTCTCCAAAGATGTGAGCCCCGAATGTGAGCGGGAAGGGTAATTTATAGTTATCAGCCTCCAAATTTGTGGGAGGGAAGGTGGTTTTCTGGCGTGCAGCAAACAAAGGAAGAAGAACCTGGAGGAGGGGGTCTCTAAGCTAGAGACCAGAGTTTGTTTTAGTCCAATCAGCCATCTTTGGTGTACTTTATCCACTTCTCCAACAGTACCAAGAATGATTGACTTATTTTTGGCCGCTGGCCTTTTTATCTTAACAGCTATGTGAACACCTGTGAGTGGTACTCTCCACTTTGAGCTGGCTGCTGGTAAGCCTGGGGTTCAGCGTGCAGCTGAGTCATGCCTAGTGCTCAGGGCGTGCTCTTATAGTTACATTCCTGGCTCCATTTTAGACTGTCTTTTTTTCCCTTTATTTCTAATAATTATTCATGCTATACTATTGGATTTTATGTCTCCTTTCTTGAGAGAATAGGGATATGAATTCATAAAACATTCTTTCCAGAGCATTCTGGTTATAGTTTTATCTTAGGTATATGAATTAGAAGCAAAAATTCTCTACTTACCACACCAAACAAAAGATTTTGAAGGGAAAGTAATTGAGTTACGAAGCATCCTTCTTGTTTGTTCCCACTTTCCTGTCTTCGCGCTCATACTTGTGCTTTCTCACCAAGAGTGTTAGGTGTGCCTTTTGCATCATCCCAGTGTTCTGTTCCTTAATGTCAAGGGGCACTAATGGTGGCCTTTCCTTCTGACTCTTCATAGCCACACTCCAAATTTGTCCTTCCCCCATCTCTCTGCACCCCCATTCCTGAAAAGTCCCTGATGCTCTGAGAGTAGTTACCAAGATTGAAATTGTACTCAGGATTTCAATCAAATGCACTCAGGACAGATGGATACAAAAGAAGTTTCAGGGAAGGTTCTCAGAAGTCTGAAAAAGAGAATGAGGGCGTTCTGGCCCTATGAATGCCATCACAAATAATTTTAGACAGAAAAGAAATCTGTGGGAGCAGTAGGCCCAACCTCCCAGAACCCTTGGCAAGACTTGAGCTATCATCTCAGCGACACTGGGCCTCCTAGAAGAAGCAGGCAAGGGCTGATAGGCCCACATGGCCTGAAGATGGGGACAACCTTATCCTGCTTACCAGGAACAAGGGTCAACTTGGCTAGGATGGACACTAGCCGGGAAAGTCTTCCTCTGGACTTGTCTGAATTTAATAACCCCCATTTTAAGTTTCTAATCACTCAGGATTTCAGATTCAGGTCAGAATGACAACTGATTCTAAAGGAGAAGCACTTACCATTACTCCAAATTTCTAGTTCTAAATGTCCTTTTTCCCCCCAATGTCCCTACCATTAGGTGTGTGGCTCCCAGATTGCCCTCCTGTAGCATCCCCCACCCTTAATACTTCCCTTTCCTAGAAGCCCTCTCATTGATACTGCTGACCTCTGTACTCAATTTTAATCAGAGATACATTTCTCATACTTTTCCTCCTATTTGTAAAAAGAGGGGGTGGGTTGACTGTGGGTAAATTTGAAATCCTACATGAATCAGGATGATGTGAGTGTTTTATTTCCACCCACAAATTGAGAGGACTACTATTGAGTTTTGTCACCTAAGAAAGGAAAGTCAGCATTCAGAAATACTCTAAGACTCAGATGAAGAGCAACAGTGAATGGTGTCTTAGTCAGTTTGGGCTACTATAACAAAGTTTCATAGACACAGTGGCTTATAAACAATGGAAATTCATTTCTCACAGTTCTGAAGGCTGGGAAGTCCAAGATCAAGGTGTTGGCAGATTTGATGTCTGGTGAAAGCCCACTTTCTGGTTCATCCACTCCACAATTAAGGTTGCAGCCATCCAAACTGTGTCTATGACACACTTATTTTTTACCTTCCAGTATTCATTCCCCCACATTTTTCTTTGCTAACAAAGTCCCACTTTTGTTCACATTAGATGACCATGTGTTTCAGAACATAGCGCTCTTCCCTATTCCAGGGACAGATCCTGATTAGATTAGTCTGGTCATGGTATTCTTTTCCTCTTATCAAGGCTAGTATAGGATTTGGAAGCAATTCAGGAAGAGAGTCTTTCAGGGGGCTTCTGGAAGAGTTTTGATCATCTTCACCATGACATATGAGGAAGGGACATGCCTCTTTCCCCCTTCCAACCTTAGGACACAGTGAGCTATGGAAGCCATTTGAGAACATGAGGGGGTGTGCCTGAGAATAAATTGAGGATGGCCCAGCAGAAAAGTGGAAAGAACCTGGGTCCTTGATTACATCTTTGAGCGACTGAACTACTCAACTCTGGAGTACCCTTGCTTCTCAAATTTTAATGAAAGGTAATACAATTTTCCTATTATTTAGATGACATTCAGTTCTATTTTCTGTTTCTTAAATCAAAAGCATATTCATTGGTATAATGACCAAAAATATAAGAACCAAAAAATCAGTACTCACCCTGGTGAGAAGAGGTAAGAGTATGCTTGTTGGGAACAATTAAGATTCCCAGCAAAGCCAAATAGTACCTATTTATTTATTATAAATACCACCCTTGACAGTCTACCATTTTCATTATGCTTAATTTGTCTAAAGTGATACATATTTTTCAGTAGTTTTCCCCAAGTTATTTTATGATCACTGCTTTTTGCCGGGGGGGGGGGGGGGGGGCGGGGAGGAAGGGTTAAGGGGCATCTAATTATACTGTAGAACAGAGGTCAGTAAACTTTTTCTGTGAAGGGCCAGATAGTAAACATTTTATGCTTTTTAGCCATATGTCTCTGTCACAACTTCTTAACTGCCACTAGAGCTACAAAAGTAGACATTATACAAATTAAGGAGTGTGACTATATTCCAATCAAACTTTGTTTATGAATGCTGAAATTTGAATTTCATATAATTTTCACTTGTCACACAATATTATTCTTTTGATTGTTTTCGAACATTAAAAAATATAAAAAACACACAAATGAGTGCATTAAAACTGGGGAAATCTGAACACAATCAGTGGATTATATCAGTGTCAACTTCCTGGTTATATAATGTAGAGTTTTGTAAGATGTTACCACTGGGGGAAACTGGAGTATACATGGGATCTCTTTGAATTCCTTTTTTTTATCTTGATAAAATACACATAATATAAAATGTATCATTTTCACCATTTTTAGGTTTATAATTGAATGACATTTAGTATATCACAATGTTGTACAATTATCACCACTATCCATCTCCAAAACTTCATTGTTCCAAAATGAAACTATATCCACTTAAAAAAATTCCTCATTCCTCCCTTCCTGCAGCTCCTTTTTAGACCTTATCAATTTCACTATTCTAAATATCCTAGAATAAGTGGAGTCATGTAATTTGTGTCCTTTTGTGTCTGATTTATTTAAATGAAATGTTTTTTTAGGTTTATCCATGTTCTAACATATATCAGAATTTCACTCCTTTTTAAAGCTGAATAATGTTCCTTTATATGTATATACCACATTTTATCTTTTCATCCACTGATGGACTTTTGAGTTGTCTTGGCTATTGTGAATAAAACTGCTATGATACTAAGTGTGCTAATATATGTTCAAGTCCTTCCTTGTTTCCCATTCTTTTGGATATCAAAGTGCAATTGTTGGATCATGTGGTAACTATATTTTTAATTTTTAGAAGAACCACCATGGGGTGCCTGGGTGGCTCAGTCGGTTAAGCATCTGACTCTTGATTTATGCTCAGGTTATGATCTCACAGTTCGTGACTTAGAGCCTTGAGTCGGGCCCTGTGCTACAGCACAGAATCTGCTTCTGATTCTCTCTCTCTCTCTCTCTCTCTCTCTCTCTCTCTCTCTTTCTCTCTCTCTCTCTCTTTCTCTCTCTCTCTCAAGCCCTCCTCAGCTCTCTTCTATTTGTCTCAAATAAATAAACATTAAAAAAAAAACACCATAAGGTTTTCCATAGCAGCTACACTATTCGACATTCCCACCAGTAGTGCACAAGAGTTTAAATTTCTTCATATCCTTGGAAACACTTGTTATATTCTGATTTTTTTCCTCAGTAGCCATCGAAATGAGTGTAAGAGGGTCTCTTGCTGTGGATTAGATTTGTATTTCCCTAATTATTATGGATGTTGGGCATCTTTTCAAGTACTTATTGGCCACTTTTATATCTTCTCTGGAGAAATGTCCATTCAAATCCTTTGCCCATTTTTTAATAGGATTGTTTGGGGAGTTTTGTTGTTGGTTAAAAATATATTTTTTGGATGTTAATAACTTATCAAGTATATGATTTGCAAATATTTTCTCCATTTCTGTGAGTTGCCTTTTCACTCTCTTTATAGTCCTTTGATGCACAAAAGTTTTTAATTTTAATAAAACCAGTTTATTAACTTTTTTTTCTGTATTCTTCTAACTGCATGTGACTCTACAGTTAACTCAGATTTAAAAGTTGAGTCATTTGGGGGTCCCTGGGTGGCTCTCTCTGGCTTGGTTGGTTGAATATCAAACTGTTGATTTTGGCTCCATACATGATCCATTGCTCAGAGTCGAGCCCAAGGTCATAGGATTGAGTCCCAGAACATCAGATCAAGCCCCATGTCCGGCTCCATGCTGAGTGCAGAGCCTGCTTAAGATTCTCTCTCTTTCCCTCTCTCTCTCTCCCTCTTTCCCTCTGCCCTTTTTCATCTCTCTCTGTCTAAAATAAGAAATTAAAAATTAAAAAAAAATTTACAAAATTAAAAAATAATAAAAATAAATAAAAGTTGAGTCAGTCAGACAAAATGGGTCAATTAGACCCATTTTAGCTCATGGGTCATAGGAAAACAAGCAGTATTTGGCTCAAAAGCAGTTGCCTGCCAGTCTGTGCTACAGAATAGAAATTGGAGTTACTCCAACTGTTTCTTTAAATTCAAAAAGACCATGTAACTCCTCATCTTGCTCCTAATCCACTGCTTTGAGAGCTCAGGAACTCAAAATACATCAGCCATATATATTGCTATGTATATGAATGTATGTATGCACACAGTTCCATCTTATTCCAAATATCAAAGGATTACCAAAAAAGTAGCTGCAGTTCCACATTTAACTTTAAGAAGCCAACACCCCAGGGTTTTAAATGCCCCTGGAAAGCTTTGCTCTTAATGTATTTATTCTATTTGTTGCATTGTGGCAGAAAATTTTGGGATGGGCATCTTTGCCAAGTCACTACCAATTTTCCTCCCCTTCTGGGATTTCTTCCTCCACACCCTTAAACAGACAGCATTTTGGCCTCCCGTGGCCTCCAGAGGCAGCCTCTCCTATTGTGTAAAAGCTCTGATTGCTAGAAAGTCCTGATATCACTGCATTCCAAGGAGAGTTCTCAGTTGCTTTTTAAAATTGAGCAGAGTCTTGTGTAAAGGTTTTCAAAATGATAACATTGTAGTCTTGAAATAAGGAGATGACTGAATACTTTTTCTTATGTCATCTACCTTAATGTTAACATGAATTCTTTTTAATGAGCATTTTTATAACAAATTTTAAGAGGAACAATTCATCATTTTTGTTTCTGTTAGAAATATTATGTTATAAAAGGCATAAGTCAAACTATCTCAAGGGTGTTTGGGGATAAATGAGAACATCACCAAGGCCACAAGCCAGCCCATGGCCCATCGAGAATCCTCTCTGGCAATACATCAGCCTCCCCACAGTCATACATGCCTGCCTCCAGTCTCTTCTCCACACTGCAGCCAGACTCATCTTTTTGAAAGTCCTATCTGATTATGTCTCCCTCCTGCACAAAACGTTTTAATAGTCTTCATCAATCTCAGAATAAAGACCAAACTGCCTACCACAGCCCACAAAGCCCCACACTGACTAGGTCTCTGGCTTCACTACTGTCACCTGCCCTAGCCCTCCATCCGGCACGTCCTTAGTTCCTCCAACTTGTCATGTTCTCAAAGGTGCCATTTCCTCTGTCGGAAAGCTCTGTTTCCACCACATACACCACTCCCTGCCAGGGTTATATGTTATCATTTCTCTTGGGTAAGTACGTAAGAGTGAGATTGTTACTTTATATGTTAAGTGTATGTTTAACTTTATAAGAAACTGCCCAGTTGTTTTCCAAAGTAGCTGTACCAATACTATACGGCAGTGTATGAAAGTCCCAGTTTCTTCAAGTCCTTGCTAGCACTTGGCATCGGTAGTCTTCATTACGTGCTGTAGTTTTAACAAAGCATAGAGTGATATCTAATTATAAGGTTATGCTAAAATGCATAGAAGAACAAAACATAAGAGACTCTTAGAGACAAACTGAGGGTTCCTGGAGGGAGGGAGGTGGGAGATGAGCTAAATAAGTGATGGGCGTTAAGAAGGACACTTGTTGTGATGAGCCCTGGGTGTTTTATGTAGGTGATAAATCACTCACTTCTACACCTGAAATCAGTTTTACCATATATGTTAAGTAGAATTTAAATAATTATTTGAAATCAATCAATCAATCAATGCACAGAATATAAGTAACTCCTTTGAATTCATTTCCGTGAGAGTGCCTGGTCTCCCCCTGCAAGCCTTCCTAGCAACAACCCTCAGCCAGCTCCTATGAAAGCAAAGGGGGATTTAACATACTAAACCACAGAGATTGTTTTTCAAACTGAATTGATGAAGTACAGCAGCTTCAAAGCCTACCTTAACGTCTCTATAAAGCCCTGACCACGACTTGTCTGTTGGAATCAAAGTGGTGAGTTGTGAAGGTCACATGTGTGGAAATGTCACAAAGGGCATAGTCACAAAGGGTGTGAAGACTTCCGGGAACGGAAATACTTTTGAAGGTTGGTTGACATATTTTCCAGATCAACTACTGGTTTAACTCCTCAGAAGACTACCAATGAATTCTTTTTTTTTTTTTTTTCCTTAACACAAAATCTACATGTTGGTAAACACTGGGAGATGCAGGTACCTTTGATAGCTGTAGTTTTGCAATAGTGAGTCTAAGTGTGGCTAATATTATACCAATTAAAAAGCTGACATGCAAATTGCTTCGGGTGTTTTACAGACAATTTGTTTTTTATGTCATCAGAATATTCCAGTGAGAATATTTTTGACTCAAGAAGCCTGGCTCTGGAGCTAGCCTTTGCTAAGGTAACATATTAATGAGTCATCAGAAGCTATAAATAGAACTCAGCATGAACTTCTGTCCACAAGTACACCACTGTTCCCACAAAAAAAGCTTTTACTAATGACACAACATGGCCTGCTTGCCACTCTTACAACTAAGGGGTGTGTGGACCCAGATAACCACAACCTTGTGGGAAATGTGCCTTGAGGTACAGTTTGCCAAGATGTCATTATTTACTTTCTTGGTCTCCCTTACAGCTGGTGAAGCACTTGTATTGTTTTCCTTAGGGATCATCATTGTATATGCCAAGATTTTCAAAATTCTCTCTCACATGATAAATCCCAGACAATAACTGCCTTAAGGCAGTCATTTATCTTTCTTATCTTTGTCTTTTCCCCTTCTCCTCCCCAGCATATAATATAGTAATCATATAGAATAGTATGTGCATAGGAGGGCTGCATAATTATTTTGAATGTTAACTTTCTGTTTCCATATATTGCTCTGGAATTTTGACCTTTCATATATGCAAGTCAGTAGAGTCAAGTCAATTTCCTATGTAATATGCATTATGTTCTCCCATCCAAAAATATATCTCCGCCAACCACTCTACCATGTTTCCTCACACTTCAGGTGATAGCAAGGATAGAGAGAGAGTGAACATGTTAAGATTCTGCCATTCACCATACTTTATGCCCAATTTCACACTAGTTCTAAAGGGAAGATAGGATACAAGAAAAGTAAGATTAGGGACAGAGGAGTAGTCAAAAAAGGTCAAGTACATAAAGTCTTGCTGAGGTAGACAGCCACAAAACTCTCCACCCTGGGAGTCTATAAAGACACCAAGTTCTGGGGCACCTGGTGGCTCAGTCATTAAAGCATCTGACTTTGGTTCAGGTCATTATCTCACAGTTTGTGAGTTCAAGTCCTGCGTCAGGCTCTCTCCTCTCTGTGCAGAGCCTGCTTCAGATCCTCTGTCTCCCTCTCTATCTGTCCCTTCCCCGCCCTCAAAAATAAATAAACATTAAAAAAAAAAAAAAAAGGACAAGTTCTGGGGGAGGACATCCAGAAAGGAAGATAAAGAGGCAGGCAAACAAGTTAGCTTCCCTGTAAGTTTGCCTGGTTGTCTGTCAAGGTTGTAATTCTGTAGGAATTACTCCTGAGCCGGCGGGAAAGGCAAGGTGTATGCAGAGGGCTATAAATTCCTTTTTGTTCATTGTCACATGCAGTCTAGGAGGACAGGAAGTTTAGTCATTGATCTCTTCTTCACTGGTTTAGGTCTAACGTGTAACCTGCATGTGATCTCACATGTCTCCTTACCCCTCCCCCACATCTTACAAAATACCTTTCCTCTGGGCCTTCTGCCTCTGCTTTATTTTGAATGCAGTCTTGTCTGCCTTTCTCTTCATGTTTCAGTTCATGAAACCTAATGAGTAAAAGGCAACAATGGCCAGGCAAGTGGAGAAGACAAGTGTCAAAAATTCTGTAATACTCAGACCAATCTATCTAAAGAGGCTTCCATTCCAGGGAGAAAGGAGAAGGTAGAGAAAAGACTCCCCTGGAATACGAGGACAGGGTCTTCTGGAGCAAGTAATAAGAAGGCCAAAGTGTGTCTCTTTCAGATAAGACTCAGTTGTTCCCTGAGATGCCTGGAGCTTGGGATGATGCCTGCCTTTCAGAGGGACTTCCCATAGCCCACTGCAGTGGTAGCTTAGGGAAACCACCAGCGACTGAGCTTGACTCTGAGCTCCAGTTCGCAGCTATCTTCTTTTGTTGGCTTGTTCCCTCATTCACAAAGCAGCCAGGAACACAAATCCCACAAGAAGGTGTTCATGTAGGGTCTTCTGATTTCAAAGGTAGCTAGAAATACAAGTTATACAGGAAAGACAAAAACAGGAAGCATAAGGATATAGGGATATCTAGGGAAACAGTCTAAAGCAAGATTTGAGTAAGGGATGGGTGACTGGAGAGACCCAGAAGACTCTTCTCTCTGTGCCTCTGCTTTAATCTTTACAGAGAACAATAATTCCAGAACTAAGGTCACTCAGTGCATTGTCCTATGCTTTTTTAAATCTCACAACCCTGTCTGGCTGGTTTGGCTCACATCTGCAGTGCTAGTCATACTCAGGTATAGTCAGGGTTATGAATATAGTCATGTATGGCATATCTTGTGCCAAAGTAATGTGGTGTGATCTATTCAAATGTTGCAGTAAACAGGTGTCTCTCTACTGATGAAAAGCAAAAACTCCAGAGTAATGGGAACTGATAGCCAGCCAATCCCAAGCATCCAAAATGGTTATGTAAAATGTCTCCACAGACTCTAGGGCTGCCATGTCCTTGGTAATCCTACGTAAGAAGAATCTCAGCCACAATGCTCTACTCCAGAAGAAGCCAGACATAGGCTTAATGCTGATTCCTTAGAGCTCGGGTTAGACCAGAGCAGAATTGTGATGACCTAGAATTCTGGGTTTGCTCAAGCCAGAAGCAACCTCCAAGAGGGTGCTTAAACTACAGGTTTACCTTTTAACCACTAAGAATTGTTAAGACTTCCAAAAATTTCTAAAGAAAATTCAGTTTGTTACAGATTCATGAGTTGAAGATAGGTCCCAAGACCAAGTCCATTATCCTGAGACCAGCCTCTAACAAGTACAGACATCATGAACATGAAACCCACCTAGATACAACCTCCCAAGATCAGGACTTCCAAACATCAGAATCACCTGGGGAACATTTTTTTTTTTAAGTTGAGGTAAACCACTAATAATTTTAAAGTGTACAATTCAATGGCATTTCATACATTCACAGTGTTGTGTATCCATACTAAGACATTTTAATCACTCTAAAAGGATATTCTGTACCCATTAAGAAGTCATACTTGGGGAGCATTTTAAAAGTACATATTCTGGGGCACCTGGGTGGCTCAGTCAGTTAAGCATCCGACTCTTGATGTTGACTCAGGTCATGATCTCGCAGTTCATGAGATTGAGCCCCACCTGTATCAGGCTCTGTGCCAACATCTATTGGAATACTCTGTCTCCTTCTCTCTGCCCCTCCCCCCACTCCTCAAAATAAATAAATAACCATTTTTTAAAAGTAGTGCCTGGGTAGCTCTGTATGTTAAGTGTCCGACTTTGGTTTAGGTCATGGCCTCACATTTCATGGCTTTGAGCCCCGTGTTAGGCTCTATACTGACAGCTCAGCGCCTTGAGCCTGCTTCAGATTCTGTATCTTCCTCTCTGTGCCTCCCCCGCTCACGCTGTGTCTGTCTCTCAAAAATAAATACACTTAAAAAATAATAATAACAAAGTACATATTTCAAGGTCCTACACCCAAGATACTGTAATTCAGTGAACATACAAATGTTTTCCACAAGTTTCCAAGTATCCCTTTCCTTGCTATTCTTGTCCCCAAAGAAATGAAAATGTATGTCCACCATAGGTATATATGAATGATTATAACAACTTTATTCATCATCATCCAGACTTAGGAATAACTTAATATCTCTCAATTATACATATAAACACCAACTGTGGTATATCCCTGTAATGGAATAGTACTCAACTAAAAGGAATAAATTTTTGATACAAAAACAAGGATGAATCTTTAGTGCGTTACACAAAGTGAAGGTATCCACTTTCCATACGTTATTCCATTTATATTACATTATAGAAAATGCAGATTAGTGGTTTTTCGAGTTTAAGGGTGGGGGCAGGTTGGGGGTAAAAAGAGGTCGCACCAAGGATTTGGGGAGAGATGAGGAAATGGGTTTGCATCTTGCCTGTGATGTTGGTAACAGGCATCTGTCCAAGTGCATAGAACTTGACACCTAAAAGTGAATTTTAATCTACTTAAATTTAAAAATAAATTGGGAAACATTTTAAACCCCTTTGGGTGTTTATGATGTGTGGCCTGTTTGAGAGACCAGTACATAGATAATGCCGGACAACCTAGTTACTCTATAACCCATTTGAGTTGCACTTTGGACACCTGGGACTAGCCAACTTACCATTACTATTTCCCTGGTTTTCGTCACAGCATATGGACATTTCTGCAGACTAGAAGTACAGGAGGAACCCGCTGTGCCCTGGAACATGTGACAGATCCCAGGACACGGGCCGTGTGGTAGTGGTGTTCAGGGTTTGTCAGACTAAAACCATCACTTCAAATGTGGCAACTTTAGGACTTTCTTTAAAAATATGAGTTATACTTCATCCCTTAGATTAATTGTAATCAGAATAATATGGAAATCATTTCCAGTAATGGGGATTAGAATACAACCTATGGATTTCCCAAAAACGTCATGTTTAACAGCTGAAACATCATGTTCGACAAAACGTCACATTTAACAAATTATTGGGTTTTTTTTAACGTTTATTTATTTTTGAGACAGAGAGAGACAGAGCATGAACAGGGGAGGGACAGAGAGAGAGGGAGACACAGAATCTGAAACAGGCTTCAGGCTCTGAGCTGTCAGCACAGAGCCCGACGCGGGGCTCGAACTCACGGACTGTGAGATCATGACCTGAGCCAAAGTCGGACGCTTAACCGACCAAGCCACCCAGGCGCCCCTTAACAAATTATTTTTAAAATCAACCCCAAATCAGAAATCAAAAACAAGTTTTGTTATAATAAATCCATTGATCCTAACCTACTCCAGGATAGGTCATTTTGGTTATTTTCCTAAAATTTGGTACCTGTTGTACATAAAGGAAAACAAGATCCAAAGTGAATGAATGACATACTTGACAGTCGGCTCCTCACAGAGTCTGGATCCCTTTATTGTGAAAAACTACGGAAAACAAATGAAAATCACAGGGAGATGTTTCTGTTGGAAACCAGACGGATTAGTTGCGGGGCTAGCCTTGAGCTCAATTGCACTTAAAAAAAAAAAAAAAAAAAAAAAGCTATATCCTGCTGTGGCTGATCATCTACTCAAGGTGGGTAAAATACAAATAGAAACTCCCAGGTATAAGAAGAAGCAAGAAGAAGTAGGTATTGGTTAGATTTGAAGATAATGCTAATTTCAACCGTGAGACAAAGGCGGGAAAAACACCACAAAACAAAACATGTAGTGAGGTAGATCATATCTGATGTTTCTGTCCCTGTAGAGTTTATTTTCTAGGTTGCACTTTTCTTTGCTTGCCCTAATCTCAAACTACTTCTAACACTATTTCTTCCTCATCATTTTGCAAACCATCGCTACAGCTCTCTCTGAGGCGTTCTGTTCACATTGCTTCTTTTTTTAGAGCTGCTTGTGCCCGAGAGGGAGGAAATGGAGCTACAAGTGTTTCCTTTCCACTCAAAACTGGCCCTTTTTTGCAGTGGGGGAGGTAGCTGAGGACTAGCAGCTTGCTTCCAACAGCTTGAGATAGCACTGAGTTTTCTTTCCTATAAGCCTCTCTTGAAATCCTTGTGTTATAAATTATTTATAAATTTTATCACAACCTCCAGGAAGCAAGCTGGACAAATTCTCCTGATGCCAGATGGCTTAGCAGACTTTTCAGATGTTGCTACTCTATTGCACATCCCTGCTTCTATTGCCCCAAATCCCAAAAGGACATCCAGCTAGGAGGTGCATAAAAAGCTCATTATTTCACGGGTCCCCAGGGGGGAAAGTTCCTCCATGGAGAAGGACTTCAATCCTTCCTCTAAGTAAGAATAGGGAGTGTTTCTTTATCTTTGCCACCTAAGCTCCTCTAAGTAGGGAGGAGTATGTACAGATCTGGGGACCTAGCTTCAGGCAGGTGTTGTATTCAATTTATGTGTGTGGGCATGTGTATGATTTTAAAATGATGTTGGGAGTTGCACAAATTTGATAGTAAACAATGATTCTTCAGGAAAATTGCCATGTATGCTATATAAGTCAGAATTCTTTTGTGTGTAAGTGACAGACCATAAGTGAACTAGGTCAGAGAGAGAAAGGCATCTATTGGCTCATATAACCAGGATGGATGAGGGAAAGAGTGACTCAAGGACCTGAGACCCCTCGTACACTTTTCCTCTCTGCCTCTTGCTTCTGCTTTTCTCTGCAAGTGAAGGACATGGCAGAATTTGGGGACCCACAGTTCAGTTTGACCAGAAAAGAGGAAAGAAAGAAGGTAACATTCACGCACACATACACACCGATTGTATTTGGAAGATTTAGACGACATATTGGAGCAATGGGGCATAAAGGAACTCTTCTCCCAAAAGAAGATGGAGAGCACAGACGTGTCTCCTGTGGGAATTGTTCTGAGCCAGAAACATATTATTTTTATCTTGAGACTTCATATTCTTCAGAATACATTTACGTCAGTTTGAGAAGCACAGACATATGTCATACGGTATCTCAGACAGCCTCAAATTTGATGGCGTGTGAAGAATTCCCTAGTGAAAGACTATCTTTGTTCTCTGATAGGACTATTGATGGACAGTGAGAGCCTTAGGAATCTGTGGGATACAAGACAATGAGAGAGAGTTAAAAACCCTTTTTAGAAAAAATAACCAGAGTGTTGGGTTACAGAAAGAGGAAAAAGGATGGAAGGAGTAAAGTGAGAGAGAAGAAAGGGTCATCGTGAGCCTGGACATCACGTTAAAAATCCCCAGTAGTGAGAAGGCCAAAGAGTTCCTAAAATTAGGAGATGTAACATTAAAGTTGAAGTTGTTGGTGTTGCTGTGGTTTAGATCCTATGACAGAGACAGATTAGGTGTGCTACAAAACCCATCTTCTTTGCCTCCTGGGGTCACAACTAAACTATGTTTCCCAGCCTCCCTTGCAGTTAGGTACAGTCATATGTAACTGGTTCTTACCAATGGAAAGTTGGCAGGAATGACACCACCACCTCCAGGCCTGCCTTATCCAACTCCCACACTCTTCCCTCTCCTGCAGGCTGGCTGCATAGGGTCAGGTGAAGGACTCCATGATCCCAGCAGATGATGGAGCCACTAGATGAAAGAAGCCTCTGTCTATGAAGGACTGTATGGATCAAGCCTCTTGCTACTTCCATTGGACAATGATATAAGTAAGAAAATATCCTTTTGCTTTTGTTAAGTTATTACAGGAGAGGCTTGTTTGTTATAGCAGTTGATTTATCCTGACCAATGCAAACTTCTTCCCCCACTCCCTTCTCAGACTTTCAAAAATGTCTATTATACATACAAATGTGCTATGAGAGTGGGAATTCTGTGGCAATCATAAAGGACACCGACTTTCATATCTGGGTTAGCGTGGCATGGAACAGAAGCTGTTGGTGGGAATGCAAACTGGTGCAGCCACTCTGGAAAACAGTGTGGAGGTTCCTCAAAAAATTAAAAATAGAAATACCCTATGACCCAGCAATAGCACTGCTAGGAATTTACCCAAGGGATACAGGAGTGCTGAAGCATAGGGGCACTTGTACCCAGATGTTTATAGCAGCACTTTCAACAATAGCCAAATTATGGAAAGAGCATAAATGTCCATCAACTGATGAATGGATAAAGAAATTGTGGTTTATATACGCAATGGAATACTACTGGGCAATGAGAAAGAATGAAATATGGCCATTTGTAGCAACATGGAAGGAACTGGAGAGTATTATGCTAAGCAAAATAAGTCAGGCAGAGAAAGACAGATACCATATGTTTTCACTCATATGTGGATCCTGAGAAACTTAACAGAAGACCATGGGGGAGGGGAACGGGGGGGAAAAAAGGTTACAGAGAGGGAAGTAGGCAAATCATAGAGACTCTTAAATGCTGAGAACAAACTGAGGGTTGATCAGGGGTGGGGGTGAGGGGAAAGTGGGTGATGGGCATTGAGGAGGGCATCTGTTGGGATGAGCACTGGGTGTTGTATGGAAACCAAATTGACAATAATATATATATATATTAAAAAAAAAAGAAAGAAACCACATTTGCAGGAAGCAACGTATTCCATAATCTAAACCTGTTTGCAAAACAGGAGTTCAAGGCCAGAGATGACCATGCGACCATAAACTCCTTAGGAATTTACAGAAGTGTTGGAATGGGCTTTGACTTCTGCAGAGCATGGAATGAGGGAGGTTTTAGGAACCTTATCTAGATCTGAAGGGAACGATGTGGGTTATGTTGTTATTTTTATGTGGTTCGGGAGTAAAAAAAGTTTTTGACTCACATGTCAAGCGTGGAAGTTTAATAATGCTTCTGACCACAAAAGCCTGAAATAATACTTATTTTATTTTATTTAGAGAAATCCCTGGTAGACAGTTGAATGGGGTCTGTTTAACTGGAAATGAAAGAGCAGCCAGAATCTATACTTCCCTGGCTGTTAAACCCAAATTAGATTCTTCTCATTTTTGTCTCCTATAACATGCTGTTGTTTTCCTTTAAGACATTAATTAGATATTTATTATAGTATTTATTTTTTAGGTGTGGTTCCCCACTAGACTCTAAGCACAATGAGTATAAAGACTGTGTCTCTTTCATCCCCCAGTGTACATCTGGCACCGTGCCTGGCACTCACTTGATGAGTATTTGTTGCAATGAAATGAAACCTGTACATGTAAGAGCCTCAAATAGGTACCTGTTAGCCCCAGAGAATTCATTTCCTAACTTAGGCTTTGACAAATCAGATATTTTTTAGCTATTTGATAATTAGAAAATGTGTTATTACCTTTTATGTAAAGAAAATGTCATTTATCATATATGAATATAAGAGTTCTCATACATGAATTTTTAAACAGTGATAACTATGCAGCGTTGTTATTATTTTTATTATTATTATTATTATTATTATTATTGTTAACATATACTTCTCCCTAGAAAATGTGTGAATCCTTTTCCCATGGGTTATAGCCTAGTCTGAGTTTGAAACTAAGAGTGTCTCTTTCCCTTCAATCCCAGCAGCACAATGTTAAGTAAATAGCCTTCCTGGCTGAACCTCAGCTGACCTGCCTACTGGAACCTTTCTTATCAGAGTTCCAGGAATGATCACTTATGTTTTTTAAGAACAAGATATGAAAGAGCACAGTGGCTCCTTTTTTTCTGATGGCTTTGTATAAGTCTTGCAGTTCTCCCTCAAGCAGTACAGCTTAAATTCATAATTATGCTTTTTCTCACCAAGTCTGACCCTCCCCCAGCCTTTTGAATTCAGAGGTGTAAACTTGGCGCCTTCATACCTTTTTAGCAGATTTTAATCATTTTGTGCAAATGTATGTTGAATATATACTTCTCTCTTTTCCTTTGTATGTTTATAAACTTATTGGGGCAGATTCAGTAAATACCTACTGATCTTTTTTATTCATTCTGAGAATAAGTCCCTACAGTACTTAATGTTTCTTAGAGTAGTGGAAAAAATGAGGAGGAACATCTTGGTTCCTGACACAAAGAAAAACGTGCAGATCTGTGGTTGGAATGATCAGGATTTAATCCTGAGTGACCTGTGATAAACTGTTCAGTGCATAGTAGGCCCTCAGTAAGTATTAGCTTATTGTTAACTTCTCTCAGTGACTAATGGCTTTCCAGAGGCTGATAGTGAGAAAGATTATAAAGCTCCTTCTGAGCTCAGAGGCAAAAAATGCCATGTTCCATGTCACCTTGGGTACAAGATAGAGAAATGGAACTTCTTGTTGTGGATCTAGAGTCTAATGCCTTAAACTTAAGCAAGCTTGTAATAACTTAGTCAGTGAAGTTCATAGAGAAGCTGAAGTGAAGTTTTGATGACTTTAACATTGGTAGAATATCCAAATGTCATTTACTGTCAGTCACTGCATTGCAATAGAGGAGCCACTAGCAACATGTAGCAGTTTGAATTCATCAAAACTAAATGAAATTTGGGGCACTTGGCTGGATCAGTCATTAGAGCATGCAACTCTTGATCTCAGGTTGTAATTTTGAGCCCCACGTTGAGATTACTAATAAATAAACAAACTTGAAAACTAAATGAAATGTAAAATACAGTTCCTCATATTTTAAATGCTTGGTAGCCACATGTGCTGTTGGCTACCCTAATGGACAGCACAGACCTAGACCATTATCATCATCTTGGAAAGTTCTTTTGGACAGAGTGCCATCTAGAAATCAGTTAGAAAATTGTGCTAATGCTTATTAAAGTACTTACACTTATATGTAACCCACAGTACTGCTTATTTTGCAAATTTGTTCATTTAGTGGCCCACTGTTTTTGTTTTGTTTTGTGTTTTTGTGCACACTTTTTCTTTTTTTGGTTTAGTTATTTATTTTGAGAGAGAACGCACACAAGCAGGGAAGGGGCAGAGAGGAGTGACAGAATCCTAAGCAGGCTCCGCACCATCAACACAGAGCCTGATGCAGAGCTTGAACCCACTAACTGAGATTATGACCTGAGCTGAGATCAAGAGTCGGATGCCTAACCAACTGTGCCACCCAGGTGCCCCTTGTGCCCACGCATTTTAATCCTTGAAGAATAATGTGTTGAACTGTCTCTGTGCTAGCCAATTGATATTTAAAGCAGGCTCAATGGTTGACCACACTATGGTTGGTTTCACGCCCTGAGGAATAAAGCTCAGAAAGAGGAAAATCAGAAGATTAACTCTCTTATCTTCTTGCAAGCATTAAAAAGAAGCAGTCATTTGAGGCTGAGTAGGTGTTTGGGGTTTGAGAGCTAAAAACTGACACATGACCAATAGCACTAACCAATGCTATAGAGGCATTTTTCTAAAGATTGAAAAGTCTCTCATTTACCTCATAGTGAACTCACTGGAACCATTAACTCCCCTTTCTCTTTAAAATGTATGTATAAGTGAGTGAGGCTGATAAGCAAGTATTTGTTGAGCTCTGTGCCTAACTCCATGAAAATACTAAGAGTTTTTTAAAACAATTATAAGTCTTGCCTAAATAGACTTTCATCCAAATTTCAATAATTAGAAAAATTGTGTTATACAGCCTATTCTGCTTATTAAGATTTAAAATAATAATATTAGCAGGTTCAGTACTCATTATGTGCACCATGCTATGTACTTTCCGTGCATTCATGTAACCCTGAAAACAACCCTGTAAGGTGCTGTTATCCTTCTTTTATAAATAAGGCAACAGCATGCAGAGGAGTTAACTTGTTTTCTGGAGTGGCACAGCTGGTCAAGGGCAAGCTGGCACTTGAGTCCAGATGTGCTTAACTCCATAACCTGGACCTTTATCTATTGCTGAATGCTATCCTTCCTTACTTAAGACATTTTGCAGAAACTAGGTCTAAAAACAGAAGCATTCTAGCTAATTCTCAGTTGGTCAGAAAAGTAAACCAGCCCTTCCTGCCATGCACTTTGCTCTGGGATTGCTATATAGTAGACTTCCGCTCTCTTTGATCTTCTTAGGGGCTCATCTCCCTTGTCTAAGCTGAGGAATTGCTACCATGTATACTGTAGACTTTGATACATCTACAGTATATGTAGGAATGATGAAAACAGTGTTGCTGCATTTAGAAACAAAAAACAGATGCCCAGTCACATTGGCTTTCAGATAAGCAACAAATAGTTTTTTAGTATAAATACATCTCATGTAATATTTGTGTTTTATCTGACAACCCTAACTAAAGATACCAGTAGTTCCACCCTAAAGGGACCAGTCATCCTATCTTGTGATTTATAGGAAATTTTAATAGGAGTATGCTAAATTAAAAATGGCCACAAATTCTTTGCTTTTCCTCCCATTGAGAATTTCCCTCCTTTTGAATCTAGGCTGGCCTAAGTGACTCCCTTGACAAATAGAATGTGTCAAAGTTACATTCCATAATTTCTTTTTTTTTTAAGTTTATTTTTTTTGAGGGGGGGGGGGAGATGGAGCATATGAGTGGGGGAGGGGCAGAGAGATTGGGAGAGAGAGAATCCCAAGCAGGCTCCACACTGCCAGCATACAGCCCACCGTGGAGCTTGAGCCCACAAACCGTGAGATCATAACCTGAGCCGAAGTCAAGAGCTAGATGCTCAGCCGACTGAGCCACCCAGGTGCCCCTCATTCTGTAATTTCTGAAGCTAGGTCACAAAAAGTCTTGCAGCTTCCACCTGGGTTCCTTTGAACCCTCTCTCTAGAAGCTCTGAATCACCATGTAAGAAATTCAGCTACCCTGTGACCACTGTGCTAGAAAGGACATGTGTAGATTCTCTGGTTAACAGTCCTTGATGAGCCCAGACTTCTAGTCAACCCTGCCAAGACACCAGACATGAAAGCAAACCCTAGGTTCTCCCCCTACCAGCCTACACAACAGGTGAATAGCATCAAGTGACTCCATTGCTACCTCATAGAGGAGAAGAAAGACCTAACCAAGCCCTGCCCAAATTCCTGACCACAAGATCATGAACTACAGTAAAAGGGAGTTGTTTGACACCACTAAATTTTGGGTCCTTTTGTAACATAGCAATAAGTAACCAGAACAGAAGAGAACAACACTATTTTATGATTTAATATTTTAACAATTAATTGCACAGAATGCTACAAATATGGTGTTTTCTCCCATTGAGCATAATCTCATTTAAACCAATGCCAAGATCATATTTAATAGTGAAGTAAAAGAGACATCCGTTACCATCAAAAATAAAAGAATTCTTAATGTCCAAATTATCATTTAGGTTTTCTGGAACTTTAGACATATTTCAGTGAGCAGCATCAACAATGAACTCAATGACTCTTTCGGAGATCTGATAAGTCTGGTGGCCCAGCCTGACACCGTCTTTGCCTACCGTTTGCCCCAGGCTCTGCTGAGCAACCTGCTTGCATAAGAAACCTGTGCAAGGTCCTGCTTCAGCTGTAACTCATCATGAGCTCATCCACTCCCGGACCTTCTCCACAGCCTGACACACAGCGGGATGCCTGCAGGCAACTTCTTGGCCCCCAAGGCTTGGTACTGAAGGCTTGAGGGCTTGGTCATGAGACCTGTGCAATGGCACAGGGCCTGTGCTCAAAATGGCCCCACACTTGGTTTAAGGCTCTGCTATCACTGTCTGGAATTTCTTAATACTTTTTTTTAAATGTTTGTTTATTTATTTATTTATTTATTTGAGAAAGAGAGAGTACAAGCAGGGGAGGGACAGAAAGAGGGAGAGAGAGAATCCCAAGCAGGCTCCATCCTATCAGCACAGAGCCCGACATGGGGCTTGAACTCACTAAATGAGAGATCATGACCAGAGCTGAAACCAAGAGTTGGCCGCTTAACTGACTGAGCCACCCAAGTGCCCCTCTTAATACTTTTTAAAACAAGGATCTGTTGTTTTATTTTGCACTGGGGCTCCCAGTTTGTATATTTGATCCTGCCTGTGCCCATGGAAAGGTGAGCTCTTGACTAGAGCTGCAGAACAAATCTGGTGGGTAGGTACCTGCTTCCTCTGTCCCTTAAATGGACAGTTCTGAGATAGAGTCTACATAGTTGCACAGAAGATGCCTGGCACCATGACCCCCCATCTTGAGTGGTCCACTATAGTGACCACATGAGAATGGATATTGGTATCTGCATTCCTCCTCCATGGGGCTCATTTCCCAAAATGCACGCAAACCCTGGAAGCAGACTCCATTTTCTAGGAGGAACTCAGGCTAAAGCAGTGTTTTTCTAGTCCCTTCCATGCCACAGTTGTAGATAGCAGGGATTCAGATATAAACACAACAGAATCTCCTGCTATTGTAGAGTTTATTTTCCAGGTGGCAAACACACAGCAAATAAGGAAACAACTAAATTTTTAGATTGTGATGAGTGCCATGAAGAGCACAATCGAGATGCTCTGGCTTGGGGAGAGTAGGGATTTGGAACTTGGATACAAGGCCTGAATAATGAGGAAGTGAACACGTGCCAGGGTTGGAGTAAGAATCTTAGGCAGATTGCTCTTGATGTGTGTTAGGGACACAAATGAAGGCAGAGTGGTGGGAGCCCAGAAAATCAGGGAAAGAGACATGGTATAATGTACTGGGGATAGTACGTGACCAAACCATGTTAAGGAGTTTTTTTTTTTGTTTTTTTTTTTTCCTAAGCGGTACAGGAAGCGACTGAAAGGGGTTTAATAAGGGAGTGCATTCTGATTTTGGTTTTTAAAATATCAGCCTGGGTGCCTGGGTGGCTCAGTCGGTTAAGCATCCACCTCTTCATCTCAACTAGGGTCATGATCTCACAGTTTGTGAGTATGAGCCCCACATGGGGGGGTGGGGGGACTCTGTGCTGATGGTGTGGAGCCTGCTTGGGGTTCTGTCTCTTCTCTCTGCCCCTCCCCTGCTCGTGCGTTCATTCACTCGCCCCCCACCCCGTCTCAAAATAAGTACACTTTAAAAAAAACAAAAAAATAAAATATCAGCCTATGAGGAGAAGGGATCGGTGGGGAGCCATTTAGAAACCTCTTGTAGGAATCAAAGTGGGAGTTGCTAGCTCCTCAGAGGAAGGTGCCAGTAGGGAAGGGAGGGAGTAAGGATGGAGAGGAGGGAGGACATGCATGAGGGCAGGTGCACAAAGGCCCCTTGCATGTGACCTGGAGTCCAATCTTCTGGCCGAAGATGAACAAGTTCCTACCGTTAGCAACTTCTGTCCTCAGTGCAGAGGTTTTGGCTGCTGCCAGATCGTCACAGAGGGAGGAGGGGGAGAGAGGAGTGGGCTCAGGCAGAGGGAAGGGAGAGTAGGAAGGTGGCAGATGACTGATCACAGTCCATCTGGAGCCACAGCTCGGAGCCACAGAAACTGCTACCCAGGGGCCTCCTTTACCTGTTCTCAGATAAGCACTGTCTCTCCCCATTCTCTCCTGCTGGCCCCCACTCATCCTCCACTCTGGTTGTTGTGGGCATGGAGAGAAAAAGGAAGGAGAGATTACTTTAGACATTACATCTTCCACACATTTTCAGCAACTGATAATATCCATGAAATAGAAATAGGAAATAAGATTATTTGAAAAAAATTAGCATTATTTCCATATGGTCCGATTATGTACTTAGAATACCCAACTGACTCAACAATCAACCTTTTAGAATTCCTAAGAAAGTTCTTCAGAGTTGTCAAATACAAAGTATCCAGAAATTTGTATATGCCCAATATACTGGGAATGTTAGATAATATAGAGTGGGAAACAAGTCCATTTATAATACAAAAATATTACACACTATAGAAATAATCCTGGCAAGAAATGCATAGGCCTTTATGAAAACAATCACAAAAACCAAAACAGCAAATGTGTAAAATTTTAAAAATAAAATTGTAATCAATGAAATATTCCATGTTCCTAAAATAGAATTAACTCATAGGCTTAATACAAATTTAATTAAAAGGATTTTTTTATACATGGGAACTTGACAACACAATGTTAAACTAAAAGAGTAAGCATTCAAAAATTCCTTAAAACATTTTGAAAGAGAAAAGCTATCAAGTATTAAAACGTATTATAAATCTAGAATATTTAAAACACTTGTGTTCATGCAAAAAAATGAAATCTTTTAGTGAATCTCAAAACAGACCTTAGAACATATAAAAAGTCAATTTATGAATGATAAATATGTATTACAAACCAATGTGGGAGGAGAGCTGGATTTCTAAGCACAAAAGCAGTAGAATAAAATACCAAAGAAAAGATTGTATTTGGCCACATAGAAGCATAAGCACAAATCATACACAGTGAGTAATATTTGCAGTATAGATGACATGCATAAGGTTAATACTCTTAATATACAAAGGTCTCTAACAAGTCTAGAACAAGAAAACACCAACCACAATTGAGAGTAGTCAATAGGCAGGAATAGATAATTTACATATACACATACAAGTTGACCATTAAGCATAAAAAACCTTTATCATCCCTAGTAAAAGCATGTAGTGTCATGCAGCACCGAGATAGTTTTTCTTCTATCAAATTGGAAGAGAAGTTTATTTATGATAATAAACCAGCACTTACTTACTTACAGCACCAAGTACTTACTGTATGATAGGCACTTCTAAGTATTTACTTGTAAAATATATTTGTAATATTTACTTGTAATTTAATTCTACAAATTAAGTAGTATTGTTATGCCCATGTAATAGAAGAGAAACCACGTCACAGAGCAGCTAAGCAAGTTCTCCTGGTCCACACAGCTAGGAAGCGGTCCGGTTGGGATTCAGTTATAAACAGTTTAGTTCCGGAGCCTGATACCAGGGATGAACCATCAGGCAGGAATCACTGTCAAGAGGAGGTAATGAAAGAGGCACTTTTTACACCACCAGTGGTAGAATAAATGGGTAATGCCTCTTTGAAAAGCAAGTTGACTCCAAGTATCAAAAATCTTAAAAAGATTTGTAGTCTTTGATCCAGT
Source organism: Panthera onca (assembly GCF_046562875.1). NCBI lineage: Eukaryota > Metazoa > Chordata > Mammalia > Carnivora > Felidae > Panthera > Panthera onca. The sequence goes on from NC_138339.1 coordinate 114,974,060, forward strand.
AACTCTACTTCCATGATTCAACTCTAAGGATAGTAAAGATAGAAATAAAAAATCATGTTAACAGTATTTATAACAGAATTATTTATAAAATTGAACAATTGGGAGCAAACCCAAGTGTCCAAGAACAGAAAATCATTTAAATTAAGTGATTTTAGGGCGCCTGGGTGGCGCAGTCGGTTAAGCGTCCGACTTCAGCCAGGTCACGATCTCACGGTCCATGAGTTCGAGCCCCGCGTCAGGCTCTGGGCTGATGGCTCGGAGCCTGGAGCCTGTTTCTGATTCTGTGTCTCCCTCTCTCTCTGCCCCTCCCCCGTTCATGCTATGTCTCTCTCTGTCCCAAAAAAATGAATAAAAAACGTTGAAAAAAAAAAAAATTTAAATTAAGTGATTTTATTTAATATGCCATTAAATGGTAGTACAACCATAAAATAGACATGTCTTTTAAAATTCCAAATGACATGGGAAAATGCAATAAAATATGCTAAATGACAAAAAAAAAGCAAGCTATAAAATATTGTATCTGTAGTATGATCAAAGTGTTCTAAATATAGGACAGAAAGACTTGAGGAAACGCATCAAGATTCTCCCAGTGATTATCTCAGAGAGGTAAAATTACAGGTAAACCTGGTTTTCTCTTTACACTTTTCTTCACTGTATACATTTTCCACATAGAAATCTCTAAGATTTTTTTTACAACCAGGAAAAAGGCAATGGACATTAAGTAAAAGGAGAATTACTTAGCAGAATTACAAGAATTACTTGTTTTAGCAGGATTATTTGGGATGACTTTTATTACTTTCAAGAGATAAGCTGGATACTGGTTGAGGTACGCCCCCAGTCTCATCTGTTCAAACCTAAGAGCATCAGCTGCAGCCCTTGATCATTTCCGTGAAAGGCAGAGCTTCACAGGGAAAGGGGTCACTACTCTCTCCTTCTGGAAATCAAAGAGAGAGAGCTGGGAACCACCTGGACTGCCCAAGCTCTGAGCAAAGGATGTTCACACTTAGAGCCCTACTGAGAGAAAATAATTTTATTCCGTAAGTACAGCCAACGTCTTAATAAGATAGATTCATATTCTGACTGTTTTATTTTTAAAGCATACTACAGAGGAATTGTAGCCAGAAGACATGAATTCAGCTCTTGTTTTATCAGCTGTATGACTTTGGGCCAATAGTTTAATTAGGCTCTCTGAATCTTAATATTGTCACTTCTCACAAAGGAACAATAAAAGTGCATGGCCGGTCAACTCAAGTGTGTTCAAATGCGTAGGAGTCATTTGAAATGAAAATACCCAGATAAAGGGAAATTATATTATAATTAGACCTTTGTCCCTGCCTGGAAGAATTGTCATTGTAGAATAGATCCTCTATTGTCAAAGGAAGCACAGAAGCTGCAGAGAACAACAGGTGTGTTAGATACCAACACTACTAAGTAGTCTAAGTCTACTGCCTTACACTGTGATCTTTTGAAGCCCACCATCCCTTCTCCCAGTACCCCAGGCCCCCAGGAATGTGAGAGAATATGAGCTCCATTACTGAACTACAGCTTGGCCACCTCTGCCCTGTTTCAAAGTGCTTCCTTCATGTGACCTGAATACACTTTTAATACAAACAAACATTACGTTTGAACCTCATAGGACTATATTTGCTGTTAGTCATATGTTTGTTTGATTGGGGTAAATAACAGTCTGTAAATATTCAAAGCCTCACCCAAAAAATGTTATTATCCACTTTTTCTTTAGTTAATAAGTTTGAGAGAACATACTTATGAGGCACCAATGTATGTTTTTGACCAAATGGTTTTGCTTTATCAAGCCCAGGCAAAACAGGTTCTAGGCTGCAATAAGGCAAGAATTCTTAAAGCATTCTCCATAGTTGTCCTAGCATATTCAGGAGGACTCTGGCAGTTAATGCACAAATTGGAAAGCTTAACCTAACATAGAAAAAGCTATATGCCTAAGATTCCAGACAGCCAAGGTCTTAGCAAGGTTTTATGTAAACTGAAGAAAGTCTGTAGACCTCAGTTTCCCCATCTGTAAAATGAGGGCTAGATGACCCTTAGGGTAATTTCTAGCAGAATAGACCATAACCATAACTGTCAAGGGCCACTTATTTTTTGGCCTAAATTCCCACACTGAGTCTATCTAGACCAGTACAATAAAATTCAGTTTCTCTACTTTTCCCTGAGCTCCTTTGGGGAAAGGTACCATCCTTGGAGCCCAAGGGGATCCCTGCCCTAAGGCTGTCTCTTTAGAGGGCCTTTAGCTTTTCTCTGGTTGCCTTTCCTCCACACAGATCAAGGAGCCTGCAGGCCAAGCCAAGGATGCACCCTACACAACCCCTCCACCCTGCCACAGGAGTCCATACCACACCCCCTGTGTTAGCTTGGACTATCATAACAAAATACCACAGACTCAGGGTTCCTTAAACAACAGAAATTTATTTTTTCATAGTTCTGGAGACTAGGAGTCTGAGATCAGTGATGTGCCAGTGTGGATGGTTTTGGGTGAGAACTCTATTTCTGGCTTGCAGTTGGCCACCTTCCATCTATGTCTTCACATGGCCTTTCCTCCATGCAGAGAGAGGGAGAGAGCAAGTTTTCTGTTTTCTCTTTTCATAAGGACACTAATCCCATCAGATCAGGGCCACACCTCACTACCTTATTCAACACTACTTATTTCTTAGAGGCCCTATTTCTTTTTTTTTTTTTTTAATTTAAATGTTTATTTATTTTAGAGAGAGACAGAGAGCCTGGGGGAGGCAGAGAGAGAGAGAGAGAGAGAGAGAGGGAGAGAGAGAGAGAATCCCAGGGAGGCTCTACGCTGCCCAAACTCATGAACCATAAGATCATGACCTGAGCCAAAATCAAGAGTCCGATGCTTAACCTACTGAGCCACCCAGGTGTCCCTGGACTCCTTTTCAAACTCCAACTCTGATGAATTAGCCAGTGTTAACCAGGTAGTGAAGTTAAGGACTGTAATATTAGTCTGATTCTACCTGCAATCAGGTTCTTGACTCACTACTATTCCTGACAGGAATTCTATGTCATGATTCTTATATCACAATAATAACTAATACTTAATCCAGGCTTGCCATGTGCCAATTACTGTTCTAAGCACTTTACACAGATTACCTCATTTGATCCAGCAACCTGTGTAATAATATTACTATCTTCATTTTACACACAAGGACAGAGAAACACAGATTAGGAAACTTGTCTAAGTATTTGAACCAGACAAATCCTGCTCTTGACCATTATGCTATAGCCTCCTCAAATAAGAGCTAGTATTTATTGAGCACTCCCTGTATATCAAATCCTGTACTTTTGCTAATGCTATGAGGTTGGTAGTGTTATTTCCCCATTTTACAGGTGGAGAAACAGTACTTTAGGAAGGTGAAGAAATCCATCCAAATATACACCCCCAACAAGCTATGTTGGTAGAGTTGAACACAGGTAGTCTGGTCCCAAGCACATGCTCTTAACCAGACTTATTCTGCTTCCTTGATGACTTTTCCTTAAAGGAGAACACACAGGTGGAAAGGAGAGCATGGACATATCAGTGGGTCAAATGGTGACAGTTGCCACAGAAGAAATTCATCTATGTTCAATGAAGAAATAGGCTGTTTTGAGTAATACAGCAATATGAGGAAGTAACATGGATTAAGATTGCAGGCCACGTTTCACATTGGGAAATATACTTGCATTTTTAGTTCCTGTGGCTTTGATATGAAATCTCAGAGTGAATCATTACTATCACATTCTTACTTTAAGCATGTCTTCAGTCCCAGTAAGAGTGATTTATCCCTCAGGAATGTATGAGCTCTTTGAAACAAGTGAGCTCTGAAGCAATCTAACCCTTGAGTCTCTAATATTATAATGGATTCCTCCATAAGAAAGAATTGTGAACCTGCATTTGCGTTTGCCAACCAGGAGGCTTTTCTTACGATGCCACAGTTCTCCTACTTTCGGACATTGCTCACATCCTCATCGATGTGATTGAAAGCTGGAAATAAGATGATATGAGGGATATCCAAAACCACATGTCATTCCTCCCCCACAGCCTCATATCTAAAGGTTCTCTCAAAGCCACAGGGGTCACTGAGGGGCATGGTAGATGACACCACCTCTCTCTTCTGCCCTGACTCTCATGACCACAGGATTCTGGCATGACATCATCTATGTTATTGTTGTAGTCAAAAACCAAACAGATTCCCATGAGACATCTTGGGTGAGGTGGCTTTGGGTGTTTGCCAGTCCCTTTGTCTAGTGTTGGGCCCTGTTTGCTAATCTTCATTGCCTTTGAAAACACTATTTGATTATGGGGAAGAGCCTGCCCAGGTTAGGTTAAAATATAAACTCATAGTCAATGCAAAAAGAGCTTTAGCTCAAGGTGAAAAGATGGCTGCCCATATGATGTGATTTCCTGAGAAGGAGCTAATATCTCAAAACAAACAAGCTGTATGTATATATATATATACATGTATATACATGTATATGTATATATATATATATATATATATATATATATACATAACCTCTGTATATGTTATGTATATATATATATACATAACCTCTGCCCTTATACCCAGAGTCCTCCCTAGTTAATGTCTGACATTTCTGTGCTACACTTAATATCTTTGGCTAAACAAAGCCCTATGTATGCTCATGTTTATAACTAGAATTTTCTCTTTATCATAAAGGACAAGTATTTAACTTGGTTATATTCAAGTTACAAGTTCAGAATGCTCTAGGTTAAGTTAGGACAATGGATCACAAATTTTACTATGTGTCAGAATCACCTGGATGGCCTTTTAAAACATAGATTCGTCGACTATACCCTTGAGAATATGTCTGGAGTGAAGCCTGAGAATTTAAATTTCTAAGAAGTTCCCAGGTGATGCTGATGCTGGTGGTGTGTGAAACACTTTGAGCATGACTGGCTGGATCGCTCTCATGCTTTCTTCTCCACATTAACACTCTAGGTGGCAAGATGCTGGGGATGGGACCCTCTCCTGTCAGTAACAGGGGATCACCGGGCAGGGATCCTAGCTGCATATTAAAAGCACATGGAGGAACGCCTGGGTGGCTCAGTTGGTTAAGTGTCCGACTTTGGCACAGGTCATGATCTCACAGTTTGTGGGTTTGAGACCCGTGTCAGGCTCTGTACTGACAGTTCGGAGCTGGAGCCTGCTTCAGATTTCGTCTCCCTCTCTCTCTGCCCCTGCCCCACTCATGTTCTTTCTCTCTCTCTCTCTCTCTCTCTCTCTCTCTCTCTCAAAAAAAATAAATAAGCATTAAAAACAAATAATTTTTAAAAATAAAAGAATTAAAGCACATGGAGATTTAAGGAGTGCCTGGGTGGCTCAGTTGGTTAAGCATCCAACTTTTGATCTCTGTTCAGGTCATGATCTCATGGTTTGGTTTCTTGAGATCATGGAGCTTTCTTGGATTCTCTCCCTACCCCTCTCTCTTTGCTCCTCCCTTGCTCACATTCTCTCTATCTCAAACTTTTTTAAAAAGACAAAACACGTAGAGCTTTAAAAAAATATATCAAGATTGTACCTCAGACCAAAGACCTCAGAGTGCCTGGAGGTGGGACCCAGGGCTGGGTAATTTTTTTTAATTCCACAAGTAATTTTAACATGTAGCCAGGTTTAAGAAACTGCCTGCATGAGATCCTTTTGCGGGGGTGGATGTGGGGTGGGGGGTAGGGGTAAGAGGCAGAAAATCATGTTTCCACACCCTTCCCTCACATATTTATGATAAATTTCCATGGAGTAATACTCCTTCTGCCCATTTTGTAACTAGGCTGAAAATCCCCAGATAAAAATGTCCTAAAGTTAAAGCCTGGACATGGCATTCCCAAAAGCGAAATGGTCAGGGTCACATATCTAGAATTCTTTTGTGATTATCATTTTCCTTTTTTCTCCCACCTCTAACTGCATGGGACAAGGCTACATAGAAAGTCGGGAGCTGCAGTAAGATGAAGGAGCTGAAATAAACATGGTTGATTCCTTCTTTTGGCCTCTTCCCCTGCCCCAACTTTTACCCACATACCTTCTTCTGTGCTTGCTGATACCTGGACCAGAAGAAGGCCTGAACCCTACTGGCTAAGACAGATAGCCTATAGCACCCTGAGAACTTCTCAGACCTGAGGCCTTTTGACACCAAGGATGTGGACCCCCAAAATAAGCAAGGTCTGAGTGAGTTATTACAGTTAAGGCCCCCTGGATCACAGAGAGGTCTGGAGCCAATGGTGTGCAACCTCTTACACTAATTGGATCAAGATGAGATGTTGCTAGACAATGACACTTAAATCTAAGGTTTCCGTTCCAATGTTAACACTCCCTGAGTGACTAAGGGTAAGCCATCTATCTTCCTGGAATCTCAAGTTTCCCCACATATACAGTTAGGAAAACATGCTAATTTATCTACTAGAGAGGTATTATAAAATCAACTAACATGTTCTTACATCAATAACATGCTTTATGTTCATAAAGCAAGAAAAGAAAAATGTTCATACCACAGTTACATTCTTTTGATTAGAAAATACTCTCTTTTTAAATTTAATATTTCTGGGGCGCCTGGGTGGCTCAGTCATTTGTGTCCAACTTTGGCTCAGGTCATGATCTCACAGGTTGTGAGTTCAAGCCCTGCATCAGGCTCTGTGCTGACAGCTCAGAGCCTGGAGCCTGCTTCAGATTCTGTGTCTCCCTCTCTCTCTGCCCCTCCCCTGCTAGTGCTCTGTCTTTCTCTCTCTCTCTCAAAAATAAATAAACATTAAATAAATAAATAAATAAATAAATAAATAAATAAATTTAATAATATTTCTAGGTGTCTCATTCAAACTTTATAAACACCCAGGAATTCTAGAACTAGTAATTCTGTAATAATCATTTTAATATATGTACATATGATCCACACTTCTGCATAACAAGCGGTCCATAAAAATTTGTTGATGAGATGATGGGTGATTAATCAGTTGATTAAATGAAGGCACTTTCAAAATCATATATACCACTAATAAATAAAATCACAGGCTGGTATTCTAAATTCTAACTCGGTGAATACTTCCTAAGCTGAATTAATTACCATAGTCTCCAACAACTCTACATTAGAGATATTAAATATGTAAAATATGTAGTAAATTTTCAAGTTAATCAATTTACTCATGGCTTGGGTGTATGGTCAGGGTCACATATCTAGAACTGAGGCAGCAGAAACTGAAAAAGCAACAACCATGTTGATGAGATCCAGTGATTCCTCCCTCTGTGGATACCAGAAGAATGTAGGCCCAACACCCCCTACCAAGTGCTACTTTTTCATGTTTTTCACAGCATTTAGCACCTGCCAACATAGCATATAACTGACTTTACATTCCGTCAATGAACCAGTCCTTGGAGTTCACATTTGTATAGTGAAATATCAGTTTTCCTTAATCTTCTACATTTTTCTGTATGATCTCATACTTGATAACCTAAGAGCCTCCTGGATTACAGGGCCCAGAAAGAAGCTCATCTAAACAGAAAAAAAAATGCAATTTTAGGTGACCTCAAGTTAAACTGGCATACGATGTGTTTCTGAAAAACCAAAACCAACATTATATTATATACAGCCCATAAGAACCTATGGAATCTAGCTCATAGAAAATAATGTTTCAGTGTATACTACTTGGGCAGAATGAATGTAGAATACTTTATGTTCCATTCTAGACAACATTATTTTGACAAGACAGACACAAGCTGGAGTGATCTCAAAATGGGCAGTCTAGACGCAATCTGGAAATTTTATCAGGTAAAGAAAACTGGAACTCACATGAATTTTCATTTTAAAGACTGTTAAGTGTTAAATGGGCATGATAGCTGAGAGCTCTGGTATAGAAAAGGCAGTACACATAGTCTTAGCTCAGGCTTCTAGAAAATGCCACAGATGAGGTGGTTTAATTAACAGGAATTTATCTCTCATGGTTCCGGGGGCTAGGAGGCCAACATGAAGGTGCCAGCCTATTTGGTTTCTGGGGAGAGTTCTCTCTCTGGCTTGCAGATGACCATATGCTCACTGTGTGCTCACGTGGCCTTTTTTTCTCACTGCTTGGAATGGAGAGAGCTCTTTCTCTCCCTTTTCTTATAAGGACACCAACCCTATCAGATTAGGACCCCACCCACATCACATCATTTAATCTTAATTACCTCCTAAAATCCCTGTCTCCAAATACAATCACTTTGGGGGTTAGGGCTCTAACATACAAATTTTGGGAGGACACGGTTTAGTCCACAGAACAGTCTGTAGCCTTCTAAAGGAAATACTTTGGGATGTATGCTGTAACCCACTGTGAGAAAACTTTCTAGCTGAAGCTGTTCAACCATGAAACCAATTGCCCACCCCCTGAAGCTGTGGCCTTTCTATCCCTGGAAGTCACAATTCAGTTAAAAGGACCATTCTCTGAGTGATGTTGAGGAGGAGATTACTACCGTGAATGGAAGTTTAGAACAGAAGACTGCTAGGGTCTCACCAACTCAAAGATTCTACCATATTTAAACTTTTTAAATGTTGCTTTTCCACCAGATTCACCCAAAACTGTCCTCTCGAAGGATTAAAACCATATGTGGTTATTTTGGCATAAGTAAAGTTTAGTAAAAGGCTTAAAACAACAGAATTCAAACAATTTTGGATTAAGTAAAATTTCACAATTCTTGGTTTTGCAGAGAGCAATGATATGTCTATGATTCTCATCTGGATTTGCTTGGGTTTATGATTTTGTGTGGGCTTGGGAGGAAGTGGTTTAAGTAAATTCTTAAACTGCATCCCAAACACTGTGTGTTATCAGTTTCTTAAGAATCTCGAAGAGGCCACACTGGATTCCATGAATAAGATTGGAGGTGTCTAATACGTAATATCATTTCATACCTAGTGTTTGATAACCTCTAGGTAGAAAAAGCCAAGAGAGAGAAACTAGATTAAGAAAGAAAAATAGGAATATTCTTTCACTACTTTTCTTCCAGAAATTACATGGCCTCCTTGTATGACTGCCAGATGTAGTAAATTTTCAGTAAAAAACTTTAGTTCTGGATGAACCAAAATACTTGGCAACCAACACTATTTATTAATTCTGAACTCTGTTTTACTGTGAGCTGCATTATGGTCAAAGTTTTAAAAATACGATAGTTTAGCTTCATATAAAATATGTTTCATATTTCCCTAAAAATTATGTTAACATAAGACAAAATGAGTTAGTTTCTGTTGATGCCTTACTATTAAGTAAAATGAGTTACACTGTTAAGAATGTTCATGAAAAAGGATATCAGCAGCTGTATTTATGATGAGTAGAGAATAGTTTCCATACAAATTAAGAGCAAAGCTTCCAACACAGATCAGTCAGGATCCAAAAGCATAAAATATAGTTCATAATGATGGCTTCTCTCTCTCTCTCTCTCTCTCTCTCTCTCTCTCTGTCTCCCTTACATCATTGGACACAGGGCAAAGAAGAGATCTTCAAATTGGAACACGTTTTATTGATGAATCCCAGTCCATCAGCCTGTGCTGACTTGTAAATAAGGGTCTTTGACTTGAACTCATAGCTCCCTACAGTAAGGTAATCATGTGATTTATATGTGAAAATGATCACTTTTGAAAGTGAAAGGGGACATAATTACACTGGCTTAACAGACATAAGCAGTAACTGTGCCATGCAAACCAGGATATTTGGTGGCCATATCACAGAAGACATTGTGGTTGATGCCCCAACCTCTATTCCACCCCAAATGACTATTCTAAGATAGTAGTCCTCAAAGTGTGGTCCCAGACCAGCAGTACTTGTTAGAATTGCAAATTCTAATTGGCAGCTTGTTAGAATTGCAAATTCTGGCCCCAGACCTATGGCATCAGAAACTCTAAAGTAGGCTGGGCAGCAATATGTGTTTTTTAGAAGGCTTCCAGTTGATTCCAAGGAAGGTTAAAGTTTGAGATCCACTGGTGTAAGCCAATCATAATGTTCATTTCCTTCATCAGTGATGGGTTTAGGATCAGGCAGACCTAAAGCCAGTTTGAGCCAATGAAATATAAAATGAGGCTAGCTGGGAATTTCTGGGAAAGATAAATCAATCTCTCTCTTGTTGAACAAGGGAGTGTATTGGTTTACTGAAGACAAATGACTCTGTGAACTATAGACAGAGTTCATTTGAAAGACACTAGCACTGTTTGGCTGCTGGATCAGCCAAACCTCTGCAGAAGTCCATCCAACCTCTGCACTATGTGAAAGGATCCATTTGTTGAAGCCATTTCTGTTTCAACCAGCTGAAAGCATCCTTCCACACCAGCACCCATTCCCACTTGTCTTGAACCTGCCTTTGCACTATTATCTTCTGCATCTTCTCTCACTTTTCTCCCTTCCCTCCCCACCCCTTTTCTCATAGTCGGATCTCACCCCTCTTTCAGTCCATTTCACTCCTTCCCTCATAAAGGCCGTTCTGACTGCTCTACCCCAACTTGTCTCTTTGTTAGAATTCAGTTTCCCTTGTTTTCTGAACCACTGATCTGTTTTCATCATATAATGCCTCCTACTGCTTTGTCTCCTGAGTGTACAAGTATACATACAAGTACCTGGCGCCTGGCATTGGCACTGGGTGTGGCACTCTAAGATGCTCAGGAAATATTTGCTGTAGATGGAGATTAGCGATCTTGTTGTAGATGTGGTAGATCACGGAGGTGAGGGCTTTGGTGTGGCACCATTTGCTGCCGCTGTTAGCAACGGCCCCCATCCCCAGGTCACAGGTGTTCCTCAGCTATGACCCCCATGTCAAACCCTGCCTTAATTACAACTCTAATCCTCCCTTGGTCTAAAACTAGAGTTAGACACCTTTTTGGCATCTATGAGCCAGAAACTCCAGGAGCAAAAAGAGACAGGCTAACAGGTCAAAGCTTGGCCCCCTGCACAGAACAGGACTTCACAGCACTGAACTGGGTCTATGCAATAAGTAGGAAACGAAGTTGCCAGACCATCATTAGTACCCCTCTCCATGTTTACTCTCTTCAAAAGCTGGATACCACCAATGGAGTTATGTTGGTGGCAGGAAGCTGAATGAGGATGGATGTGAGCCAGAGATTACTCTGGCTCCTAAGAAGGCGGCATAGCTTAGGGTTAGAGGATGTGGGTTTTAGAATCAGACCACCTGAATTTGATCCTTGATGGAGTGTTCCGTCTCCTTACAATCTTGAGCATGTTATTTGACTTCTCTGACTCCCAGTGTCCTCATCTGTAAAATGGGGATACTAATCATGTGTCATTTTCTTATAGGAGAAATAAGTAAGATCATGTATGTAAAACACTCAGCATCATGCCTGAAACATAGTAAACACTCAGTAAATAGTAGTGATTGTTAGTGACTCAACCTCTCTGTGGCTCAATGCTGGTTTCCTTCCTTCCTGTGGATGTGGGAGGAGGAGGGCCTGATACTTGCCTATTCATAGACAGGTCAGTGAATGAAGAGAGAAGGGAGGAAATTGGAATCTCAAGTGCAGCTCTAGAGAGCAGGCTTTGCCCTGGCTTTCTGCCTGCCCAGCAGCTGTGGTTTAGCATATAAATGGAAAATGTCCTCCTTAGCACAACACTTTTTCACCCCACCTTCCCTAGCCACCGCCCTCAGGGAAGCAGGGAAGTTTTGTGGTTGATATTAACTCCTTGCATTTGCCCAGCACCTTTACAGTTTAGAAAGCCTTGTCCCATCTTTTGTCTCATTTGGCCCTCATACCATGCTTGTGCTGTAACCAAGGGTAACCCCTATAAGCCCCATTTTACCCAATAGGAATCAGAGTGATTGATTATGTGACTTGCCAAAGGCTGCACAGTCCGAAGTTACAGAGCCAGGACTGAAAGATGTTCTGACTCCATCTTAGTCATCTGCCCTCCCTCTTCATGGCCCCTATGCCCAGCTCATGGAAAAACGTTTTCCAAAGAAAAGCATAATTTGTATGTTCTACATGTAAGTTTATTTCAGCCAAAGTGTCAAATGGTGAAAAACTTCTTCACCTCTTTCTTCAGGATCCTTTGCTTCATGTTCAAGTATGTGTATGGTTCCCAAGAAAAAGAGAGGAAAGGTCTGTTTTCTGTTAGTTATGCAGAAAGTATTTACTGTCATGCCTGAACCCTAAGCAGTAACCAAATCCTATGTCACTTGAGTGTTTGCCCAAATCTCTACCTCTTATGCTAATTCAAACCAAAGTTCCCATATTTGACCATATATCATGATCCTCTTCCTTCCTTTCAACATTCAGGGAAGGAACCTGAAGTGTTTATGGAAATTGCAAAAAGAGGACAAAATCAGATGAAAAGATCTGGAGACCTGGGGTCAAAATAGTGGGAATTCACTGCAAAAGGGAAGGATTCTAAGCACTTGTGTGAAATAGGAATTTTTTTCTAACATTGATTTATTTATTTTGACAGAATGTGTATGCACACGCGAGTAGAAAGGCAGGGAGAGAGGAGGAGAGAGAGAATCCCAAGCAGGCTCCATGCTGCCAGCACAGAGCCCAACATGGGAGAGGGGGAAGCTTGATCTCATGAACCATGAGATCATGACCTGAGTTGATATCAAGAGTCAGATGGTTAACTGACTGAGCCACCCAGGCACCCCTGAAACAGAGAATCTTAGTGTGAATCACATTAAGCAAGCAACTCTGGTTTGGGACAGCTAATTTTGTGCAGAAGTCTTATTCTCAGACTGGCTAGGAACTGAAGATACTGCCACCATTGGAACAACCAGTCTTAGTCTCTGAGCCATCCATACCCACTACTGTAAGTATAAAGAGTATGAAAAGCCTGGGCTTCACGATCTTACAGACCTAGCTTAGAATCCTGCCTCTGACATTTACCAGTTCTGTGACCTTAGGTAACTTCCCTAGCCTCTCTGAAGTTAGGTGTCATCTGTAAAATCGTAGAGTAGTACCAACTTTCCAAGTTGGTGGGAGGATTAAGTTATCCAATTTAAATAGAACATCTGGCACATAATGGACGATTAATAAATGGTAGGTATGAGTTCTTTTTTTAAGCAATTAAGAATTATGCCATGGCCGTGTTTTCTAAACAGTATCCTTATAGATAATACAATTTAATGAAAATAGCAAAATGACAAAAATCCATTCTCAGCCTGAACAGTCCCTCTCTGGCCTCCCAGGGGTTCAACTAGTTACTCAAGAGCCTCAATTATTTCTAGAGGAAAGATTCTGCATCTCCGTATGAGGAGATCACTGGGTTTTAACATCAGATCCAGGCTGTTCCAAGTCATTAAGTGCTGTATCACCTTTACTTGAGACAGTGGAAAAGCCTGATGCCATCCCAATTCTGCCATGAACTATTTGTTTGAACCAAGGACTAATTGGAACTCATTGGGAGGTCCCAATTTCCTCATCTGCAAAGAAGTTTGGACATATAGTCAATTTTCTGAAGTCTCTACCAATTCTTTAAAGCTGTGACTCTGGAATCTAGAACAAATCCTACCTTGACTACTGGGCAAATGGGTAGCAAGAATTAGAAAAATGAAAAAAATCTACCTCATCTTCACCAAGGGGTTATCTACTAAACAAATTGGTGTGTGTGTGTATGTAAATATCTGACATTTATGTTTTTGTTATTTTGAGACCCTAAACTATAGACTGCTACTAAGCTATCACAGTTTACTAGTCAGCATGTAAGTCTTTCCATGTAATAATCATAGTAATAATAATCATAAAGCAATAATAACATAGCTTTACATTTATAAATATTTTTGCACATAAAGCAACTATATATAATTACTATATATAAAATATACTATACATATATATAATATAATATACATATATATAAAATATACTATACATATATATATATGTATATAATTTTGATTTCATAATGACTTGCTGAAAGAGGCTATATTCCTATTTTACAGATAAGGAAATGGAGGTTCAGATGAGACAAGTAACCTGCCTAAGGTTATAGAGCTAGTAAGTGGCAGAACCATGTGGTCTTCTGTCCCCTCACCTTATGATTCCTCTCCAACCCATCATCTTACACAGTAAACCATGACCAATTGTGCAGTATGTAAAAGGTGTTGTGCCTGCCTCAATTTGCCTAACTGGTTGCTCCCACCAAAGCCTGGCAGAACAGAAACCTGAACCAGCAGCGCCCTACCCCATGAACAGTGCTTTGCACCCTTATACATAATGTGACACCTGGGAACTTCGCTGAGAGACTAACACAAAACGTGAAGTCATTAGAAGGCACGAAACAGTAACTAATAATTCTCTATATTGGTGTTGTTCCTTTTCTTCTAGAATGTTAGTTTTACAAATGCTATCATAGATTTTCCTTTAAGGCAGCTTTAATGATGTGACCCATTTCCTTATGTGAGAAAGGCTCAAGAATATTGGAACTCTTTACTTGTCTCAAAGAAGAAAATATTTTGTTTGGCACAATGTGGACTGTTGATCCACAAGTTCAACCTGACTGTTCTACTTAGAATAAGCACAAATGAGTTTAGATCCACAAATTCAGGATCTAAATATTCTGGCCAAATTCTAAAGAAATTGGCCGTCTTACAAGTGAAAATTCCAAGCAAAATGAAAAACACCTTGCACAGAGGCAATACTGTATACTTTCAGAGACAGGGCCAAGGCCATGCTGAGGGTTTTCAGAGTCATGCAATGGTAACTCTTTCTACCCAGGATCTGTCATACTTCTAATCAATTTTTTCCCCACTGTTTGGTCTTTTTGCCCTACATAGCAAGTTTCTCAGGTCATAATGGAGTATGTGTTGGTGTCTAAAATTTTTCTCATAGAGAATATGAGGGTAGGGCCAAGAGGGCCAGAGGCTTCTAGGAAGTTCGAGCCTCCCTTCCCCTCTTCCTCTCCCTTATAAGCCATATCCCAGAAACCATGCAAAGAGGAGCTTGAGGTGTGGCTGTAGGAGAGGCAAGAGTTATGGAGCAGTATGTTATATGCTCCCTTCCAAGACCAGACCCAGGCTAATTTGAAGTTCCATACCCTCTAGCTCTGTCTACTGTCAAGATGTGTATCTGTGGAATCTACTGGAAGATTTCATTGAGCTAATAAAAGCATTAGGAGTATAGTCAATAAAATGAGCTTTTAACAACATGGAAAATTGCTTAGGCCATAAGAAACAAAACCAAGGGCATATACAAGTAAAAAAAAAATGCTTAGAAAATAAGATTTGAAAAAAATACGCCAAAATATTGACACTTCTAGGCTGGAAGTACTCAGGACTACTGCTCTATCCTGCCCAGTGAACATTCTCCCTTCAGGAAATAATCCCCTATATTTGCTTTGGTGAACCACCCTCCCCTCATTCTCAGACAAGTGTCCTGGGTGAACCCAGGACCCAGTGCACTAAAGCTAATCATCTTATCTCATTCCCATGCCATGATGGGATGGCAGAACCCATCCCAGTGGGATGGGAACCCAGTGCACTAAAGCTAATCATCTTATCTCATTCCCATGCCATAGTATGTGCATGGACATGTAGCCTAATTAGAGCCAATGAGACACAAGGAAATGTTTACTACTAGACTTTGGTGGAAAGGAAGCTTTCACTCTTCTATTGAAATGGTGTATGATGCTAAGTTTCAAACTGCTACAGTCATTTGTCACCATAGAGTGAAAGCATGGTAATGACTCAGGTGACCACAGAGTAGAGCCCAAGGCTCCAGACATACTGTCCAATCCAAGTAAAGAGATAGAGAGAAGCCAGGTCCTTTGTGACATCATTTGAGCCATTCGATCAAAGCTTGCCTAGAGCCTCTGGACTTGTCAGAAGTGGTATTGGGTTATTTTGTCACTTGCAGTGTAAGGAACCCTATAACTGATACAGAAATTGATACTGTATTTTAAATTATGAAAGTCATTTTTCACTCTGTAATTTATGAATAGCCATTCCCATTGTGTTTAAGAACACAATTTGAATCTCTGGATTCAAATCCCAGAGTCTCTATTTAATAGCAATGAGACCTTGGGATAGTAGCTTTACCACTCTAGACTCAGTTTTTCCATCTTTAAAAGGTATATAATAATACTTACTGCACAGAATTTTTATGAGGATTCATAATTAAGATATAAAGCACTTAGAAAAATGTCCAGCACAGGGTAAACACTAAGTGTTTGTTATCGCTTTGATTTCCACACAAAGTAATCCCCAAAGGAAGCTGCATGGCAGAGCATTGGGGATAGAAAAGATTTTTCTTCCAAACGTCTCTATCCCATTACATTTTTGACAAGCTCGAAATAATGAAAATCACTAGAAGGTATTTGTGAAATATGTGGTGAGGTGACAAGGTGGCATCATGAGAGAGCGTGATTTTGAGGTCACTGAAGACTTGGGTTCCAGTCCCCACAAACAAATTTTTAGCTGTGTGGCCTTGGATAGTTATTTAAATTCTCAGAGCTTTTGCTTCCCCTTATGTAAAATGTGAATGAGAACACCTTCCACATTAGAAAGATTATTTGGGATATTAAGCGCCTAGTAGAGTCAGTTGGCTGGCACTCGAGGAAGGGTAGTTAAGATGACTAGTTATTCAGGCATTGAAAATTTGTCTCTGATCAGTTAGAGAAAACAGTATAACTTATTCCTACTTGGAAAAAATAACTTTCTCTTCTTTTTAAAATCAAAATCACAGTTTAAATGGTTTAGAATCATTTTGTGAATATAAGGTTGGATCAGTTAGTCCATGAGTGGCTAGGTGCTAGAGGTTTAAAGATATACTGGGTTTCCCTTCTCCCTCCTCCTATCATTACAGATAAACACATGGGATGTATTGTCCATTATTTCATTTCTTTCTCTGCCTTCATGCGTGCAGAAAAAGGTGGTGTGTGAAAAAACATCCATAATAATGATGTTAAGAGGTAAAAGGGGAGATAGGAAGGTATGCAGAAAGAGCCAGGGAAGGGAGATGTGTGATGGCACATTGGGGCATTGGCAGTCCTCTTTCACAGAGCTCCATAGATAGAATCAGAGCTGGACACAAAAAGTTCAGTCCCAGGCAGGTTTTTTTTAGTTTTTCCCTTTATTTACCACAATCAAGAGTGTGAGCTGCCTTGAATGTCCCTGGAAATTTTCTACGTGACCTCTGAGGCTCAGTTCCCAAGCCAGTCAACCCTTGGGAAAATGCCTCACTTTAAGCTCTGGCCCTGGGTACTTGAAAGCAAGTTTGCATATGGTTGATCTCACTCCTCATCTCATTCCCTACACAGCAAAAATCACATTAAGGACAGCAGATATGCTGTATTCTAATTTGGGGTGTCTTACCTATGACTGTCATGGCAGATGTGAGAAGAGGGAGCATAGACTTGGAAGAGCTAAAAATTTTCTTCTGATATGTCAAAATATTTTAGTACAATTCATTCCAGATTATGTTTTTTCTCTTTGTACTCCCCATTTACTAACTCTCCCCATTGCTTTAGAAAACTCATCACAGCATTAATAGGGAATAACGGTGTCAAACTCTTGGCTTTCAAATTCAAAAGCCTTGGTCCAGTATAAGACAGAAGGGTTTGGGAAGAGGGTTTGCTGCCCAGTTTTAATTCTCCCTTCTGCTGTGATAACAAACATTTAGCATCAACCTCCCACCCACACCCACTTCCAGGCCAATAAAGACTTCCCAAGTTGGGGAGAACAAAAGTAGAGAAATGAGTGTAAGCAAGAGAAATAGAGGTATTAGAGATGTAAGAAAGGCTCTTTTACCATGCCCTTTACCTTGAGGTTAGCCCTATGGTGGGGAAAGATGATGGAGGCTCATGATGATGTTGGGGATCTGTTACCATGTAAAATCCTGGGAGGCAACAGCCTAACGGTGTTTCCTAGCACACAATATTGTGACAGTAGTTAAGTTAAAAATGGTCACATAGAGTGCCATGGATAGGGAAAGCTTAAGGCAGCCCCTCTGAATCTCTAGCAGCCCCAGAGAGGCACAGATGAAGAGCTAAATTGCTCCTAGACTCTCAATAAGGGCACAACATTTAGCTGACAAAGGGCCCAAGGGGTCCAATAGCCATAACAGCGCATCACAAAAGTGGAAAGTGGCATATGACGTGCACATCATGAGTCCAGGTGTGTCAAAATTATCTCCACAGGTACCTAATGTAGCACCCAAGAACCACATGGGGCTTTTGGTCATCTCAACAGATGCCAGGCCATGTCAAGACTAAGGACAGAAGCCCTTTCCTGCTGACCCAGAAGTTAGCTAACACTGGAGAAAAGGAAGTAGAAGAGATCATCTGGAGTCATTTGCATTCTTTGTTGTAAGTTTCTCATGGCCTAGAGCAGGGAAAAGTCAGATATATTTCTGGGAGGAGGCAGTAACTCCTAGGATGAATATTGAAAGATGGTAATCAAGTTAGGCAAAGAAAATGAAACAGGCAATGATAGGGCAAGGGAACAGCATATGCTGTCTTTTCTTGGCATGGAAGCAGGAAACAGTGTATTGGAAGTTGGCCCAGGAACCATTAGCAAATTGGTAATGTGACAGCCTGGTGTTGGAGGTTATATTAAAGATAAGGCCGGAGAAGTAAGGAGAGGTCAGGCAATGGAAGACTTTTAAGACACACAAAAGTGGCTTAGGTGATAAAAAGGCTTTGAAAGAGATGGTCACATTTTCAGCATTGTGCATGATGGATTTGAGGGTTTCATTCTGGTTGTTTATTCCTCCCTAACAAAATTTAGTAATTTAAAATAACATTTTATTACATGTCACAGTTTTGGAGGTCAGGAATTGGGCAGGACTAGCTAGGCAATTCTTCTGCTCTCTGTGGCACTGATTGGCATCATGGTAGTATGCATCTGGCAGCTAATCTGGTATGGATGTTACAAGATGGTTTTACTTTTGGTAACTGGGCAGGTGGGCCACTGTCCCTCTCCATGTCATCTCAGCCCTCTTCATATGGTCTAAGAAGGAAATTAGACTTCTGACATAGGGGCTCAAGATTTCCAGATACCAAGGTGAAAGCTTTTCTTAAAGGTTAGCCCCTGGGTGCCTAGGTGGCTCAGTTGCCCAAGTGTCTTACACTTGATGTGGCTCAGGTCTTGATCTCAGGGTTGTGAGGTTGGGCTTCTTAATTAAAAGGAAAAGAAGAAGAAGGAGAAGGAGAAGGAGAAGGAGAAGAAGAAGAAGAAAGAGGAAGGAGAAGGAGAAGGAGAAGAAGAAGGGGAGGGAGAGGGAGGAGGAAGAGGAGGAGGAAGGAGAAGAAGGAGAAGGAGAAGAAGAGGAGGAAGAAGAGGAAGAGGAAGAGGAAGAAGAAAAGAAGGAGGAGGAGAAGGAGGAGGAAGAGGAAAAGGAGGAGGAGGAGAAGGAGAAGAAGAGGAAGAAGAGGAAGAGAAAGAATAAGGAGAGGAAAAAGAAGGAGGAGGAGGAGAAGGAGAAGAAGAAGAAGCTGCCTCTGAACTGGCATAGAGGCACTTTTTCTGTGTTGTATTGATCCATGCCATACTCAAGCTTCTCTAAATTCAATAGGAAGAAAAATAGACCTCACCCTTCCACAAGGGATATCATGGAATTTGTAACCATCTTTAAGCCACCACAGAGTCTGAGGAGGTGAGATTGGAGGGAGAGAGAAGTACAGAGTTATTATAATCCCCAGTTCATTAAGTATTCTTGCATGAGCACTTCCAGATGTTCTCTATTTCTTTATTTTATTTAAATTCAAGTTAGTTAACATACAGTGTAGTCTGTTTCAGGAACAGAACCCAGTGATTCATCTCTTACATTTGACACCCAGTATTCATCCCAAAAAGTGCCCAAATGTTCTCTTAACACCTTTCTCACAGCACTATGACGTAGCTGTAATTGCTGGTTTGTTTACCTTTCTCATTAGACTTTGAGAGTCTCAAGAACAACACATGTCTCTTATTCAGATCCATATCTCAGTGCCTGACACATAGTGGGTGTTCAGTAAATGTTTATGGAATAAATGACTTGAATAAACTGGAACAGTTGGTATCCCCTTAATTCCTGGGTCTTTGGAATACCAGAGCAAGCTCCTATTTAATATAATTCCCTTCTCTCGATCCAGCTCTTCTTATTGACTTAAGAAATGGCAGATTTGAATATGTAAAAATAACATTCAGTGTATACATATATGTAAATAGCTTTAAACTTTTGCCTGCTATGTTAGTTTTCTATTGCTGCACAAATTACTATAAACTTATCTTAAACAACACACATTTATTATCTCACAGTTATGGGTCAAGAGTCTGAGCACAACTTGACTGAATTCTCTGCTTTGGGTCTCACAAGGCTGCAGTCAGTTTGGTGGCTAAGGATCCTGTCTTATCCAAAGCTTCACTTGGGCAGGATCTGCTTTTGTTGGCAGAATTAAGTTCCTTGAGGTTGTAAGACTGAAGGCTTCAGTTACTTACTAGCTGTTGGCCAGAGGCCATCTTCCATTCCTTGATACATGGATCTGTCCATATGACTGCCCACAGAATGGCAGTTTGCTTCATCAAAGCCAGCAAGAAAGAGTTTCCTCACAAGACAAGTATTTCAGTTTCATATAACATAGAGGCCACAATATGGCAGTTTGAGTTTTCAAAGCCACAACAGAGAGACACTAGCAAGATGGTCACTGTAATCTTACATAGCATAGTTCTTTACAGCCCTTCTCTCACGGAGAGGAAATCACACAAAGAACACTGGGAAGCAAGAGATCATACATAGAATTTACACTAAGTGTCTGTGTATCATGCCCACCTACAGCAAAATAGTGATTCTCATAATTTGAAATACGAGCTAGATTAGCTTTGTTCCCATTCTTATTTGACTCGACACTAAATTCTATTTATTATTTGTCAATCCCAGAAAATGATCAAACCCTAAAATTCTAAAGAAAAATCAGGACCATTTTCAAAACACTCCAGCTATTCCTACAAGTATATTCATTTAATTTTTGCCTTTTCAGTAGGCACCAGTGCACCAGGTTCCCTTGAGGAGACAGACACACATTTGCCTCAGCCATTATTTAATACAGTTAGTACTGAAACTTTATCCAAATTCTAGGCAAAGGGCTGGAAATTCTTGGCCATACAAACCCATAAAATAAAATATTTTTTTTAAAACATTCATGTTGGTACTTTCTTATTTATCTGGTTTTAGTACTAAGTATCAAACTTCTAGCCAAGGAATCTGTTTTGTAACTGAAAAGTATTCTTGCATATGAGGTCAACAGCGGAAAAACCTTTGCTTCTCCAAGTGTTGTGTCAAAGTTAACAAAAGCAAAGTATGGTGAAAATCCTTAAGGTGATATTTTAAAGCTAGTCTGGGCCACTGCAAAGCTGTAGTCCTAATAACGGACTTCCTTATCCTGTGCATTTGTCTGGGAATAGGATACACCTGACTGTTGCTCACACTTCTGCACTGGCCTTTCATTCTCCCTGTGAAAGAGGGTAGTGCAAGATCATTGACAAACCCAGAACTATTTGATAGTTATCCAGAGGTCTAGAGTAACAAGATGCTAGACTCCCTCTGTTTCAATTTGCATTTGTGTTTAACCTTTATACAGAGCAGTATTTATTTCATTTCTTTTTTTTTTTTAAACTATTTATTCATTTTGGGGACAGCACAAGCAGGGGAGGGGGAAAGAGGATCCAAAGCGGGGTCTGCACTGACAGGCTGACAGCAGCGAGCCCAGTGTGACTCCAACTCACGAAATGCAAGATCATGACCTGAGCCAAAGGTGGACACTCAACCAATTCAGCCACCCTGGTGCCCCTATTTATTTCATTTCTAACTCTCTTGATCTACTATAGTTATTCATTAAAATGAAATAAAATAAACAAATACTAATAAATTAAGTTTCTGCTAAATTCTCAATTTTAAAACGATAGCCATAAAACTGTGGTGTTAGAAGTTAGAATAGTGGTCACCAGTGACTTTCCAATAACCAGAAGGTTCCTTTTGCGGGTGTTGGTCATGTTCTTTTTCTTGATCTACATGCACATTATATGGCTCTGCTCAGTTTGTGAAAAACTATCAAGTTGTGCTCTTACAGAATGCCCAGTGATTATATATTATTCTTCAGTAAAATTTTTGAAATGAAGTCACATTCATGCTTAGTTTTGTTGCTGTGAAACGAATTTGTCATGTTTTTGAGCTTGCAAATTTGGTTGCAACTTGATTTAAGTTCATATTTCATCCCAGACTTATTAAGTAGATTACAGTGTGGCTGAAACTGCTCCATTTTGAAACTTATTTTGAATTACTTTTCATTTTTCTTGGTGAATCACATGCTATTAGGTTACAAAGATTTGGGGTCCCCAAGATGTCCCCAACTCACCATTGATAAAATATTTAATTTTTTTAAATTTAATAATTTAGTAAAAATTTTTAGTTTAATAGTTTGAATTAAATATTTAATTTTTAAACTTTCTAAAGTATTTTATGCTAATAATGAAAAACATTAAACTAGGGGACTGAAATTGGTAAGAGTAGGACCCAGAACACAGGAGGAGGAAACCTTTTAAAGGAATAAGGCAGTGGGAAAAGAAGAAAAGGATATACAGTTGCCTCCTAAATTGGGGAAAAGATAAGATTGCTCACAAACGATGGTATTGGTTTTTCCCAGGGAATAATGAAATAAAATTCCGTGCTAGGAATAAATGTCAGGGTGGGGCTGGTAGTTCAAGCACAAGGGATAGTTAGGAAATAGTATTGATAAGGTAAATATGGCTGAAGGTCAAGGGGATTGAAGATACTAGTAAGAATGCAGTTAAGAAAGTTGCTAAAAGGGTTCCCACAGTTTAGTGAGATAAAGTGAAGGTAGGAAATAACTAATAAACTTTGAGAACCAAGACTAGAGGTCACGCTGAGGACAAATCACAGAGTAAGTGGGAGTGAGGGAGTAAGAGAGGTCCAAGAGTAGGTGGCTGTGGGTAGAAAGAAACTTAACAATTGAAAATTTTGCAGGTGGAGTAATTTCATCTGATGACTGGATTCAAGGAGTGGCTACATCTGTGGGTTTCTGATAGAGTGAAGTTGAAGATGATTGGAACAGAGAAAGATGAGAAATTGTGAGGTCAGGGTGCTAACTGAGTCATTATCATGTTTGCTGAAATCATTAGGCTGGGGCAGGACATGGGGATAGTTCCAAGGCTGACACAGAGTTTCGGAAACACAGTTGGGCACAGGCAAGGAAGTAAATGGCTATCTTGATGAGGGCCAACTGTATGCAAATAGCAAGCAGGCAAAATTTCTCTCAGACATATATAACCTTTGTCACATAGCATTTTTTCCTAGCTTTGTTCACCTACTCTCAAGTCACCTCATTGTCCTCGTGTTGCTCTCTCACTGTACACTTCCCAACTCTCCACTTTTGATACATGTGAAATCCCACATGATCCTAAGGTATACTTGGAAAGTTCTTGATTGATATGTCATTTTATCCCACTTATTATTGAATTTTTACAGGGCTTTCTCATGACAAATCCTTAATGTAAAAGTGGTCATTTTGGGCCACTACCCTAAAGAGATGTTTGCCAAGTCCTAGAATTCCAGCCAAGGCAGAAGGGCTCTTCCTGTTCTGAAAAATATTTCTCCAATATTGATTCATTCTTTTAGCCCAGGAGTTTATCCCCACAAAATGTGAGTTTCTTAGAGGTTAGGGCTGGACTAAGGCAGTACAGAGATACCCACAAAGGGACTAACTCAGTCTTTTGCTTTTTTGACCAGTGCACAAGGCAGACTAGTGTGATGTGAGATACTTATTCCTTCTGACTTTATTCCCTGTGCCAGAGAAATATCATTTTCAATATATGCTGTGATGTGAAAGATTTAGGAAGCATTGACATAACAGACATTTAATGACTATAAATTTATTTAGCACCTACTATATACAAAGCACCTCATCTATTTTAACTCATTTAACCTCTACAGCAACCCTATTAGGTTGGTACCCTTATTCTCATTTTGCAGATAAAGAAACCAAGATGACCTGCCAAAGGTTACAGACATGGTAAGGGACAGCACCAGGATGCAACCTCAGGTCATCTGGAAGCAGAAGGTACACTTAACCACTACACATTGCCTCTAAATAAATGTTTGCTAGATCTAAATAAAAATTTTAACTAGATGTTATATGTTTATTTTAAACACCCCTATAAATGGCAGAACTAGAATACAATCCAGCCACACTCTGTAAATTAGCCACGGGATGATGAGGAGCAACAAGCTGAACACACTGAAGCCTTGTCTCTATGTCAGAGCGCCATCTCCAAGTTTGCTTGGGACTCCCTTAACACTAGACCTACTTCTCTGTCTTTTAAAAATTATCTGAACAACAAAAAGATCATAGTATATCCTGCATTTTACTCTGGATCTTCAATGTAATGAAAAACTTTATAATTGTTAATTTATAGGTATATTGCCCTCCTACAGACTGTCATTTTTCTGCAAAAGGCCCTGGCCTCTCGTGTGTTTCTTTACACACACACACACACACACACACACACACACACACAGCTTATCTTTTAAGTTCCTCATCTTGCTTTAGGAAAAAAAAAAAAATCTGCAGGTTCTCTTACATCGACTGCCTAAGAGTCGCGCTATAAGAAGCAACAACCTCTCCTCCTCTCCACCATCTGCTCGGCAGCCGCAAAGCAGCAACCATGCGTGAAAGCATCTCTATCCACGCTGGCCAGGCTGGTGTTCAGATCGGCAATGCCTGCTGGGAGCTCTATTGCCTGGAACACGGCTTCCAGCCCGATGGCCAGATGCCAAGTGACAAGACCGTTGGGGGAGGAGATGACTCCTTCAGCACCTTCTTCAGTGAGACGGGTGCTGGCAAGCATGTGCCCAGGGCAGTGTTTGTAGACCTGGAACCCACAGTCATTGATGAAGTTCGCACTGGCACCTACCGCCAGCTCTTCCATCCTGAGCAGCTCATCACAGGCAAGGAAGATGCTGCCAATAACTATGCCTGAGGGCACTACACCATTGGCAAGGAGATCATTGACCTTGTCTTGGACTGAATTCAAAACTGGCTGACCAGTGCATGGGTCTTCAGGGCTTCTTGTTTTTCCACAGCTTTGGAGGGGGAACTGGTTCCGGGTTCACCTCCCTGCTGATGGAACGTTTCTTTGTCGATTATGGCAAGAAGTCCAAGCTGGAGTTCTCCATTTACCCAGCTCCCCAGGTTTCCACTGCTGTAGTTGAGCCCTACAACTCCATCCTCACTACCCACACCACCCTGGAGCACTCTGATTGTACCTTGATGGTAGACAATGAGGCCATCTATGACATCTGTCGTAGAAACCTCAATATTGAACGCCCAACCTACACTAACCTAAATAGGTTGATAGGTCAAATTGTGTCTTCCATCACTGCTTCCCTCAGATTTGATGGAGCTCTGAATGTTGATTTGACAGAATTCCAGACCAACCTGGTGCCCTATCCCTGCATCCACTTCCCTCTGGCCACGTATGCCCCTGTCATCTCTGCTGAGAAAGCCTACCATGAACAGCTTTCTGTAGCAGAGATCACCAATGCATGCTTTGAGCCAGCCAACCAGATGGTGAAATGTGACCCTTGCCATGGTAAATGCATGGCTTGCTGCCTGTTGTACTGTGGTGATATGGTTCCCAAAGATGTCAGTGCTGCCATTGCCACCATCAAGACCAAGGGTACCATCCAGTTTGTGGACTGGTGTCCCACTGGCTTCAAAGTTAGTATTAATTACCAGCATCCCACTGTGGTACCTGGTGGAGACCTGGCCAAAGTACAGCGAGCTGTGTGCATGCTGAGCAACACCACAGCCATTGCTGAGGCCTGGGCTCGCCTGGACCACAAGTTTGACCTGATGTATGCCGAGCGTGCCTTTTTTCACTGCTATGTGGGTGAGGGCATGCAGGAAAAGAAAGTTTTCTGAGGCCCATGAGGACATGGCTGCCCTTGAGGATTATGAGGAGGTTGGTGTGGATTCTGTTGAAGGAGATGGTGAAGAGGAAGGAGAGGAAAACTAAAGTTAAAAATGTCACAAAGGTGCTGCTTTTACAGGGAAGCTTATTCTGTTTTGAATACTGAAAAGTTGTGCTCTGATCAGTTACTTTGTATGTAGCAGTATATACTCTCATATACAATTACTGACATATGCTTTAAAACACAACTCTTTGTTATAGATCCAGGCTGTCCATTTCTCTGATGGGTTTGAATAAAGTATTCCCTGTCTTAAATGAAAAAAAAAAAAAAAAAAAAAAAATCACGGTGAGCCTGAAGGCCCATTTCCCAGGCGGGGGAGGAATGTAATGAAATTAGTTTTTGCTAGGTATTTTTATCACAGATTAGGAGGTGCAAACCGCAAAGAAAAACTAGTTTCTTGGTGTGTCACCAGCTCTGGGGTTCACTGATCAATCACAACCAACTCATTTAGTAAGTTAAAAATATATATCGTGGCAAGGTTCGTTTGTGTAAGAGTTGGACCAAGGCCGGCGCCCCCACGATCTGCGGTAATCTGGTGTCCAGTCACGACCATCGGACTCTTCATTTTCCCCGGGGAGTTCCCACACCTCCTCTGTCCCTAAGGGTGGCCGGCGGTCCCTCGCGGCACAGAGTCCCTCAGGGAAGGCTGAGAAGGAAGGCCGAAGAAACCGCGGCTAGAAGGGATGGCGGCAGGCATAAAAAGCACCCGGGCTTCAGTTCACGACCCCGTTATTCCACGGAAAAATGGAACATTCCGCTCTTTCCGCCCGCAGAGGGGAGGTGGGGGGGAACCCCTCGATCTGGTCTAGGAGAGGCGACGCGGGCGCAGCCACCGGAATCCCGGACGCCGGGAGCCTCGTTACGGGAATCGCAGCTGCCTGGTGTCCCGCCCCTTTGCCGTCGGGCTGCAGCCGACCCAATGCCCGGGCGCGCAGGGTCTCTCTGGGGCCAATCAGCATACAGTCGCTAAGTCCGGAGGCGGGGCGCGGCGAGGGCGCTGCGGGGCGGGGTCAGGGGGCGCAGCGCCCCGCCGTGGGAGGAGGGCCGCGTGCCGCGTCTGCGGGAAGGAGCCGGGAGCGAGCCGGAGCCGAGGCGAGGAACCGAGAGGCCCGTGGAGCCGCGCGGGGAACGCCCGGGCGTAGCTGAGCCGGAGGCCGCGGCTGCGCGGCCCACGGGCCCGGCCTGGCACCGAGGTAGTCGTGCGCTGTACAGAAGCGGAGGAGCGAGGCGCCGGGGCCTGAGGTGAGGAGGTTCCGTGACCAAGTGAAGGGCCGTGTAGCGGGAGGGTGAGGGCTATAGGTCCGGGCGTTCGGGCCCGGAGACCTGGCACTGGAGAGGGCCACCCTCCCTCGCGAGAGGGGCGCCCCAACAGCGCGCGAGCCCTAAATTTGTTAATCCCAGTCTGGAAATCCCCACATTCCTAGTTCCTTTCCCTATTCGCACACCTCCGAATTTGATCTCTACAACTTTGTCACCTACATTTCTCAACCCTAAGCGCATACCTTACCTCCAGCGCGCGGACACACACACACGTACCCTTCTCAGGCCCTCGCCCCCAAATCCCCACTTTTTGCCCCTTTAATTCCTCTAGCCCCGCATTTGACTCTTCGTTTTCTACCTGGAGGTTAATTTCTCTTCCCCAAAGCCGTCTTTTCATCCTGAAATTGTAATGTTTCAACACTGTTGGAAGTTCATCTTAAAACATTTTAAACTGACGTCTTTATTCTTTTTATCTCTAACGTGTACCGGTTCTAACGAATCCCACCTAACGCTGTATCTGAAAAAGCACCAAATTCATCTTTAAAATTTCACCCCTCCTCACCAAGCTTAAAGGTTATTCCACGCAGCAAGGTTCTGTTTTTTAGGAGATGGACAGCATTTTATTCATAACTATTTTTTCTTTGAAAAAAATATCAGGTTAGAAGTAAGACTTGCCACTTTTGTTCTTTTTACCTTAAGAAAGGACACCCATTTCGGTTTAATCTGTGTAGTTGGTATGGGGTCATTTCACCGATTACACTGCTTTAAAATAAGTAGTGATTAGAATGCCAGGGTGACTCTTCTAAAAGATTGAAGCCTTTGGTTAAGTCAGTGCTGTAAACAAACCCTTTAGACTGTGTGAGTGCCAGCTTCAAGTTGGACAACTCTTAATTTGAAATTCCTGACTCAGATCATCATATGAGCTGTTCGCCATTATCTTAATTTCTTAAATTCATGATAATTCCCATTTGGAAGTATTTTTGGACTGTAAATGGAATTTTACATTTATAGAACCAACTTGATATTAAGTTAAATCATGCTTTCCAGCTGTTTTTTTTTTTTGGGGGGGGGGATAATTTTGAACACTTGTTTTTAATCACAAGTGGAAGAAAAAAATTACAGGATGGAGAAAGTGTGAGAAAAGGAGAATAAGTTTTGTAGTGGAATTTTTCGCTCTTTGCATGTCTGTATAATTGACAATATTATGCACGTTTAATTTTCTCAGAGGTAATTTAGAATATTACAGTACTGCCGCCAGCTAACTTAAGATATTTTCTTATGTAATGAAAAATGTGTACAGTGTTCTCATTTTTATTTACGAGTTGCAGTGTTTTCACATTATTTCAACATTTTCCTAAGGGAATTTGCAGTGGAGTTAAATGTTAGGGCAATTTTGATTATTGTATACCTATGAAGGAGATGTTGCAGTACCCATTTTATAAAGAGGGAAACTGAGGCTCAGGGTCCGTTGAAACCTAGATCTATGTAATTGCACGTCCTGTACTTGCTGTTGGTCATTTTGTCATGCTGACACAGTTCTCATGGAGGGTCCACTACTACAGTTTGAGAACTTTGGACTCCCCCATAACTGTTCTGCAGAGAGGGTTTCCCATCCTCCCCCCCCCCCCCCCCCCCCGCCAAAAAAACTTATTTGAGTGCTTCTTATTTTAACAGGAGTCAGGATTCCCTGTCCCTAATACAGCTTGGCTCCTAGAGAAATGTGTGGAATGTTCTCATAGCCTTCTCCATTTCTTTGATTGTAAAGGCAGTATGATCAGAGTTGAAGTTTCTAGTCTATTTATTATTTTACACAACAAATACTAAACACAACTGGCTCCAGGAATTCACAAAGATGCAGGAAATATTGCCAGAACATTGATAGAGTTTACAGAAATTGAGCTGACAAATAAATGCATGAAAAATTGCAAGGGTTCAAGGCAGTTTTAATTAGATGCAGGATGATACAGAAAATGCTGTAGATATATAAATCCAGGATTATTTAAGGTTTGGAATGATCACAAAAGACTGAGCAGAGGTCAGACTTGAAAACTTTGTAAAGTTTGGATAAGGAGAAAAATGAAGGAAACCCATTCCAAATAGAGGTCTGTGTAGAAAGGGTCAGAAATAACCAAGCTATATTATATCCAGCACATATGTAATGCTTACTTTATGCCAGTCACTTTTCTGAGCTCTTTGCCCATATTAATTCTTTTATTCCTTATAACCTTGGGAGGTAAATGTTATTATCTTCCTTTTACAAGGAGAGCAGCTAAAGCAAAGAGAGGTTAATTTGTCTAATGCCACAGAGTTAATAAGAGGTAGATCCAAAATTCATACCTAGACAGCCTGGCTTCAGAATCTGAACTCTTAACTGTGATGCGTATACTGTCTCTTCATGTAGTATACTTGAATGTCAGTGACTAGAATAATATGACCATACCAGAAAGTCTTTTAAAACCCACTCTTAATTGTCCTCTATGTGCCTCAAAGTATCTTAGATTCTGAGAATATCAAGGCATACGAAGTACAGTGTTACTAGTCCTGTTACCGGACGGTACTCGAGTGCATTGGGAACAAAGATGTTTGTGGGAGTGGGGGGAAATTCCACAGGAGAGATGATGTTTCATCTGAGTTATACACAGTACAAAGCAGAGTCTGGAAAAGACATTCTAGAGACAGGGAATAGGATATGTAGATGTAAAAACTCTGAAATAACTGTGTTAGAGAAAGTCTAGTAGTTTGCAGTGGCTTGAACTTAGTGGCTAGGAGTGGCTAGTCGGGAGTGATAAAATGTAGATCAGATTGTGAATGGCAAGATGAGGTCAAGTAAAATGAAAGCTTCATTAGGTTGTTTGCTCTTCTCTTTAGGTCTATCATGGTGGGATAGCTTGAGGAAAGTCTGAGTAGAGGGGGTTTTTAGAAGAGACTTTACTATTTATTTATTTATTCTTTAATCTCTACATCCAACGTGGAGTTTGAACTCAAAACCCCTAGATCAAGAGTCACATGCTCTATGGCTGAGTCAGCCAGGCCTCTCCAGAATAGATTTTAAATATTGGAGAAGATAAGTGAGACAGGCACATGAAGCCAAATTTTTAGACTCTTAAATAGCTAAAATATTTGGCATTAATATTCACCATTTAAGTTTCCTCTTTTAAGGAAAAGAATGACAAGTTTAAAGTAATGTCATAAATAGATTCATCCACCTATAATGTCAGAATGATTTGGAGGATGGAAAGAGACTGGAAGCAGGAAGGCAGTGATAAGTACTAAGATGGTCAGTGCCTAGATTACATGGGTCATGGTAGTGGGTAGAAAAGAAGAGACAAATGAGAAAGACATCATGAAAGAAGACTGGACAAGCTAGAATTTAATAGATAAGGGACAACAATGGACCCCATTGACTTAGGCAGTTCAAGGAGGGTGGTCTTAGATGGGGTAAAAAGATGAGTACTGTGACTTTTGTAAAAAGCGGGTGCATTTATGTATGTGTGTATATATGTATACAATATGTGTGTATTGTTTTTAGACCTTTCTATTTGAGTCAGAAGCAGAATATCCAAGACAGTGATATATAACTGGAATCAAAAGAAAGTTTCCAGCCAGAATTCTTGAAATTACTTTGTTTGAAGATGATAGTTCAAGTCATGTATCTTCAAAGAAGTTAGTATTTTTTAAAAATAGTAGATCCTAGGTCTGCCTGGGTGGCTCAGTCAGTTCAGTGACTGTGTCTCGATTTCCCCTCAGGTCATGATCTCATAGTTCATGGGTTCAAGGCCTGCGTTGGGGCACTGACAGGGCGGGACCCCTGCTTGGGATTCTCTCTCCCTCTCTGCCCCCCCACAAATAGATAAATAAACTTAAAAAATAAGTAGTAGATCCTAAATAGTCTTGGCTCCATTCATAGCCAGGAGATAAAACCTAGCAGAGAATTCAATGAAGGAGACAGTAAAATAGACAAAGGAGACAGTAAAATAGACAAAGGAAAGATTTCAACAACATAATATTGTTACATAGAAACCAGGAGATAAAAGAAATTCAGGAAGCAAAGATAGTCAACAATATGGAATGTTTCAGAAACACTTTTGGTATTGTCACAATGGTTATAGTCTCTTTTATTCTGTCTGACTAGTATATCTTAATGAGATTTAATGAGAAGTTAGCTACTTGAT
The DNA here is from genome assembly GCF_046562875.1 of Panthera onca. NCBI lineage: Eukaryota > Metazoa > Chordata > Mammalia > Carnivora > Felidae > Panthera > Panthera onca. The sequence continues at coordinate 115,005,436 of NC_138339.1, forward strand.
CATGACTTAAGAGAGCTTCATCTGTTGATATGTGCCTATAGTATAGATTATCATTTCAAAGCTGTGTATGTAAACATACCCAGAGCAGGAGCTTTATTCCTTTCAGCACAATAAATCTGTTGTCCAGTTAAAATTTGGGTGTTCTACCTCCAAATTTTCATTTTCTGTTTACTCAGTTTCATCCTCTGCTTTGAGGTAGATTTGTATATTTACTTCTGCAGAGTGCATTTCATATAGGTTGTCTGCACAATCTGTTTTTTGTTGGATGTTCTCTAGTATATATTCCCTCACCTCTATTTCCTAACACAAAGTAAACTCATCACAGCTATGTTTCAGATAGTACAGCTCTGGTTTGTACACTGGCATGTGCTGGAATTTTGCCATTGATAATCCTCATTTGACATTTAGAGTCAAAGATGACATAGCTAATGTGTATACTGTTTTCTCTGTTTAGAAAAACCTTTACTCATATTTCATATTTGGGCCTTCCTGGGCCCTTTCTGAATTGAGTTCTTCTATATGCTTCTGTAGCATTGGGTGCATAGTCTACCCTGTAAACTTTGAACTTCTTAAGAGAAGGTTGTTTATGTGTCTTCAGCTATTATTTGTTAAGTTTTATTTCTTAGTTTGTAGTGAGAGCATGGATGGTTGTCACAATACTCTTTAGGCCTTTTCATATGTCTAAAACAGTGGTAATTTGTAAGAGGCCTTCTTCTCTAAGGTCGTAAACATACTCTGTATTTTCTTCCAATACTCTTAAATTTTGCTTTTGCATTTGGGTCCGTAATCAATTTGGAGTGTATGTATCTGTGATGAAGCAGAGCTCTTTATCTTTTTGCTTGTGGAGCCAGCTGTCCCAATACTATTTATTAAATAGTCCTTTATTTCCCCAGTGATAAGAGATGCTTTTTTTTTTTAATCAGATAATTAAATTCTTAAATGTACATGGGTTATTTCTGGATTTTTTGTTTTGTACCATTGGTAGAATTATTCATATGCCAATGCCATGTTTTGATTACTATAACAAAGTATGTCTTAACAGATGATACAGCAATATTCTGTTTATTTTTCCTTTTGAAAGTAGGTTTTTGGCTATTATCTAATATTTCATATGAAATTTTAAATTGGTTTGTAAATTTTTGTAATAAACCACTTTGCAATTTGGATTAAAATTGTATTGCATTAATATGTTAATTTGTGAAGAACTGATGTCTCTATTATATATATTTTGTTTTTCATTCCATGATATTTAAGTCTTCCTAATGAGCTGTTTAGTAAGCTTTTATACTTTTCTGTATAAAGTTATTACATAGTTGGTTTTTTTTTACATAGTTCTGATTAGATTTTTTTTCTTAGATATATTATAGTTTTTGATGGTGTTGTGAATAGGATTTTTTCTTTTACATTTCTAATTGGTTATTAGTGATGTATAGGAGAGCTGTCTATGTTTTTTGATGATCTTTTGTTTATTAAACTCTCAGTAGTTGTGGTAGTTTGTCATTTGATTCTCATTCTTTTTCTTAATAGATGGTATTTATACGTTTTTCTTTTTCCATTTTTATATCATATTTATTTGTTCTATTTTTAGTTAAGCCCTCTAGAACAGTATTGAATAAGTGATGACTCCAAGCATCTTGTTTGAATTCTGACTTTGACAGGAATGCATCTAATTTTTTTTAAATTTTATTTAATTTGAGAGCATGTGAGGGGCAGAGAGAGAGAGAGAATCCCAAGAAGCCTCCCTTATGGGAGCACAGAGCCAATGCATAGCTCAATCTCATGAACCCTGAGATCATGACCTGAGAGGAAATCAGGAGTCGGATGCTTAACCACGTGAGCCATCCAGGCAGCCCTCTAATTCTTATTTTTAAATATGATGTTTATTGTAGGCTTCTGATAAAGTACTGTGCTACCACAGATGACCATTTATTGAGTACATACTTGTCAGCCAGGTAAGTTTTAAGCACTTCACATTTATTGACTTGCTTAGTCTTCCCAAAAGTCCTAGGTAGTATGTGGGTAGGTGGTAGTGTTATCCTTATTTTACAGGTAAGGAAAATGAAAGTGAGGGATATCAAATAACTTGGCTAAGATGTTATACAAAATTAAGGAGCTGGAATTTGAACATAGGCAGTCTGATTCCAGAACCCATCCTCTTCTTTATTATACTTCATCAAGTGGATGGTCTCTTTCAGTCGTAGTTTTCTGACACTTTGTTGTTATTTTTAAATTTTAAGTGAAGCTTTTGAATATTATCAGATGCTTTTCAAGCATCTATTGGAATGATTATATAGTTTTCTTCTTTTAATAAATATGATGGATAGCAATGTTATCTTTTTGCATATTGGACTATACTTATATTTTTAGGCTAAATACTTGTTAGTATTTATGGTTTTTGTTTTGTTTTGTGTTCATGTACATTGCTAGAATAAACTTGCAATGCTTTAATTAGGATTTTTCACACCAGTACTCATCATAGTTTGATAATAGTTTTATCATGTAATCCTTGTTTGATTTGTTATCCAAGTGACCGTGCACCTTGGACTCACGGCCAAAGTAGGATAATAAGGATAAGATTTACCCTCCTGCCTGAAACAGCCATAGAATAGGAAAAACACATGAAGCATTGATAAGACACTTGACACTGAATAATCAAAGGCAGTGATCTTGATAGATTGGAAACAAATAAGATGAACCCTATGACTGCACTATCCTAGTACGTTGAGAAACTTTCCAGGCCATGGCATAGGTAGGAATGCAGGGTAAGTCCCATGGATGTGGATTCTCTTGGATTTCCAGAAATGGCCTGGAATAACAAAGGTGCTAGAGTTGACAGAACAGAATACTAGAGAACTCTTGAAAGCTTCAGATGTCCCATTCAGCTGTTCAGCTGAGTACTGACCAGTGCATGCATGTAAAGAAACATGTCAGGGAAAGAACCTCCTGGAGACGGTAAAGATAACAGCGTTGATCCTTCCATAGAGTCAGGAATGGTACCTGTCCTCACCAGCCAGGTTGGAAACCAACCCTAATTCCTGGGACATTGGAGAGTACACGGAAGGATCCTGCCTCAGTAGTAGGGAATAAATCGCCCTAGAATAAGCACTGCTCCCGTCCTACCCAGTGTATTTTTTTTTAATTTTTATTTAAATTCCAGTTAGTTAAAATACAGTATGGTATTACTTTCAGGTGTACAATATAGTGATTCAACACTTGCATACAACACCTGGAAGTCATCACAGGTACACTTCTTAATCCCCATTTTCACCTGTCTCCACACCTACCTCCCTTCTAATAATTGTCAGTTTATTAGCTAGAGTCTATTTCTTGGTTTACCTCTCTTTTTCTCCCCTTTTCTCATTTGTTTTCTTTCTTAAATTCCACATGAGTGAAATCACACAGTATTTGTCTTTCTCTGACTGACTTAATCTTGCTTAGCATAATACTCTCTAGCTCCATCCATGCTGTTGCAAATGGCAAGATTTCATTCTTTTTGATGGCTGAGTAATATTCTGATGTGTATATATATACCACATCTTCTTTATTCATCAGTTAGTGGACCCTTAAGCTATTTCATAATTTGGGTATTATAGATAATGCTGCTATAAACATTGGGGTGCATGTATTCCTTTGTATTAATCTTTTTTTTTTAATTGTTTGGGTAAATACGTAGATACCCATGCATCTTAAAAGCAAGATGTGAAAGGACCAAACTGTTTCCAAGTAACTTAACTGTGTCATGGAACAAAGCTCAAAAGTATAGAAGTACAGGGGCTACCTGGGTGGCTCAGTCGGTTAAGCATCTGACTTCTGCTCAGGTCATGATCTTACAGTTCATTGGTTCGAGCCCCACCTTGAGTTCTGTGCTGACAGCTCAGAACCTGGGGCCTGCTTTGGATTCTGTGTCTCCCTCTCTTTGTCCACCCCACCTCTGGCTTGTGCTCATTCTCTGTCTCTCTCAAAAAATAAATAAACATTAAAAAATTTTTTTCTAGGGGCACCAGGGTGGCTCAGTCAGTTTATCATCCGACTTCGGCTCAGGTCATGATCTCGCGGTCTGTGAGTTCGAGCCCTGTGTTGGGCTCTGTGCTGACAGCTCAGAGCCTGGAGCCTGCTTCGGATTCTCTGTCTCCCTCTCTCTCTGCCCCTTTCCCGCTCATGCTCTGTCTCTCTCTCTGTCAAAAATAAATAAATGTTAAAAAAAATTTTTTTCTAAACACAGTAGAAATACAAAAAAATCCAATAGCAAATAAGGTGAAATTCAGTGGCATACAGTCAAAAATTATCAGGCATGCCAAGAAGCATGGAAGTACATTATATAATAAGAAAAATTAAAGCTCACCCAGGGCCAACACAGATAAAATTACCAAAGAAATTAGAATAATTATATGACTATGTTCTGTATGTTTAAAAATCTAAGTATGGTTATAGAAAATATGAAAAAGACCCTATTGAACTTCTAGAGATGACAAATAACATTGTGTAAGATGGAAAATACATAAGTTAGGATTAATGGCAGACTGGACATTGCAGAGGAAGAAATTAGTAAACTTAAAGACATAGCGGTAGAAATTATAAAACCTAGAAAGAAAGAAAAAAATGGACTTACAGCTCACATCACTGAGCTGTGGGACTACTTCAAGCATCCTGATAATACATGTTATTAGAATCCTTAAGGATGGGGGCGCCTGGGTGGCTTGATTGGTTGGGCGTACAACTTCAGCTCAGGTAATGATCTAGTGTTTTGTGGGTTCCATCCCTGTGTCAGGCTCTGTGCTGACAGCTCAGAGCCTGGAGCCTGCTTCAGATTCTGTGTCTCCTTCCTCTCTCTGTCCCTCCCATGCTCATGCCGTCTCTCTCTGTCTCTCAATAATAAATAAAAAACGTTAGAATCCTTAAGGATAGGAGCAGGAGGGTCAGAGATAAATATATTCAAAGAAGTAATGGCCACAATTTTTCTAGATTTGATGAAAACTATAAACCAGCAGATCTAATAAGCTTAGCCAACTCTAAGCATAAGAAACACGATGAAAACTATACCAAGGTATGTTGTAGTCCAGTTGCTCAAAGTTAGTGATAAACTAGTTACAAAAAACTTAGATTCATCCAGAGGAAAATAAGAGACTTCTCATCCAAAAGAAGAAAGACAAGGATGATAGTAGATTTCTCATTAGAAACAGTGCATGCAAGAAGTTAATAGCTACATTTTTAAGTACTGAAAGAAAAAACTATCAATTCAGAATCTATACCCAGTGAAAATACCTATGAAAAATAATAATGCAATGCTTTTTAGATATATAAAGACTTAATCACCAGGAGACCCACACTACAAGTGTGACTACAAGCAGACTCACACTACAAGACCCACTACAAGTGGGGGTCTGCTGCCATATATATATATATATAGATAGATAGATAGATAGATAGATATTTTTTTTTTTTTTTTAGTCTTTCAGGCAGAATGAAAGTATCAGATGAAATGTGGACCCAGACAAAGGATGAAAAACTCTGGAAATGGTAGTGATATGGATAAATGTACAAGATTTTTATATTATTTAGTCTTCTCTTACAATAATTATTTTAAAAAATAGTGACAGCATGGTTTATAATATTTGTAAACTACATGTGAAGTTTATAAAATATACAAAAGTAAGTTGTATGGCAAAAATAGTATAAAGATCAAGAGGAGAGAAATGGATGTATGCTGTTTTATACTTTACTGTGCATGAGGTGCTATAACATCACTTGTAGACTAATAAGTTGTCTATACTATACTGTGTGTACTATAAACCTTAAAGTAACCACTAAGATAACAAAACAAAGACTTAATAGCTTATAAGCTAACAAGGAAGACAAAATGGAAATGATAAAAAAAAAAGTAATTAAGTGAACACATGACAGTAAAAGAAGAAAAGGGAAACAAGAGGTTAAATAAGTAAAAAACAAATACAAAGATGATAGTTTTCAGCCCAACTGTTTCAATAATGATATTAAATGTAAGTGGCCTAGATACCCAATAAAAGCAGAGGTTGTCAGATTAGATACAACTGTATCCTGGTTACCAAAACAAATAAAATGCAACAAAAGACAAACAGTGCTCTTTAAATATGAAGAAACAAATAGGTTAAATATAAAAGAATGGGGAAAGATATACCATAACACTAATGAAGAGAAGGTTAGATTGTCTATAATGTCAAGGTAGATTTCAGAGCAAAGAATATTACCATTGGTAAAGAACATCATTGCACAATGATGGAAGAGTCAATTCATCAGGAAGACCTTATATTTATGTGCCTAATAATGTGGCTTCAAAATATATAGGACAAAATCTGAAAGAACTGCAAGAAGAAATAAAGTCAGAGTTCTTTTTGGGGATATCAGTACCCCCTTTTCAATAATTGATAGAGGAAGTAGAAAATTACTAAAGATATAGAAGATTTGAATAATACTGTCAATGAGATTGACGTTTATATAACACTCCATCCAGCAAAAGCATTGCTTTTTAAGTACACCCAGAACACTGATATCAAGACTTAAAGCTACGGTCATCAAGACTGGAATAGTTGTATAAAGATAAGCAAATACATCATGACACAGAATAGAGCAGGAATTGGATAATTAGCGCTCACAGGGGAAATCTAGGCTGCCTCCTTTTTTTAATAAAGTATTATTAGAATACAGCCACACCCATTTGTTTATGTATTACCTATGGCTGCTTTTGTGCCACAACAACAGATTGGGTAGTTCCAGCAGATATCTTGTGATCTACAAACCCTAAAACATTTATTCTCTGTGGCCGTTTACATAAAATGTTTACCCAGCCATGGAATAAAGATTACCAAAACAGACTCACACATATATTGACAGTTGATTTTTGATGAAAGTATAAAGGTAATTCACTTGAGAAAGGATAGTTTTTCTACATACAGTTCGGAAACAATTGGCTATTCATATGTAAAGAAAATAACTTGAATACCTACTTTATACCATATATAGAAATTATTTTGAAATAGTTGATAGACCTAAATATAAAACCTAAAACTATAAAACTTTTAGCTAGAAAACATAGGAAAAAACCTTTGGGACTTTGAGGTAGGCAAAGATTTCTTAGTGCTTAGATACCAAAAACACTAATTCATAAATTGGACTTCATTAGAATGAATATTTCTGCTCTTTAAAAAGAATTAATAGAATGGAAAGATAAGCCACAGATTGGGAGAATATACTTAAAAGAATTTTCTAATAAAGACTTTATATGTAGAATATATATATTTTAATTTTTTTACCTTTTATTTATTTTTGAGAGACAGAACTTGAGCAGAGGTGGGGGCAGAGGGAGGGAGACAGAATCCGAAGCAGACTCCAGGCTCTGAGCTGTCAGCACAGAGCCCAACGTGGTGCTCAAACCGATGAACTGTGAGATCATGACCTAGCCAAAGTCAGACACTTAACTGACTGAGCCACCCAGGCATCTATATATATATACATATATATAGATGGGGTTTTTTTTGTAATGTTTATTTTTGAAAGAGAAAGTGTGAGTGGGGGAGGGGCAGAGAGCCGGAGACACAGAATCTGAAGTAGGCTCCAGGCTCTGAGCTGTCAACACACAGCCCGACGCTGGGCTTGATCCCGTGAACTGTGAGATCGTGACCTGAGCTGAAGTCAGATGCTTAACCGACTGAGCCACCAAGGCACCCCTAGAATATATTTTTAAAACTTTGTAAACATAGTAATGAAAAAACAACAAATGCAATTTAAAAATGAGCAAAATATTTGGACACATCACCAAAGAAGAATATGAATAAATATATACCTACCATATATATGACCTAGCTATTAAACTAGCTATTTTCCAAAGAGAAATGAAAGCTTTGTCCCACCAGACTTGGGACTGGTTATATTATAGTATATTTTTTCCACTAATATATCATGTACCAGCTTACAACAAGGAAGTCAGTTTATCCATCCAACAAATGTATTGAGGTACTTACCATGCTAGGTATGATTCTTGTTGCTAGGAGCATAGTTGAGAACAAAACACACAGAATTTCTTGCCTAATTTGCTTGCTTTCTATTTTAGGTGCACAGTGTATTAGTTTCCCAGGGCTGCTGTAACAAAGTGGCACAAACTGATGACTTAAAAAACAGTAAAAGTTTATTCTATTAAGTTATTCTAGTAAGAGAAGTTTATTCTCTTACGGTTCTGGAGGCCAGAAGTCCTTCTGAAACTCTCGATAAAATCTTTGCCTCTTCCCTCTTCGTAGCTTCTGGTGGTAGCCAATCCCTGCCTGTGTTGTCACATGGCATTGTGTTTGTGTGTTTTATCTCATAATGACAAGCAACCAGTATTAAGGGCCACTCCATTATGATATCTTAACTAATTATATCTGCCACAGCCCTATTTCTAAATAGGGTCATATTATGAGATACTGGGGGTTAGGAGATCAACATGTCGTTCAGGAGGAAAACACAATTCAACCCATAACAGCCAATAAACAAAATAAGTAAATTAAATACTATTTTGGCACACTTTCTGAAGTGTTGGCATACTATGGTCCGCAGACCTAATCTAACATGCATCCTATTTTATTAAATAAGGTTTTATTAGAATTCAGCCATCTCTTGTTTTTTTAATTTAAATCCAAGTTAGATAACATATAGTGTGCCCATTTGTTTACATATTATCTACAACAGAGTTAACTAGTTGCAACAAAGACCTTAACACACACAAAACCTAAAATAATTATTATTTGGTTCTTTATAAGAAATATTTGCCAAGCTGTTTTAAAAAGTATTAAGTGCCATTGAGGAAAAAAAAAAAAAAAAAAAGGAAAGGAGGATAAGCAATACTGGGTGGCCAGGGAAAACCTGTATGAGATGGTGAATTTGAGCAAATGTAATAATCTTTATGTATTGACTTTAGTAAGGGAAAAAAGCAAGTTATAGAACATTTTTGTGAAATAAAGTGTATTTATACAGTATAATTTTAGAATATACAAGTAAAAATTTTGCAAGAGTTTCCATCAAATTGTTGACAGTAGTTCTCTGGGGATTATAGAGGACTTGTACATGACATTTTCAACTGCTGTTCACTTGAAAATTTAAAAATAATTATTTCCTTTATATTTTAATATATCATTGTTATAAATTCAGTTTCTTATATATTATTAAATTATATCAAAGTGTTAATATTTGTGAAACAATAATGGAAGATTCAACTCCTTTCCTAAGTTTGAAGTTATCTTTTACATTTCAAAGAAGAACTGCCATTACTTTTACACCAGATTTAACCTAGCTTTGAATTTTAAACTGAGTTTTTATTTGTGTGCATAAAATAGTTTGGCAGTTGAAGAGTTAGTAGTCTTAACTGTTAGTGAAAGGTTAAAAGGTATGATTCTGTTAAAGATTTGTTTTAACTGCTTTTGTCAAATTCAACAAAATGTCCCTTTCATGTTTCTGTGACATTACATGAAAATCAGGGAAGTTTGGACTAGGCACAGAGGGGCTGATAATGTTTCCAAGTATGTATTAAAACAGTAGGATGGGGGAGCCTGAGTGGCCCAGTTGGTTAAGTGTCCGACTTTGGCTCAGGTCATGATTTTGCAGTTTGTGAGTTCGAGCCCACCGTCGGGCTCTGTGCTGACAGCTCAGAGCCTGAAGCCTGCTTAGGATTCTGTCTCCCTCTCTCTGCCCCTCCCCTACTCACACTCTGTCTCTGTCTCTCAAAAATGAATAAACGTGAAAAAAAAAAAAAGGGATGTTTAAATATTGTTATACAGGTGTTTATGGGATTGTTTTATACTGAAAGTCAGAAGGTATCTACAATGGAATACTTTCAGAAAGCCTTATACCAGGCAAGGATTTAAGAAGTAAGCATATAATAAATATTATCAAAGCCAGCTTTCTCTATAAGGCTTTCCTCTCTTTATAGTGAGAATCAATGAAAAGAACATGACTTTTGGAGGCAGAAGACTTAGTTTCACATCCCTACTTCACTTCCTAATTTTGTGATTTGGGTAAGTAACTTAGCCTGTCTCGTTTTTCTTTTGTGGAGTTCCAGTAGTTAATCCTTGCCATTTGAAACCCATTGAATTCAATATCATGAGTGAACACTAAGGTAAACTATAGACTTAAGTTGCTTATAGTGTGTCATGTAGGTTCAACTTTGGTAGAATGCACCATTCTGGTGAGTGACGTTGATAATGAGAAAGGCTGTGCCTGTGTGGGGGCCAAGGGTATGTGGGAATTCTTTGTACCTTCCTCTCAATTTTGTTTTAAATCTAAACCTGTTCTAAAAATATAAACTCATAAAAAAATAGTAACCCCTGCCCTACCTACCTGCTTCTCTAGGATATTAGGAGAGTCAAGTGAAATAATTTACATAAAAGCACTTGTTATAATGTAAAACAGTAGTATAAAAATGTTAGTTATGAATTAGTAATTAGTTATGGAAACCAATTTGACAATAAATTTCATAAAAAAATAAATAAATAAAATAAAAAATTTAAAAAAAAGGAATTAGTAATTAGTACTAATGGAATAGAGCAGAGCCAGATAATTTTTAAAATAATTATTAGTTAGGGGTGCCTAGGTGTTTCAGTCAGTTAAGCTTCCGACTTCTGCTCAGGCCATGATCTCATGGTTTGTGAGTTTGAGCCCCTCATTGGGCTCTGTGCTGACAGCTCAGAGCCTGGAGTCTGCTTCCCGTCCCCTGTTTGCTTGCACGTGCTCTCTTTCTCTTTCTCTCAAAAATAAACTTTAAAAAATAAATAAAATAATAATTAGCTAATATAACATAAGTTTGATGGATTTTTTGCAGATTTTTCAGAGTAACACTGTACTATGTATACATGATACCATACTGAAATTTTTCCCATCTTCATCCCTGCCCAGCTTACTCAACAAACATTACTTTGCCTTCTATTTGGCAACTGTAGTTCATCTATTCTGCAATTATAGTAGTAATGTTACTGTAGTAACTAAGTTTATATTGACATTCTTCCTCTCATGAAATCTAAATCTATACATATTATTCATGCTTCTTTATTCTGTCCTTGGTTCAAAGTGAAATGAACAAGAGACTCAAAAATCACAATCCACAAATAACAAAAATAATTTATAAAGGGCAAAGCTATTAAATATTTATCCATTATAATTCCCATGCATTCTCCCACTTGAGAAAATCCATGGGAATCAAAATGAATAAGAACAATCAACTATAGAGACAGTGTTGAATTTATTTTATTTTTTACATCATTTATTAACTTTATTACTTTAATAGTTGTGAATTACTTGTGATGCATCTTATAGCACCTTTCAACACATTACTGTGTTGAACCACCACAGTTGAGGAATTGCCACTGCAGAAGAACCACTCATTGCTTGGAATAAACATTCCCTGTATCTGTGGTTAGTAGTTATGTTTTAGCTTCATAAAATCTTCTAAAATAACATGCAAATATCAAGGAAAATCATTGTTTGCAATGTGGTTATAATATATGTGTGGAAAATTCTGCAAGAGATGAAGGAGGATAATGCTAATAATAGAAATGTAAATTGAATATGTCTTGTCAACAAACTGAAAGGACAGGAACAATAAGCAGGATACTGTCAATTCTGTCCATTTTAAAACAAGATAAGCCCCAAAATTAAGTTGGCGGTATTGCATTTAATATTTTAGCTAGTGCTACTGTGTTTCCATCTCTTAGGTTTGAATTATGAAATTAAGTTCCGTAATGCATGTATCTTCATCACATCTCAATGACAATCCTTTAAAAATTAGGAAACATTGTTTTCTAACTAAAAAATGTGAAACCTAACTTTGCCTGTTTTCCTTTACTTAATGTGTTTTGTGGCCCCGCTTAGATAAATCTAATTGCTTTGTGGTAACTATAAATACCTTCATGGAACCTCTTCTTTTGGAGTTTTGTTGTAAGAATATAGTGCAAAAGTAGAAAGATTGCCAGTTTCCAGGAACCATAGAGAATCCTCTGCACAGTGTGAACAAGGTACTTGGTGGGGGTGGTCAGGATGGCATGACCACATATCGCTCTCCTAACATGCCTTGATATTTTATTTTGTTTTGATGAACACTTGAGTGATGTGGAGTTTTTTCATATGGGACTATTTAAAGTTGGCAAATAAGAGATACAACAGGTGGAGGAAAATGGTTCCTGCACCTTAACTTTTTTTATACCTTTACCTTGGGAGAATCTAAATAGTTCATGAACATATCGTTTATGGAGTGACTGTTACATGGTAAGGGAGTGCATAAAATCAAGTTAGTATTACTATTTAATAAAAGAATACTTTGTTCCAAATATAGTACTGTGAAGCCCTCACCAAGAAGTTGATAGTGTTATTTGGGAGAGTTTATGCATCAAGAATTTTTTAATTTAAATTTAGGTTTTTGGGGGCGCCTGGGTGGCTCAGTCAGCTGAGCGTCCAACTTTGGCTCAGGTCACAATCTTGCGGTTTGTGAGTTAGAGCCCCGCATCAGGCTCTGTGCTGACAGCTCAGAGCCTGGAGCCTGCTTGGGAGTCTGTGTCTCCCTCTCTCTCTGCCCCTCCCCTGCTCACGCTCTGTCTCTCCCTCTCTCTCAAAAATAAACATAAAAAAATTTTTTAATTTAGTTTTTTTGATTAAGTACTAAAGTCACATAGAAGGTGCAACTAACATATGGTAGAGAGTCTCCCTCCTACCTAGGTGTCTTACCTTGTGGCAGCCAGTATTTGAATTTTTATCCTTCTAGAGGTGTTTTGTGCATATATAAGGAAATGGTTGTGTGTTTTACCTTTTTGTGGTTTCTTCCCACAAATAACAAAAATACACTGTTCTCTACGTTAACAGTATTTAAAAAAATTTTTTAATGTTTATATTTGACAGACAGAGCATGAGCAGGGGAGGGACAGAGAGAGAGGGAGACACAGAATCCCAAGCAGGCTCCAGGCTCTGAGCTGTCAGCACAGAGCCCAACGCGGGGCTCGAACCCACAGACTGCGAGATCATGACCTGAGCGGAAGTCGGGTGCTCAACTGACTGAGCCACCCAGGCACCCCTACATTAACAGTATTTTAGATATCATTACATACCTGTGGATCTAGAGCTTTCTCATTTTTGTAGGTACATGTATGCTCTATTTGGATGTGCTATAATTTAACTGCTCCCCGATTCACGAACATTTAGGTTGCTTCAGCCTTTTACTATGCTGTAGTTGATAATCTTCTACATGTGTCATTTTGCTCATATCTGTAGTATAAAATTCTAGAAATATAATCATTAGATTCAAACATAGGTGTTTTAATTTTGATGGATAATGCAAAACTGAGCATATGCCTTTTGTGTGTAGGTTCTTTTCTTGGTTTATAACTGAGTTCTACTTTACAAATAATAAAATTCACAGATTTAAGTGTACAGTTTATTGGGAAGGTTATGCCATTTTATACTGTAATGTGCAGTGAATGAGACGGCCTTTATGTCATAGTCTCATAGTCTCAATGTCTCAACAGTCGTAACACTGTTGATAATTTTTTAGTTTTTATTTTTTGACCAAAACTAGAAATGATGTTGGGTAGTTCTTGTTTTATTTTTTTACTATTTTTACTGTGCAACTTACATGCAATGAAGTCCACAGACCATAACCATAGTCCAAAGTATAGAACATGTCCAGCATCCCAGATTGCTCTCTACTGTCCTCTTCTCCACCCCCCAAAAAAGATAACTCCTGTTCTGATCTCTATCACCACATATTACATTTGCCTGATTTTGAGCTTTGTATAAAGGGAATCATGTATACTTTTTGTGTCTAATTGCTTTCTTCTCTATTGTATGTGAGATTCAGTCATTTTGTTTTGAGTACCTGTAATTCTTTTTCATTGCTGTGATTTAGTTACTTGAATTTTTCTGTTCCGCCATTTCTCTGGTTTTGGGCTTCTACTTTTCACTATTTATGATTAAAACTTGTATGAACATTCCTGTACATGTCTTTTAGAGGAGTGAGGCACTGATGTCTTTTGGGTATACACCTTGTCCAAGTAGATTTTGCTGGGTTTTTTTAATTGAGTTTTAATTTATAAAGAATAAAATTTATCAATTTTTACTGTACAGTTTGTTAGGATACAATTCCTCATAGGTCTCTTGAAGGTTTGCTTACAACCTTGAAAAATAGGGGTAATGTTTTCCTCCAGAGTAAAAGGCAAGCATGCTTACTGACGTTTTAAAAGATCTGGGTTTTTAAGCTCAGTCTTCTCTCCTGTAACATAACCCACTGTGTGTACAGGTGTTACCTGACTCTCTTCACAATGCTGTGTCGGAATTGGGGCTCAGGCAACTGGCGCAAGAAAATGCTGATAATCTGAAAATGCTGCTCCTGGTGTGAGTAATCAGGTCCTTTGTCTCTGACAACAGGAGTTTCAGGTCTTCTGCCAGTATCCATAGAACTGGCAGGCTAACTTGTTAGCTTGCAAGTAGGGTAAAATCTTAGAGCTTTCACTATTCTTAACACAATTCAGTGAATTTTGACTATTGAATATTTGAATATTAAATGTGTAGTCTTGTCACCACCACACTCAGGTCATAGAACATTCCCATCACCCCAGAAAGTTCCTTTGTGCCTCTTTACATTTATTCCCCTTCCACACTTCAGCCCCAGTTAGCCCTTTATCTGCCTTCTGTCACCTTAATTTTGCCATTTGTTGAATATCCTGTAAATGGAATTATACAGTACATAGCCTGTTGTGTCTGGCTTCCTTCGTTCCACATGTTTTGAGATTCATTCATGCTATTGCATGTATCACTAGTTCATTCCCTTGTATTGCTGAGTGGTATGCTATTGTATGGATATATGATTGTTTGGATATTTGTGTATCCATTCACCAGTTGATAGACATTTTTTTTAGTTTGGGACTATTATGACTAAAGCTGCTATGAACATTTGAGTAAAAGTCTTCATGTTGACATGTATTTTTAGTTCTCTTGGATACATTCTTAGGAGTGGAAATGCCCAGTGTTATTATGTGCTTTTAACTTGGTAAAGAACTGCCAAATTGTTTTCCAGCGTGTCTCTTTTATCTTGTATTCCTGTCTGGGGTAGTTTTAATTTGCATCTCTCATTATGAGTGAAGTTGAGAGTATCATTTCATATGTTTAAATTACTTGTATTTCCTTTTCTATAAATTGTCTGTTCAGCTCATCTTGCTTGTTTTTCTTCTAGGTGTTGGAATTTTTTAGTGATTTGTAGGCATTCTTCATATATCAGGGGTATTTTTGGTCATGGTATGAATTACAAACTTTTTTTTTTTCCATTTTGGCGAATAGCTTTTGAGGTTGGTTTTGGTGGGTTTTGCCATGAAGAAATTTGTCTCTCTGAAGTATTGCCTCACATAGTGTTTACTAATAGTACAAGTCTACACATCAAAAGAAACAGGATTGCTTTTTTAATTGCTCTTAAAGTATAAGGTGTTCTCCATCACTATTTTATTAGCCATAACTCCAATGGGAATAAAGAAAAATGTTTTGAAGACTTAAATTTGTTTTCTACATCCTCATAAAATTTTATCACCGTTTAGAAGATGATTATACAGTGGAAGCAAGAGCTTCAGAAGTTGTGTTATTATGTGTTGTAAGAGAAAAAATATTAAAGATAATACCATTGTATGTCTTTTACAGAAATATCTAATGCAAGATGTTGACATTGAAAACTTGGATAGTGCAAGCGTTGTTTATTTTCTTCACCACTGAATCTGTAGGTAAGATTCATGAAATACCCTTCCTCCCAGCATCACAAATTAGGTTTATATATTTTTATATAATTTTATAATTAATCTTATGTTTCATAATTATATAATTATTTTTATTTTTTTTCTAGGATCATTATTGAGAGAATAATGCTGTTAAAAATGATTTTGAAATGTAAAAATACTCCTGGTAAATTATAATTTGAGTTGAAACAGTCACCCAGTAATCCTAAATGCTGTTTCTGTATACTGGCAATAACTTTAAGGTGGGGAGGGGAAAAAATATATTGTTTTGTTGGGTTTTGGTTTTGTTTTTTTTTTTCAATTAATACATAGGGGAAAGTCTGTTACATTTAGTGGCCAAAGGTATCACTGAGCAGGAGTATTATTGTGATACCAGAATAAAGAGGTCACTTGGAGCAGTACTGCTCAAACTAGACCACAACGTGATGCCCATCTGAGAACTGGTTGTTGTTACTGGTCCACTTAAGTACAGAAATTAAGAATAAATGTTAGAAGTTCTTAACAATTTGACATAGCCATGATACCCAAGCATGTGATCCCTGGACTTGTCTCATCAAAAATGGTACAGAGCAAAGATTGTGAAAGACTGGGGGGAAGAAAAAGCCATACTGATCTTTTCACCACAGATAGTTTGAGAAGCACTGCTATAAATCATCCCCTTTCTAAATCTAGGAATGCAGCTCTTTTTGAACACTTTAAGTGACATAAAGCTTATTTTGAAAATTGTTGCTATTTGAGAAATCTTTCCTTATTCTGAAGCCCAAATTTTTCTCCTTGAAATGTTTTCCCGTTAACCCTAGTTCTAGAGTACTCCCACTTTCTCTTCCCACTGTTCAACTCTTCACATATTGAAGGACTTTGTTTATGTGTCTCTTGAGGCCTCTCTTCCCCAAATTGAACTTACACGGTTATCCTAATTATTTTTTACAGGCTTGGCTTCTAACCCTGTACATGCTGATTACACTTCTCATTCTTCCCTTGGTTGCCCATAGCACCTTCAAAATACTAGACCATCCCACCTCTCACACTTACCAGCTGTAGGACTTTGGCCAGTTGCTTAATCTGTGCCTCAGTTTCCTGATCTATGAGATGGGAATAATAATGGTTCCTAGCTCCTAGGGTTATTATGGAGATTAAATGAATTATTATACAGAAGGCATCTGGACGGTGCCTGGCCCATAGTAAACATTATAAAAAGGATAGTAATTATATAATTATTATTGAGGTTTGAATAAAATACACTTAAAAAAGTGAATTTAATGTACCAAAACTGGACTTGGTCTGAATATAGTAATTTTATAATTTACTTTGATCTAAACATCATTTTTATTCAATCAACATAGTTTTTTCCAGCTAAGATGGACTGTAGTTTCATGTTAAGCTACTAGCCAGTGAAAATTCTTAGGTTATTTTCACATGAATTACTTTTAAGCCATTTCTCCCTTACCTGTATTTATTTCATATCAGCCTGAATGGGAGGTATTTTCCTCTCTGGCATAGTTCATTATCTTGGTTTTAGCCTACTGGTCTATTTTTTCAATATAATTTTAATCCTAACATTATGATCCAAAGTGTTGTCAATCCTTCATAGTCTTGTCCTTTGCTAATTTGATAAGTGTGGATGTCTCTCTGTTTTCTGCCAAGTTATCAATAAATATGTTCAGAATAACAGGACCACGTTATTGCTGTTTCACAAATTACTCTAAAACTTTAGGCTTAAAATGGCAATCATTATTATTTCTCACGGTTTGTGTGTCATGAATAAAATAGCTGGACTGTTCATCTTTGCTGTATGATATCTGGGACCTCAGTTGGAGTATTCTAAGATTAGGAACTAGAATCATGTGAAGGCACATTCATTTATATGTCTGGTGTTGATGCTGGCTGTAGTTTGAGGACTTTGCTGGGCTTGTTGGCCAGAACAGTGCATGTAGTCTCCCCATGTGACCTTGGCTCACCAGCAACATGTGGCTGGGTTCCAAGGACAAATGTTCTAAAAGAGAAAAAGAGAGCTAGTCAAAAGTTGTATTCATTTAATGATCTAGCCTTGGAAGTCACATAGTACACTCCATTAGCTGAGGCAGATCAGAGGGCCATTAGCACCCACACAGATCTGAGGGCAGGAGTTGACCCCATTTCTTTGTGGAAGGAGTATCAGTCACATTGTAAGAAGAGCACATGGGATGGAATAAATATATAGGTGTGACCATGTTTGGAAAATACAATCTGGCACAAGGGCTAAGAGCAGGCACTTGAGCCTGCTCAACTCAAGACCTTTCTCACGCTGACTTTTTTGTAGTGTTTTTTATATTTGAGTAATCAACCAATTAAGATTCAATTTAGTTTGAACCAATGGAATTTCTGTTTTTGTAACTCAGGAACAACCAAATAACAGTTTTGTAATGTTCATGCTATATTACATGTTATAGTATATTCTAATCCACATTTCTTCATCTTGTCTATGTAATTACCCCAACTAACTTTCTCAGATGCTCAAAAATTAAAATGCTTTCTTTCTAAACAATTTAATCTCAACCTGGTAGCCCTGTAAAAATGGTATTAATTTAGCATAGGATGATTTTAATGAACCTGTATTTCACTTTGGAACATTTGTTCATTTTTGGTATTTCTCTTATTTTGTGTGTTTAAAAAGTGTTAATACTGAGCCTGTAGTTGTGTCTCATGTAGTTCTGTAAAGTGTATTGTGTACTTACTGTTCCTTATAATTACTTTAGAGAAAGTAAAATAGGAGTGATTTTACCAAGGAATAAAGTGAGGTCTAGGGATTTGTAAGGACTGGCCCACTATCAGAGTAACTTGTTAGTACACCACAAGATGAAGTTCCATACAATTGGAAGTTTAGAGTAATGCACTGGGACTTACTGTAAACATAAATAAATAATAGCAAGGTCATGTAAACATCCCACATTATGAGTTTTGAAACAAAGAAATACACATTCCTACTCTGGGCATTATAGGCTTTATGAGAGTCCAGGATTCCATTTTGGAGTACAGTTTTGACTGCAAAAAACTGTTTTTAATTCTTCCTGATGACTTTGAGAGAACCTTCCAGACCCTATCAGTGTGACTTGATGGTCTCTGGAGATTAATAATGATGATAGGCTGCCATTTATTGGTGGACTGTTGAATATCAGGCATTGAGATAGATGTTTTACATAAGTAATTTTTAATCTCAGAAACACTGGATTAGTAACTTCATTTTCCAAGTGAAAAAAACTGAAGCTCAGTTAGGATAGGTAACCACCCAAGAACCCATTGGCAAATGGGATTTTCTAGGGAAAGCTGCCTTACATTTCTGGGCAGTGAGGCTAGAATCATGCCAAGTAGTTGGGAATTTTATGTTGATGGTAGCAGGAAACCATTAAATAATTTAAAATAGGGAAATAGCATGATCATTTTGAATAGTAACTCGGGTAGTAGTATGCAGGATAAACTGGAAGGAGGTCAGGCCGTGGTGTAATGGCCTGAGCTTCAGCAGACAAAATAGGGCTGGTAAGAAAGTGGTTGATAAACATATTAAGAATCTGGAACCATGGGCGCCTGGGTGGCTCAGTCGGTTAAGCGTCCGACTTCAGCTCAGGTCACGATCTCGCGGTCCGTGAGTTCGAGTCCCGCGTCGGGCTCTGGGCTGATGGCTCAGAGCCTGGAGCTTGCTTCCGATTCTGTGTCTCCCTCTCTCTCTGCCCCTCCCCCGTTCATGCTGTGTCTCTCTCTGTCTCAAAAATAAATAAACGTTAAAAAAAAAATTAAAAAAAAAAAAAAAAAGAATCTGGAACCAACAAGACTCAATGCAGTGTTGTTAAGTTGGAAGTTGGAGGACTCTAATTAGAGACATTGAAGGTGACTGCAGGCTATCTGGCCTAGATCACTGGATGCACATGGTGCTCTGAGCAGAGATAGAGAAATAATAAGTTTAAAGGGAACTGTGGTACATATATCTTTAGATGTGTTCACCTTAGAGTACTTACAGGAAATCTCACATGGATATGTATTTCAAGCTATTGAAAACAGTAGGAAGTTAGAGCTGGAGATAGGGATTTAGTTGTCATCCGCGTGGAATTGAGTATAGTTAAAGCATATAGTTGTGGTATAGTTATTTTTTCATGCAGTCTGATTTTTTTGTTTTTTAATATGCGATTTTATCCCATATACTTACTGCTAAAACATATATTTGGTCATCTTGTTCTAGTCTCCATGGTTTTTTTGTTCCCTTGCTGTTTACTATGTTGTCTGAATTTTGTTAAATGAACATGCATACTATCTTCCCTGCCCCCATCTACCCGCCCAACACCATTCAGGACTGGAGAGCAGAACCTACCACTGCCTCTTTTCTGGAGGGTTTAATTTAGACCTTGGGTCTGAATCAAGGAACAGGATTGGTGGTGGAATAAGTCTGAATCATGCTGCAGGCAGTCTGTGTTTCCTAAAGTAAAGTTGGAATAACTATCAAAAGGGCTGAAGCTTGCATACATTTTTCTTTTCATTAGCCTTATAATTTGTGTATTTCTTTACAAATTTAGGCATTGAATCCTGGCCATGTTTTTTTTTTTTTGTTTTTTTTTTTTTACTGTGTATTCCTTTTTTCCTGTCTTTAGAGATAATTTATTCAATATTGAGGGACTGCTTTGATATAAAATACCATTTTGTACCAGAATAATTCAGTCCATTTTTATATTTTCTGTTGTTCCTTTTCAGGTGAACTTCTAGAGCCATGTGGTCATATCAAACCTGAATCTCCAGTTGTACAACTTGGTTCTAATTTCACTGCAGTTTGTGTGCTAAAGGAAAAATGCATGGATTATTTTCATGTAAATGCTAATTACATTTTCTGGAAAACAAACCATGTTACTGTTCCTAAAGAACAATATACCATCATAAACAGAACAGCATCTAGTGTCACATTTAGAGATATATCTTTATTAAATATTCAACTCACTTGCAACATTCGTACATTTGGACAGATTGATCAGAATGTTTATGGAATCAGAATAATTTCAGGCTGTAAGTTTTGTTTTTGCCTTATTTCAGACTTTGTTATGACTGTTGAATTACATTTGTAATGTCTGTTGGATTTTATGAAATGTGGCAGTTTGTTGGCTTGGTGGCTTTTGGACATAATTAATTAAAAAAAAATAAGTTTTGAAGCGGAACTATATTTGCATTAATAATATACAAAAAGCCTGAAGAGTAACATAAGTTTTCTCTTTTATGCAAGTCAGGTATCCATCAGTTTTCTAAAAAAATGTTTTGACATGAGACCCACAAAACATTGTTGAAGTTTATGAATGTAGTCATAGTAACTTTCAGTATCCCTTAATTGCTGAGAAGATGCACATATAAAGCAACTAACTGGCGAAAGTGAAGAAATACCCTATGTCAGAGTAAATAAACTTAGTGTGACCCAAGAGTGGATTATCAAATTTATGGATACCCAAAACCATAATTTTGGGATTTGCTTTTCCTCCAGCAGAGTTTTGGAAAGTAATAGGAAGAGAAATATAATTATTTTTGTTTCCATTTAAATGCCTTTAATAACATATGCAGTATTATTAAAATAAACTTCATGGAGAAATCAGTTAATATTGATATCCAGTTATAAATGAAAATTGATTTTGTGTAGACAATTAATTTGAAACATATGAGTTATGACAGTTATTATAGAAAATATGTATTATTTAATCTAAAAAGTATGAGTGCAAGTAGAAAAGATTAGTTTTTTAGTCATCAGTCTTCTATACTTTTTGCTTAGGTTTGTTAATTTATCATCTAATTTAGGTTTTAAATATCTTGGGTAGTATATAAATTGTATGTTAATTGTGGTCAAAAAGCTTTTTGAAATTTGCTGATTTTTCCCTATTAGTGCCTCCAGAAAAACCTAAAAACTTGAGTTGCATTGTAAATGAAGGAAAGAAAATGATGTGTCAGTGGGATCCTGGAAGGGAAACATACCTGGAAACAAACTTCACTTTAAAATCTGAATGGCAAGTTGTTCTTGTTTTTTGTATGTTAAATTTAGTAAATTAGTCATTTGTGGAGTTTTTATTTCTTCAAGTAGAAATATTAAATGCAAAATTCTAAACATTTTTTCATTTTAATGCTTGTTTGTTTGTTTGTTTGTTTTGTGAGTCAGCAAGCGAGAGCCCAAGCAGGGAAGGGGCAGAGAAACAGGGAGAGCCAAGCAGGCTTTATATTGTCAGCATAGAGCCCTATGTGAGACTCGAACTTCTCACCTGAGCCAAAGTCAAGAGTCGGACACTTAACCCACTGAGCCACCCAGGTGTCTCAGATTTTTAGACATTTTGTTTAAGCTTTTATTTTAGAACATCTGAAACATTTAAAAGTGGAAAGAATAGTATAATAAATCCCCATTGTGTTTATCATCCAGCTCTAGTAATGATCAGCTCATGACCAATCTTATATATATCCCACCCCAGATTATCTTAAAATCTCAGACATCATATCATCTCATCCATAAATATTTCAGTACATATCTCTAAAAGATAAGGACCCTTTTTTAAGACCCCTAACTACTGGGGCACCTGGGTAGCCCAGTCAGTTTAAGCAGCCAACTTCAGCTCAGGTTATGATCTCACTGTTAATGAGTTTGAGCCCGTGTTGGGCTCTGCACTGACAGCTCAGAGCCTGGAGCCTGCTTCCAATTTGTGTCTCCCTCTCTCTTTCTCCCTTTCCCCTGTTCACGCTCTGTCTCTCAAAACTGAGTAAACTTTTTTTTTAAAGTACCCATAACTACATACCATTATTATACTGCAATAGAATTGAAAATACTTTAGTATATCGTTGCATTTTCAGTTAGTATCATGTCTCATGATATATAAGTATATACGTCTTTTTAATATTTTTTTAGTATAGTTGACACAGTTTTAAAATAGTTTGAGCTGTACAATATAGTGATTCAAATTCTGTATACCTTGTGCAGTGCTCACCATAAGCATAGCTACCATCTGTCATACACTATGACATTATCGTTGACTGTATCACCTGTGCTCTGTCATGAATATATGTATATATTTTTACATGTGTTCAAATCACAATCTAAATAATCTCTATGCATTGCAAATTAATAATGTTTTATAAGTTTGTCTTTACCATAGGTTCCACCTGGTTTTCTCTTCTTTCTTCTTCTTTGCAATTCAGTTGTTAAAGTTGCAGTTACACATTGTTTAACATGTTCCTTTGTGCCCTCCTAAAAATTGCTGTTACATCTAGACAATCAGATTTTTGTGTGGTATCTTTTTCTTTTTCTTTTTTTTTTTTTTCAAAAGTAATTTGTAAGGGTGGTGTATACCTCCAGTCAGGAACCACCACATAGTGTTTGTTTCTTTTTCTCTTTTTCCTCTGTTTTTTTTCCTAAAGGTACACACCACCTTTTATCTTGATTTAAACTGGAGTGATAAGCAGTTAGACAATTTATGTCTACTATTTGTGACAGTCATTTTTATCTTTTCCATTCCTATTGTGAAATAATTGATATATATCACTGTGTAAGTTTAAGGCGCATAGCGTGGTGGTTTGATTTACATATACTGTGAAATGATTACCACAATAGGTTTATCTAACATCCAACTTTTCATGTTGGTATAATTTTTTTAAAGAGGAAAAAAAATTTCTCCTTGTGGTAACTTATAAGATTTATTCAACATCTTCCCTGTGTATCATACAGTAGTGTTGGCTATGGTCATGTTGTACATTATATCCCTAGTACTTAGTATCTTAAAACTAGAAGTTTGTACCTTTTGACTACCTTCCTCCAATTTCCACTCGCTCCTCCCACCACCTTTGGTAACCACAGATTTGATCTCTTTTTTGGGTGAGTTTTATCTTTCTGTTTGTTTGTTTTAGATTCCACAAATAAGTGAAATAATAAGTATTTTTCTTTCTCTTATGTCACTTAGCATAATGCCTTCAAGGTCTATCCCTGTTGTCGCAAACAAGGAAAAGATTAATTTTTTAGTCACCAGTCTTTTATTATGTCCATGCCATACTTTTTGCTTGGATTTGTTATTTGTCATCTAATTTAGATTGTGAATATCTTGGATAGTATGCAAATTATATGTTATTTGTGGTTACAAAAGTTTTTGAAAATTGCTGATTTTTCCCTTTTATTGAATGCAGAAAAAAACTTTAAAATTTGAGTTGCATTGTGAATAAAGGAAAGAAAATGATGTGTCAGTGGGATCCTTGTTTTTCATGGCTGAATAATATTCCATTGTGTATATAAACCACACTTTCTTTATCCATTCATCCATTGATGGACCCGTACGTTGTTTCCATACTTTGGCTGTTACAAATAATGCTGCTGTGAACAGGGTGTGCAGATATCTTTTCAAGTTAGCAGTTTTTATTCATTTGGATGTATTCCCAGAAGTGAAATTGCTGGATCATGTGTGGTAGTTTTATTTTTAATTTTTTTAGGATCCTACATAATGTTTTTCATAGTGTCTGTAGCAATTTTCAGTTTCACCAACAGTGCATATGAGTGCCCGTTTCTCCACATGCAGGCCAGCATTTATTGTCTCTTACCTTTTTGAAGATGGCCCTTCTAATAGGCATGTGGTGGTATCTTATTATGGTTTTAATTAAAATTCTTCTCATAACAAGTGATGTTGAGCATCTTTTCATGTACCTGCCGCCCTTCCATTTATCATCTTTTGAGAAAAATCTAGTCAGTTCTTTTGTCAATTTTTTATTTGGGTTATTTGGTTTTTTGCTGTTCAGTTGGATGAGTTCTTTATATATTAAGAATATTAACCCCTTATCAGATCTGTGGTTTCCACATATTTTTTTCCTATTCTTTAGGTTGTCTTTTCACTCTGTTGATGGTTTCTGTGCAGAAGATTTTTAGTTTATGTAGTTCCGCCTACCTATTTTTTATTTTTGCTTGAGCTTTGAGTGTCGTATCCAAAAAAATCTTTTCCAAGATCCATGTCAAGCAGCTTTATTCTTGTGTTTTCTTTTAAGAGTTTCATGTTTTGAGGTCATACATTTAAGTCTTCAATTTTTTGAGTTAATTTTTGTGAAGGGTATAGGATAAGGGTATAATTTCATTCTTTTGTATATGAATATCCAGTTATTCCAGCACTATTTATTGTGAAGAGGGTCTTCTCTGTCAGGTATTCTTGGCTTCCTACTCAAGTATTAGTTAGCATAATTAGTTGATTTTGACAATCTATGATATTAGCTCTGTCTTGTCTTTTCTACCTTGATACCTGTAATTTGAGAGGAATCCTGTAGTTTGCATTTGAATGACTTAAATATACTTTAGTTTCACTTTTTGATATGACCCAAGGAAGCACTAATAGGTTTTGAGTGTTGCTTATCTGTTTGAGAAGCCTGAAGTCATTAAGATAGGTTAATCTAACATGGGGCTCTGGGGTGGCTCATTTGGGTTAGGAATCAGACTAGAGCTTTGTAGAGTAGGACTCTGTGCTGGCAGCTGGTAGCTGCTTCGGATTGTGTGTGTGTGTATGTGTGTGTGTGTGTGTGTGTGTGTGTGTGTGTGTGTGTCCCCTTCCCCTGCTCACACACTCTCTCTCAAAAATAAAAACATTTAAAGAAAAAAAAAAAAACCAAGAAAACCTAACATCAAATTAGAAGCCAAGTAACTTGCACAGGAGGAATATATAGAGAACATTGGGTGGTTTGGCTAGAGCATAATTATAATTAGGGCAGGGTGCATAGGCTAGATTTTCTGGTTTTCAAAAATTGGAATTACAATAAAAACTTTTTGTGGTAGTTCAGTTTTCAGTAGCAAATGCGTATGTAGAGGATCTTATTAAAATTGAGACTTATTTGAAAAAAAAAAAAAAGTCAATTTCTTTGACTATTCAAAGTCTTTTCTGTTTCCACATAAATTTTAGGAGTGTTTTCCTCTACTTTTGTATAAAGAAAAAAGCCATTGGAATTTTGATAATGATTGCGTTGAATCTACAGATGGCTTTTGGTGGTGATAACATTTTAACAATATTCTTTGAATTCATAAACACAGAATACCTTTCTTATTGTGTCTTCTTTGATTTCTTTCATTAGTATCTTGTAGTTTTCAGAGTAGAGATCTTTCACCTCCCTAGTTAAATTTATTTCTATTTTATTTTTTTGATGCTATTGTAAATGGGATAAATTTATTTCTTTTTCAGAAAATTCTTTTAAGTGTAAAAATACCGCTACTGATTTTTGTATTTTAATTTTGAATTCTACAATTTTACTGAATTCTTTGATTAGATCTAACAGATGTTTTGGTTGAGGATTTTTGCTTTTCTGATACCAAGATTGAACAGTGGTTTGAGGTGTGTTGTCAGCTCAATCCATTGATTATAAAATTTCCCATTCTTTTTTTCTTTTTCTTTTTTTTTCTTTTTTTTTTTTTTTTTTTTTGCAAAGACAGGTTTTGTGTACTAGACCTGGCTTTGACATGACTGACACACTCTGCAGACACAAGTAAAAATTGATTATAAACAAACTGTTCTTGACAGCAGTTTTTATCAAAGCTGGAAGAACTTTGTAGTGAACATTTATACAGACCCATCACCTAGATCCTGCAATTAGCATTTTACTGTATTTGTTTTATCACACAGATGTGTATCTATGCATCCTTCTTTTCACCTTTTTTTAATGCATTTCAAAGTGAGTTGCAGAAATTAGTATACTTCACCCTTACACGCTTCAGTGTTTACATCATTAATTAAATGTAATTAACTAGACAGTCACCCATAGCTTTTGTGTTTTCATAAAATTTATGTGCATCTTAAAAATACATACTTTATTATTAGTCAATGAGTTTTGGCTACTACATACAGCTATGTAACTCGAACTCATATCAAGATTTAAAACATAATCATACCCCCAGAAAGTTCACTTATGCTCCTTCCCAGTCAGTCCTAGCCACCACCCTGTCTCACCCCATCCCACAGGGCAGCTACCTGTCAGATTTTCTTCACTGTAGATTTTTGCTTGTTCTGAATGTCATGTAATCATACAGTGTGTACTCTTCTGTGAATGGTTTTTAGGACTCAGCAGGATGTTTTGGGAATTAAATCGTGTTGCTTCCTGTTAGTGTTTCTCTTAAAGGTTTGAGCCATCATCAGTGATCATTATTTGTACATGAGGTACAAAATAGTGGTATTCCATCTTTTTTTTAAAGTGGATATACTCAAAACTTCCTTTGATCAATCATTGGTTACAGTTCTTGGAAGGAAAATGATATTGGTATTTTTCCCTTTACAATTAGTTTTATGATGACTTAGTTCCCTAGCATCCTCCAAAGGTAAATAATGAATGGTTTATCCCTTCATTATGAATTCATATTTAAATATATTTGATGTGTTTCGGTCCATTACCATTTTTCTTGGTACTCACATTGTCCCATTTTGGTTCAGAGGAACTTCCTCAGGTTGGCTCTTCCTTTGACTTTACTCATTAGTCTTTGACAGCTTTCTTCATTTCTGATATGATGTGATTTTCCAAGTTCATTTTCTAAGTTCATATGTCATGCCTCAGACCTAGAATCAGCCATTTCCCAAGTAGCCATGTTTCCATTTAGTGGGAAATACCATTTCGGGACTACAGTCTGGGTGCTAGGGGAATTTACTGGTACTGGGTTGTTGTTTCTTGGCTTTTTTGGCAGAAAGAACTGGGAAGTGTCTTTAAGGTAAAATACATCATGAACTAATACCAATGTTTCCGATTTAAAATCTGGACTGTTTTTACTTAATTTCATTCATCTGACATCTACATCTCCTTTCTTAGCTGCTGAAAACCTTAGTTTCCAACAACACCAATATAATTATTCATTTGCTTTAACTCACAGTAAACACAAGAGCTGCGGAATAACAATGCCAGTATCAGCACCAACAATAGGAATACTAAGCATTATAAGATTATTTTTCTTTCATTAAGGATATAGTTAAATTGCTGTCTTAAAGTTACTTAAAATAATTTTCTCTGTGTTATAGCACCAACTCAACATCATAGTTCATGTATTTCATTTTGCTTTTGATTTTTAGGAATTTTTTTAATTGACATAATATACAGTATCCTGTTGGAGGTATACCTCAGTAATTCATAGAAGTTACCTGTTTTGTTTTGGATTTCACTTACCCTTCTATTTAAAAAAAAAGTGTGTGTGTGTGTGTGTGTTTGATGTATAACTTAAACATAGGTGAGTAAATATCATAATATCATTTAAACTTTGGTGATAAAAATTAGAAAGTGGTTGCCTGGGTTTGACTGTAAAGAGGCTAAGGGAATTTTCTGGGGTGACAGAAATTCTTATCCCTATCCTCCTGTCACCTCATAACATATTATGCTTAGAAAAGGCATACTGTGCTTGAAGAAAGACATCGCAGGTACAGTAAGGATCCTGTTTCAGAAATGGAAAGAAACGGTAGTAAGATTACAAGAAATAGATTTTTAGAGAAAGGTCACTGAAGATAGAGCATGGTATTATAAATGTAATGTCCGTGGAGTAAAAATTTGAAAATAATTTTGTGTTGTAAGGTATAAAGCAAACTCAAGTTTTAGAGAAAATTTATTTGTTTTTAATGATCAACAATTTATTTCATACTTATAATTACTTCATTTATTTTAAGCAGTAATAATCTGGGTCTCATCAAATAACATTTTTCACTCTAATGTTTTGAAATCTATTTTTAATGACCGGTTCTTCCATTTTTGTATTTAGGGCAACGGAGAAGTTTGCTGATTGTAAAACAAAACGTGACACCCCTACCTCATGCACTGTTGATTATTCTCCTGTGTATTTTGTCAACATTGAAGTCTGGGTAGAAGCAGAGAATGCCCTTGGGAAGGTTACATCAGATCATATAAATTTTGATCCTGTAGATAAAGGTAGTTATAACACTGAATTTGAGAATTTATTAGATTTAATGGCTTATTAATTAGTTTTTCAATTTTAATGTAGAAACAACCACTTATTATCTTAGTGACTTTTACAAATTCATTTTATCAACATTAAAAATAATTTGGAAAAAGAAAATATCCATAATCCAACTGCACTCATAGCAGTTTTTATTTTGAATGTTATCTGCTGGTATTTGTGCAGTTACCAAACAGTATTTATAGCATAGTAATCATGGTATGTGGGGTCCATTTTTATTGTGTTTTTCTTTGCCTATAAATATCTGTCTTTTGATATTGGAACCTGAAAAACTTAACAAGCATAATAAATTGACAAAGAAAACTAAAATTTCTTCAGAAACGTTTTCTCTTCGTTATAATAGTATGACATAAGTACTGTTTTCAGAAAAATTAGTTCATATGGTATGAATAAATCAATATAGTGAAATATAAGAAGTATATTTTGAGTCTGTATAAGAAGTTGTAAAAATGATAAAAATTCGGATTTATTTTATTCTTCAGTGAAGCCCAATCCACCACATAATTTATCAGTCAGCAACTCAGAGGAACTGTCTAGTATCTTAAAATTGACATGGATCAACTCAAGTATTCAGAGTTTTATAAGACTGAAATATAACATTCAATATAGGACCAGAGATGCCTCAACCTGGAGCCAGGTAACTTGCAAGTTACTGTTTATGCAGATAGTCTTAGAACCCTCTAACCTAAAAGTTTCAATATACTAAGGTTGTGAATATATGTAATATTTTGTTTCACACCTCTTCTTGATCTGTATTTCATGCAAGGGCAAACAGGAAGACATTTGGATAGAAAATATAGTCTTGCTGAGTACAGTAGCCTTTAAATGAAGTATGGAAGGGATGTAGGGTGGCAAGAAATAGTATTTTTGGTGGGAGGTGAAAGGAACACAAAAAATAAGAATTAAGTGGGGGAGTATATGAAGAGATTATATAGCAAAGGTAGAGAGCAGGGTTTAACTAAATCTGGAGGCCAATTTCATCCTGCCATCTGTTCTTATAAACAAAGCCACACTCATTTTTTTTAATACTGTCTTTGGCTACTTTGTGCCACAGTGGACAAGTTGAGTTGGAACAGAGAATATCTGGCCCACAACCTAAAATATTTACTATCTAGTCCTTTTTAGAAAGCTTGTCAACCTCTTAGTAGAGGAAGGAATTATTGGGGAACTTCTAAGCCTGAAAAGGAAAAGAATAGTGTACCCAGAGATGATGCTATCACCAAAAGAAGTACTTAGAACTTTTTAAAAGGATGTCTGTCACCATAGCTTTGTGTTCCCCATAATATTCTTTGTTATAATTTCATTTATCACTAACAGTATGCTTTTGCTTTCTCTTATTGCAGTAATGAGTTCATAAGGGATTTGAGCCCATGACCTTACTACTTCTGCTCTCCATTCCACTTAAAGGGCTCAAAATAAAACCAGAAAAAGCAACAAACAAAAATGGATTAATGCTTCATGTTGTACAGAGAGGATACATACCTAAACTTCAAAATATTTTTAATAACATAGAATCTTAATTCACTGATAGAAAAAAAGGCCCCTATTTTTGTATTCAATATTGGAATCCCATAGTAGTAGAAAGAATCATTTATCTTTATTCTCTCGTTTCCTGAAAACCAAGTTTATATGCAATGATAGTTTTTATTTTTCTTGATTGGGCTTCATTTTGCCTATCCAGAGTTACACTCTGTTCTTCTCTACCCTACTCTTTGTCTTGGAATGCTGACCTGTATGAATTTCATCTGTGGGTTCACATTGTCTCTGGTTTCCTAGTGAATGTGATTAATGGGAGGAGGGGGAAGAGGGCCTAGCACAAGAGAGGAGAGAAGTGAAGTGAAGTGAGCATATTTATTTTCCCTGCTTCTTCCCTGGAGCTGCTGTCTCTCAGCCTAAGGTCACTGGTCCTGTCAAGTTAACCCTGTCTCACCCTCCTCTCCCAGTTTCTGCTACTTCCCCTCGTCCCTTTGGGGCTAGGGGTGGTAACAGCGACAAGCCCCAGAGTACTGACCACTGCCTAAGTTTTCCCTACACTCTACCCATATTTCCTTTAGTAAACCCTTCTTGAATTAAAGTCTAATTGGAATACGCCATCTCTTTCCTGCTGAGATCCTATGTGTTACAGGCTTCATCGAAGGAAGATATAAAAATCAAGAAAAGGAAGGAAGGATTAATAATAGATAGTTCCATACTTCCCAAATCTGTTAACTTACTGACTCTGACTGCTTTTTGACTTGCATTTATTTCTTTTCAGCGTTTGTTTGTTAGTTCTCTTTTATTAAATCAATTTCTAAGATCTTAATGGAATCTGGGACACTTATAATAAATTCCATGGGGTTTTTTTGTTGGTTGGTTTGCTTTGATTTTAGATTCCTCCTGAAGATACAGCATCCAGTAGAACTTCTTTCACTGTCCAGGACCTTAAGCCTTTCACAGAATATGTGTTTAGGATTCGTTGTATGAAGGAAGATGGTAAAGGATTCTGGAGTGACTGGAGTGAAGAAGCCAGTGGGATCACATATGAAGACAGTAAGTAATTAAGATCCATGAAGAAGTAAAGGTTTGGAATTATGGCTGTGACTTGTGTCAGGTCTTAATAGTATAAACCTCATTGCTTCTTACTTTGTGATCGTTCTGTTCAAACTTATATTTTACACTTTTATTTTTAAGGACCTAAAGATATAAAATGTGCATTATTGATTGTATAACTCTATTTGATTACTAATGAAAGAAGATTACCATGGAATTTTTTTTTCCATGGTAATGAGAAAACCATTGACATAACAGTTAAATCCAGAACATTTTATTAAAAGGGAATGTTTCACAGTATCCCTAACTAGAGAATCATATCCTGAGTCATTAAAATAACGTTAACAAAATATACCATAGACTCTCACTATCAGAAATATATTTGTACTATATTTTTATTCATTTTTTTCCCTTCCATCACTTAATAAACCCCTAGAAAAGGATCCTAAAGTTTAGGTTGGTTAGTTTATTATCATTTTCCCTTTTTCCTCTCCACGATCATATAGGGCATACAGTGCACAATCCAAAAGTTATAAAAGGGTGTATGTTATAAGGTAAGATTCCCTCCCCAAAACACCTAACATTACTAATTTATTGTATAGCAATCAAGAAGTAGTCCTGTGGCATAGAGATTTTTCTTTCTGAACATTTTTCATTCTAGTTTCACCCTTTAGATGTCAATAGCAACAACTATGGCTTTAAAACCTTCTGTACCACATATATCCCTTCACTTCCAGCTCTACTAGCAGTTTAGATAGGTGAAGTGACAATCTCAAAAGGCAGAATAGTAAACTACCCCTCTCCACTAAGAATTTTCTCTTATTCTCATAAATGACATGAAAGAAAGCAATCCTGCTGTTGCTGAATTGGGTCCTGAGTTGGGTCCTCAACCAGATTCCTTTGTCTTGGCTGGGAATTCTTTTTTTTTTTTTTTTTAATTTAAGTTTATTTATTTATTTAGACAGAGACAGAGACAGCGCAAGTGGGGGAGAGGCAGAGAGAGAATCCCAAGCAGACTCCACACTGTCAGCACAGAGCCCAATGTGGGGCCCAAACTCACAAAACTGTGAGATCATTACCTGAACCGAAACTGAGAGTCAGATACTTAACCAACTGAGCCACCCAGGTTCCCCCAGGAATTCTTAAACTGGCATCATAGAGGTCTTGAAAGCTGGTTGGGTCAGTTTGGGAGGCAGGGGTTGCTGAACTACTTTAAAATGTGGACAGATTATTGTAGTTAGTGCCTGTGTGCATTTTCTGGGGAGATGGTACATAACCTTTGTCAAATCAAAGAGATACCCAGGAAATTATGAGCCATTTAGATAAGCATTTCTTCAACTTAATGAATGATGCCTCCAGGTTCTTTTCATGTTAGGAAATCTTTCTGGCCTATAACATTTTTTTTTATAATTTCTTGTATGCTTATGCGTGTGTATCTATTTGAACCCCTTATACTGG
The DNA here is from genome assembly GCF_046562875.1 of Panthera onca. Taxonomy (NCBI): domain Eukaryota; kingdom Metazoa; phylum Chordata; class Mammalia; order Carnivora; family Felidae; genus Panthera; species Panthera onca. Next base: position 115,038,118 of record NC_138339.1, read on the forward strand.
CACTCTTTTCCCCAGCCTCCCTTGTCTGCCTTTCCTCTTTGTTTTGTCCTCTGTAATTACCTCTTTATAATGAGCACATCACAGTTTAGATGTTATTCAGATCCTTTTTTGAAAAATCAGTTGATCCTATAGGAATTTTGAAAACCTAATTACTAGCATTTGATATTTGGTTTTATAAGTTTATTTATTTATTTTGAGGTAGAGCACACACATGCACATATAAGCAGGGGAGGGGTAGTGAGAGAGGAAGGGAGAGAATCCCTAGCAGCCTCCGTACTGTTAGCACAGAGCCAGACGTTGGACTTGATCTCGTGAACCCGTGAGATCATGACCTGAGCCGAAATCAAGAATCAGGTGCTCAAACGACGAGCCACCCAGGCGTCCTGATCCTGTAAAGTGCTTTTTCATTTTTCACATGTTTGGTGATTATCACAACAGTACTATGAATTCATTTTTATTATACTCTGTTAACAGTCATCCCACCGTAAGATAATAAACTTAACCCATATTTATTCAATTCATTATTTTTTGTATTCTCATATATGTACATTTAGGGTTTTTTTTTCTTAATGTGTATTTATTTTTGAGAGAGAGAGAGGGAGAGAATGTGATTGGTGGGGGGAGGGCGCAGAGAGGGAGACAAAGAATCCAAAGACTTGTGCTGTCTATGAAAAGCCCAGCATGAGGCTTAAACCCATGATCTGAGTCGAAGTCAGAGTCTCAACCGACTGAGGCACCCAGGTGCCCCACATTTAGGGGTTTTAAGTGTATATTTAAATATGGTTTTTCGGTTTAATTTTTAGCAGTAAGAAATGGTGATGCATTTTTGGTATACCTTAGGATATATTTGTAGCTTTACAATTTTAAGATAAAAAAAGCATTCTAATCTATATCATCAAGCTATCTTCCTCTATAAAGGAAGACCCAGGCATGGTGTGCTGCAATGGGAAAAATGCTAGCTTAGGGGTTCCTGGGTGGAGCTGTTGGTTGAGCTTCTGACTCTTGATTTCAGCTCAGGTCGTGATCTCACGGTTCATGGGTTCAAGCCCTTCATCCGGCTCCATGCTAACCACACAGGACCTGCTTGGGATTTTCTCTCCCACTCTCTCTGCCCCTCCCCCATTCTCCCTTTGTCTCTCTCCTCTCTCTCAAAATACATAAACATGTAAAAAAAAAGATACATCATGTGATTGAATGGCAAGAATAAGAACAAAGTAAGAGAATAATTTCCAGGATTATATTTTACTGCTATGATAAAAACTTTTATTTTAAAAAGTTTATATCATTTCTTTAGGACCATCCAAGGCACCAAGTTTCTGGTATAAGATAGAGCCATCCCATACTCACAGCTATAGATCTGTGCAACTCATATGGAAGGTAAAGAAAAAAAATGCATGTTTATATTCTTTTATTGCTTACATAGTACATTTTTATGGCATTATGAGTGTAATTTTTTTACTTACATTTTTATTCATCTTAATATCAGCAAAGCGTTTAATAGAAACAGAGTTTTATATATACTACATAAAAGGATCATGAACTGCAGTTCACAGATACTTCACAGTTCTATGAAAGTTTGTAAGAAGGATCCTGTCTGTCCTTGAACTTTCCTGAGTGCCTCATAGAAAATAGTTAATAAAGGTTTTGGGTAATCAAACTGTATGCCAATAATAGGAATTACACAATGACTGTCAAGTCCATAAGTGTTAAGGTGTACCATACTAAGAAATGGTAGAGAGAAAAGTACTCCAGCATAAGATGATTTAGGGCCAGATAGTCACAGGGCACAATAGTTTACAGAACTAAAAGCTAACAAAATGGTGCTACTTTACTTTCCCTGTTAGTCAAAGTCATGTGTTTACTCTTCATTCACTATATAGTAGTTTTACTTAAGGTTGTGAGTTGAAAATGAGGTTGCCAGTGCCTTTCAGTTTAACATGGAGGCTTGACGTAACAGCAGAATTTGTGAACATGAAAAAAAAATGATTAAAGATTTGTTAAATACATTTTAAAAATTATTTTATTATAGACGTTGCCTCCTTTTGAAGCCAATGGAAAAATTTTGGATTATGAAGTGACTCTCATAAGATGGAAATCACGTTTACAGAATTATACAGTGAATGACACAAAATGGACAGCAAACCTCACAAATGATCGTTACATAGCAACTCTGACAGCAAGAAATCTGGTTGGCAAATCAGATGCAGCTGTTTTAACTATCCCTGCCTATAACTTTCAAGGTTTGTATCTGTGAGATGGGAAAAGTGGTTCATAATACATATACATAATACATATTCTAATACCTAATACATAATTATTCTAAGACTGCCTCTTCAGTATCGATTATAATAGTTTTAGAAATCAGTCAGCAATGAAATAATTCATTCCATTATTATGTGGCTCACTTAAACTTTGAAGTAAACTACTTATTTGTTTGCTCATTTTCTAATTACCTGGTTTTCTTAAATATTATTTAAAAGCTTTGGGAGCCATATATGAATATGACTTAAATATATTGTTTATGGCTTTCAAAGAAGAAAATATTTCCATTTACATACACAAAACATTTGAAGAATTTGGGGAAAGGAAGAATTTTAGTTTCAAAATAAATTTACTGTCTATTTGTAAATTATAATAGAGTGTTTTTGTTAATGAAAATACATATTAATATTATATACTACAAAAACTGATAGCAAGTTTGGAAATGTAAAACATCAAAATTTGAAATTTTTTAATGTTCATTTATCATACCAGTTTTCAAATTTTGTTTTAAAGCTACTCGCCCGGTCACGGATCTTAAAGCATTTCCCAAAGATAATATGCTTTGGGTAGAATGGACTGCTCCAAATGAATCTGTAAACAAGTATATACTTGAGTGGTGTGTATTATCAGATAAATCGCCGTGCATCCCAGACTGGCAACAAGAAGATGGCACTGTACATCGCACCTTTCTAAGAGGTATTCCTATATAGAAAAAACTTAAGTTGAAATCCTTTGTGTAACTCTTCAGACAGATTTTTCTTTTACATATTTTTGTCTGGTTTATAGATATTGTGGTCTATTGAAGAGTTTCAGTTTATGATAGTTAAAAGTTACATATAGTTTTCTCGATGTGTGACTTTTATCAAGTTACATTTAATCTCATGGAATGAACTACAGGATCTGTTTATGGACAAAGCAGAGTTAATAGTATCTTCTATTTATGGTTCAGTGTTTTGATCATCAAAGGAGCACTAACAAAACTGTAAAGTAAAAGACAAATCTAAGATAATCTGATCGCTGCTGGTAATTAGTTGAATGGTTCTTTACCTGATTTAACTTCCTCATCCTTCAGTGAGAAGATATTTTCCTATAGCATATGAATGACTTGTGTTAATAACCTCTTAAAGTTGTTGAATAGGGGAAGCAGAACTAGAATTCAGATTTCCTTACATCTTTTAACTGGAAGTTCTAATGATACCGTAGAGCTCCAAAGTGGTAGATTGCTCTGCATTTTAAGGTACAACTTTTTTATGTGGCTTTGAAGAGAACAACTTTAAAGACAAAACACTCAGCTTTTATGTGTTTTATTTAGTAAAGAAGGATAACCGTTAGAATTCAATTATGAATAATATGATTGCTGAAAGAAAAGCTCTAAGCAAAGACATATCTGCCATAAAATTTTGTGAGCTTTATTTATGAAATAGGCTGTTTGGCCCTCATTAACCTATCATTTAAAAAAACAATAGGGGCACTTGGGTGGCTCACTCAGTTAAACGTCTGACTCATGGTTTCAGCTCAGGTCATGATCTCACTGTTTCCTGAGTTTGAGCCCTACATTGGGCTCTGTGCTGACAGTGCAGAGCCTGCTTGGAATTCTCTCTCTCCCTCTCTATGCCCCTCCCACCTCACGCTGATTTCTTTCTCTCTCAAAAATACATAAATAAGCTTAAAAAAAAAAGTTTTAATAAATTTGGTTGTCTAGTTTACTAGCCTTATCAAATTAAAAGAAAGGTGGAGCTAGAGAGAAGACACGTTGGTAGTAACTGGACAATAGAAATGTTTTTAATAAAGCCTCGCATAATCTCTAGAGACTTTCAGTTTGCACAGGCAGATCCAGTGGCTCAGTAGTCCTGATAACATCACTGTATTACAACAGAGTCTAAAAATTCTTTATCTTCTTGATAATATTGAGTCATCAATAAAAAGTAAAATTATTCTGTTTAAGAAACCAAAGGAGCTGTCATATACAACTTTGTGAATTAAGTTAAGGAAATAAAAGTTCTTGTTGAAAGTATAAACTTTGGTATAACACATACCTTATTTTCTGTTGTGGGCAGATAAAGTGGCTATATAAAAAAGATTTAATATGGAGAGATTATAAATAAAAGAGGTATTCAAGATGGCTTTTTAATATTACTTTCTTAGCCTAAATGTCCATCAACTGATGAATAGATAAAGAAATTGTGGTTTATATACACAATGGAGTACTACGTGGCAATGAGAAAGAATGAAATATGGCCCTTTGTAGCAACGTGGATGGAACTGGAGAGTGTGATGCTAAGTGAAATAAGCCAGACAGAAAAAGACAGATACCATATGTTTTCACTCTTATGTGGATCATGAGAAACTTAACAGAAACCCATGGGGGAGGGGAAGGAAGAAAAAAAAAGAGGTTAGAGTGGGAGAGAGCCAAAGCATAAGAGGCTCTTAAAAACTGAGAACAAACTGAGGGTTGATGGGGGGTGGGAGCGAGGGGAGGGTAGGTGATGGGTATCGAAGAGGGCATCTTTTGGGATGAGCACTGAGTGTTGTATGGAAACTAATTTGACAATAAATTTCATATAGTAAATAAAAAAGTAATATTACTTTCTGGGGGAAATGGCACTAATTCTTTTTTTCCCTGGTTTGACAAACCAGGGCCATTAATGCTTTCCCTGGTCATTAGGCAGTTCTCAGAGAATTAGTTAAGATGTACAAACAATGTCAAACTATAAGACCAATGATAATTTGAGATCAGAGTTTTATAAGTCCTGAATATAAAAAGTACTTTTACTAACAATATATTTTTTAATCTACTGTATTGGCAATAAAAGTAAGCTTTTACTTTAATGAAAAGCTTTATTCAATTAAGCTTGAATCCAGTACACAAAAGGCAATGCTTGCTTAAAAAGCTGTAGTTTTAAAAGAAAAGAAAGTTCAATAGTCATGAAATTTATAATGTAAAGTTAATAATGGAATGTAGACTTTTTTGTTATGTGGGGAAAAATGCTTACTCTCCCATTCTTTCTTTAGGGAACCTAGCAGAGAGCAAATGTTATTTGATAACAGTTACTCCAGTATATACTGATGGACCAGGAAGCCCTGAGTCTATAAAGGCATACCTTAAACAAGCTCGTAAGTCCAAATTCATTTTCTTTGAAATATGTTGTTTTGTATTAACAAAGACATTTTTTTCTTTTTAAAATAAGGGTATGTCTCATAATGTTCAAATAATATAATTAAATTTTAGTAAATCCTAATGACTTACTAAATCATAGTAATTTTTAGTTATCAAATACTTTTATTCTGTTTTAGCACCTTCCAAAGGACCTACTGTTCGGACAAAAAAAGTGGGGAAAAATGAAGCTGTCTTAGAGTGGGACCAACTTCCTGTTGATGTTCAGAACGGATTTATCCGAAATTATACTATATTTTATAGAACCATCATTGGAAATGAAACTGGTAATAAACTCTATCATTTATTAAGAATCATTGGTTTTTTTCTTAAGCTTTTAAATGTTGTCTCACCTTTTTATGTTATACATCTTAAGTGTAGTATATTATTCTCAGAAAAGAGACACCTGAGAATATGCCTATTAAAAAAATACTGTGGGGAAAAAAAAAAAAGAAATACTGTGTTGTGCTTATAGAAGAATATTCTGGCAGAGATAAGAAAATTATTTTCTGGAAAATATGTTCCTTTTTAATACTTTTGCAGTGTCAAAAGCCAAATCAAGCAGAAACATTGAGTAGTTAAATAAAGCACATTTACTGATTTCTTCCAGCTGTGAATGTGGATTCCTCCCACACAGAATATACACTGTCCTCTTTGACCAGTGACACCTTGTACATGGTACGAATGGCAGCATACACAGACGAAGGTGGAAAGGATGGCCCAGAATTCACTTTTACTACACCGAAGTTTGGTAAGAAATAATGACATTTGCTCTTTTCTTCTTCTTTTTTTTAATCAGACTAAATATGGACTTAGTTAATAAGCTAAAATTTTGTTAAAAGTGCATCTTTGGATCCATAGAAATGAATTGTTGGTATTGTTTATCTGATTTGGATTGTTTCTTTAAACTATCAAAACTCAGCTCTGTTATTAACTGCTTCTGACTGATTTCGTCTGTACTCTATAAATGCCAAAAGAATTTGTGTATCTTTCTAAATGGGTTCATCTTTTCACTGGCAAAAGTCAAATGTGGTCTCTTACCTTCTTGTCTTACTCCTTCTTTTGTAGGCAGGTTATTGGAAAGACTAGTTCACCCTCTCGAGCTCCACTTCCCTTCCTCCAGCTTAGTCTTTAACCCACTGAAATTAGGCTTCCAACCCACCAATCCACTGAAACCTCCCTAATGTCACTCAGGGAAGGCCTCTTAGTTATCATATCCAGTACATGCTTTTTAGTCTCCTTATTTTTATACTTCTCAGCATTTGACTCGGCTTCTCCATCCTTGAAACTGCCTCTTCCATTGGTTCTTCTCACGTGTGTGTGTGTGTGTGTGTGTGTGTGTGTGTGTGTGTGTAATAACAACACTCTCCTGAGTCTTCTCCCTTTCTCGTACTTCCTTCTTGATCTCTTTTTCTCTCTTACTTTTTTAAAAAATGGTTTGTATTTTCCATATCACTCTTCTCAGCCCTGTATTTTATCTGCCTAAACTCTCTGTCCGTGACTTCAGTCATCCTTTTTCCCAAATACATTTCTCTTTGTTCCCTGTCACAGCCGTCCCAACTCTTTGCGAAAGCCACAAATTTAGATAAGGATGTGATAAATTTTTTGTTTTCATGAGTCTTTTTTGCTTACATGAGCCAAGTGTAAAATCCTATTGATCATGCCTTCTAATTACTGCTTTTGCATGCCCTTTTGTAATCTCTTTCTTTGGTCATATGCTTCTCATTATTTTCTCCATCTTTTCCCAGTGTGTAGCCCTACATTAAGTCCTCACTTTTTCTAGTTCCTCTAACCTCCCTAAAGCATTCTTAAGCTGCATTCTTTCTTGTTCTTCCTACATTTTGAATCATAATAGAAATTACCTTATTTTATCATTTATTTGTAACCCCCACCCTCAGGTACCAACACAGTGAATGCTAAATAGTAAGCTATATTCCTTGTTATTGAATGATGGGTGAATGAGAAAATGAATGAGTGACTACCTAAAATAGATAATAAAAGATCCTGAACTTTGCTGTGATTGCCAAAAATGAATATAGTTTTTGGAATAAGATTTTGTGGTGACATGTTAGTAAAATAAATATCTAACAAGTAATACTTGAAATTGATCTTTAGAAAAAAATAAACCTTTAAAATATTCAACTAATGAAAGTGATATTCATTATAAAAGTAGATTGTGTACTATATAGGCCTTTAGACTATACAGTACAGAGCAGAAGAAAAACCACTCCTAATCCCTCATCCAGAATAATCTCTTAACACATTTGTATATCCTTCTATTATTTTCTATACATACATTTTCCCCCCCAAATTAGATCATACTTGTTAGGATTACTTAATCATCTGCTTTTTTCACTGATCTGTTTATTGTTTTATGGACATATTATGGCTTCTTCATATGGCATGGGCCTTGCTCCCAAAGGACTTTATTTGAAGAAATACAACATAAGTAAAGTAATTAAATGGAAAGGCATTTGAGCCATGTAGACAGTAAATAGAGTAGGAATTTAAAGATAATTTATAGGGGGCATTTCATCTTCATAGATTATATAGAGGAGTCAGTACTTGAGTCCCCAAAGTTAGGATGTGGATAAAAAGGAAGAAGAAGGCATCTTAGGACAGATAAGCAAAGGCCCAAGACTTGAAAACATAGTAAGTTTGGCAACAGTAATAACAGGGTCTGCCTGAATTTGATTTGGCACCTATATGAAAACCTCAAGTGTTCAAGAGTGAATATTTGCCAGCCTCCAGTTTATTTCCGAGCATTGATCTGATTTACTGATTTCTGTTAGGCTTTGTAGAATATAAAGTTACTTGTAAAGGGATATATGCGGTGCAAAGATTAGACTGAGTAAATAGTATATGACTGCAGTATTACTTTTATAAATTTTTCCCATAAAAGACTATTTCTACTTATAAGGAGGCTGGAGGAGTTAAAGTAGAGACAGCCATAAGGTAAATCATTAAAAAATATCTCCAACATAAACTGTCCAATTAGTGATTCATTTGCTCAAGTAAGCCCTCTTTTAAATGCAGGTTGGGAATTATCTACAAATCTTAGGCTTGTTGATTTTAGGTGATAATATTCCTATTTCTGCCACTCCTTGTACTTAAGATTCTTACAAATTCTTAGCTGTATACCAGATATGCCATCTTTTTGAAAATTAAAAATTTTGCTTGAACCTTTTGTTTTTATTCCTTATACAGGATTCCATATTTCCACTTGTGCCCAGCACTCACAGATCTCAAAGATAAGCATTTGTTAAGATTCTGCTGGGTGCAGATCATAAATGTAATAAATGGTTAGGTTTGAAACTTCTAACTTATTGGATAGATTATCTGTTCAGAAACCTGAACTAGTCATTTTATTCCCCTAACCAACATAGAGTTTATGCTTTCTCTGTGGCCAGGTTACTGTGTCAGGTATAAGCAGCTAGGATATGATTTACCAAGGGGCGCAGGGGTGGCAGAAAACAATCTTTAAGTTTGAAAAGGCTATAAAAACGGGATGGTATTTCATCTTTTCAACAGCCATTTGGTTGGGAAGTTTCCTTATTTCTCTTAGCACATGAGTTGACATTTATTTTACTTCTTACCCCTGATTTTTAGCTCAAGGAGAAATTGAAGCCATAGTTGTTCCTGTTTGCCTAGCATTTCTATTGACAACCCTTTTGGGAGTATTGTTCTGCTTTAATAAGCGAGACCTGTAAGTACCCCTATTTGTGTTTTTGCAGTTCTTCCCTCCAGGTTTATTGAGCTATAATTTACATGCAGTGAAATTCATTCATTTTAAGTGTATGGTTTGATGAATTTTAATAGCTGTATACGGATATATAACTACCACCACGATCAAGTTAGATACTATTTCTATTACCCTAAAAAGTTTCCTCATTCTATTTTATCGTCTCTCCTCTCCCTCAACCCCTGGCCCCAAGGTAATCACTGATATGCTTTCTGTGACTGTAGTTTTGCCTTTTCTGAGATTTCATATAAATAGATAATATGTAGTCTTTTTATAGGATGTCTTTCATTTAGCATGTTTTTGAGACTCATCCATGTTGCATATACTAATATTTTTCTATTTATTGAATAGTAGTCTGCAGTGTAGATACATCAAAATTTGTTCATCTGTTATGGAAATTCAGGTTGTGTCTTTAATTTGGGGCTATTATGAATAATGTTGCCATGAACATTCATCTACAGATCTTTGTGTAGGTATATGTTATCATTTATCTTGTGTAAGTACATACCTAGTATTGGTATTGCTGGGTAACATAGGAAGCACATATATAACTTCATAAGAAACTGTTTTTCAAAGCAGGTGTACCATCATGTATTCTCCCCAGCTCCGTGAGAGTTCCAGTTGTTACATGGCACTGTTACTTGGCACTGTCAGGGTTTTTATTTTAGCCCCTTGTTATCAGTGTGTAATTTTATCTCACTGTGGTTTTAATTTCTATTTCCCTAGTAAATAGTAATGGATCCTTCCATGTGCCATTTATCTATATTCTTTTGTGATAGACCTTCTGAAATCTTTTGCCCGTTTTTAAATTGAGTTGTTTGCTGTAATATTGAGCTGTAAGAGTTCTTTATATATTCTGTGACAAAATTTTTGTCAAATATGTTGTGGAAAGTCTGGTCTTGTGGCTTTGGCTTCTCGTTTTCTTCACTGTGACTTTAGAAAATGCACGTTTTTAATTTTGATGAGGTGCATGTTATCAGTTTGTGATTCTTGCCTAAGTCATTGTCACAATTGTGTTCTCCTTTATTTTCCTCTGTAACTTAATCATTGTAGCTCTATGTCTATGATCTATTCAGAATTAATTTTTGTGCATGGTATGAGGTCAGGGAATTTTTTTTCCATAGATAACTAGTTGTTCGAGCATTATTTACTGAAAATAACTTTTTTCCCATTGTATTGCCTAGATATCTTTGTCAAAATCAATTGTCCATGTAAGTCTGGATTTATTTGTGGACTCTCAATTCTGTTCTATATGTCTATTCATGCCAGTACCACACAGTCTTGATTTTTATAGCTCTGTAAGTTTTGAGAGCAGTTAGAATTCTTTTAATAAGTTGTTTTTCAAAATTATTTTGACTAGGTTATTTGGTAAGCTGATATTATTTATATGAAAAGGAAAGTCTTTTTTTAAAAAACTGAGTATGGTGCTAATTGAGATTTTATCGACTCTATAAAATTAGGGCAAAAAATACAATCTGAACATGAGTTCACAACATTTATGTCACATGGGTCAGTCCATGAACATGTTAATCTCTTTTGTTTTTAAGTTTATTTATTTATTTTGAGGGGGGAAGGGGCCGAAAGAGGGAGAGAGAGAATCTTAAGCAGGCTCCATCCTGTCAGCATGGAGCCCTGTGTAGGGCTCAAACTCACAACTCCGAAATCATGACCTGAGCTGAAATCAAAAGTCAGATGATGCTTAACCAGCTGAGCCACCCAGTCACCCTTGTTAATTTCTCTTTGTCTAGGTTTTCTTTTTCTTTTGCACTGTTATACAGTTTTCAGTGGGTAGGCCTTGTACTATGTTAAATTTATTCCTAAATGTTTTTTATACAATTGTAAATGGCATTTTTAGAAATTTTTATATTCTAATTGTTCATTGCTAGAAATAGAAATGCAATTAATTTTGTTTTAATATAATGACCTTGTATACTAAGACCTTGGTAAGTTCATTTACTCTAGTATCTTTTTGGGTCCCTAAGCATTTTCCACATACATAGTCATACTGCTTAGTAAAGATGGTTATTCTGATGTTTATCCTTTCAGTTATTTTTCTTACTATACTGGTTAAGTAGTAACTTTGCATTATTCCCAATTTTAAGGGAGAAAGCATTCAATCTCTGACCATTGCATGTGATGTTGATTTTAAGTTGAGGAAGTTCTCTTATATTTTTTTCCTGAGAGTTTTTGTCATGATTGGGTCAATTTTGTGAGATGCTTTTTTGTCATCTGTTGAGATGATCATACGATTTTTCTCTTTCCTACATGTATATGGTGAATTTTATTCATTGGTTTTTTTTTCCACATGTTAAACTGTCCTTGCATTTCTTAGACTGTCTGGATTCAGTATGTTAATTTTTGCATTTATGCTTCATGAGTGATAGTGGTTCTTTTTGGTGGTGTGTTCATTTACTTTTGAAATCAAGGGGATACTGATTACCTCATAAAATGAACAGTCTCCTCAAATTAATGGGGACACTTACCTTCTCTATTTTCTAGGAGAGTTTATATAGTATTCATAGTATTTCTGTTGAAGTGTTTGCTAGAATTCACAAAGCCAGTTTGAGCCTGAGATTTTCTTTGTGGGAAGAATGTTAATTTAAAAATCCAGTTTCTTGCGGTGCCTGGGTGGCTTAGTCAGTTAAGCTTCTGACTTTGGCTTAGGTCGTGATCTCAAGGCTCGTGGGTTCAAGCCCCTCCCTCATCGGGCTCTGTGCTGATAGCTGAGAGCCTGCAAACTGTTTCAGATTCTGTGGCTCCCTCTCTCTGCCCCTACCCTGCTCACTCTCTCTCTCTCTCTCTCAAAAATAAACATTAAAAAATTTTTAACTCAATTTCTTTATGTAAAACAACTGAAATTTTTTTAAGTCTCTTTCATGGAATTCATCCATTAGTTGGTCTTTTGTTTAGGTTGTTAACTTTATTATTTTTTACATTACACGTAGATTTTATAGTTGTTTGCACAGGAGAGTCAGTCTGTTAGGATCTTATTACTCAGTTTTGTTTTTGTATTTGAACTTACTCTCAAGATGACTCACTTCCTGTATACTTATACACACTTAGGGACCTCTAACTTTGGACTAGGAACTATACTGAGGTAAATATTCTTGTGAAAACATCAAATTTATCATATTTTACCTGGTGGCTATGTGAAAATGTGTTATGTGGTTTTAGTTGGAAATTGAACGTATTTGCTTCTTTTGTTGTTGGGAGGGGGGTGTACTTTAAGGTTTTGTGACTTTATTCCACTTTTTGATTGGTTTCTATTGTAGAATTTTATTTCAGTTTTTTAAATTGAATGCTGATTACTAGCCTTATTGGTAGTTTTTCATTATGACTAGATTAAGCTCATGTTTGGAATTAGGGACTGTTCATTATTTATTACATGTGGTTCCACAGATACTTTATTTCTTTTTCTCTCCAGAATTAAAAAACATATCTGGCCTAATGTTCCAGATCCTTCAAAGAGTCATATTGCCCAGTGGTCACCTCATACACCTCCTAGGGTAAGATAAAGTGTTTCTGACTTGTTTATACATGGACATTTCAGGGTATTTTTATAGAGTTGAACCAAATGATAAGACCAAATTGAAAAGTAAATGATAAAATATTATCATAGCATATTCTTATATTCCTTATTCTACTCAGTAAACATGAAAAATACTTCATTGAACTTGCAAATTGAAAACTTAATATGTAAATACTCCTATATGGTAAATGTTGTAAGGCAAGCATTTTGTATTGGATATTAAAATCAAATTTAACAGTCTACCTGTTTCATACTGTTGCAGTGATTTCTAGAAACCTAGACTAAATTCTTTGAACTTTTCATGTTTTCTACTTTTTAGTCAATCCTCAACTCTGTAGTCTAGTAATGAAATTCTGTATATACACCAGTAGCTTATCAAAATTTAACAGTTGATTGGGAATTCTGAGGAAGTCCACTCTGATTCATACTTCTTAGAATCATTTCACAGTATCTGTAGTTGAGCTAGTTGACAGTGCTTAGTGATATAGATTATGTCCGCACCAAATTACTGAGAAGTTTCAGAGATGCATTTCTCTGTGGCTTTAACTAGAATTTGCCATATATATTTCATAGTTTCTAAATGAACCTATGCCATAGGTAATAATAATTTTTTTCTTTCTTTGTTAGCATAATTTTAATTCAAAAGATCAGATTTACTCAGATGGCAATTTCACTGATGTAAGTGTCGTGGAGATAGAAGCAGCAAATGACAAAAAGCCTTTTCCAGAAGATCTGAAATCACTGGACTTATTCAAGAAGGAAAAAATCAGTACTGAAGGACACAGCAGTGGTATTGGAGGTTCATCGTGCATGTCCTCCTCTAGGCCAAGCATTTCTAGCAGTGATGAAAATGAGTCTGCCCAGAACACTTCAGGCACCGTCCAGTATTCCACAGTGGTGCACAGTGGCTACAGACACCAGGTTCCATCGGTCCAAGTCTTCTCAAGATCCGAGTCCACCCAGCCCTTGTTAGATTCTGAAGAGCGGCCAGAAGATCTACAGCTGGTAGATAACACAGATAGCAGTGTTGGCAATTTGCCCAGGCAACAGTATTTCAAACAAAACTGCAGTCAACGTGAAACCAGTCCAGATATTTCACATTTTGAAAGGTCAAAGCAAGTTTCGTCAGTCAATGAAGAAGATTTTGTTAGACTCAAACAGCAGATTTCAGATATTTCACAGTCCTGTGGATCTGGGCAAATGAAAATGTTTCAAGAAATTTCTGTAGCAGATGCTTTTGGTCTACATACTGAGGGACAGGTAGAGAGATTTGAAACAGTTGGGATGGAGGCTGCAGTTGATGAAGGAATGTCTAAAAGCTACTTACCACAAACTGTCAGACGAGGTGGCTACATGCCTCAGTGAAAGACTGGTTCCTGTTAAAACTTCACCAGTACCTGTAAACTAAAGCTAACTTTAACTGTTATTTCAGAGAAAAATAATCTTCGCTCACTGAAGATGATCATTTGCCCTTAAGGACAACAGTAAACTGTCCTCCCACATGGGCTGTTTCCCTTCCAGAATATCTGGGATTCTACTTTCAAGCACTACATAAACTGACTTCATCCTCTGAATAGCTGAATGATTTTGTGCTGTTTCAGGATGTTTGCACTGAAGAAAAACAGAAAGCTTGTCTGAAATTTATAAAGTAAAATTTTCTGTAGCTAGACAACAGATGGTCTTTAAATAATAAGCAGTGATGTATTTAGCACAGCTCTACTGATTTTAATGAGAATAGTCACCAAATTGACTGAGATGGACTTAAGATAAAAAATTAGATGAGCAAGGTCTAGACCCTCTACTTTAGCTGACAGCGTAAGGAGAGTATTAGGTAGCATAACTGTATGAACCCAGTTTTTGTTGTCTGACCAAAAGCAAAAAAAACAGTGGGTTGAATTACAATCTTGCCAACATGAAATATTAGACATTCTCTTCTGTTGGTGTAATGATGCCAGCTACTAGATAAATGGAATTCTAGAGTTTTAATTTTGCAGATTAAAAAATATATTTTTGAACATTTATATCATAAGTAACAAAATTTTCAAAAATTTGCTTTATGTTGTTATTCACAATCTGTTTGAAGATCCATTTCACAAATTCAGTTAAGAGTGCCCAGTTAAAAAACTAGCAATGAATGCCAAAGTATCTTAACCATTTTAAAAATTCTTTGCCATTTATAGACTCGCCATTTTTCTGTATATATAAACATTGACCCTTTTTGTTAAAACTTTAGAGAATTTGGTTGATGAAGCACTTTATACAATATATCTTCAACTTAAAATATGTTTTAATATGCTTTGTTTTCAAGTAGGCCAAGATTGGAAGGTTTTTTTTTTCTAGATGTTCGAAGCAAACTGAGAACACATGGGCACTACTTACCAAAATAAAACCCTATCCAAAAATGTACATATTGATGTTAGTTAATATCACAGGGAACACCCTGTTGTGGAGGCACTTAATGATGAGATAGTATTTTAACACCTGCTAGGTCTGAGGTAGGTGGAACTTAGTTCCACATTGTGATTTAAAGAGACTTTAAACCTCTTCCCACAAGTTCTCTTCTTCCCAGAGAGAAGTGAGCCAGGGCTCCAGAGTTTAGCACTAACCACACTTTCACATTTATGCCCTACCCTACCCACCACATTTTATAGGAGGCAAGGGCTAAAGACAGGGGCTAAGTGAAAATTTTTGATACGTCATTAGTAGTTGACTAGTGTTATCAAGTAGTTTTGCAGAAAGTATGTTACAGTTTTTTGTCATATTTAAGTCACAAAAACCAGGCCCACTTAAAATGGTTTATAGAGGTTATTCAAGAATAAAAGGCTAAAAGAAGTTGCTCTACATTTACAGTTGAAATCTAATTCTCATTATATATGATTCTGTACATATTAGACTTCCTGTTAACATACTTTGTATTCTTGCCTGATGTGTTTCAGAATTCTTTCATACACAGGGTCTTTGTGATACAGGGCAGGTGCAACATGAGATTGGTAGAAAGACAGGATGAGAAGTAGATGAGGAAGACTGGGCACAGAGAAATCTACAGAGAAGTCACACTATAAGATAATGTCACCACCACCATTTAAGTTGGTCAAAGCCTGATCCAAATCAGGATTAGATTTATCTTGCTAAGAATCTGTCAAGAAGTTTTTATCAGTTATATTTTTCATTTCCTCCAAGTAAGTAGTCATGTTATTGTCATCATGTTCAGCTATAACTTTCCTCATGATAAACAGCAGTGTTACAAAGAATTCGAGTGTGAAGTTTGTACATGGGGAGCACTTAGAATATGCAGACTCCTAATCTAAGGGGAGGAGAATGAAGTCATTTAAGAAAGAACATTATATAAGCAACCCTATTGGTGGAAAACTTGTATAGAAAATGGTACCCTGAGTGAATGCCCCCCAGCTGCAAGAGCACTTTACACATACTAGATTGTTACTATACAGATAATCCAATCAGAAAATGTAGATTGGATTACCAGTATGTGATGTACATCTTTTGCCCAGATAAAGACAAGCATTCATGAAACTTGTTTCAAGTACAAAATTACTTTCCTGAGCCATGTCTTAGGATAATTTGTTTTGAGGCATGTAAATTGTATTTTAGGTAAGCAGAGAAGTGGATCTGGTTTATGTGAAAATTAGTCTATATATAAGCAGTGGATGGGTTACTCAGATGTTTAGTATCCCAAAATTTCCTTTAAAGTAACACTGGCACATCAGAAAAAAAGCCTCTCTGTAGACAAAACTAATACACTGCTTCTGATGCGCTCATACAGGATTAAAAAATAAGCATATATGCCACATGTATTGTTATAATTTGACTATTAGTTACTGGTATGTTGGTACCCTACTTCAAGCCAGCACTGATCAGTCACGGCACTCAAGAACATACTGTGTAAGTAGAAGCAGGGTAAAAAGCAAAACCATTCATATATTGTGTTCACATCTACCTAGCTGTTCATTTAATTGCAACTTTACACATGAAGTTATCTGGTCTTCCTAGCTTACTGTGAAATTAAAGGTTAATGAAGTAGAAATATACTTGTAAAACATTAATTTATGAAAGCTCATCCTTAAAGTAGAACAGCTAAAATAGCTTTGTAAGTAGAAATCAAATTTTTAAAAATGGTTAGTTTCTATCCACATAACTAATTAAAATCATGACCAATGTAGAAGTAGAATAATCCTGTTGTACAATTCCCTTAAATATTTCTTTTAACTGGCACGTATTGACCAAGCATAAATCAAGTGGAGGAGCTCTTCCTCCGTTCTGTTATATTCCACATCATTCTCCTATGTTTGGTTTAAGAACAAATTTTTAAACCATACACTTCTGTTGTTTTGTTGAAATGGGTAAAATGTCAATATAATAAGCTACATAAAAATTTTAAAGTTCAGTTATTAAAAATTACTGGGATAGCTTTCTGTTGCAGGTCGTGTTCAATTCTACTTCCCAAGATTGCTTTAAAAAAAATCATTGCACTTTTCTATAAATTGAGAATATGGAGCCATAAAATGGCAAGCTATTTATGTTTAACCTAAAATTGGTCATGGTCGGGATGCCTGGCTGGCTCAGAAAAGCATGTGACTCTTGATCTTGGGGTTATAGGTTCAAGCAAGCCCTATGCTGAGAGAAGACATAACTAAAAAAAAAAAAAAAAAAACAAACTTTGAAATCCATGACAATGACCCAATTTTATTTTTAAAAGAAGGTATAAAGTAGCGACTGGTCTTTGACAGCAGTTCCTTTTCAGAATATTGATAAACAGAATTCGGATGCAAGTCAAAACAACTTTCTAGAGCCAAATGTACTGTCTTTTGGATTAATCTTTTTTTTTATGTGCTACTGTTATGCAGTAGTGTGATATTCTACTATACATTTCGTTAAAAAGAAAAAGAAGACAACCTGGGATGAGCTCTTGTGTTGTCCATTTGTTCCTAAATTTTTAAGAGCTTTTTGCCATCAGCAGCTCCTTCAGGTGGGCTAGTTTAATTTCATTACCAAGTGCTTTAAAGTTAATGATGAAAATGCATTGAAGACCATGGAGAGAGATGTTCTACATCTTTTATCCCTTAAAGACCAGTTTTGTCTGAATGGTAAACTACATGTTTCAAGCGGTGTAACATGAATACCAAAATGTGATGTCAGATGGTTACTTTAAAGGCAGTTATTTGAAAATTCTTTAGTCTTAACATATGTTTATTGAATATACTCTAAATAAGTGTGCAATTTGCTAGTACTACAATACAGTGATTAGCATTAGGTATGTATCCTCTTTATATCTTAGCTATGTCCCTTTTACTTGTAAGTGCAATCCTCTCAAGTTCACTTGCTCTTTTACCCCTACGTAGTCTACCTTCGTGTAGAAGGCTTGTCTAGAGAGAGTAAGTATTTTTACCTCTACAGTGAATTGCATGTGCTAATTGTTACCATAGCTATCGGTCTTATGTTGACATAACTCTAAATGTTATTGTAAACGTTGCCTATGTATCCGCTCTAATCCTTTAAGTAAATTTAAGAAATTCTTGTTTAAATTTTTTTTCTGTGTATGATCACTACAATTGGATGTCGTTACACATAATGTTTGAGATAACAGTATTTGTCACTACTGCTCTAGAGTCTTAGTGTAAACTAGATGCCTTCAGAGGGTTCTGTGGCTTTTTAAACGTTCATTTAGCATAATGGAATAGGTTTTAGAAGAAAATTGATACACTGTCTTGGTCTTAGTAACAAAGTATGGACTGACAGATTGTAAATTTGGAAAACTGGTAAATGAATTTTCCAAGATGAGTTCTGTAATCCCAATATCCTGCCACCTCCCAGTGGTTGTTTTTTTGTTTTGTTTTGTTTTGTTTTGTTTTCTATTAGGGTGCCAGGGACCAACCAAGTACAGAGGTAATGTGCCATCTAGTGGCCAGTCTGTAGCCACACTTCTGGAATCTCATCCTTATTAACAATGAGGCCTGAAGCCAGCAGACATACATCACACTGCCATCCCAAGATTGCTGAGTAGTAGTATGTGAAACTAAGTGAACAGTTCCACTTGGAAGAAAATCTGGACAATTAGATTTGTACATCTTCACCCCTTAACTTCATCCTTTCATGTGTGTACTATAGGTTACAGAAATAATATCTTGGCTTTGAGCTAAGTGTTCCTTTGTTTAAAACCCTTCATTTGGCTCTACCAGGCTCAGCCTGACTTCTTTGTGGTACCTTTTGTCTTATCCTAATTTATATTATACATCCAATACATCCTGCTTCCAGAAAGAGTTACCTCAAAGCATTGTTTCCCTAGCCCAGGGGCAGAAAACAACTTTAACTTTTGGTTTAAGCTTTTTTCTCTTTAAAGTTAATATAAAACACGCCTTCCAGTTTCAAAATACAAATCTAAAACTTAGTACAACAAACTATGAATGCACTTTTACGTACACATTGAAGTCCTATGCTTTGGCTAGTTAGTCCAAGTAAGCAGAAGAGCAGGATGAAAGCTGAACAGTGGTAGAAAAAGAAGAGAGTGCAGGGAAGCAGAGGGAAGTGCAAGCCACCAAATCCAGGCCCTTGTTCCTGTTGCTGCTTGGAGTCTCAATAGCTTAAAATGGTTCTATGTCCACTGAGGAGAAAAATAGGTCTTTAAATTCAAAGTTCAACATTTATTTTTATAATTATTCTCTCCCAACTGTTACAGATTTTAAACAAATGATGTGGCATAGCTTGGTTTCAGAAATCTGTGGACATTCAAAATCTGATTCTTTTACATTTATCCTTTGTCACTATGGTTATGTCAACATGCCAGAAAGGTCTAACTAGAAGGGTATTATTCCTGAACGTGTTTTAGTGAGAATTCTCTCCCACTTAATGGTATTTCTGTATCCACTTATGCATTTGTATGAAACTGGAATCTTACTGGGATAACATGATGGAATATATAGTGGGAATCCTCACACACAAAAGTAACGGGGAAAAAAAACCTACCTCAGATGAAGTGTCTCTCCCACCGCCTTATCCAGGGCTGTATACAATCTTTTAGAGACAGAGTAGGCAGAGTAACCCAGCCATCAATTTTTCCCCAAGAGACCTACCTTTGGACTCAGACTGGACACCCTTTGCTAGGACAATCTTAATGAATTGTCCGTGCTACAACCAGTAAGTACATTTGAATCCTGTCCGTATAGGAAACACTTTTCCATGCAGTTTTGGCTAAATTCAGGAGAAGTCTATTGTTCAGTGATAGCTTTTAAATGAATGAATACAAATTTCTCTGGAATTTGGTTCTGTAAGCTTCCACGAAGGGGATCATGTCTTTAAATTAATGGCCTAAAGCAATATTTAAGTAAAAAGGCTCTCAAAGGCACTGAGATTCTCACAACAGAAAACCTAATTCAGCATGAGCATTCAAAGAATGAAAAGGGCAGTCACTCTTTAGTCACTGTGGATTTGGCCCCTTCTTCAATCTAGACTTAAAAACACCTAGGCTACCCAGCTGAAATCGGAGCCTAGGAAACGACCCATGAAAAAATCAAACTTCCAAATTTACAATTTTGACTAGAAATCGTTGGCTCCTCATGTTGCTGGGGTGCACATCCCCTGCACACCCAAGACATTTCTCATTACCTACTGTGCCACAGGCTGCTGCGGGCATATAAACTCGATCAAATACATACCATCTATAAAATACTCATTTGGGGTCATTAAATCCTTAAAAACTCTCACAAGGTAAGGAGCACCTGGGTGGCTAAGTCGGTTAAGCACTGACTGCAGCTCAGGTCATGATCTCACGGTTTATGGGTTCGGGCCCCACATCGGGCTCATGGCTGACAGTTCAGAGCCTGGAGCCTGCTTCAGATTCTGTGTCTCCTTCTCTCTGCTCTTCCCCCCCTTTCAGGCATGTGTGCTCTCTCAAAAGTAAACATTAAAAAAAAAAGGTAAGTATCAACATTATTGACAGACATAGTCTCAGGTTTAACAACCTGCTCAGGGTTGTATGCTAGACAAAAAGCAGAATGGGGTCCCAACTCTAACTGACCCCAAGCCCAGATTCTTTGCTGTGTATACCAACTGTCCCCAAATGCTTTTAGTGAAAACCTTGATGATCAGCATGCCCGTGGCTGGCTTGCACAGTGACTCACTTGCTTCTTAAACCTTACTAACTCTTCTGAGTTTCTCTCCCTTTTCCTCATCCCTGCCTTCTCATCACCAACTATTGCCCTCAAGCTTCCCCCTCCCCAGCCCTTAGCCCAGAGCAATGTTTCTCAATCAGGATCCCTTTAAGTCCTCATCTGAGTTAGCTCTGAAGCCAGCCTTCCCCCACTCCCTGCTCATGCATTTGCTCTAAGCCCATAAAGCAATACCTAAAAGGGAGATCTATGTACTGGAATTTAAATAAAAACTTATGAAAGGAAATGAAACGAAACAAATGGGAGGGACATGTGTCCCTCTTTCCTCAGCAGAATGCATTTTAACAAAACTACAGTTTCATTTGGCCAAAGAAAAAGTCATCCAATGGTGGAATCTGGCCCCCTGCAGCTAGTGACAAAAGGAGGCAGGACACCTTTCCTGGGTGCTCAGCTCACACTCCTCCTATCCCAGGCCATTTTGCTATATACTGCCCACATCAGCTACCTTGTGCACATAACCATCCGCATTTGTCTACCTCTGGGGCCTCTCCAGGGTGGCTTCCAGCTGCTCCCATCCATCTCCTGCCGATCCACTAGGGGGCAGCACTGGCAACATGAAAGGCTTGCTGCTGTCCAACTATTCTGACCCGATGGCCAACATTTGGTTTTCTGGCTCCATCGTCTTACCTGGTCTGCCGTGTCTCCATTTCCAGCTTCATGTAGGCTCCTCTCTAGATATACACTCTCCAGTTGCTGGAACACACTGTTTTCTCTTAGCTCCCACCCTGTGATTTCTTCTCAAATGTTCTAGTTCCAGTCCTTTGCTTAGTGAGAAAATTCTTCTTAATGAAGAAGAGACTCAAACGGATCCTCCTGACTGAGACCATTTGTTCATCTCCTCCTTCTCCCCAGACTTAAGGGCCTTCTGTTTCCTGAGACCACACTGATGGCCAGTTTTTGCCTGTCTCTGACCTAGGAGCCACATCCCCTGGAGGAAGGTTCCCTGTTTTTTTGTTTTCATCTCTGAGTCTCTGGCACCTAGTATGCTAGGGAGATATAGATGCTTGGTAAATCTTGCTTAGAGGAAGAAATGAGGGCATGAGTAGAAGAGATTTCCAAATTTGTTAATGATATTTTTTTTTTTTTTACCACCTGTCTCGGGTTGAGATTTGCCCTCTTCTCCACCTCCAACATAAAAGCATCCCCTAATTCCCATTCTTATCCACCAAGGGCTTAAAACTTTTTTAAAGTAACATATACACTCAGCGAGTTGAAAAACAAAAACTCAAGATGGATCCGTATAGAACATCTTGTTCTCCTCATTCCACAGACGAGGACCATGAGAAAACAGACAAGTGAATGTTCCCACACCACAAGAGGGAAAAACTCTTGCTTGAAATGAAATAAACACTTAGGATTAGCCTTAGCCTTAAAAAAGAGTAAGTGGGGGTTGAGCAAACCAGGTTCTTAGTTACCTCAGGGCTTGAATATAGTGCAGCCCCAAATACGGAGTGATCGCCCTATTTTTCAGTGAGATCTAAAGAAAATTTTTGAACATGAATGTATAAATTTTATAAATGTTGATTAAAGAGCTGGATGTCTACCTATAGTTGCTGTTTTAAATTAGACAATATCCAAAACAGGAATATAAAATATTGACTTTTTCACTCATAAAATAACTCTATCCACATCTTTGCATGCTCATGGATAATAGTTTTCCTTGTCATCACCAGTAACTCTTTTTGAATCATCAGCATGGTTTTCCAGGGCTCATCCTTGTCACTTCCACGTAGTTGTCTGAGACACGGCGTGATGAAGCTGTCATTGGAAACAGTTTGCTAAGTCTTAAGTTTCCACTTGTGTAATATTAACAGTTACCCAATTATCTCAGATGTGCATATTTATCATCTCCGTAAGGTAACTGCTTACCATTTGCTTTTTAAAAGGGTCTTTAATAAACTTGTTTAAATTTAAATCAAATATATTTAATAGTGATATCATACCAAAGGAGTAATTACTCAATCTTTGGGGTTTGCTTCTGGCTCCTTTTATGGCAATTATTCCAGTGATCTCCACCAAAACTCCCGAACTAAGCATGATTGAGGTCATTTTGGTGAATGGGTCTTTCCCAAACACTCTTATTTTCAAAGTAATTGAGAGATAATCTGTAATAAGAGACACTTTTCTGGGCAATTATTTTCAGGAAAACACTCATTTTATATTCAGGCAAAAATCTGTTCATCAGGCATGCCTTCCTGGAAGAAAAAAACTTCCTATAAAACTCTGAAGAAGTTATGGGCATGGACGAGTTAGAGAGGGACACGTATATGCACACTGTTCTCAAGGTAATGCTGCCTCACTGCTATGGGTCAGATTCAACTATAAATCTTTTTGTCATATAAGATTTAAATTTCAAAGCTGGACAAAAGAAATTTTGTTGACCTCTCTAGCATGCAGGTATTACTGTGGGCCCTACTTCCTGCTGACAGCCAAAGTGTGATTTTCTCAAGCAATCAAAGACCCTTATTGTCTTATCTCCATTACTCCCAAGCTGGCCACAGTCAAACTGATCTTCAGTCCAGAGTCACATGTGAGGGAGAGATTATCCTGCACTTTTTCTACTCCCAGGACAGAAACAGGAATGCCTTGTAATCACAGATCTCTAACCTCAATGGAGGAAGGTTCAAGACTGGTACCTACCTGCAAAATTTTTTACTGAATTTGAAGCAAAATTTGAACAGGATTCTCTCTTCTCCAACAGAATCATGGAAAGCAAACCAGTCCTATTTCCAAGCAACAAGGCTCTGTGCAAATAATTCTGCAGGTGAGAGTCTCTCCTG
This sequence comes from Panthera onca, assembly GCF_046562875.1. Taxonomy (NCBI): domain Eukaryota; kingdom Metazoa; phylum Chordata; class Mammalia; order Carnivora; family Felidae; genus Panthera; species Panthera onca. The sequence goes on from NC_138339.1 coordinate 115,061,765, forward strand.
ATGCCATAATCCAAGTGTCAGGATTTCAAGATATCAGGCAGCCTCCCTAGGGCCTCCCACAGCACAAAGAGTTAGAAATAAACTGAGTAGGAAAGACAGGAGTTGGTGACAGGCCTGGGGCTAAAATGAGGCCATCGTGACATGTAAGTAAAAGAGGCATTCAGTGCACGTACGTGATCCTGGGCTTGAACAGGTGCCTCCCTTGTCACTGCCCTGCTTGATAGCTCTGGGTTTTCTGTCATCACATGAGACTGGGAGCATTTCAGGCTCCCCAGCTGGTAAAGTGGAATTACTGTGAGAAGATTATTCTAGCATTTGACCGAGGAATGGACAAGAGAGGGTAAAGCTTGGGATGGGAAACTGTTATGGAAAATTTCATTGATGTTGATGAAGACTGACAGGGGCTTAGTCCTGGAGAACAACAAAAAGGCAAAGACAGCTCATGAAACATCCCAGAAGCCACATTGCCTAGCAGAAAAGAGGGAAAGGAAGTACATCTGGGTAAATGAGCCAAGGAGGTGAAGGACAGGTTACAGTCCTTTTAACGCTATGGATGATGTGTCTAAAGAGAAACATACTGAAGATAATGAGGGAAGCCTAAGGCTCTAGGTCCCTGGTTTATGACACCAAGCCCTGTCTCCCCTCTTTAGTACCGGCAGGTTTCTGTCTTGGGGAGTCAATTTTTTTTTATTTCAGGGGCTTATGTCTATGCCATAGCTCTGGCTGTGCCCACTAGTTGGGGAGGATGAAGCCAACAGGCAGGAAGGGTTTCCTGGGTGTGACTAGATAGGGAACCTCACAAAGGTGAGATGAAACCTCACTTTCACCCAAAGGTGTCTACAGGCAACCACTAATGGCAAAGAGCTAATAAAGAGCTCATTTCCTTTTTTAAGACAATTGTATTCAATACCCCTGCCCAATCACTATCTGCCTTTATCCCTCCTTCCTATGTTCCAGTGTTAACTGCATAACCTTCAAGAACACTGCTCTGAGACTGCAGGCCTCATCTGAAGTTGTTTGTGGAAAGCATCAAGGAAGATGGTAGTGATAGGAGATAGGAAAATGTGGGACGCCTGCCTAGCTGCTCCCCAGGCTTTCAGTAACAGCCAGGTTCACACCACACCCAAATTTAGCCGTCCCCAGTTACACAGATAAACCCACACAGAAATGAACAAATGATGCAAGATCCATTAGAATCAGCATGGGCTTCAGAGGCACACTAACTTTGTACCACTTCTACAACCCTCATTTACCTTATCTATAATAACAATAAGCATACACCAACCAATTGGACAACATATAAGACATGGATAAATTCCTAGAAACATAAAACCTACCAAGACCAAATCACGAAGAGAAAATCTTAACAGACTGATTCGTAGTAAGAAGATTGAGTCCGTAATCAAAAACCTCCCAAAACACTTAAGTCCAGGACAAGATGGCTTCCCTAATAAATCTTATAAATCATTCAAAGAATACCAATCCTTCTCAGAAGAGGAGGGAGCACTTCCAAACTTATTTCACTAGGCCAGTATTACCCTGAAACCAAAACCACATGACAACATTACAAGAAAATTACAGGCCAATATCCCTGATGAACATAGATACAAAAATCCCCCACAAGTCTGTAGCCATGCCACCTTGAATGAGCCCAATCTTGTCTGATCTCAGAAGCTAAACAGGGTCCGGCCTGGGTAGTCCTTGAATAGGAGAGATGGTGAATTAGCATATTAAGTTGAATTTAAATAAAATTTTTAAAAATATCTTCAATAAAATATTACCAAATTGAATTTAATAATACATTAAAAAATCATACACCATGATTGAGTGGGATTGAGTGGGCATCCAGAGATGCCAGAAAGATCAATATTTTGACAAAAGTCAACATCTACTTAAAAGAAACTCTCAGCAAATGGGAATAGAGGGAACATACCTCAAAATAATTAAGGCCATATATGACAAGTCCCCAGCTAATATCATACTTAACAGTGAAAATGTGAAAGTTTTTTTTTTCTTCAGGACTAAGACAAGGATGTCCACTCTTGACATTTTTATTCAAAAGGTACTGGAAGTCCTAGCCAGAGCAATTAGGCAAGAAAAAGAAATCAAAGGCATTCAAATAAAAAAGTAAGAAGTAAAACCATCACTATTTGAGATGACATAAATCTATATAAAGAAAACCCTAAAGACTATCAAAAAACTCTTAAACAAATTGAGCAAAGCTACAGTATACAAAAATCAATCTAAAAAATCTGTTGCATGCCTACACACTAATAACAAACTAGAAGAAATTAAGAAAATAATTCCATTTACAATTGCTATAAATAAATTTAACCAGAGAGCTGTAAGACCTGTGCTATGAAAACTGTAAGACACTGATGAAAGATACAGAAGACACAAATAAATGGAAAGATATTCTATGCTCATGGATTGGAAGAATATTGTTAAAATGTCCATATTAAGAAGGGTCCAAGATGCCAGTGTAACAAGACCTTGACCTCCTCCAACAGACTCGCCAAATATACACATATGTAGAGCAACTTCTCCCTAAGAACTCAGGGCTGAATGAACAGCTTCTGTATAACAAAGGACAGAGAGACTACACAGAGAGCAATAGGAGACATGGGGACACAATAATGACAGTACCCCCAGCCCCAATGCCACAAAGTGCAGTAGGGAGAGATATCACTGAGGGGCTCACACACAGATTCATCTGACCTGGGGCACAACAAACAAACAAACAAACAAACATGTGTTTAAAGGGCAAGTACACTATAAGTGAAGGAAACCAGTTTACAACCCTGGATCATCCCCTAAATAGTGTGAGAGCTGCTGCAACTTTCTTCAGAGTTGGAGGTGCTGGTGAGCATACTGTTTACATTTCCCCTCCACCTTGACAATGCAGATGGAAGTAAGGTCCAAGCACTCTAGCTAGCTTTCTGCCTCAGGGAGCTCCAGTAGCTTAGCCCGTACCAGCCCCAGCCATCTCCTCAAGGCAACACCCTCATCCATGCCACCAAGCTATAGCCATCCCACTAAGGCTGCCCTGGTGCAGGTATACAGTGGAAACCTTCAGCCTACCCCCACTAGAACTCCATCCATCCTTCCAGGTGTATCTCGCAAAAAGGGCCTTGGCCAGTGCCTGCCGTGTCCCCAGCCATCCTTCTTGGGTGGGCCTGGCATGGAGCACCCTAGGATCTGCCAGGCCACACCCATTTCAGCTCCAGCCATCCCAACATAACAGCCCCTATGAGGAATGCCTCAGCCCATGCTTGGTTATAGCTCTTGTCATCCTAGCAGGGTGGTCCCAGCATGGAGAGACACAGGACCCTGGCCCACATTTGCCTAGATCCAGCCAATCAACCAAAGCTGCCAGCCATATGCAGTCTACACAAGGGAACTCTTACACAAGCCCAATCCTTCAAGACAAAGAGGCAGATGTTTCACCTATTTCATAGGAACAAAGTCAAACAAAATGAATAGAGAAATAAGCTACAAACAAAAGAACAAAAAACTTCAGAAAAAACTCAATGAAATGGAGATAAACAATCTACCTGATAAAGAGTTGAAAGTATGGTCATAAAGATACTTGCTCAACTTGAGAGAAGAGTGGATGATCTCAGTGAGAACTTCAAAAAAGGGATAGAAAATATAAAAAAGAACCAGCCAGTGTTAAAGAATATAATAACTGAAATGAAGAATACACTAAAAGGAATCAACAGCAAATTATAAAATGCAGAACAGATGAGTAACCTGGAAAATAGGGAATAGTAGAAAGCACCTAAGCTAAATAGTAAAAAAAAAAAAAAAAAAAAAAAAAAAAAAAAAGATTTTTAAAAAATGATGACAGAGTAAAGGAACTCTGGGACAGTATCAAGCAAGTAAACATTCACATTATAGGGGTCCCAGAGGGAGAAGAAAAAGACAAAGGGGCAGATAACTTATTTGAAAAAATAATAGCTCAAAACTTCCCTAATCTAGGGAAGGAAACAGATATTCAGATACAAGAAGGACAGTGAGCCCCAAACAAGATGAACCCAAGAAGAGTGACACCAAGACACATTATCATTAAAATGGTACAAATTAAAGAAAGAAAATCTTAAAATCAAGAGAAAATCAACTGGTCATGTACAAGGGAAGCCCCAGAAGGCTATCTGCTGATTTTTCAGCAGAAATTTTTCAGTCCAGAACAGAGTAGCATGATATATTCAAAATGCAAAAGGCAAAAACCAACAACCAAGAGTAGTCTAACTGGCAAGAGGGTCATTCAAAATTGAAGGACAGTTTCCCAGACAAACAAAAGTTAAAGGAGTTTATTCACCACTAGACAAGCCTTCTAAGAACTATAAATGGACTTCTTTAACCAAAAAGAAACAACCCTAATTAGAATTAAGAAAATTATGAAAGGAAAAAACTTCACTGGGAAATACAAATATATGATAAAGGTAGAAGACTGATTACTAATAAAGCTAGTATGAAGGTTAAAATATAAAAATAGTAAAATCAATTTATCAAAAAAAATCAGGAGATTCAACAAAAGTATGTAATGTGATATTCTACACAAATAGTGCGGAGAGAGAGGAGTAAAAATGTATTGCTTTCATAATGTGTTCAAATTTAAGTGACCATCAACTTAATATAGACATCTTATACACTTAGGACGTAATATATGAACATGGTTAACTACAAAACAAACCTGTAAACAGATACACAAAATAAAAAGAAAGCCAAGAATAACACTGCAGATAGTTATCAATCACAAATTAAGAGAGAAAAGAGGGACATAGAACAGAACTACAAAAACAACCAGAAAACAATTAACGAAATGGCAGTAAGTGCATAACAATTAATGATTACTTTAAACGTAAATGGTGTAAATACTCCAGTCACAGTCAAAAGACATAGATTGATAGAATGGATTTAAAAAAAAAAAAAAGCCCACCGATATGCTGCCTACAAGAAACTCACTTTAGACCTAAAGACAAATAAAGACTAAAAGTGAAGGAAAGGAAAAAGATATTTTATTCAAATTGAAAAAAAAAAAAAAAAAAAAAAGCTGGGGTATCAAGACTTATATCAGACAAATGGGCTTTAAAACAAAGACTGTAAAAATAGACAATAAAGGGCATTGCATAATGATAAGGGGATCAATCCAACAAGAGGATGTAATATTTTTAAGTGTCTATAAACCCAACAGAGGAGCACTTAAATACAGAAAAGGAGAAGTAGACATAAAGGGAGAAAGTGAAAGTAGTACAGAAGTGGATTTTTACTCACTAACATTCAGACAGAAAAATCAATAAGAAAACAGTGGCTTTGAATGACAAGTTATACTAGATGGATCTAACACATATATAGAACAATGCATCCAAAAACAGCATAGTACACATTCTGATCAAAAGCATATGGAACATTTTCCAGGATAAATCATATGTTAGGCCATATAACAAGTCTCAATAAATTTAAGCAGACTGAAATGATATCAAGCATTTTTTTTTCCAACCACAATGGTATGAATCAACTAGAAATAATTACAAGAAAAACAAAGAAAAAAACACAAGTATATGGAAGCTAAATAATATGCTACTAAATAACCAATGGTCAGTGAAAAAATTAAAAAGGAAATAAAAAAATATCTGGAGACAAATAGATAGGGAACTATCTTCCTTCCCAAAGGAGGGAACCAGGGTCACAGAGAAGGGCAAGAGCTAGAGGAGCACACATAGGAACACACAAGGAGAACATGTCCCCAAAGCCATTGGCTTGGAAAAAGAGAGGGGCTGAATTTCTTGAGTTATAACCATCAGGGCTTAAAGCCTAGAGTTTTAAAGGTCAGCTGGCTTGGCTAGAATAAACCTAGGAGGGCATTGCGCTGCTCCTGGAGAGAAGGCAGGCAAACAATCCTGGGGCAGACAGCCTGGAATCAGAGATCTGAAGAATACCTTGGTAAAGAATGGGGAGATTATTAGCTCTTCTCTGAGCATGTCTCTGAGGACCAGAGTTCACAGAGGCACCTCTCCAGGAGCAAAGGAGTTGGCCAGCACCATTTCTTTCCTCTGCCCCTCAATACAAACACAGAGTCACCTGCATGCACCAGACCCTGTGCTCTGCTGGGACTGCCCTTCTCAGTCATGCTTGCCTCAGTCACAATACAGCAGCCCCGCCGCCAGAAGACCAGCAAAAACCCCTGTTCACACCACGTTTCCCAGAGATTTCAAAATAAAGATTGCAATAAGAGACAAAGCAGGACACTATATAATTATAAAGTGACAATCCAACAAGAAGATATAACAACTGTAAATATTAAGTACCCAACATGGAAGCAGCCAAATACATTAAAGTAGGTAACAAACATAAAGGAAATAATCCATAATAATAAAATAATAGTAAGTGACTTTTAACACCCCACTTATATCAATGGATAGATCATCTAAACAGAAAATCAACAAGAAACAATGGCTTTGAATGATACATTACACCAGATGGATTTAAAGATATATTCAGAACATTCCATCCTGAAACAGTGGAATACATACTCTTTGCAAGTGCACAAGGAACATTATCCAGAACAGATCTCATATTAGGCCACAAAGCAGGCCTCAACACATTAAAAAAGATTGAAGTCATAGTAGGCATCTTTTCTGACCACAACACTATGAAACTACAAGTCAAGAACAAGAAAAAAATCTAGCAAGACCACAAATACATGGAAGTTAAAGAACATGCTACTAAACAATGAATGGGTCAACCAGGAAATAAAAGAAGAAATAAAAAAGTACATGGAAACAAATGAAAATACAATGGCTCAAAACCTTTGAACAAAATACAGCAAAAGCAAATCAAGAGGCAAGGTTATAGTAACACTGGCCTAGCACAAGAAGAAAAAACTCAAATAAACAACCTAACTTCACACAAAGGAGCTAGAAAAATGAACTAAACAAAACCTAAAGCCATCAGAAGGAAGGAAATAATAAAGATTCAAGCGGAAATAAATACTATAGAAAATTAAAAAAAAAAAAAAAATAACAGACCAATGAAACCAGGAGCTGGTTCTTTGTAAAATAAATAGAACCACAAATGAAAGAGGAGAGACCACAACCAACACCACAGAAATACAAAACTTGTCAGAGAATATTATTAAAAACTATATGCCAACAAATTGGACAGCCTAGAAGAAATAGACAAATTCCTAGAAACCTATAACCTACCAAAACTGAAACAAGCATAAATAAAAAAATTTTAACAGAATGATAACAAGCAAAGAAATTAAGCCAGTAAAAAAAAAAAAAAAAAAAAAAAAAACAAACAAAAAAAAACCTCCCAACAAACAAAAGCCCAGGACCAAATGGCTTCATGAGAGAATTCTATCAAACATTTAAATAAGAGTTAATATCTATTCTTCTTAAACTATTATAAAAAATAGAAAAGGAAGAAAACCTTCCAAATTCATTCTATGAAGCTAGCCTTACCTTGATAACAAAACCAAACAGAGATACCACAAAAAAAAAAAAAAACCATAGGCCAGTATCTCTGATGAATATAGATGTAAAAATCCTCAACAAAATATTAGCAAACTGAATCCAACTATACATTAAAAAAAATCATTCACCACAATCAAGTGCCTTTTATTCCTGGGTTACAAGTGTGGTTTGGTACTCACAAATGAACGCGACACATTCACATCAGTAAGACAAAGGATAAAAACCATATGATCATTTCAATAGATGCAGAAAAAGCATTTAACAAAGTGTAACCCATTCATGATAAAAACCCTCAACAAAGTGGGTTTAGAGGGAATATACACAATACAATGAAGTCCATGTATGAAAAATGCAGTTAACATCATACTCAATGGAGAAAAACTGAGAGTATTTCCCCTAAGGTTAGGAATAAGGCAGCAATGTCCATTCTCACCACTATTATTTAACATACTATTAGAAGTCCTACCAATGGCGACCAGAAAAGATGAAGGAATAAAGACATCAAAATCAGTATGGAAGAAGTAAAACTTTTACTATTTTCAGATGACATGATACTACATATAGAAAACCCGAAAGACTCCACCAAAAAACTGCAAAAACTGATCAATGAATTCAGTAAAGTCATAAGATATAAAATCAATGTACAGACATCTGTTGCATTTCTATACACCAATAATGGAGCAGCAGAAAGAAATTAAGAAAGTAACCTCATTTACAACTGCACCAAAGATAGTAAGATACCTAGGAATAAACCTAAACAAAGAGGTGAAATACCTGTACTTTGAAAACTATAAAACACTAATGAAAGAAACTGAAGAGGACACAAAGAAATGGAAAGACATTCCATGCTCATGGACTGGAAGCACAAATACTATTTAATGTCTGTACTACCCAAAGTAATCTACAAACTTAATGCAATCCATATCAAAAGACCAACATTTTTCTAGAACTAAAACAAACAATCCTACAATTTGTATGGAGCCACAAAAGACCCCAAATAGCCAAAGCAACCTTGAAAAAGAAAAGCAAAGCTGGAGGCATCACAATTCCAGACTTCAAGTTATATTGCAAAGCTGTTATAATCAAAACAGTATGTTAATGGCATAAAAACAGACAGACACACAGATCAATAGAACAGGAGAGAAAATCCAGAAATATACTCAAAATTATATGGCCACTTATTGTTCAACAAAGAAGGAATGAATATCCAATGGGCAAAATACAGCCTCTTCAACAAATGGTGTTGGGAAAACTGGACAGCAACATGCAAAAGAATGAATCTGGACCACTTTCTTACACCATACACAAAAGTAAATTCAAAATGGATTAAATGCCTAAATGTGAGACAGTGTAAAAACCCTAGAAAAGAGCACAGGGAATAATCTCTCTGACACAAGCCATATCAGCTTTTTACTAGATAGGTCCCCTAAGGCAAGGGAAACGAAAGCAAAAATAAACTATTGGAACTCCATCAAAACAAAAAGCTTCTGCACAGTGAAGCAAACAATCAACAAAACTAAAAGGCAACCTATGCAACAGGAGAAGATATTTGCAAATGACATACCCCATAAAGGGTTAGTATCCAAAATATATCAAGAACTGATACAACTTAACACCCAAAAAATAAATAATCCAATTTAAAAATGGGCAGAAGACATGAAGAGACATTGCTCCAAAGAAGACATCCAGATGGCCAATAGACACATGGAAAGATACCGTCATGACTTATCATCAGAGAAATGCAAATCAAAACTACAATGATATATCACCTCACACCTGTCAGTGTCTACAAAAAAACCCACAAGAAACAGCAAATATTGGTGAATATATGTAGAAAAAGAAACCCTCTTGCAAAGCTGATGGGAATACAAATTGATGCAGCTACTGTGGAAAACAGGGTGGTTTCTCAACAAGTTAAAAGTAGAACTACCCAATGATCCAGCCATCATACTACTTGGTATTTATCCAAAGAATACAAAAACACGAATTCAAAGGTGTACATGTTCCTGCATGTTTATAGCAATATTACTTACGATAGCCAAGAAATGGAAGCAACCCAAATATCCATCCACTGAGGAATAAAGAAGATGTGGTATAGGGGCTCCTGGGTGGCTCAGTCAGTTGGGCGGCCAACTTTGGCTCAAGTCATGATCTCATGGTTCGTGGGTTCAAGCCCCACATCAGGCTCTGCGCTGACAGCTCGGAACCTGGAGCCTGCTTCAGAATCTGTGACTCCCCCTCTCTCTCTGTCCCCTTCCCAGCTCATGCTCTGTCTCTGTCTCTCAAAAAAATAAATAAATATTAAAAAAAATTTTTTTTAAAAGAAGATGTGGTATGTGTGTATATATTCATATTCATATTCATAAATATACATGCAAATATATTTATATATTCATATATTTATATACACACATACATACAATGAAATATTATTCAGTCATAAAAACAATGAAATCTTGCCATTAGTAACAACATGTCTGGAGCTGAAGTATAATGCTAAACAAAATATGTCAATCAGAGAAAGACAAATACTGTATGATTTCATTCATAAGTGGAATTTAAGAAAGAAAACAAATGAGCAAAAGGAAAAAAGGAGTAAAGCAAACCAAGAAACAAACAGACTCTTCAGTACAGAGAACAAACTGATGGTTAGCAGAGAGGAAGTGGGTGGAGGGTTGGGTAAAATAGGTGATGGGGATTAAGGAGTGCACTTGTTGTGACAAGCACCAGTGATATATGGAATTGTTGAATCACTACATTGTACACCTGAAACTAATATAATACTGTATGTTAACTAACTGGAAAAAAGATAAAAACTTTAAAAAAATCAATTCCAAAAAATATATGTTGGTAAAACATCTGCAAATTAGATTAGAATAGATTAATTTTCACAAGTCACAAGAATCCCTAAAGATACAGGCTGACTGCTGAGAAGTTAAATCATAAAGTTACAATAGTCAAATAATTTCAAAAACAAAACATAAAAACCCTTACAAAATTTTTATGTAAAGATACTATAATTAATGTGAAATGTGGAAATTTCAATATATTTGACAGTATGTAGGCTCTCTAGGGTCTATGAAAGCTCTCAGGGGGTCCAGCTTTTAGCACATATATCATCCCAATCAACATTCTCCAACTCCTGAACCACAGTTCTGGCAGTTGACCAGCCAGAAATCACCCTATTCTTCACTGTATTACAGAGGAGGGGACATTTCACCAATTTCATTTGAGGGGGCTGGTCAGAGCCTCCAAGTGAGAACAAGGTTGTACACAGAAGGCTTTGCCAAAGGCTTGGCAGGGCTCTGGTCCTTTGGGAGGAGCAAATGCTTCTGTGATACGAGTGCCCTTCAGAGAGGATGTGGGACCCAGGTCATCCTAGGAGATGGAACAGAGCAAACACTGAGGTCTGTGGTCCCAAACCCAGGTGGCTTAATGGCAAAAATAGGTTAAAATGGACACTGGCTACAGGGGTGAAGCCAGAAGACAGCTCATTTCGCTGCTGTTCTAATAATTTTAAAAAGGGAATCAATGTGTCAAGGGGCAATTTTCTATGACATGACCAGGTATACTGAAGGGGGCAGCTGGGGTCACAAGGAGCATTATGGAAATGGGCCGGGGAGTCGGAGACACTGGAGCCTTACTGGAGGGTGATGAACGTCAGGAGCAAGCCTGCCAAGGAATGGGGAGGAATGGCCACTCATATACCACCAGCTTGTGTTCCAGTTAGAGGATGGGCTCCCTGAGGGTATTGTCAAAGAGCACAAACTGGATGAGAGTCTGGGGGCAAGTGGACCCATCAAAATGAAGATAAACACCAGCACAAGTACATAACTTTAAAAGAAGGAACAGGCCCAGAGCTGCAGTATAGGATCACACTATTCTGGTTTACCTGAGACTCTGGGGTTTTATGACAGCAGGGCCCATGTTCTGGAAAATGCCTCAGTCCCACACAGTTGGGTACTCTAACCACAACTGTGGCTCCACACAGCCCCTCAGGAGCTGGGAACACAGCAGATGGCAGGAGGGAGAACCAGGTAGCCACATAACCCTAGAAAAGAGAGCTTTGCTGCCTGGGTTCTGGAGTCTCGATGGTGAGAATAAACCAGAGAATGCCTGCTTTGTCACTGGGCCTTTGTCCTAATCCCACAAGAAGTGACCTGGGGAAACGAGTCTTCCAGTCTTCGAATGTCCTAGAGGTTTCAGCATCGGTCATTCCTCCCTACTGCTACAAGGGATATGGCCCATTCTACCCTGAAACCACAGGCAGATCCATGGGGACAGCCAGCAGGCAGCCAGAGGGAGAGGATGATCAAGGAGAATACTTTGTTCTCTTTTAACATGGAAGTGACCTGAGCATGTTTAGAAGATGATGGGAAGGAATCTCTCAGGAGGGAGAAGTTGAAAGAACAAGAGAGCCAGTGGGGAGCCAGTGTATGTATATTATACATATATTATATGTATAATATAAGAGCAGGGCCACCTCTGCCTCAGAGACCTTCCCCAAGTCTGACCTGAAGAGGAGAAGAGAGATGGGCGGGTGGTGCATCCTCCATGAAGGGGGACCACCTCATGTGCTGAGAGTACTCTGAAGGAGTTTGAGGAGCTGGGAGTTTGAAACTGCTGCCATGAGAGGCACCTGGGTGGCTCAGTCAGTTAAGCGAATGACTCTTGGTTTCGGCTCAGGTCATATCTCACGGTTCATGAGGTCAAACCCCACATCTGGCTCTGCACTGACAGCACGGAACCTGCTTAGGATTCTCCCTCCCTACACTCCTCCCTGTCTCTATCTCTCTCTCTGTCCCTCCCTTACTCATGCTGTCTCTGTCTCTTTCAAAAATAAACAAACTTCAAAACAAAAAATTCTGCCATGAGAGATCGAAGAGAACTCAGGTGTGAGGCCCAGCTGCATCCCTAGCGGGAGCTATGTTGGCAAAAATAACTCCCTAAGTCTGATTCCTGGTCACCTGTAGCTGTTCTGTGTGTCCCATAAGCAAGAGACTCCCTCGATCTCTAACAAAGTTGGATATTTGCATTTTGAAGTCTCATTTTAAATACCTGAGTGGGTACAACTTTAGAAGCGAAGTATAGCTTTACACGAAAATGGTATTACAGCTTTATTACCTGAAAGACAGAAATACCAATGCATTTATGGTAAAGCGTTTTAAAGGCTATTCTCACTATAGTAACCCTGCTTTCATACTCTGCTTAGGAGGCCAGAACTGCCATGCACACGCATTATATACTGTATGGCTTTATGAACAATATGTGGAAGAGACAGCATGCACAGTATACAGAGAGATGGTTCTCTTGGTACACAAGTCCAGTCTTCTGCATTATTATAATCATTCAGAGTTTTCTGCACATCTGTTCTGCTTTGCACATTTTGACGTACATTTCAATGTCCAGGCCTCGGGTTATTTTACCCCACATATGTAGTGAAGTTGGACAGAAAAAGAATCCCGCTCCTAAAAACGAAATCAGCAGTAGGTGCACCTAGACTGCCTTGACTAACCATCTGAGGCTTGCTGACTGCTGGCTTCGTGCTTTTGAGGACTTCCTCCCTTGGCGTTTCTCCCACACCTTTCTCAGCAGCCAGATGCAGGCATCTCCAGGCTTTCGCCAACATGGACTGGGGACGTTTCTGCTTTTGAGCCAATGCTCTCTCTGCTGACTCCAGTGTCCAGTAAAAGCTGCAGAGGGACAAGAACTGCTAATAACATTGTCATAATCAGTCCAGGCACCCTCCCTCCAAGAGTGCAAGACACCAATAATGCCACATACTGTGATTACAAATAGGCCCTGTCACTAATTCAGGAAAGACATCAATGTGGTGTTTCTTTTAAAATGTCCTACAAAACCCACATATTTTCAATAGTCAGCCAAATGACGAAGTCAATCAATTTTGTAAAGTCCTGCTAAGTGCCTCTCATGTCTAGCAGCTCAGCTGGTCTCTCAATGCCCCAGTGGCTTGGATGTAGAACACTATATAATGTCAACAGGTAGACATGCAGACTATAAATATACATGGAACAAGCTTACCTTCACAATGACTTAAGCAACACAAACAACTATGAAGTGTCAGTAACCATATCCAATAAATTGACAAAACCAAGCTTACAGCAATAAACAGTTGATTATCAATAGCAAGGACAAAGGATGCCCCAGATACCCCTGGATATATTGAAAATATCAGTGCAGACTTTAAGGGGGTCACAGATGTGCAATATATGACAATAAACATAAAACTGTGACCCAGAAATTCCACCTTTAGAAAGAGTCCCCAAGGAGTTAGGACAAAGGTGGGAAAAGAAAACGTACAAAGAACAGAATTTAGTGAAGTTGGTCTCTATACAAAGAAGACATTTAAAACAATCCTAACAAGAAAGGGGCCTTGGCAAACCATAATATTCAGGCACACCATGGAGTTCTGAGTGTCCATTCAAAATACTACCACAATGAACCATGTTCATGCATGAAATTTTAAACATGAAATAGTACATGAAACTAAAGGAAAATACAACAGAATCAATGTATGACATTCAATTAGATGAACACGTATATAAGTATATGCAGATCATATCAGGAAGGAATTAAGAATGACACAAATAATTGGTATTAAGAGATTTTTGTTGTTGTTGATGTTGGCATAGTAGAGTCCAAAACAAATTTAAATTTACAAAAAAAAAAAAAAAAAAAGGTGGGAACACCTATGAATGTTGAGTGGGAAGAGGTAGCTCACTTCTATCCACTAGATGCCCGCATCACCCTCCCAAGATACCTCTAGGCCATATGTCTGAAGTAGGGGCACAGAATAAGCTGTATGAAGAACCACTGGAATAGGTGATGACCAACCAACTAATGCTCCACCTTAGCTATGGGCAGCTGAGAGGGCTGGGGTGGGGAGCCAGAGAGTATGTGCCCTTCTAAAAGAGGCAGTCCCTACCTACTCAGTTAGAAATCCAGAATGACCATAACCTGAAATTTTGTTTAATTAGCAGCTAATTCAAAGTTAAAACACTCTGTGGGCCAACACTATGCAGTCTGAGCCTCATGTTGGTGGGCTACCCGTAGGTGAGCCAACTTTTTCTGCACACGGCAAGGTGGTAAACACTTTAGGCTTTGTGGGAGAAATTCTCTGTCACAACTACTCAGTTCTGCCTTTGTGGGAGGAAAGAAAACAGATGATATGTAAATGATGGGTGTGGCTCTTTACCAATTTAAGCTTTATTTATGGACACAATGTGCATTCCATATAGTCTTCATGTCATTAAACATGATTTTTTCCTTTGATTTTGTTATCCAGCAGATTTTTAAAATGTCAACATCATTCCTGAGTCATGGGCTCTGGAAACACAAGTCCCAGATTTAGCCTGAAGGCCAGTTTGCAACCAGTAGGCAGTAACTAGGGACATGATGGAGAAGGCACCAGAACCCCTCAGTGTGGCTGGGCATCCAGGCACAGGCTTCCTTCACACAAAGGAGCAGCCTCGGTGGGCATCCTGGGACCCACGCAGGACATCTTTCCTTTCCCAACTCCCTTTCCCCATCTCCTGTCTCCTTTCAAAACTCACCTCACCCCTATAGAGTTTGCATTGTATGTGGTTTACTGTTGCCTCCTGAGAAGCCACAGTGAAAGTATGACCTTCTTTTCTTAAGCCCACAGTTGGCTTTTCTGCCATTATTTTAAATTCTTCTGGTATCAGTGTAGAAGGCCATTAATAAGGCACTAACATAGCTGTTTACATGGTTCTGAACCCCAGAAAACCCAATTGAGAATGTTATCAGTTTTTCATGATCTTGCTAAAATACAAGTTTCCCTGTTTGTGTTCTCTTTGATCTAACAGAGAAAAAATGGAGATTGCTTTTTTTGGGCCACAGAGGCAGCCCAGGGTACTGGGAGTGGGGACAGTTTTTGACTGGACCCCAGGCAAGAAAGGCCACCGTGGCTTCTTAGCTTTTAGACCTATGTCCTGGGAATCTGCTCTGGAGAGCAGTGTGCAGTCTGCTGAAGGAGATTCTGAGGTTCCCACACCCCTTATTGGCAGGCAACACTGACTCCTAGGACCTACCTCGGTCACCTAGAACACAACACAGGGCCCCTACTTCCCTAGCCCTCAAGGCAACAAAAATAAGTGTGGAAAATTATAAAAGGAGGTTAGTGGGAAAAGAAGAAAAGAAAAGAAAAGAAAAGAAAAGAAAAGAAAAGAAAAGAAAAGAAAAGAAAAGAAAAGAAGGAAGAAAAATGAAGCGTTAAAAAGAGAAGCTTCTGGGAAAGGCAGGAAAGCAGAAGATGGGAGGGAGGAAGGGATGAAGCAGAGGAGGGGCCAGGAGTGTGGCATTTTCCAACTGTCCACCAGAAGACATTTCAGGCTTTAATGAATGATTAAGGGAGGAGAAGCAGAGGGGAAGGTCTTCATCTCTGAAACCCACTCACAGGAGCCAGCTGGGACTCCTCCTCTCTCCCCAGACATGTAATTCTTGGGTTTTATGTTCAAAAGCCTCATCCAGGTGTGAAACAAACAAGATGGGGGCAGGAGGCAGGGGACTCATTCCCTTCCCCCTTCCCCTCATACAGAATTTGAGAAGATCCCTCAGTGGGAGGTGGGCAGATGGCCACAGAAAAGAGAACAGTTGTGGGGTATGAGGCTAGCATGTCCCTAAGGTTCACAAATGCAAAGAAACAGGTAGAAAGGACCCCATCTGGAACCCTGGGGGACAAGGGGCTCATAGAAATGCCTGAGTCACAACGAGATGGGGTGGGGGAGATAGGGCAGAGAGAGACTACTACAGATGGATCCAGTGTATCCCTTGCATTTGGTCCCTATCTACTCCCAGTACAAAGGTGCAGATTCCCCAGCCTGCTGCCCCAGACCTCCTGCATTCCTCGCCTTGTCAGCAGACACTATTCTGTACACGAGGCGTGAAGAATTTGGGGGGGGGGTGTAAAGGTGCTGCAAACACTGGAAATTTCATGAGGACAAAGTTCCGGAAGAGCTGCACCACCTGCTTGTGCCCAAGGTAAGGACACAGCAATTGGCCGAGAAAAGTGGTAGATGACCCAACAGGTGGGGTCATAGGCACATCCCTGGACCAGCATTAGGCAGACACCAAATGGGAGACAGAACCTGCTGCTCCACTGAATATCCTGTGGCATTCAGAATCAGTCCCAGACTGGATGGGGGTGGTGGGGAAGGGAGGGAAGGCCAGTCAAAATCCTGACTGTGACTGAGCTATAAACCCAAAGCCACTCACAAATCACCAAATTGGGCTTAAAATGTCATAGGCTTGTGTCAGAAATTAAGTTTAGTTATAGGAAAGTAAAGTATATTTTTGCACATCTGAATTGTTGGCTTGTGAAGTTCATGCCTGCTACTCAAGTACTGACTTCTCAAATTCTCCTATAAAAACAGACACCAGCCTTTCTGGCTGGCAAATGCTACGTTCAAGGCACCTTGGCTGCTCACTCATTGCCTGGCCTTCCCAGATCTCACCAGGTTCTCAGAGACCTCCCCTAATAGCCAGATGAGTCAAAGCCACATATTAGGAAATCATCTGCCATCACTGCGGTTAAGGTGCCAGCCCAGGGCCAGCCATCAGTCCCCAATTCTCAGCAACTGAATCCTGCCATTAGCATTTGGGCTAAAGGCTCCCCTGACGTGTCATAAGCTCTGTGCATGGCCAAGGTGAAGGAAGAGGAGTCCTGGGTCTGGGCAGCAAAGTTACAGTAGCATGTTTCCACACCCTGCTCAGGTCCTTCAGGAAAGAGGCCTTTGAAGGAAGCTTTGTAAGCATTTCTAGGCTGTGAGCTAGCATGAGGGGCCAGAGATCCTGTACAAAAGCAGTGCAGTATTTGGTGCCTTTCTACTCCCAGGTTTGAGTGCAAGATAAAGGGCCAGCAAAGGCCTCTGGGAGCTTTTCAGAGCTGGGCAATGACCTGAAGATTGGGGCAGACCTGCTGGCCCAGCCTGGAGTCCACTCCCTAGTGCCCTGCTGAGATCGACTTACTAGAGGCCAATGTGCTGTGAACTAGGGGTAAGAGTCCTGGGTGGAGGTGTTGCTGCAGACACTTGAGATTTTATGAGGTTAATGAGGAGCACACCATCAGGAAGGCCACTCCACCTCCCCTGCCCCTATATTGAGGGAGAAACAAAATCTCAAAAGTGAGATCTCAGGGCTTCCTTGGAGGTAGAACCCAGAACCCAAGGGAAATCAAGGTAAAGGGAGAGATTCCCACCTCCTACCAGACCACTGTCCTCTGGCAATGGGGAAAGTCTGAGGGATCTCTGAGGAGCAGCTCGAGCAAAAGTTGTGGCAATGACCTAATTCCTAGGGAAGGCAAGATATATCCACCTTAGGGGCTCCACTGTCCCTTAAAATCATTATGTCAGAGATCTCAGTGAGAGCTTGTTACCTGAACAAAATAAACACTTTTCCTCTGCAAAATGCTCAGACATACCACTATCCCTTCTTCTCAGGCAAGTTACACATCTGTGCCAACCAAGTTCAACAAGCCACTCAGGGATGTGTGACAATTTCTCTAACACAAAGCAAGGATGGGGAGACAGCCAAGGAAGCTCTTCTGGCTAAGCCTAATACATTCTATCTATAAGAGTTACCCACACTACGACCCAGAGAGATTCAAGTCACAGTAACAATTAGACTTCCTTTTTGGTTTGCTCTGTAAGTTTTTCAGACGTGAGAAATTCTCTGGTTGTCACTGAATTTTTCAAGTATGGATTAGGTTCTCCTTCTTCACAGATACGGTCTGGCCCTAAATTCGGAACAGAAGAAAGAAGCTGCTCTGTGGTTTCTAAGCAGATCCCCTCTGGTATTCTAGAACACAGTTGTTGGGATTTTCTCTGTGGAATCTCAGTTGAAATGAGAGGACAGTAAGGCCGATATGGAGAAGTCACATATTCATTTTTTTCCTCTCTCAAAATGTTTTCCTGACCCTTTCCAAGTTCCTCTGTGGAAACGTCTTCCAGAAAATTCTCAAAGTTCACCACCAACTTGTCAATAAGGTCTCTGGGGAAAGAATATGGTTTTAGAACTCTGTCTTCTTCCATATTCACAGGGTCATCAGATTCCTTCAAATTTATCTTATCCTGAAAAAGAGAAAAGGATACCCCCAATGATCATTTTGGAGCTACACATGAGGTAGTCAATAGGCTTGGGACAACCAATGTCTCACCTCTTGACCAGCCCCCCACATTCCTTCCAGAGACCAGAAGTGATGGCCAATCACCTCCATATGCCCTTCCATAAGAGCATGGCAACACTGGCCCATTTCCTGAGAATGGCACAAGGTATTCCATTTTTTTCTTATAGAGAGCTCGAGACTATTTGCCACACAATCTTAAGTTCACAAAACTACAGTTCAGATGGGAACCAAAATTAGAACTCTTACAGATGCAAAAACTACAATCATGAAGACAAATGACTTGCCCAACATCATCAGAAAAATCAAAGGTGGCCTCCTAGGCAGAGGCAGTGTCTTTAACATCTTTGTATACAAAGAGTCTAGCTCAATGCCTGGCATTCAGTGAGTAATATATGCCTGCCATGGAGGCCAGCCCTATGTTACTCAAAAAGCATTTTCGAGGCACCCGGATGGCTTAGTTGGTTAAGTGTCCAACTCTTGATCTCAACTCAGGCAATGATCCCAGCATTGTGGGATCGAGCCCCTTACTGGAGCCTGCTTGGGATTCCTCCTCTCCCTCCCTCTGCCCCTTCCTCTATCTCTCTCTCTCAAAATAAATAACTTTTTTAAATAAATGAACACTTTAGACATCTGACAATACTGCCTATAAATCTGTTTACTCTCTTCATAACTTTTAATAAGTAGCAAATAAGGTAATACACAGCTGATACAGGAGAGAACAGAAATAACACAAATAACAAAAATTTAAATAAGTAAATAAAAATGTCCATGTTTAAAAAAGATTTCTGAGTTGAAACAAATGCTAATACTAAAAATTCCAGCATCAAGCAATACTAGAAACAGTCTTTAATACAAATTTAAAGGTGATATTTGACAGGGCTTGTTTTTACTTAACTAAGAAAAAAGAGTTTTCGATTTAAAAACTTATGAAATTTGGGGCACCTGGGTGGCTCAGTCACTTAAGTATCCCACCTCAGCTCAGGTCATGATCTCATAGTTCATGTAAACCCTGTATAATCTCAGCCCAGGACTCCTAACCTCCATCACTCTTCGTTGTCTTTTACAACCAGCCTCCTCAATGATTCCTTGACAAAGACAGGACTGTTTACCTTGAAATCATCTCCACGCCATGTGGCTATGCTGCTTTCAGCAGGGTTGGGGACATCGGGCCAACAGAGGTGCTTCAATCTGCTAATAATATTTTAAAACAGGAAGTGAGTTAAAGAAGTATATTACTCACACTGCATGGCTATGCCAAAAGGATGGAGCTTTGCTATAGGGAGTTGTGTGGCTCCCTAATAAATAAGGTCAAGCTTCTGACCTCCTGACAGAAACTGGGAAACAAAGTAACCTGGGGAGTGAAACTTCAAGTCATCAATGGGATGTGATGGAAAAACACCTTTCTTACCCTCCCCTCCCCCTCATCTCCACCCCGGGTCTTGATGCTGAAAATCACACCATCACAGAACCATGTCTTTGAGATATATTCTCCAGGAAAGGTAACACTCAAAGCCTTATAAGATACCCATACTTTAGTGCAGTGATTCTCAAAGTGGGGTACCATCCAGCAGCAGTAGCAGCAGCAGCATTACCTGGGAGCTTGTTACACATGCAACACGTACAAGAATTTGGCTGCTGACCTGGTTTCTACCTATGGTTGGAAAATGAGGTTGACATTCACTTAACCATAACTAAGCATAGCTGCTTGGCAGAGAAGGCCCCAAATTGCACAATTCTGGAGAGAGAGGTCTATGAGGGAGGGAGCTCTTGACCAGCATGACAGTATGAGGCTGTCTGTGGAGAGAAAGCCTATGACCTTGAGGATGAGTTTCCTTTCCCATAGTGGCCAGGACAGGCAGGACAAATGCCCCTGTAGCCAGCCCTCCAACACTGCACCAAGAGCAAGGAACAAATCTGTGCTGGGCACACTACTGGCTAGTAATCTAATTCTATGGGTACGCTCCCTGGTCTGCCTGGGAGAGAAGCTAGTGGCCTTCAGCCCTCTTGCTGCTGCCAAATGCTGAAAGGACCTTCTCCCTAATTTTAGTCTCAGATGCCAAATACAGAAGATAAAGCCTGTGGGGCAGCTGGCAATCCCTTGGCCTAAGCCTGGTGTATGGGGCTGTGGGGGTGAGAGTCCTCTTGTTTGGTCAGAATTCTGATGAGCTATAGGGTGTAACATACAATAAACTCCATAAATATATGCCAAATTAATAAATGAAACAACACCCCCTTAATGACAGAGAACCCTCTTCCACCCATGATGTCTTCCACCCCTTTCTGTTGCCTATAACGCCCATGCTGTCGCCTATAAACTCACTTGGGCTTTTTGAGACCATATGCCACTGACAAGATGATGAGAATAAGAAGGCCACCTCCAACCAGAGAAGTTATAAGGAAAATCTCAAGGATACCTTTGGGAATAGGAGAACAAATGTCAGTTAAAGTCCTCACTTTCTTAACAAATACCAAAGATTAACTTTTTATTCTAGTAGCTTAAGCAACACATTACTTATGAGTTTTCTTTCAATTCAATTGAATTTGAATTTATTCATTAAAAATAACCCTGGTATTTATGGCTCCTCATCCAGTTCTCTTCTGCCTGAATAATAGTGACAGATATTATGTTCACAAGGTTCAGTCTCCAACCTTTTTAATTCAGTACATATTTATGAGCACTTACCATTTGCCAAACACTGTTCTGGGTAATAAAATAAACAGCAATAAGCAAGAAATACAAGATCTCTACTCTCATGGAGCCTACATTCTGGTAGGAGGATTCAGACAATAAAAAAAGATTATTTCAGATATAATAGGATATTAGACTGTATCCAAGGTAAGGTTGAAGAAAAGTTAGTAACTTTACATAGGGTGGCAAAGGAAGACTTCTCTGAGAGGTGAAATTTGAGCTAATGTTAATAATGAGAAGAAAGTGGCCATGCAACAATATGGAAAAAGCATTTCTGGCAAAAGGAACAGTAGATGCAAAAGCCGCAAAGCAGAAAGAAGTTAACACAGACAGAAGCAGAAAGTTGTAGGAGATGAGGTCAGTAAACAACAGATTGTGAAGGATCCTGAAAGCTATGGGTAGGAGTTTGAATTTTACTTAAAATACAACAGAAGCCACTGGTGGGTTTCAAGCAGGAGTCTAGGGTTTTAAACTCTGGCTGGTGTGTGGAGAGTAGACTGTAGAGGAACAGAGACAGAAGGAAGGAGATTTGTAATGTGTAGACAAGTGTAAGAAACATCGACGCTCCAAGGCAGGCTCTTGCCTTAAATTTGACCCATGGAGAAAATTCTAGCAGATAAAGCAATTTGTGCCCAGTGTTGTGAAAATAAAACAGGATTTTTAAAAGACGCTAAAGAACAATATCAAAAACCTCCAAAAAGGCAGTGTTAGTCCATAAAAATAGAACGTGTTGTGTAAAAAACACAATCCCATATTCTTATTTTCCAGAGGCATAAATATATTTTTATTCTTTTAACAACGTAATGAGCAAGAGGTTTTCAAGAGTACTTAAATCAGACTATTTTTCACTTTTTTTTTCAACGTTTTTTTTTTTTTTTTTTTTTTTTTAATTTATTTTTGGGACAGAGAGACACAGAGCATGAACGGGGGAGGGGCAGAGAGAGAGGGAGACACAGAATCGGAAACAGGCTCCAGGCTCCGAGCCATCAGCCCAGAGCCTGACGCGGGGCTCGAACTCACGGACCGCGAGATCGTGACCTGGCTGAAGTCGGACGCTTAACCGACTGCGCCACCCAGGCGCCCCACTATTTTTCACTTTTACTGTAAAAATTGGCAATGTCCTTTCACTTTTAATGTAAATAATTCTTAAAACAATTCGAATATATCAAATCAAATCTCTTTCCCTCAAAGACTTGAGAAAATTAACATATTTCTGTTTCGCCCATTCCCCTTCTTTCTTCTTGATCTCTCTTCTCATTTCATCTTCTTTTCCTCTTGAATATTTCCCATAACCATCATACAACACTATACAGCATTTTATATTTTGTTATTTATTACATTTTTCTTGCTATTTTTCTAATCTAAAAACTAATAAGCAGAACATGTCATGTATGTTTTTACTCAAAAATCTTCACAAAGGATAGAGGTTAAGTTACTTCCTGTGGGCCAGTGGTGCTTGTTCAACCAAGGTTTTCCCTCTAAGGCCCCATTGTGCAGTAACCTGTGACACAGAGAAACTGGTGACTATGAACTTGGGGACAGCCTTGAAGCAGGAGCTTGTTTGGACTGAGAGTAAAGTTGGCATTAACTTGATCTCTTCACCTCAAGATAATAGGGGGCTATCCATTAGGAAGGAGCAAAATGACCACTCTTTTTCAATTCAGCTCTCAATGTGCCTGCTCTCCCTATTCTCTCCTCACACATACACCTTCCAGGAAGGCCAGTGAGCCACAGGGTAGATGGTTCTTCTATGTACCACCCTTTCATTTGGCTTCCCCCTGCCTTTGGAAAACATCATCACTAACTGGCCTAAGAGAAATGCCAAGAGGACTTATCCAAGGCTTGAAGGAAATACTCACTAATTGACAATGTCTTGAAGTTTATCGTGGTGCCGTTGATCCCCCCAGCACTAGTGCTGGCCATGACTTGAAGACTATAAGAGGTCTTTCGTGTTAGGGACTCCAGATCGTACTGCAGGATGTTGGAGTTAACTGTCTTGGCTAAAGGAAAAAGATGGAAGTCAAATGCCAGAGCCAAGGCCAAGTAAAAAAAAATGCCAGATCCAAGGCCAAGGAGTGAAATAAGAGCACTGGAACCTGTACCTCTAAACCAGCCCATCTCATACCCCAATCCCTCTATCCATGTTGTGCTTAAAATTTGCCTATAAAGACAGATCAAGGACCTAAACATAAGAGCTAATATTATAAAACTCTTAGAAGACAAACACAGGGTAAATGGTGGCCTTGAATTTGCCCTTGGTTTCTTAGGTATGATACCAAACACATAAACAACAAAAGAAAATAGATTAATCTGGACTTCACCAAAATAAAAGCTTTTGTGCATCAAAAGACATTATCAAGAGAGTGAAAAGGCAACCCACAGAATGGGAATATATGCAAATCACAGATTTTATAAGGAACTTCTATTGAGAATATATATTTAAAAACTCTTAGGACTCAACAACTGAAAGGCAAATAACCCAATTTAAAAATGGTCTGGGGGGGGTGCCTGGGTGGCTCAGTCAGCTAAGCGTCCGACTTCGGCTCAGGTCACGATCTCGCGGTCCGTGAGTTCGAGCCCCGTGTCGGGCTCTGTGCTGACAGCCTGGAGCCTGTTTCGGATTCTGTGTCTCCCTCTCTCTGACCCTCCCCCGCTCATGCTCTGTCTCTCTCTGTCTCAAAAATAAATAAACGTTAAAAAAAAAAATTTAAAAATGGTCTGGAGCGCCTGGGTGGCTCAGTCGGTTAAGTGTCCGACTTCAGCTCAGGTTGTGATCTCGCGGTCTGCGGGTTCGAGCCTCATGTCGGGCTCTGTGCTGACAGCTCAGAGCCTGAAGCCTGTTTCAGATTCTGTGTCTCCCTCTCTCTGACCCTCCCCTGTTCATGCTTTGTCTCTCCCTGTCTCAAAAATAAAGGTTAAAAAATAAATAAATAAACAAACAAACAAATAAATAAATAAATAAATAATAAAAATGGTAAAAAAAAAAAAATTGAAAAGACTTTCTCAAAGAAGATCCTTAAATGACCAATTAGCACATGCAAAGATGCTCAGCATCATTAGGTATTAGGGAAATGCAAATCAAAATCACACTGAGAAACCATTTCATGCCCACAAGGATAGCCATAATAATCTTTTTTAACATAAAATAAGTGTTGGTAAGAATGTGGAAAAATTGGAATTATCAGACTTTGCTGGTGGGCACATAAAATGGGGCAGCCTCTATGGAAAACAGTTCAGTGGTTTCTCAAAATGTTAAGTCCAAATTACCATATAACCCAGAAATTCCACTCCTAGGTATATGCCCCAAAGAATTAAAAGCAGAGAACTCAAACAGGTATTTTCACACAGATATTCATAGTAGCATTAATTATAGTGGCAAAAAGGTGGAAACAACCCAAATGCCCATCAACTAATGAATGGATAAATAAAATGTGGGATATCCACATAATAGAATATTCTTTAGCTATAAAAAGGAATGAGATACTAATACAAGCTACAGGATGGATAAACTTTGAAAACAATATGCTAAGTAAAAGAAGCCAGGTATAAGAAGCCTCATAGTCTATGATCCCATTTGCATGAAATAGCCAGAATAGGTAAATCAAAAAGACAGAAAACAATTTTGTGGTTTCCAGAGACTATGGAAAGAAGACAATGCCAAGACACTGATTAATGGCTACCAGGTTTCTTTTCAGCATGGAAACAGGTAGAGATGATGGTCACACATCATTATCAGCAAACTCAATGCCACTAAACTGTGCATTTTCAAATGTTTTAAGTGGTGAGTTTTATGTTATATGTATTTTGCCATAATAAAAAAATTTGCCTAATTTTAGGAATCCATGCCCATCCCTAGGATATCAGGAGATAGTCTGGATTCAAGGAAAAAAGTATGACTTGGCAGTGGGCAGTAGGAGTCAGGATAAAGGGTCCTGCACCGAGCTAAGTGTCACTACTCTACTTTTTAATCCAAGCACACAAGTCCATTCCAGACTAATGATGGTGAAGCTCCCAGGAGGCCCACTTGTTCACAGCCTCACGAGGACATATTATATCAACTCCTGTGGTTCCTACAAGACTGTCACTTCACTCTCATTTGACTCCACAAAACTCAAGAGATAGGTACTCTTGGCCTCATTATCAGAGATTCTCAAAGAAGCTAAGTGACTCATGCAAGATTATAGGGCACCAACCCCTAAGGCAGGTCTATCCATAGCACGTTTGGGTTTTAGGGAGTTTCCAACTTGGCTATAAGCACACTTACAGAATTCTTTTCCATCTTCAGCTTGGTAAAATATGGTGTAGTTGGTGATGAAACCATTTCTTTGACTCTTGGGAATCTCTTTCCATGTGATTGTGACTGTCTTCACACCAATGTTGTCCGCCTGGGTCACAGGACCTGCTGATGGAACTTTACAGGACAGGGATAAAAACAATGAACACTGAATCACAGTGGAGTAGATCCTTTCCCCACAAAGGCTCTGGCTAGTACTGAAAGCGAAATCAGTGCTGGAGGTGGGAGGTAGGAGCAAAGTAGGTAAATGATGAATCATCTTGTTTGGGAACACTGTTTTCTGGAATTATCCATCTCGAACAGAAGAAAAGCAGGGTCAGAGGCCTGAAAAAAAAAGTACTTTCTTATGGCTCTCACTCTCATTTTGCATTCAGTTTCTACTCATATCTGTAATAGCTATCATCAAATATAGGTGAAGGATATGCCCCCATGGGCTACCTCTGAGTGACAGGATGTGTTTTCTAACGTGGAGGAGGTTAACTTCCAAAAGATAAAGTCTGAGAAGTTCACCAGTAAAACCCTTGATTACAATTACACAATTAAAAGTAATTTTTTAGCATCTCCAACTTATGATTAACTCTGCAAAGTCCCTAACCCGGTCTTAGCTAAATGTTATTCTGCCTACAGGGCTATTTGCACAAAGTTTCTTTGTGAATTTGCACAAACTATTTCAACTCTCTGGGCCTTGATTTTCCATTTATTAAATGAGGGGCCTGGACTTGATGATCTCTAACTTCTAGTCCAGCTTTGAAATTCAGTGGATCTACAACTTGACCACATTGTGTCAAGCATATATAGCTTACCAGAAGCTGAAAGAAGGTGCAGCACAGCTAAACACTAAGGCAACTGTGAATGAGCTACAGACATCCACAGCCTTGTCTGGATGTTGGATAGCACCCCCCCACTCAGTGTTTCCTTGCCCCACAGGGCCTTTTCATACATACTGCCTTCTCTGACATAAGCCTGGATGGAAAATGGCTTGCCCACTCGATCTTGCAACACTGGATACACAGAGATGTTATAGCACCAGAAAGGTTTTAATTCATCTGTAAATAAGAAAGAGAGACGGAAAACAAGACTTACTTCAGGGCATGGCAAAGGAGAAGAACCACTAAACCAACTTACCACTACAACTTACTAAAGATGCTCTATTTCTCTACAGTTTCCACATCTGGAAAATAAGGAGGTTAGGTTGGATGGTCTCTAATGTCTATGCTAGTTCTAAAATAGAACTTTTAAAATTAATTCTAAGAACCAAGTCTGCACCAGTGTGATAAAATGACAGAGACATCCAGGAAGGGAAAAGAAATCCGTCCCTCCTCCATCATGGATTTTGATACCTGATTTGGTAGCAATGCAGAAAAAAACTGAATCCTTCTATTAACAGCACATCACCTGGTGAACTCAGATACCATGAATTCTAGCTCCTCTGTCTTCCTGCATCCCTGCATGAGTATAAATCCTTATATGAGTGCTATTAAGTATTAATAAATGGCTGGACTGACAGAATTAGGAGGGTAAAGCCTCACTTATCTGTGATCAGTGTTTGTTGGGATGGGATATAAACTCTAATGTTATCCCCATGATCAAGACATCAGGAAGGGCTCTCTGATGGTGGTGTTAACATGGTGTTTTCCACCTGGAAACAGGCCAGATACCTGGTGTGATACCCATGACTTCCCAACACAGCCTCACTGGGAAATGGCAAGAATGTCACTTCACTAAGCTTGCACTAGCTTTGTCAAATGCTATTAACCACACCTACAGCTTTGACGTCAAAGTTAAAGATTTTAAAACTGATGGAAATGAAACTGAATCCCACAAAGAGGGAACTTATACGGTTCATAATTGCTACCTTGCTTAATTGTCCAGTTTGTAGCCTGAGACACAGATTCCCAGGAAAAAGTGGAGGGCTCTGAGTCCAAATCTGGAAACCACTCAACCATCCATGTGTCTACCGCTGGAGCAGAGCTTCGCCACTCCACCACCAGCTGGTCCTGAGTGAGGCAGGCCTGCATGGCCTCAATGCACTGAAATGCTAAGAGAGGAGAAAAAGAAGAAAGAAAGCTACCCAACTCATTCTCCAAATGCACCAACCACACTGGCATGCATTCACTGCCCAAATTGTAAAGAAGATCAAAGTTCAGGATCTCCACTGCAGCCTCCCTTAATGGTGCTGTTTCCACCCTTTTTATTGTATCTCTTTTCTTTAACCCCAACTTTGATGTAAGTACCTTCTTAATTTTTCCTTATCTCTGACAAAATTTACCTGTTTCCAAGAAAGGATCTCACTAGAGAGTTGCTGACTCAAAAGACTCACCTTCCATAGGTGCCTCTGCAAATAAAAGGAAAGCAAGCCTGAGACAAAGAATGAATCTCTAAAGACAGAATTTCAGGCACCAGGAATTCTATGGCTGGGAGCTGGGGACCCTAATATCATACCAGGGAGGTGGCTTCAAATTTCAACTGTCTAGGCTAGCCCCACACAACCTGCCTATGGATTCCTCTCCATAGGGCAGTAAGAATTGTATCTGTACCAGAAAGATGCAGACACACTCATTCAAAGCACCTAGGTATGGACCGATATGCCAATGACAACATTTTCTGCAAGCCCAACAAAAAACTCATGTCTGGATAAGGGCAACAAGGATTCCTTTAATAGAAAAGTTGAACATGTGACTTCAAGTACAATAGCTAGGATTTCATTAGAATCAGAGGGCTATCTTATTGAAAATTTTCTAAATAAGCAAAGAGAGGAGAACAACTAGAGGTACAGTATGGCAGAGAAGGGGTGGCGCTCAGAAGATCACAGGATGTGGCTCTCCCCTCTCCTCCACTTCTTATCACCCACAACACACCTGAAGCTTCAAAACTGGAACAGAAAATATGCTTAAATGAACACCAAAGACAATCTTGGATAAAGGCAGAAAAGGAGGCAGTGTCCCTCAAAAAAATAAATAAATAAAAGAGCCTTCTGAAGCTAGAAGCCAAGGCCAAATGTAGGAATTTGATGTGGAATCTGGGGTATTGAATCCTGCTATTTCTAGGCAACAAGCCCCATGAGGCTGTGTTCATATTTAGGAACCTCTGTTCTTGAAGGCCAAAGTTCATGAATCCTTTTCCCAAACTGGGCCTTTATGAGACACTCCAGCTGCTAGTCCCATAAGCAAGGCCAGGTAATTTGTCACCCTGAAAGGGTCAGGAAGGGCAGATGAGGCATGAAGAAAATGTGAAGCTGGAGTGAGGACAGGGGCCTGAGCATTAAGCCCTCGTAACCCCTAGAGCTCCTGTCACTCCCACCTCCTACCCCCTCACCCCTGCTCATAGTCTGTACGCATCCTCAATTACCATCGAAGTCAGGCCAAAAGGCATTCCTAGAGCATCTGGAACCCTCCCCAGCCTCTTGTAGCAGATAATGTTCATGCTCTCTGATCTTCTCAATTCCTTCTTACTGTTTTTGTGTATTTTTCTTGGTTGGAAGAACTTTGTAATATAACTCATACTCCAGAGTCCCCTTGCAAGGTCATGCTGGAACCGCCTTCCCCAGGATGTTTATTACAGATTTTACCTGTTATGGCTTGAACTGTGTCCCCCCAAAAAGATATCCTCAGAATGCAACCGCAGAATGCAAGTACCGCAGAAGGCAACCTTATCAAGAAATCAGGTTGTTGCAGATGTTAATAGTTAAGATGGTAGGTCCTTAACCCAGTATGACTGGTGTCCTCATAAGAAAAGTGGAATTTGGACACACAGACAAAGAGACAGAGGAAGCTGGCCCTGTGGAGACCAGGCAGAGAGTGAAGTTATGCTGTCACAAGCCAAGGAATGCCTAGAGCTTACCAAAAGCAGGAAGGAGGAAGGAAGGAACTCCCCTAGATGGTTCTGAAAAAGCATAGCCCCATCAACACCTTGGTTTCAGATTTCTAGCCCCCAGAACAATGGGATAATAAATTTCTGTTGTTTGAAGCCACTCAGTCTGGTACATTTCTATAGCAGCCCTGGGAAGAACACACTGCACCTTTGGCCTGGCCTTCCCTTCCCTGACGTTGCTTCCTTCACTGCCTTTTCTGGTCTCCCTGGAGGCAGTTTCTCAGTTATTACTTGCACACAAATCTTAACCTGAAGATAGGAGTGAGTGTTGATTCCTAAGCCCACACCTTTCTTTACCAACACTGGCTATCAGACGAACAGGAGTCAGGTCGAAAGAGCCAAATATGCTGCAGGGAAGAAGTGAACAGCCCAGGCTCTGGGCCACAAGAGTGTGGAAAAGGTTCAATTAAGCCATAAGTCAACCTTCAAAGGGCCTGGGTAGTGTCAAAGGGTGCTGAAAGAGAAGTTTCCTAATCATCACTCTGCTGTATGTATACTAATTGCTGAATCTTTCCATTATTCACCAAGAACTTTTGAGCACTTTCTCCAAATACACCATACCCCCAGGAGCAGGAGAAAATCCATATTCTTCTGGGGAGAGGGGGAAGGGGCTTTGACCACTAATACCTTTAAGTTCTTGTCGTTTGCATGAAAGCAGTCACTGTGGGCCATCACATATAGTCCTCAGGTGCTATGGTGCCTCACCTTCGCCAGCTGTC
This sequence comes from Panthera onca, assembly GCF_046562875.1. Lineage (NCBI taxonomy): Eukaryota > Metazoa > Chordata > Mammalia > Carnivora > Felidae > Panthera > Panthera onca. The sequence goes on from NC_138339.1 coordinate 115,091,982, forward strand.
CTAGCCTATCCTCAGCTCTTCCCCGGAGTTCAACCTCCTTCTGACTCCCCACCACAAAATGGCTGTGCTCTTCTGGGCCCTGCCTCAGATCACTCCAGAGTCACCTGCTGGCTAAGGTCTTTTAAAACCCAGAGGATGATCAGACCAGATGGAACCTGAAGGTGTATCTATTCCAAACCCTTATTTTAAACATGGTAAAATGGAGTCCCACAGAGGTAAATAACCAGTTCAGTGTCAAACAGCATCAAATCCAAGGTTCTGAATAAAGCATATTATATAAATTTGGATCGTGGAGACCTGTGTTTGAATTCCACCTGAGAAACCATGGGCAGATTCCTAAGCTCTCCCGAATCTCAGCTTCATCGTCTATGAAATGATTCCACAGCATCTACCTCATGGGTCATTTCAAGGCTAACATTAAACTGACCTATGTCATCTTATCACAGTGCCTAAGATATACTAACAGTATATGATAATTATACTTAAATATTGTTATAGTTATTACAATTATAACTATTCTCTACTTGACTCCATTTTATTAAATAAAATTCTGTAAAGCATTACTTTCTTATATGTCTAAAACAGGGGTCTTTATACTTTCTCTGTAAGAAGCCCAATAGTAAATATTTTAGGTTTTATAGTACACATGGTCTTTGTCACAACTATTCCACTCTATCACTGTTTCTTTTTTTTTTTTAATTTTTTTTAACATTTATTTATTTTTGAGATAGACAGAGCATGAATGGAAGAGGGTCAGAGAGAGAGGGAAACACAGAATCCGAAACAGGCTCCAGGCTCTGAGCTGTCAGCACAGAGCCCGATGAGGGGCTTGAACTCACCAACCGCGAGATCATGACCTGAGCTGAAATCAGACGCTTAACCGACTGAGCTACCCAGGCGCCCCGTTATCACTGTTTCACAAAAGGTGATACAACTAAATGTAAACAAATAGGTGTGGCTGTGCTCCCATAAAACTTTATTTACAAAAACAGGTGCCAGGCCAAGTTTGGTCCACAAGCTGTAGCTTGCCTACATCTGGTCTGGGATCATTATAACTAATGATCACACCAATGTTTCTGACACAAATCAAGTACCTTCAGAATTGGGAAAAATAAACGACAAACCCTATGGGAATTTAGCTAAAATATATTTCATAGTATTTGTGAAGTTGATAATCCATGTCTAATAAAAATTTAATGAGAAATTGTATTAACAATGACAATAGTAATAATTAGCATTAAATAAAGCATTTTATTTATTTATTTTAAAATGTTTATTTTGGGGCGCCTGGGTGGCTCAGTCGGTTATGCATCCGACTTCGGCTCGGGTCACAATCTCACGGCTCGTGAGTTCGAGCCCCACGTCGTGTTGGGCTCTGTGCTGACAGCTTGGAGCCTGGAGCCTGCTTTGGGTTCTGGGTCTCCCTCTCTCTCTGCTCTTGCCCTGCTCACACTCTGTCTCTCAAAAAGTGAATAAACATTAAAAAATATTTAAAAAATAAAAATAAATAAAATGTTTATTTATTTTTTAGGGAGAGAGAGCAGAGGACAGGCAAAGAGAGAGAGAGAGAGAGAGAGAGATAGAGAGAGAGAATCCCAAGAAGGTTCCTCACTGTCAGCTTGAACCGTGAGATCATGACCTGAGCCAAAACCAAGAGTTGCATGCTTAACTGACTGAGTCACCCAGGTGCCCCCAGGCAAAGCATTTTATTTTATTTTAAATATTTATCTTTTTTATGAATATAATTTATTGTCAAATTGGCTTACATACAACACCCAGTGCTCATCCCAACAAGTGCCCTCCTCAATGCCCATCACCCATTTTCCCTCTTCTCCACACCCCCATCCACTCTTAGTTTGTTCTCTGTATTTAATAGTGTCTTGTGATTTCCCTTCCTCCTTCTCTGTTTGTACCTATTTTTTTCCCCCTTCCTTTCCCCCATGGTCTTCTGTTCAGTTTCTCAAGATCCACATGAGTGAAAACATATATCTGTCCTTCTCTGACTGAATTTGCAGCAGCGTGGATGGAACTGGAAGGTATAATGTTTATTTATCTTTGAGACACAGAGAGACACATAGACAGAGTGAAGGGGGGGGGAAGGGCAGAGAGAGAAGGAGACACAGAATCCGAAGCAGGCTCCAGGCTCTGAGCTGTCAGCACAGAGCCCAACGTGGGGCTCAAACTCACGAACTGTGAGATCATGACCTGAGCCAAAGTCAGACACTTAACTGACTGAGCCACCCAGGCACCCCTAGGCAAAGCATTTTAAATATACAATCTCATTTCATCATCACAACAGCTCTATGAAATAGGTGTTACAATAAAATAACTCCATTTTACAAGCAACTAAGGTTTAGAGTTTAGATAACTTGCCCAAGGTTTGCAGTGCCTAGATATTGTAGTGAAAAAGTAAAGATATAACTACAGGGCTGTTGGACTCCCAAGCCTAGGTTTGTATCCCCTATTCTTTACTGCCTTCCACTCCAGGGCAACACCAAGAAATTGGGATTACTATGCAGCAGTGCCTCTATTAACAAAGAATGTTTATTCAATGACACATGCATTTGTCAGAAACCTCATCACTAGGGGTATTAGATAGGTAGTAGATAGATAGTATCTTGGAAACTAGGATTCCAGGAACTAAGAATAGTGGAGAATGATATTAAATACTAAAATAATGTCAAGTGTAGCTCAAATGGCATGTATACAACTGACCCTTAAACAACATGGGGTATCAGGGGCACCAACCCCCTGAGAAGTTGAAAATCTATGTATAACTTTTGACTCTCTCAAAACTTAACTACTAATAGTCTACTGTTGACTGGAAGCCTTACTGATAACATAGTTGATTAACACATATTCTGTATGTTACATGTATTACATATTGTATTTTTACAATAAAGCATGCTAGAGAAAAGAAAATGTTATTTAGAGAGTGATAAGGGAAAATACATTTATAGCAGTGTACTGTAAAAAATTTGCACGTAAGTGGACCCACCCAGCTCAAACTCATGTTGTTCAAGGGTCAACTGTATATAGGAGTTCTAACATGAAGCAAGGCAAGAAATGGGTTAAGTTTAAGGAGAAGAGAAAGAAAGGAATATAGGCAAACAATTCTAGAGCCAGTAGTGCAATGCCGGAGCCAGTCCAGGTCTAAGTAAAGAGAAGTGGAAAAGTGGAGAAGTGCATTATCTGACTATGATGTGTTTCAACAAATAGTTACTGAGCACCTTTTGTATGCAAAATACTCTATGCCTGTTCTAACTGTTGCAGATGAGGGAAGCGGTGTGAGGAAGAGGAAAAGAAGGAAAAGAAAAACAAAATTCTCTGCACTCATGGAACTTGTATCCAATTGAGGGAAAGATAGGCAACAAAATAAATGAGAAAATCTATAGACTGACAAACACATTTATAGAGAAAAATAAAGTAGGGGAGAGGAAACCCCTTGCCTGCAATTCCTTGCATAAGAATCAAAGAAGGTATTTTATTCCAAAATGGACTATAAAATATGAGTTTGCCTAGGAGCAAAACTACTTAATCAAAAGTGTAATGAGTGGCTCCTGGATGGCTCAGTCAGTTAACTGTTCAACCCTTGATTTCAGTTCAGGTCATGATCTCACAAGTTCTTAACATTGGGCTCCGTGCTGACAGCATGGAACTTGCTTGGGATTCTCTCTCTCCCTCTCTCTCTCTGCCCCTTCCCCCCTCCCCACCCCCCCAGTGCACGCACACTCTCTCTCTTGCCCTCTGTGAAAAATAAATAAACATAAAAAAAAGAGGAAAAGGAAGAACACAGAAGAATGAGCAAATGAAGGCTGAGACATAGTCAACACTGTGAGGAGAAAATCCCAAATACAGAACTTCTAGGTGTGTGACTTTGTCTCATATGACTTTATGAAGTCTCTGATTTTCAGCACAGGCTTTGTTCCAGGCTCATTAATTACCACAAGAGTTTGCTATCCTCACCATAACCTAAAAAGTTCCCACTTCATTTTCATTTTGACTTGAGAGAAACACAACCCTTGAGAGCAGAGGGATTACTTCCTGGCCAACTAGATGGGGCCAGACATCTAAGTAGAAGTTTACACTGTACTTACACTTTTCATTGATAGCTGGAATCCTCAGGGTGGCCACCGGAGATTCCCCAAGAGAATTATAAGAAACCACACAAACCCAATAGGTCTTGCCTCCCAGATACAGTTCAAGCTTCTCGTTAGTGGTGTTCAATGTCTTTGTGAGGTTAGTACTGTTTTCTGGAAAGTACCATATGTTGTAGCCAAGTGCCTTCTCCAGGACTGGGGCTCCACTTGCCTTCTGAACCCAAAGGAAACAAAATTTATTGCCAAAAACAAGAAAAGACAGGACAGGCAGTGAGACTGATAAATGGTGAGGATGAGGGGTGAAGGGTAATGTTAATTATTAAGTGCTAAACTACAATTTAGGCAATTACCCTTCTGGGATTAATAACACACCCTGTGCTGTGATATTAACCCTTCAAGGGCCAAAAGAGATTTGCTAAGTGGCCCCTTGGTATCAACCCTTAACATAAGTCTAATTCCACGAGGCTGAACTAGGAGAATGCCAAGCCAATGTAAGGAAGTCGCCCCCATATTCTTTGGATGCTTATCTTTCTATCTCACAGGCACAGGACAGTATAAATTAAAAATCTGAGGGGCACCTGGGTGGCTTGGTCGGTTAAGCGTCCGACTTCGGCTCAGGTCACGATATCGCGGTCGGTGGGTTCGAGCCCCGCGTCGGGCTCTGTGCTGACAGCTCAGAGCCTGGAGCCTGTTTCAGATTCTGTGTCTCCCTCTCTCTGTGACCCTCCCCCGTTCATGCTCTGTCTCTCTCTGTCTCAAAAATAAATAAACGTTAAAAAAAAAATTTAAAAAAAAAAAAAAAAAATCTGAGGCATTCCCTCCAAGAACCCCAATTCTGTTCTGGCCCTGGGTAATCTCTTGTCTGGAAGCTTCCAAGGGTTGGAAAGTATGTATATTGCTGCATAAAAAGCAGCATGCCTCCTCCTTTGAGGAGGGAGCTAGTTTCCCTAGACCAGGCACATCAGGTATCCTAGCGAAGAGGCCTGAAACATTCAGGTCCTAAATCTGTAGTGAGAAGCCTAAGGTGACCCCAGGGGCTCTAAGCCAAACTCTTATTTGCAGCCTTGAACTTGAACCTACTAACCATATGTTTTGCCTAGGAATCAGCACACTGAGTATTCCCCAGGAATTATAGGGCTTTTCACTTGTTCAGTTTATGTTACTGATAACACACCTGGATAGAGTAGAATGACTGAATGTAAGGTCAGACAGGACTTCAGAAGTCACTTTGTCCCACTGACATTTCAGTTCAGGAACTGACATAGAGGCTTCCATGACATAAAAGGTCAGAAACTCCCTGATGACTCGGAGTCCTTTACCTCTTGGGATAATTCATTCTCTTTTTTAAGTAACAGCTTTATTGAGATATAATTCACATAACATAAAATTCACTATTTTAAGGTATGCAATTAAGGATTTTTGGGTTTTTTTTTTTAGTATACTTGCAGAGTTGTGCAATCTTCACCACCATTCAGTTTTAACCAATCTTTGCTAACCAACTTTAATTCTTAGAAAACTCTCCTGCTGAGGCAAAAGAAAGACCAGTCTCCAGGTGAGGAGGAGAAGGAGAAAGGCATTCAAGTCCATTTCATCTATTTCACATGTTGGCCTACTTGGCCCAACACATGTGGCTGCCCACATGTGGAAATGGGCCACTGTTTGCTTTCCCTCCCCCAAAATAATGTTGACAGAGTGATTTGTTTCCACACTTAATCACTGAGAAAGATACCACGACATTTAGGATTGATTCTTAAAGATTTCCCAGTGACACTGGTTGTGCCCTCCCTGGCCTGTTGCCTCTACAACCCGAGGGTGCCCATGGCCCTGGGGTGTGAAGGGAGCAAGGAAAGGTAAAGGATGCTCCAGTCCTGACATAACTAGGAGCAGAATATCATTTGGTAAAGCAGGTGGTTTCTCCATTTTCAGAAGTATTTTAAACTTGCCTGGACTTGAGCAAGCATGAAATAATATGATGACTTATGCCCTGAGAACTCTGGACACTAATAAAGAGTTCTGATATTTTACTGCTCTATTCTCTTTTTTCTCCCCACTAACTCCCCAGTCTTTTCTCTCCTGGTTCCTGGCTGCATTTTTCTTTTCTATTTGCCCTTTCCCTTTCCTGTTTATTCCCTTTTCCCCTCCTTTTCTTTCCTTTTTCCTACCTGCTCTCTTCTTTATTTCTCCTCTTCTCTGCATGCTGCCCCCACCTTCTCCTTTTGTCCTCAATCCCAGGCCTCCATCCTAGGAAGGACCATTTGGCCCCTGCTCTGTCCTTGCACCCCAGTGTACCCTACTTGCCCTATGTGCAATATATGTTTTCAATCACCTCAGGACACATTAGTGAGCTGATCCCAAATCAGTGTTCTTCTCCAATGTGGGGGTGGGTGCTATGCAATTTTACACTGCCTTCTAATGCAGCTAGCCAGGGGTAGGTGGGGTCCCCAGAAGGTCAAGGTGCCCCCTGCACTTGCACTTTGTACCTGTCTTATATGTTAATGTTTCAGTCCAAGGAAGAGAGGATGCAGGGTCTGCAATTCACGTTTAGGCCATCTGTAAGATAACCTAGAAGGCTTTGTGAGCTGGGAAACCACTGTGAGATGCGGGGCATTATAAAGCCTCTAGGAAAGGAAATTCAGGAGGTAAAAGTTGAAGAATTACTCTTCTTGGAGGTATAAGAGACCAAGGGTTTGAGACAGAAAAAACAACATAAGGAAATCACCTTCCACATCAACTGCACTAGCCTTCTTCCATCTACTGTGGCGGGTCTCAGGACTCTCCACAGATCCAAGCCATGTGGAGCTGTAAGGAAACAAGAATGAGGTGCTCAACACAAGAGGGAAGGAAGCTACAACTGAAAATGGTGAGATTAGCTGGGCTGTCTGTTAAAAATGCAGTTAGGAAGCATTTGCTGGAGGGAGCCAGTAGGGGGAAGGTGGTCGATGGAGGGATGGCAGCATTGCAACAACCAATGATGTCTTCATTTTGTGGCCAAAGGATTGGCATCAACTAAAAGTAAAAATTTAAACAGCTCTTGGATCTGATGACTTAATGTAAGGTAAAAGAAAAGTACAATAGACCCTATTATAATATTATTTGTCATTGAAATCCGGATTGAAATGTAACATCTCATGTCCTATCATATATAACATCTACATACCTTACAGCTGGGAATGACACAGATAACTGACAAGGAGATAGATACATAGGGGTACCTGGATGACTCAGTCGGTTGTGACTCTCAGTTTTGGCTCAGGTCACGATCTCATGGTTTCTTGAGAGTCCCGCATCAGGCTCTGCACTGGCAATGTGGAGTCGGCTTGGGATTCTCTCTCTCCCTCTCGCCCTCTCTCTCTTCCCTTCCCCCACTGTCTCTGTCTCTCCAAAAATCAATACACTTTAAAAACAATTTTTTAAAGGAGATACATAAAGATATATTATTATATTATATACACTATTATATATACTATATGGGAGTGGGGATGAGAGAGACAGAGCACAAAAGATCTTCTCCCAAAAAGGATGAAACTGTATACTTAAAATGTTATAAAATCTAAGAAAGAATTAAAGAATAAAGGGACAGAGAAATCATCTTCACTAGTTCACTTGAGCTTTAAACTGAATGATCTTCATGGCAAAAGAAGGAAAAAAAGATCATATTGAATTGTATATTTCTCATAGCCTATTAAAAAACAAACATATGAAGGGGTAACTATTTCTGATTATGGGTACTGAATTAATAAATGGAATTTATCATATGGATCCTCTTAAAAAGATATAGGGTAACCTAAAGGCCAACGTCTGCAATCAGAGTTGAGCAAAAGTACAGAAATATGGCATGTGTACCTTATATTTATCTTCTATAAAATGCAAGGGCACAATGTTAAACCTGATTTATACATTTCTGTGGTGAATAACATAATCCAAGACAACACAGTTTAAGTGTATTAACTTTGGATAATCTAACCATACAGGGATAATTTCAAAATGCAGAATGTCTGATTTAAGAATGATCTACACACTTTAGCCATGAGAAGAGAGCAGAGAATTGTAAGGAACTGTACCAAAGCCTCTAATCTGGAGAAGGAATGTCTCTACTTGAACATGCAGTTGATGAACTCTGAACTTTCTCTTGAGGAATAACATAGCTGAAGATACTGTAAGCAGGTCTGCAGAGAATGGGGTCAACCACTCAGGCTAAGATCTAAACTATTTTAGCGCTGACAGACTGTTTTCAGGTATCTGAAATCACACTTCAAGTGACTGGGTGTCTTAAAGTGAAATTACTGAACTCCAACTGAAGACAACTCCGTAATGTAGAAAAAAGATCCAAAGGGCAATTAAATCTTGTCATCAATGGAGAATCACATTTCTACAACTACTCCTGTCTACAAGCCAATGAGATGTGAGCAAAGGCAGAGTTCAAGTTCAGAGTCAGTTAACCAAATGAGCCAACTAACAGCCCCATAAACTGATTATTAAATAACCAATCATTCCAGACACTTGGTTAGAAATATGAGTGAAATTCTCCTTAGATTTATCCCATTTAGTTTAGATTTAGTTGTAGTACGAAGTGATAGCAAATGGATTTAATTAGGCATTTTCTCCTTTCACTGAGGCCACTATTTCCTGCAGATAAAGTTCGAAGAGGAACAGTTTTACTAATATAGATTTCCCATAGATGCAGCTTTTAGTAAAACCACTACCTAAGTAGCATGTATATCTTCTGCAATTAACAGCCAAGTTTCCGTTCACCATGAGCTAGTAATGGACTTGCAGTATAATCAAAGTTAGAAAAGTGATAATTCTGGGGGTACCTGGGTGGCTCAGTTGATTAAGTGTCCAACTCTTGGTTTCAGCTCAGGTCATGATCTCAAGGCTCGTGAGTTTGAGCTCCACAATATGGCCCATGCTGAGAGCACAGGGCCTGCTTGGGATTCTGTCTGTCTCCCTCTCTCTCTGCCCCTCCCCTGCTTGTGGTTCTTCTCTCTCAAAATAAATAAATAAATTTTTAAAAAAGTAGTAATTCTGTATTCATAAAAGAGCAAAATTAAATTTTTCCAAATCCATAAAAATATCTACATATTCAAAGACATCAATTCTTTGGACCCATTAGCAACAATTTGATGCTATCTTGTTTCCATTACAATCTGATAATACCTACAACCACCACCAGTTAGACACTTCACATACTTACTGGTGCCTTGCTGAAGACCAACAATAAGAATGTTTAACTTTTGGGGCACCTGGGTGATTCAGTCAGTTAAACTCCTGACTCTTGATTTTGGCTCAGATGATGATCTCAAAAGATCGAGCCCAAGTTGGGCTTTGTGTTGACAGTGTAGAATCCCCTATTTGGGATTCTCTCTCTCCCTGCCCTTCCCCCTCTCCAATCAAAATAAGTAAACTTTTAAAGAAACAGAAGAGTCAACTTTTAGCAAGTGTCACTATACTAAGCATTTTACCTCAATTATCTCATTTAATCTCTAAAGCCCTATAATTAGGTACAGCAGTATTATTATCTCCATTTCTGAAATACAGAGAAGCGAAGCTTCTAACTGGGCAGTGTTACAAACTTTTAGGAAATAAAGCCAGGATCAAAATATAACTACATCTGTGTCATGTAGTAGAAATTAGGATTTGCTGGGGGCTGGGTTGTGCATTTCATCAATTTTCTCTGGGATCCTTTAAAAATGAAGAAAAACAAAAGTAAAAGTTCTATAGTGATGACTATGATTTATAAGTGTTGGTTTGATTCAATTAGCCAAAGGCAGAGAACACCAACATCTAGTGTTCTGCTAATTAATAACAGCCAAACTAGCCGAAATAATACATCAGCTGAAATGGTAAATCTTGTTTCTGGCAGCAAAACAAGTGGATAAAATGGACATTAGAGAGTTGGCTGGGCTCTCATGAGTTAAATTAAGACACGAGCCATAATGGTACCAGGAGATCACTGGAGAGAAGACTACCAGCTACAAAGAGGAGAAGGGCAGTGCAAAACATGATTACACCTGAAGTGGAACTTAATCCCCCAGACCACCTGCCAAAAGGTGTAGCAAAGGCAGAGGATGCTTTGCTCAAAGATAGTGCATGCATTGCATTTGAATTTTTTAAAAGGGAGGGCCCAGTTAAGACAACAACTGAGTAGTCCAAGTGATTATAAGCAATGGGCCATTTTTTGCTGTGCAATTTACATGCTGTTTGATATTTGTAAACTGTTCTATTTGTATTCATTTGACACTCTGAGGTGATGTCTGTAGAGTGTAAATGTGTTCCCAAATATTGTATGTAATTTTAACCAAAAGTTACACTAGATCCACAACCTGACTTGTTTCAGTCATGTCTGCATTCTTATTTATGTAGGATTTATTGAGCCCTTACCATTTGTAAGGCGCTATTCTAAGTACTTAAAGACATATGACTTGGGATTTTCTATGACTTTTTCTTTACTGCTAGAGCCTGGCATAAAAGACTAGATGCCTGAATAGCATAGAAGAATGGAATCTTAGGGTGACAAGAGCTTTCAGAAGTCATCTAGTACAATTTACTATGTACTGCATGAACCCCTGTATTGTAACCACATCCACCAAGGGGTAGTTCAGACCAAGCATGAACATCTCCAGGCGGGGTTACAAAATTCAGAACATGGGATTATTTCCAGACATCTGACCATATCTGTGAATGTGCTAAACATCTATTAATACCAACTTGGTCTCGTAGGAAACTCAACCAAGATCCACAGGAATAAGCTGTTGTCATATGAACCAGGGAACATAGAAATTGACTGTTGATGTTACCTGATACCAGTGTGGTACTTGGCTATAAAGGAGAAGAAGAAGGGCCTGAAACCATGGCCGGATGTGTGGTTTTGGGAAATGTATGGGCTAGAACCCCATGTGTCTTACAAACAAATGAGAGTAAAGCCTCAGAAAGTTTTAGAAGGATCAGAATTTTGCATTTAATCTCCTTATTTCAAAAGATGTGTTATTTCAAATATTCATCTAGTCATTCATTCATTCATTCATCCATTCATTCATCATTCATTGTGTTAGACTGAAAAATGGGCCCCAAAGACCTAAGTCCTAAACCCTGCAGTTTGTAAATGTTACCTTATATGGCCAAAGGGCCTTTCAGATGTGATTAAGTTGGCATCTTGAGTTGGGAAGATGATTCTGAATTATACAAGTTGGCCCTAAATGTTTTCATGAAGGTCATTAGAAGAAAGAGGCAGAGACTTAGCACAAAAAATGAGAAAAAAGTAATGTGATGATGGAAGCAGACATTAGATTGATGTTCAATATATGGGGGAAGGGGTCATCAGCCAAGGAATACAGGTAACCATGAGAAGTTGGAAATGGTAAGAAAACATAATACCCTCAGAGTCTCCAAAAGGAAACAACCCTGCCCACACCTTGACTCCTGGACCTCTGACTTCCAGAACTATAAAAGAAAAAACTGTGTTAAACCAGACAGACACCCAGTAAAAAAAGAGAACTACAGGCCAATATCCCTGATTAATATGGATGCAAAAATTCTCAGTAAGATACTAGCAAATCGAATTCAACAGCATATAAAAAGAATTATTCACCATGATCAAGTGGGATTCATTCCTGGACTGCAGGCCTGGTTCAACATTTGCAAATCAATCAATGTGATACATCACATTAATAAAAGAAAAGATAAGAACCATATGCTCCTGTCAATCGATGCAGAAAAAGCATTTGACAAAATTCAGCATCCTTTCTTAAAAAAGCCCTCGAGAAAGTCAGGGTAGAAGGAACATATTTAAACATCATAAAATCCATTTATGAAAAGCCCACAGCTAATATCATCCTCAATGGGGAAAAACTGAGAGCTTTCGCTCTGATATCAGAAACACAAAAGGGATGTCCACTCTCACTGCTGTTGTTTAACATAGTGTTGGAAGTGCTAGCATCAGCAATCAGACAACAAAAGGAAATCAAAGGCATCAAAATTGGCAAAGATGAAGTCAAGCTTCACTTTTTGCAGATGACATTATACATGGAAAATCTGACAGACTCCACCAAAAGTCTGCTAGAACTGATACATGAATTCAGCAAAGTTGCAGGATACAAAATCAATGTACAGAAATCAGTTGCATTCTTACACACTAACAATGAAGCAACAGAAAGACAAATAAAGAAACTGATCCCATTCACAATTGCACCAAGAAGCATAAAATACCTAGGAATAAATCTTACCAAAGATGTACAAGATCTGTATGCTGAAAACTATAGAAAGCTTATGAAGGAAACTGAAGAAGATATAAAGAAATGGAAAAACATTCCGTGCTCATGGGTTGGAAGAATAAATACTGTTAAAATGTCAATACTACCCAAAGCAATCTACACATTCAATGCAATCCCAATCAAAATTGCACCAGCATTCTTCCCGAAGCTAGAACAAGCAATCCTAAAATTCATATGGAACCACAAAAGGCCCCAAATAGCCAAAGTAATTTTGAAGAAGAAGACCAAAGCAGGAGGCATCACAATCCCAGACTTTAGCCTCTACTACAAAGCTGTCATCATCAAGACAGCATGGTATTGGCACAAAAAAAGACATATAGACCAATGGAATACAGTAGAGACCCCAGAATTGGACCCACAAAAGTATGGCCAACTCATCTTTGACAAAGCAGGAAAGAATATCCAATGGAAAAAAAGACAGTCTCTTTAACAAATGGTGCTGGGAGAACTGGACAGCAACATGCAGAAGAATGAACCTGGACCACTTTCTTATACCATTCACAAAAATAAACTCAAAATGGATAAAGGACCTGAATGTGAGACAGGAAACCACCAAAACCCTAGAGGAGAAAGCAGGAAAAGACCTCTCTGACCTCAGCCGTAGCAATTTCTTACTTGACACATCCCCAAAGGCAAGGGAATTAAAAGCAAAAATGAACTATTGGGACCTCATGAAGATAAAGAGCTCCTGCACAGCAAAGGAAACAATCAACAAAACTAAAAGGCAACCAACGGAATGGGAAAAGATATTTGCAAATGACGTATCAGACAAAGGGCTAATATCCAAAGTCTATAAAGAGCTCATCAAACTCCACACCCAAAAAACAAATAATCCAGTGAAGAAATGGGCAGAAAACATGAATAGACACTTCTCTCAAGAAGACATCCAGATGGCCAACATGCACATGAAAAGATGCTCAACATCGCTCCTCATCAGGGAAATACAAATCGAAACCACACTCAGATATCACCTCACGCCAGTCAGAGTGGCCAAAATGAACAAATCAGGAGACTTTAGATGCTGGTGAGGATGTGGAGAAACGGGAACCCTCTTGCACTGTTGGTGGGAATGCAAATTGGTGCAGCTGCTCTGGAAAACAGGGTGGAGGTTCCTCAAAAAATTAAAAATAGACCTACCCTATGACCAAGCAGTAGCACTGCTAGGAATTTATCCAAGGGATACAGGAGTACTGATGCATAGGGGCACTTGTACCCCAATGTTTATAGCAGCACTCTCAACAACAGCCAAATTGTGGAAAAAGCCTAAATGTCCATCAACTGATGAATGGATAAAGAAATTGTGGTTTATATACACAATGGAGTACTACGTGGCAATGAGAAAGAATGAAATATGGCCCTTTGTAGCAATGTGGATGCAAATGGAGAGTGTGATGCTAAGTGAAATAAGCCATACAGAGAAAGACAGATACCATATGTTTTCAATCTTATGTGGATCCTGAGAAACTTAACAGAAACACATGGGGGAGGGGAAGGAAAAAAAAGAAAAAAGAGGTTAGAGTGGGAGAGAGAGCCAAAGCATAAGAGACTCTTAAAAACTGAGAACAAACTGAGGGTTGACGGCGGGTGGAGGGAGGGGAGGGGAGGTGATACTCATTGAAGAGGGCATCTTTTGGGATGAGCACTGGGTGTTGTATGGAAACTAATTTGACAATAAATTTCATATAATAAAAAAAAAGAAAAAAGAAAAAAGAAAATTAAAAAAAAAAAGAAAAAGCTGTGTTGTAAGTCACTAAATTTGTGATAATTTGTCACAGTGGCCAAAGGAAACTGATACATTCATCAGACATTTATTGACTATCTGCTACAGAACAGGCACTGGGAAAGATTCTTGATTTATAAAGAATGGTAACACATGCTGAGTAACCTTAAGTGATTTACTAATATTTCTGAAACTTGGCTCCTTCACTTCCAAATGGGGGTGATTCCACATATCTTATAGGGCTCTTGGAAGAGTTAATAAAAATAGTAGATAACTTGGCATTTATTGAATGTTTACTATGAGCTAAATACATTATTTCATTTTTAAAATAACACTAAAATGTAGGTACTGCTTTTAACTCAATTTTACAAATGATATTCCATTATGGAAAAGGGGAATAAATATTGAGGAAACTGTTCTCCTTTGCAGTCAGTCCCCTGCCTCTATTCCTACCCATTGACAACCATTCATCTGCTATTTGTCAGTATTTTTTGCCTTTTCTAGAATTTCCAATAAATTGAAAATCATATTTAGTCTTTTGTGTCCAGTTGCTTTTACTTAACATAATGCTTCTGAGATATTCATGTTGTTGCATGTATCATTAGTTTGTTCCTTTTTTATTGTTTAATTGTATTGCCTTGTATGGTTATACCATAGTTTGTTTATTCTTTGACTAGTTGATGGACCTTTCCGTTATTTTTTTTTATTATTTTAAATAAAGCTGCTATGAACATGTGTATACAAAAAAAAATATTGAGAAAACTGAGGCTTAGACATTAGTTATCTAGCCCAAAATCACTCCACAGCCATGCTGGAATCTAAGCCAAGCCTATAGATTTAAAGTACTATTCTGAATGACCATCCTGACTCATGGTAAGCACTCATTCACTGTATAGTCCCTTTCTCTTTCTCTCTCACTGTCATTAAGAATCTGACCTTTTTTTCCCTCAGTAATTATACCTTTTTTAATTTTTTAGTGGTGGCTGCAGGGTTTACAATATATATCTTTAATGTATCATAAGATACCTTTAAATAGTATTATGCTGTTTCATGTATAGTATAAGAACTTAATAAGAGTAGTAAAGATGTGATCTTTTGCCTTTGGGGCAAGAAGATGCTAACTCAGACCATCTGAGGAGGGCTGGTTTATCCTGTGGGCTCAGGTAAGTGCCTTATAGAGAGGGAACATACAGATTGTCCATGCTCTAGGACTGTGAGATTCCATGATTTCCAAGTACAACACTGGACAAAACCCACTAAGGCTAGGCCCAGGCCACCTTATACCAGAGCAGGCAGAGAAGGAATTGCAAGGGACCAGCTTGCCTTCTTCCTCAGTTGTTCCCATTTTTTCTTGGCTCCAACCACTCCAGAACATGGACTCCTTAGTGGCACATCGCAGAGCTATAACATACTCTGTAAAGGCCTGCAGTCCTGTGAGGTTATAGGTTTCATCTCTATCAATATCTTCTTTGGTGAAGTTGACTTCCATCTAAAAGACAAAGATGACTCTGAGCTGGATGAGAGATCACCTGTTATCTTTCCATTTTTCTTCTTCACGCCCCAACTCTCTCTTACATTTTTGGAACTTGAAGCATTGTATCTCAGGTTTCAAAAAATATCATTTTCATAGATAAACCTCACACATGCCTGGGGATCACTTGCACCTAAACAGATGTGAGTCACCCCATGAACCACCACCCTCCCCATTTCCTGTCTCTAAGCGTGTAAGGCAGAGATTCATGCCCACACACCCACCCCCCACCCCATCCTGGCTGATGTGAGTGTGCAGAGTCTTGTTCTGGAAAATACAAGGTGGAGTCATGGGACTGAGGGCAACCTGGGCCTCAGTGTAAATACTGCAGGTGACTCCAATACCTAGATATAAGGCCTCATAGAACAGTAACTAACAGAGACTTCAGTGGCATTAAGTTCAATCTCATGTAATGGACAAGAGCCCAAAAGTTAAGTGACTGTGGACTACTTCAGTGTTTGTTATAGGCATAACTGGAATCAGAATACAGCATTCCTAACTCCTACATACTTCCCCTTTACCCAAATCTTCCATTGCAAACTATTGGTCTTTAGGTAACCAGTAGGGCTGCTAAGGATCTCAGCAGCCTGGATGCATAAATTCATTTTGACATTCTGTGGGGGAAGTGGAGGGGGAGAGGTAAATAAATCACTTCTCCTTTCTAGACTTCAGTTTCCTCATTAGTAAAATGAGCACACTGCTTTATATAATCTCTAAAGTCCCTTTTGGACCCAACTCTCCAAGAGACACTAAAAATTCAGCTATTTATTTTTGAGCATGGTCACTGTTGTTGCAAGATGAACTTTTAGCTGTTGGTTTATATGAACTTACATTGAGTTGATTAATAAACTGCACTAATAGGCATGTCTATTTTGTGAATATGCACACTAGTCCCATAAAACCCTGTGAGAGAAGAAAGTATATATAACAGCTGTGAAAATAACTAAATAACTATAGGTCTTGGGCCTAAAGGAAATTGAACAAAATGAGAATATATGTATGTGGCAAAAACCTGAGCATCTCAGCCGCAGATGGAAACTTCTAAACTCTGAATCTAGGAAGATGGTGTTGGGAAAAGGATGTAGGAACCAGAGGCAAGGGCAGTTTCACTGTTGAATCCAAAGTTCCCTGAGCGCCCACCTCTAACAGCCCCTGGAGATGTTGTAATGGCAGAATAGGGTCACTGGGACAATCCCACATCTCAGAGAAAGTAGCCTTCCCCAACTTAGCTTAGTTATGGGGCTCATTTGGGGTGATATTAAGACCTTTATAAGACAGACAACCGCATGGTATCTTCCATACACAAATCAAAATAAAACTATATTAATCCACAAAGAAGTCTAATAAAGTTTTGTTGTCCTTTTAAGCTCTTTTAAATATGTAATATTCTTTTATAACAATCTTTCAAAATTTTCTTCCTGCTTTGCGAGTACCCTCAAGCACATACTTGGTCTACAAGCTGGGGCTCTTCACATTCATGTTCAGTAAGCTTTGCCTAATGTAGCTAGCCAAGCATGTTCTTTACAGCCCTTTCCCATAGGTGGGAAAAAAGCTGCTCAGCCTTTCAAACTACGTATCTGCCTGAAAGGCTTCTTTCAGTTTGGCTTTTTGTCCAGGCAAGTACCTGTGGCCCTCATACAGTCCAGGACCAACTGATCCTCCATATATAGACTCAACTAAGATTTCCCCAGCTCAACACAAAGGACTCCTAACAAAACACTAATTAACTTCATCGGGTTTATTTCTAACAACCTATACTTTGTGCCAAATCCTAGCTCGCCCAAAGTGTTTATGTTTTAAGAGATGAGTCAGAAGTGTTGGTGCAAAGCCTAAATCAAACGTTTAAAACCTTCTTGATATTCTTTGGCAGAGTTCTCACATAGCTCTATTTTTAAAGGCAGAAACTCCTTAGACTAGGCAACAGGAAGATGGTCTGGAGGTTGCTAAAATATGGTCAAATGAATGGCAACTTAGAGTCAGAAAACTTGGGCTCAGGTTTGCAACTTACAAACCCTGGGATCTTAGACAGGTGATTTAAGCTCTGTACACCACGATTTCCTAATATGTAAAAATAATAATAGTGATGCCTCATTTATAGATATATGCAAAGATTAAATAGTCTGGAGTGTAAGAAAGCACTTTGCAACACACACAGCATTATACAAACCTAAGTCCTGCTATATGGACATATTGGGATTTTTTTACAGTCTAATGCAGGGAGATATGACTTTAAATGACTGTGTTGAGTGTTAAGTGTGGTGATGGAGGAGGAGCACCTAGTTCAGGTGCTCAGAAGGAAATATGTCAGAACTGAGTTCTAAGACATGAACAGGTTTAACGAAGTTTGGCGAGGGAGTAGAGGTACAAAAGCAAAGACACAGAGTAGTGAAACAACATGACACAAGGGAAAGTAGCAATCCAGAACTAGTTAGTAGAGAACCAAGGGAAGGATGAAAAATGAGGTTGGAGGGGTTGATAGGGTTCAAGTGTTGGAGGATTAAGGATTTGGACCTTTTTCCATAGAAAAATTGGGTTGGTATAATTGAGTTTAAAAATTATTGTGTTTGAATGCTCAAAGGAGGGAGATACTGACAGCACATTCCACTTTCCTTCTCACTTCCTTCAGCAGAGCAGGAGAAATGACCTCTTAGCTCAAGGACTGGAAGGAATAAAGCAAAGATGAGGGCAGATGCAAGTGAGTTTCTCAAAGAGGTGGGTACAGGATGCTGAAATCTGGGGTAATTTACACGTGCTTCCCTCACTTAGTGTTCTACATGGCTTGCTCATTTTCCAGAGGAACAGAAATCCTGGTTTTTCTTATTGAATCCTATCTCAGTGGCCGGAAGACTCTGGGCTCAGACAAACAGGGTAAATCAAGGATCGCTAGACAGTACCAATTCCTAGCAATTCCTCAGGTTTACTTAGACCATAACTGGTGATGTGAAAGAAGATGGACTTATGTTGTACCAGGAACTTCCTTGCTTAGGTATTCTGTTCTGGGTTCCAGAAACTACAAATTAATTAGTCTTGTGGTACATGCAGGCAGGTACTAGGAGAATGGTTCCAGAGCTGGCTTAGAAAAGAAGCTGAGAGGAAGAGTGGACATCATTATTTCTCTTATCTTAAACATGTAATAAGTGAAACTTTACCAATTTTCTTTTCTGAAAGAGCTCTAGACTAGGAGAGAATGCAATAAAGTATCTATGAATTTCAGCAAAGTCTAGTAATAGTGTCATGGTCAAGACAGTAAGAGTAGGCTGAATGATTATGACAGTAATTATGCATATTCACAGAAACATAAGTAAATGACCACACTCAGAGAAAAAAAGGTTGATATCTCTGAATAGTCTCTAATGGTTTACCACAGGGCTCTGACATAGTCACTATTTTTATTAATGATTTGATAAAGGTATACAAGTTAAGAGTTATAAAATCTGAGGATATTGAAAAGTCAGAAAGTTAAAAGTTAACTGTAAGTTTTGGTGGTAAAATAAAGATTCTAAATTGGCTGAAATGCTGATAATGCCTCCACTTATCTTAAAAACCAATAAACTTTAAGACAGTGGACATGTGTTTTACTAGAAAATCTTGTGTATGGGGAAAAAATGTTAAAGGTTTAACTGATTTAATTGGCTAGGATCTGATTAAGAGTCAACAATATGTAGTGTTTACAGGGGCACCTGGGTGGCTCAGTCGGTTAAGCTTCCGACTTTGGCTCAGGTCATGATCTCACGGTTCATGCATTCAGGTCCCACATCAGGCTCTGTGCTGTCAGGTCAGGGCTTAGAGCCTGCTTTGGATTCTGTGTCTCCCTCTCTCTCTGTCCCTCCCTCACCCTCTCTCTCTTTCTCTCTCTCTCAAAAATAAATAAACATTAAAAATATATATATAGTAGTTACCAAAAAAAGGTTGATATCTCTCTCTCTCTCTCTCAAAAATAAATAAACATTAAAAATATATATATAGTAGTTACCAAAAAAAGGTTGATATAATTTCAGGTTGCATTGATGGAAATAGAAGAATATACTCTGAACTTTGAAGTAAGAAAGGATTGTTGAAAATTGTTAAAAATGTTAAAAATTAAGAAGTTATGCTCCTCCAAAGTCACCATTAAGACAGTGAAATGGCAAACCACATAGTGATAAATGTCTGTAACACACATAGATTAAAAAAAAACTCATAAATAAAATGTATAAGAAACTCCTACAAGTCAATTTAAAACTCAGACCACCCATTAGAAAAAATGAGCAAAAGGCTTAAATCAACATTTCACAAAGAACTCCAAATAGCCAAAAAACACATAAAAAGGTATACAACCTCATTAAAAGTCAGGTAAATGCAAATTAAATTAATTAATGCAATTAATGCAATTAATGCAATTAAAAGTCAGGTAAATGCAAATTAATTAGTACATAATGGAATACTATAAAACAATTAAAATGTATAAACTCCAGCATTACATAACATAGATGAATCTTAAGAGTACAATACTGAAGGAAGTCAAATATTTTTTAAAAAATACAAAATGTACGGATTTCTATTACATAATGTGTCAAACTGTGTTGTTCAGAGATGCAGGTTTAAACGGTAAACCCATAATAAAACCCAAAGAAGCATTTACCATGAAAATCAAGATAACAGCTCTAAGGCAGTGTCGGGGTTGTCATCGGAAAGGATAAGCAGGGGACTTTGGCATGCTTTTTTTGACCTCACTGGTTTTAACATGAGTGCTAACTTAATAATAATTTATTAAATACAACAGCTATGATTTGTTCATTTTTCCAAATACAAGTTATATATCACAATTTCATAAAGAGTTGGAAAAATAAAAAAGGAAATGGACAAGCCACAGAATCTCAGCCATTGACATAGCTATACACAAACCAGAGTGGAATTCAAAAGTAAACTTCTCACTCTTTAATATGTCCCTGTGCTTTGAATGCAAGATGCCTATAGTGAAATACTTGTCCAATCCAAAAGGCCCTAATGGGAAACTAGGAAGAAAAGTACTCATTATTATCTGTCTTCTATTTTTAAGGTAGAAAATTGAAAAAAAAAATGATTCCCAGTAAAAAAAAAAAAAAAAAAAAAAAAAAAAAGTTATCAATAATTCTTTTCTTTGGGCCCTCTAATAGAAACATTGTAATAGGATACTTACCCAATAGGCACTATTTACTGTTTTGAATCGAAGTGTGTATTTTAAAGTAGATGAAACAGGAGCCAACACAGGCCGTATCCATTTTATTTGAACCATTCGTTTGACGCCCAAAACTGGTTTCACACTGAAAATCTCAGGTGGTTCAATTTTCGCTGAAAATAAAAATCCTAAATTTCTCATATTTGCAAAAAGATCAGAAGATGTTAATAGCATCCACCTAAAACTGGAAAAAAGCAAAGTAGAGGGGTACCTGGGTGGTTCAGTCGGTTAAACGTCCGACTTTGGCTCAGGTCATTATCTTGTGGTTCGCAGGTTTGAGAACCTGCATCAGACTGTGCTGACAGCTCAGAGCCTGGAGCCTGCTTCAGATTTTGTGTCCCCCCCCCCCCCACCCCCCCCGCCCTCTCTCTCTGTGCTCTTCCCTAACTCGCACTCTTTCTCTCTCTCAAAAATAAATAATAAAAAATAAAAAAAGAAAAAAAAAGAAAAGTAGAAACGAAATGGTAGGGCTTATTTTGTAATCTGCTATATGCAGATGGCATTAGGAAGGCAGTGCAAAAGGAATGCTGCCATCCCCACTTCTCCCACCTCCTCACCCCCACCAAAAAAAGGGATGGCCTCTGAGGAGAGGATAGATTCCTATGATTTTTATGCAAATATACATTTTACTAAATGGGTCAGATCTTACACCAAGAAGAAAGGAGGTAAAACAACCAGAAAATGGGCCGTTTACCTTATCTACTCTACACTCCTCTCAACCCAGAAGTGTCCAGTAGAAAGCATCTTTCATTTTCCTTGAATACTACAAACATTCTCATCCTAAGTCTCTCTCTCTGAAGATATGCAATTTTTTTTCTGGTTTTAAAAGTAGTATATGCTCATTCTAAAAAAATCTTTTTAATATAGAAAAATACAAAGAAAAAGTTTAAATCATCCATAATGCCATCAACCTCAGAGATAGCCATTATAACTTTCTGGTGTATTTCCAGGCTTTTTTCTATGTAAGCATTTGTGTATTTTTAAGCAAATTTTCTATTATGCTAAATAAAACTTTCATCTTTTTAAATCACACTGTGCAATCAGCGTATACCCACTTGCATTAAAAATTCTTCTAAACAATGACTTCAATAAGGTTGCAGGATATAAAATTAATATACAGAAATCTGTTGCATTTCTATACACGAGTAATGAAGGAGGAGATACACTTGCATCAATAAGAATAAAATGCCTAGGAATAAATTTTTTTATTATTTTTTTTTTTTTAATTTTTTTTTTTCAACGTTTTTTTATTTATTTTTGGGACAGAGAGAGACAGAGCATGAACGGGGGAGGGTCAGAGAGAGAGGGAGACACAGAATCGGAAACAGGCTCCAGGCTCCGAGCCATCAGCCCAGAGCCTGACGCGGGGCTCGAACTCACGGACCGCGAGATCGTGACCTGGCTGAAGTCGGACGCTTAACCGACTGCGCCACCCAGGCGCCCCAACCTAGGAATAAATTTAAACAAGGACATGAAAGACCTGTACTCTGAAAACTATAAGACATTAGTAAAAGAAATTGAGACAACACAAACAAATGAAAATATATATACCATGCTCATGGATTGGAAGAAATAAAAATTAAAAAAAAATTTTTATGTTTATTTATTTTTGACAGGGAGAGAGAGAGACAGAGCATGAGTGGGAGAGGGGCAGAGGCAGAGGGAGACACAGAATCTGAAACAGGCTCCAGGCTCTGAGCTGTCAGCACAGAGCCTGACATGGGGCTTGAACTCACAGACCATGAGATTATGACCTGAGCTGAAGTCAGATGCTAAACCGAACCACCCAGGCGCCCCAAGAACTAAAAATTTTTAAATGTCTACACCACCCAAAGCAATTTACAGATTCCAGAATTAAAAAGATAATAATACTAAAATGTATGGAACCACAAAAGACCCCAAATAATGAAAGTAATCTTGAGAAACAAAAATAAAGCTGAAGGTATCACAATCCAAGATTTCAAGGTGTGCTGACATAAAAACAGACACAAAGATCAGTGGAACAGGACTGAGAGTCCAGAAATAAGCATAAACTTATATCATCAATTAATATAAGGCAAAGGAGGCAAGAATATACAATGGGGATAAAAGAGTCTCTTCAATAAATGGTGTTGAGAAAACTTGACAGTTTTATGTAAAAGAATGAAAATGAACCACTTTCTCAAACCATGTACAAAAATAAGCTCAAAATGTATTAAAAACTTAAATGTGAGGCCTGAAACCATAAAAATCCTAAAGAAAATATAGTCAGCAATCTCTTTGACATCAGCCTTAGAAACATTTTTTTGGATAGGTCTCCTCAGGCAAGTAAAACAAAAGCAAAAATACACTATTGGGACCTCATCAAAATAAAAAGCTTTTGCACAGTGAAGGAAATCATCAGCAAAATGAAAAGGAAATTTACTGAATGGGAGAAGGTATTTGCAAGTGATATATTCAATAAGGGGTTAAAATCCAAAATATATAAAGAACTCATACAATTCAACACCAAGAAAATCACAGTCTGAATTTTAAAATGGACAGAGGACCTGAATAGACATTTTCCAAAGACAAATAGATAGCTAAGAGGTACATGTAGAGATGCTCAACATCACTAATAATCAGAGAAAACCACAATGAGATATTACCTCATACCAATCACAATGGCTAGTAACAAAAAGACAACAAAAAAAGCACGGGTAAAGATGTGGAGAATAAGGAACTCTTATGCATACTCATAACCCTTGGTATATTCATGACACATATGAACTATATCCTTAAGCTTTGAGTCTACTTTTGTGTCTGTATCTCTTTCAAGAAAAAAAAGGGGGTATCTTTTAATAAAAGAGTATATAAGAATAAAAAATAATACTTACTTATAGCATCTAAGCTCCAATGTGTTATATCAGATTTAATTATACCATCTGCATTTTGAGCTTCCACTTGAATGGTGTAATTATCTGGGTTTGTTATTGTTGGAGGAAGAAAGGAACAAGAAGTATGATTTCCTCTTGTAGAATTATCACTTGGACAAATATCACTTTTATATCCATAAGAGCTTTGAAGGAAAAAGCAATTCAACATGAGTTTAGTACAGCAGTTTGGAAACAAAGCCATACTTAATATATTAAGCATGTATTTGTTAGTTTTACTTGGGGTTTCTCTTGAAGACTATATCGTTTAGAATAGAGTGCCCCTCTCCAAATGCCTTCCTCATCACTTCCAAGGAGAGTTCCAAGTTACCCGCTTCTTGTCTGAGATGTTATGAGACATGGAGACTTGCTTGAAACTCTTTACATCCATCAAAAACTATACTTGTATTTCCTATTGGTAAGAAATACTGAATAGGCCCTTGAAAACCCCAAATTCTAGTCTTGGGAAGTTATTCTAAAAAGAAAATTAAAATCAAAGAGGATTTATTAAATAAAGTATGGTGGATACATAAGTAGAATTTTAAATAGTTTTTAATATATCTATAGTTATTGATATGGAAAGATGGCCATACTCTATTGGTGGTAAAAAAAATATGCATATTATATGCAGAATAATCAAATTTATATAAACTTACATATTTATATAACTGTTCTTACAGATGTCTGGAAAGGTGCTCAGCAAAATGTAAAGCTGTTACCTTTGGTGATGAAATTTCAAGCGATTTTTTTTTTTTTACGTTCTTTACATTTTTCAAATTGAATTTTCTACCATTGGCATACACTATTTTCAGAAAACCCATGAAAATTATTTTCCTGATAGAGAGATATCTATATATCCCAGATAGATAACTTAAATCCTATCAAACTATAACTTAATGAAGACAAGTACAAAGACTGATAGGAATCAGATGGGTAGGTATAGATATAGTCCCACAGCTCTAGGGATTATGTAGGAGTTGAAGTTGGCAGAAAACAGAAAAACCCCCACCATACACGGTCCCAGTGTTGGCTGGGGCTGGGAGCAAAGGAGCTTAGATGTATAGAATCGTGGAATTTTGAAAATAGAAAGGACTTTAAAGTTTTTCTATAGTTGTACAGTGCAAAAAAAATGGCCTCCAGAATAATGTTGAGTCATGGTTACATCACAAACTCTGGAAAAAGATCAGGTTTGAATTCTGTGCCTTGGGCAAGTTTCCTAGCCTCTCCTTGCCTGAGTTTTCCCATCTAAAATGAGAATAGTAATATACCTATAGTATAGCACTGTTATGAGGATGAAATGAGCTAATATGCATTAAGTGCTTTTAAAAGTTCAGCCACTTATTCTAAAGATGAGATGTTACTATCATTGTTACTAGTACTATCACTGTAGTTGAATATTTTGCATTTATTCATGCTGTAACCTTGGAGACATATCCTTTTCTTCCCTTTCCTGCATCTTTAGAGCTCCTTCACATCTCAGTTCAAAAGTCACTACCTCCATAAAGGCATCCAACTCCTTATTCTTCTCCAGGGAAAAATCTATTCCTATCATTCCTGAGCATCAGTAAGGTTTTTTTCTTCATACCATTGACCCACCATCGTCTGCTCTCAGAGTTGATCACCCACAAGAAACCTTCCCATTCTACCCGGAAAAAAGATTTTTGGTGATAAACTTACAAAGGTACAAGCTAGTATGGGAGTCCCGGAGAGCCCAGCAGACCTGAGACCATGGACAGAGACTGTACACAGGCCTAAGGACACCCAGGCATTTCCTCTTTCTACATGACCAGCTCATGAACATAATGACAATCCATAGGGAGTGATAGAAGGGGGTGGGAGGAGTGACTCCTTATAACAAAAAAATAGGAGTACACTTATTGAGGTTTCCAGATTTTCATTATACTGATACTTTCTATTCAACACTGGACCTAGAACTACAGTCTAGGAGAATATAAGTCATTTGTACCATGGATTATTGGGTCTTTATCATTCTTATTTTCAGAAGCAGGGCTCAGCAAACTAGGCCTACAGGCCCAATACAGCCCGCCACCTATTCTTGATTGGCCCAAAGGCTAAGCACAGGTTTGACATTGTTAAATGGTTGGGGAAAATATATAAAAACAAAAATACTTTGTGGCATGTGAAAAGTATATGAAATTCAAATTTCAGGATCCGTAAATAAGGTTTAATTGGACAACAGTGAGGTCCATTGGTTTACATATTGTCTATGGCAACTTACCTGCTACAGAAATAGTGTTACATAGTTTGACAGAGATCCACCTCCCTCTAAGCCTAAAATATCTACTATCTGTCCCTTTATAGAAAAAGTTTGCTGACCTCTGTGTTAAATCATCTCTCTGATATACTCATTGATATATGAGTACTGCAAGGAATAGTGCTTGCTTTTTTCAACTTCTTCTACTGTAAAGCATAAAGTGGATTTCCCCTACAACACTAGTTACCAATTTCCAAGGAGTGGGGAAAAAAGAGTATGAGATCTTGTATTTAAAAACAAAACAAAACAAAATAAAACAAAAACTTGGAAGTATAGACTCTTTTTGGAATGGAAAAGATAATCTTTCAATATTTCCCAGTGTGGGCATCCTTATTCTTAGGGGAACATGAAGTCCATAAAGGGTTTCATGAACTATTTTCAAAATTTCAAAAAAGAACCCCTGCATAAACTTGCTAAAACATCTAGCTTTTGGCTAGAATAATAATAAAAATTTTGTAATTTTTATTCTAATAGGATTAGGATAAAAAGGGATGCTTGAGGTAGTAAGAAATTGGGGAAGCACTGTCCTGGTGGAATACTGTTTAACAGGGGTCACATAGCAAATTAGTGTAAATCTCCCTCTGAGTTCTGGGTTTATGACCCTACTTACTAACATTGCATCCATGAAAAAGGAACAGTTTTAGGACACATTCTGGAAAGAGGAAGAACATAGCTGAATATAGTAAATAAGCAGATTTTTCCACTCTGCTTATAACTGGTGACTGCTCTGAGCCAATCCAGTGCCTCTGAGAAGAGGTCATCATGTGGCTATAGCTCCCCTCCCTCCATAGTTGCAGCTCCTGTCAGTATGGCTGCAAGCAGCCAAGGTGTCATCCCAGCCATTGGAGGCTACGGGAGTCACCCAGAAGTTATAATGAGTAGAACATTTCACTTCAGAAGTGACTTGAATCATGAGTGAACCAGTAGCCTCTGCCTCCTACCCTTACTCCCACTGATAGCACACAAGCTCCGGTACTTACTAAGTTCTCTTTACTTTGTACCATGTATAACTGGCTTCTTTCTCTGGACTCCAGGTGCAAGTAAAATTCTCCTCATAGTAGAAGACACAGGATATGTTCTCAGGTTTAGCTGGCAAAACTAAACAAACAAACACATATATGCATACATACATACACGCAATCATTTCATGAAACTAGGTGGATCAAAAACTAGACTGTTTTGGTTAGTTGATACATAATATAGATTCTCCTAATCAAGGCAAAGGAAAGAATCTAACTCCATCTCTTCAATTACTCCTTTATCTTAAAGAACTAGATTTATATTTTTTAAAAAGCACTTTTTACATTATTACTCAAAAGCAACATTTGAGAAGCAAAAATTGTATTAAGAAACCAGGCAAATATAAAGTGTTAGTGAAATGCTAAGTAAAGCATCAAATGATGGAACCAGTCTGGGTAACTGGGAAATGGAAGATATGTGGAGAAGAGAAAAACACAAAATGTTCAACTATGCCACACTTCAACTTTATGTATCAATAGTTTTTCATCAGAAGATTACATTAATAGAGAAAATTTCTGAAATATTTTACATGTATTTCCATAGTTTATAAATTTTGCTCCCTGTAGTTTCTCACCCAATAACACCTATCCTTCCATAGAGAAAGAAGATACCGTCTAGAATACAGATCTAGACCCTGAAAAGGTCCAGAGACAGAATCCATGGGTACATGAACTTAAATGGGAAAAAGTTTTTATCTTGATTTTTTCACTAACCTTTTGTTGAAATTAAAAATTTTCTTCCCCCATGAATGTGGTCAACAACCTACTTGTGAATTTGTCACCATTAAAAGTCAGGGTATTTTCATTTATATTTCAGTTGTTGCAAATATCTTGAAATATCAAATACTATTGTTACTATTACTACACTAAAGTAATTATTAGGCCTTCCCATTTAATGTATTGATAAAGAAGGACAGGGGCACCTGGGTGGCTCAGTCAGTTAAATGTCCAACTTCAGGTCAGGTTATGATCTCATAGTTTCTGAGTTCAAGCCCCACTTCAGACTCTGTGCTGACAGCTCAGAGCCCTAAGCCTGCTTCAGATTCTGTGTTTCCTTCTCTCTGCCTCTCCCCCACTCATGCTCTGTCTCTCTCTAAAAAATAAACATTAAAAAAATTTAAGAAACACACATATTACTATCACAAATTTGTTTCCTTAATACTTTGATAACATCATTTCAGTATATTTGAGTTTCTTTGTAATCACATGTATATTATTTATACACTTAGAAATATTATTTTGAGAAGTGGTCCAGAGGTTTCACCAGAAGACCAAGGGGTTAATCATACACACTCATGCATGCACATATACACACCCATAATTAAGAACTAAAGGCAATTTTCAACTAAGGGCAATGTTCAGTTCTGAGATTCAAACTAAGTTCCTTCTGAGACTTTGACAAAACCATAGTCTTAAGAAGCAGGCATTTTTGAGAAAGGAAGACAACTTATGTTACCTTTATGTATCAAAGTAAAGCTACAGTGCATCTAGAAAGGAAGTCTCTACCAGACAAGAAATGGGAAAAAGCCCATCACTTCTGGCAAGTAAAATATTGAAGGGGAATATGTGGGGAGATAATGGAAGTAAGGTAGAGCAAAGAGCTCAGAGGTCAGTGTTCTTGGTGGAACAGTACAAACACACAGATGGGTCTGTAAAACAGGTCAATGGGGCTGGTGACATACTTCATCAGACACAGCCTGGTGCAGGTCACAAGGCTTTAGTCTAAAAGAAGCCTCATGTTCCAGACTCAGCATCAACTCCAGCAAAATGCAGAACACTACACTGGCAGAGTGTGGGCTGAGGGTAGCTCTTTAGATAAGCTCCATACAGGCAAGTACAGCAGGCAGGAATCCAGAAATCCCTGGTGCCTCAGGTGGAGGGTGGGTATAGATGTGTGACACTGGTCCAGGCCTGGGATTCAGTGGAAGTTCTGTGCACAGGGGACTTCAGGACCACAGGAAAGCAAATAGAACATGAACTTCAGGAATAGGTGCAAGTATGATGTCCCAAAGTGTAGGCAAAGCCAGCTATCTTGCAGCAAATAGCAGACGATGCATGAGACCAAAGCAGAAAGTCCAGAGAAGACCAGAAGGCAACACAAAGGTTTGCTTACATGGATGCACAAGCCCTTGCCCACGGCTCTGCAGTCATATAAACCCTGCTCATATACCTAGATACCATCTTATAGAGGAGCAGGAGAAAGGTAGGAACTCTGAAACATGGGCATTTACCCCAGAGAGAGTGGATTAGCTAAAGGATTGTAAACCAGAAGGAACAGCCAATGTTAACAAATAAGAGTGCTACCCAGCCCCACCCCTTCCTCAACCCTGCCTGGCTTTCCAGGGGAGAAGGAACTTTTTAGAACTGATCAGATTGATCACAGACTATAAGGATATTATATTTTCTCTGTACACCTAACTAATACTGTATTTACTGTATTAGTGTTACCTAACTAATTCTGTATCTCTGTCAAAGGTATTACCTTCTAACAAAAAGGCAGTGGTAAAGGGTTCCAGAATGCAGGACATTCACTGTTCTGTTTAGGTTTAGGATTTTTGAATTTGTGTATATATTCATATATTTTTTCTATGAAATGAGCATTGCCCACATGGTAAAGTAGCCCCTAGGAATGATAAACAAGAATGAGGGAGAGCTAAGTGCCTACACATTGTGTCAATGCTTCCAGCTCTTTCTTGAGAAGCTGCCTTCCTCTGAATCCTGCACGTGAACCCAATCCCTGAAGCACCCATTAGTCAGCAGTGACATCAAAGATTTTCTATCTCGTGCTGCTGGGAAGATGGCAGTGTAGGAGTACCCTAAGCTCACCTCTTTCCATGGATAAAACTAGATAAAACACCTAGAAAAAGACCCAAAGATTTATAGAACAAACCCCACAACCAAAGGTGGAGAAGAGACCACATTGAAGAAGGTGGACATGCGATTTGAGACCTACAGGGACTGTGGCCATCAGACAGGAGCAAGCTGGAAGCGTGGCGAAAGGCAAGAAAAAGACAATCAAGTCAGGGACCCAAAACTGGAAGATGAACCCCCATATCATTTGACTTTGAAAACAAGAGGAGCCTAATTTCATGAGTTTTTGCAAATAGTGGGAATTAAAGCCTAGAATTCTTAAAATAAGGTGTTCAGCTCTGGGAGAGCTCTGCTGGCATTAGGAAGCTGAGTCCCCACCCTTGAAGATGCAATTTGACTAGCAGCCTGAGCAGATACAGTGTAGAACCAAAAGTTTGAAAAACACCGGGTGGCAAAGAGGAGGGAGAATGATTTACTCATTACAGAGCATGTTCTGAAGAGATAGGGATCTCAGAAAGACTCCTCCAGGAACAAAGGAGCTGGAAGACACCATTTCCCATCCCCACCCCCCAGCATAAACACATAGGCATATGTGGGAACCAGCTTTGCCCATACTTGCTACCTAACGTGCTACTGCCAACACCCCCCGGCCCCATCCTTCACTGGATCTGGCATTTCCAGTCATGCTTGCCTCAGTCTCAGCACCGCAGAGCCTCTCTCCCAGATGATCAGTGCAAATCTCACCAACATTGCAACTCTTGACCTGTGCCTTTTTAGAGCCTTGGTCTTGGTAGCAGCAGACTCTGCAGAAGTCTGAGATGCACTTTGTTAAAAGTGCAAGACCCACCCATGCACCATTTGTCCATTTACTTAGGCTAGCCAGTACTAACAGCAAAAGCTCCAGGTCTCAATTAGCAAGTAAACCAGCATTTACCTTGTATAAATGCAGGCCACACCTGCCAGGGACCAAGTACTTCCCACAGTAGGCAAAAAGAGCCACTACAGACAACTAAACTAAAGGAAAAGATACAAGAACGCAGCAAAGCACATACAACACACACAAGAGAAACTATCTGAAGTGACAGGCCCTGGGAAGCAGGGGATACTGCACTACAGGATACTTAAGGACTTCTTCTTTTTAAGTCCACTACCTTCAAGAGCAGAAGACATAGTTGACTTACCTAACACAGAGAAACATATACAGAGAATTGCAAAAAAAATCAGGAGACAGAGAAATATATCCCAAGCAAAGGAATAGGACCAAATCACAGCAAGAGACCTAAGCAAAACAGACATGAGTAATAAGCCTGACAGAGAATTTAAATTTAAAGTAAGGATCATAAAGATACTCACTGGACTGGGGAAAAGAGCAGAGGACATCAGTGAGACATTTGACGAAGAGATAAAAAAGAATCAGAGATGAAGGACACAATAAATAAATTAAAAATACACTTGATGGAATAAAGAGCAGGCTAAATGAAACAGAGGAACAAATTAATGACCTGGAAGACAAAGTAATGGAAAGTAACCAAGCTGAGCAAACGAGAGGAAAAAAAATCATACATATTGAGAATAGTCTTAGGGAACTCAGTGACTCCATTATATCTGATAACACAGACATTATGGCGATCCCAGAGAAAGAAGAGAGAAAAAAGGGGGCAAAAGCTTACTTGAAGAAATAATAGCTGAAAATATTCCTAACCTGGGGAAGGAAATATATATCCAGATACAGGAGTCAGAGACCCCCAAAAAATCAACCCAAGGAGGTCTACACAAAGACACATTCTAATTAAAATGGTAAAAATTAGTGATGAAGAAAAAAATCTTAAAAGCAGCAAGAGAAAAGAAGACAGTTACATACAAGGGAAACCCTATCAGGATATCAGCAGATTTTTCATCAGAAACTTTGCAGACCAGAAGAGCATGGCATTATATATTCAAAGTGCTGAAAGGGAAAAATTTGCAGCCAACAATACTCTATCCAGCAAGACTATCATTCAGAATATAAGGAGAGATAAAGAGTTTCAGTTTCAGACACAAAAACTAAGGCATTCATGACTACTAAACCAGCCCTGCAAGAAATATTAAGGGGGACTCTGTGAGTAGAAAGGAAAGACCATAAATGAGAGTGTGAAAAAGAGGTACATCTGTAAAAACCACTGAAAGGTTTTTTTCACAAAGGATTCACAAAATAAAAGGATGTAAAATATGATACCATATACCTAAAACATGGGGGAAAGGAATAAAAAATGGGTTCAAACTTAAGCAACCATCAACTTAATACAGACTGCTATATGCATTAGATGTTATGTACAAATCTATGATAACTATAAATTTAAAAAACAGTAATATATATGCCCAGAATAAAGAGGAAGGTATACAAGTATATCACCAAGAAAACCAGCAAACCACGAAAAAGAGCAAGAGACAAAAGGATCAGAGAAAAACCATAGAAACAACCACAAAACAAGTAACAAAATAGCAATAAATAACATACAGATCAATAATTGCTTTGAATGTAAATAGACTAAATGCTCCAATCAAAAGACACAGAGTGACAGAATGGATTAATAAAAACAAGATCCATCTATATGCTGCCTACTAGAGACTAATTTCAGACCTGAAGATATCTACAGACTGCAAGTGAGGGAATAGAGAAACATTTATCATGCAGATGGGTGTCAAAAGAAAGGTGGGGTAGCAATACTTATACCAGACAAAATAGACTTTATTTTTTTTTAATGTTTACTTCTTTTTGAGACAGAGAGAAACAGAGCATGAACGGGGGAGGGTCAGAGAGAGAGGGAGACACAGAATCTGAAGCAGGCTCCAGGCTCCAAGCTGTCAGCACAGAGCCTGATGTGGGGCTCGAACTCACAGACCATGAGATCATGACCTGAGCTGGAGTCAGAAGCTCAGTCGACTGAGCCACCCAGGCACCCCCAGACAAAATAGACTTTAAAACAAAGACTGTAACAAAGGACAAAGACGGACACTATATAATTACAAAGGGGACAATCCAATAAGAATATATAACAATCGTAAGTATTTATGCACTCAATATGGTAGCAACCAAATACATAAAACAGTTAACAACAAACATAAAGAAAATAATCAATAGTAGTACAGTAATAGTAAGGGACTTTAAAGTCCCATGTACATCAATAAAGAGATCATCTACACAGAAAATCAACAAGGGAACATCAGCTTTGAATGACACATTGGACCAGCTGAATCTGACAGATATATTCAGAACGCCCATCCTAAAACATCAGTACACACATTCTTTTCAAATGCACATGGAACATTCTCCAGACTAGATCCCATATTAGGTCACAAGGCAAGTCACAACAAATTCAAAAAGATCAAAGTCATAGCATGTATCTTTTCTGACCGCAACACTATAAAACTAAAAATCAACCACAGGAAAAAATCTGGAAAGACCACAAATGCATAGAGGTTAGATAACATGCTACTAAACAATGAATGCATCAAAAAGAAATCAAAGAAGAAATAAAATTTAGATGGAAACAAATGAAAATGAAAACAGAATAGTCTAAATCTCTGGGATTCAGCAAAATGGGTTCTAAGAGGAAAATTTATAGCAATATAGGCCTATATCAAGAAGCAAGAAAAGTCTCAAGTAAACAACCTAACCTTACATGTAAAGAAGTTAGAAAAAAACAACAAACAAAACTTAAAACCAGCAGAAGGAAGGAAATAATAAAGATTAGAGCAGAAATAAATTTTACAGAAACTACAAAAAATAATAGAACAGATCAATGAGCAGGAGTTGGTTCTTTGAAAAAATCAATAAAATTGATAAACCTCTAGGTCATCAAAAAAAAAAAAAACTCATGAGAGAGAGAACTCAAACAAAATCAAAAATGAAAGAGGAGAAATAACAACCAACACTACAGAAATACAAACAACTGTAAGAGAATGTTACAAAAAATTATATGCCAAGAAACTGGACAACCTAGAAGAAATGGATAAATTACTAGAAACATATAACCTACCAAAACTGAAACAGGGAGAAATAGAAACTTTGAAGAGATCCATTACTAGAAAGGAACTTGAATCAGTAATCAAAACACTCCCAACAGAGGCGCCTGAGGTGACTCAGTGGAGTTAAGCATCCGACTCAATTTCAGCTCAGGTCATGAGGTCATGATTTCACGGTTCATACAATGGAGACTTGCATCAAGGTCAGGAAGCCTGCTTGAGATTCATATATTCTCTCTCTCTCTCTCTCTCTCTTCCCCCCCTTTCCTGCCCCCAACTCATGCTCTCTTTCTCTAAAATAATAAATAAAATAAAATAAAGTAAAATAAAATAGTTAATACCTATTCTTCTCAAACTATTCCAAAAAACAGAAGAGGAAGGAAACTTCCAAATTCATTCTATGAAGCCAGCATTACCCAGATACCAAAACCAGTTCAAGACTGCACCAAAAAAAAGAGAAGTATAGGCCAATATCTCTGATGAACATAGATGCAAAAATCCTCAACAAAGTACCAGTAAACTGAACCCAATGATAAATTTTTAAAAAGTCATTCATCATGATACAGTGAGATTCCTGGATTGCAAAGGTGGTTCAATATTTGTAAATCAATCAATGTGATACATCAGATCATTAAGAGAAAGGATAAAAACCATATGATTATTTCAGTAGATGCAAAAAAGCATTTGACAAAATACAACACCCATTAATGATAGAAATCTTCAACAAAGTAGATCTAGAGGGAACATAGTTCAACTTAATAAAAGCCATATATGAAAAACCCACAGCTAACATCATACTCAAGGGGAAGAAATGAGGGCTTTCCCCTAACATCAGGAACAAGATAAGAATGACCACTCTAACCACTTCTATTCATCACAGTGCCAGAAGTCCTAGCCACAGCAAAATCAGACAACAAAAAGAAATAAAAGGCATCCATATTGGTAAGGAAGAAGTAAAACTTTCACTATTTGCAGATTACATCATACAGAAAACCCTCAAGACTCCACCAAAAAACTACTAGAATTGGTAGTAAACTCTTAGGATACAAAATCAACATATAAAATTTATTACATTTCTATATACTAAATAATGAACTAATAGATAAACAGAGTAAGAAAGCAACCCTATTAACCAGTGCTCAAAAAAATAATAAAGTACCTAATAATAAACTTAACCAAAGGGGTGAAAGACCTGAACTCTGAAAGCTACAAAACAATGATGAAAGAAATTGAAGATGACACAAAGAAGCAGAAAGATATTCAATACTTGTGGATCAAAGAACAAATATTGTTAAAATGTCTATAGCACCCAAAGCAATCTACACATTTAATGCAATCCCTATCAAAATACCAACAAATTTTTTCACAGAACTAGAACAAATAATCCTAGAATTTATATGGAACCACAAAAACAAACAAACAAACAGCCAAAGCAATCTTGAACAAGAAAAGCAAAGCAGGAGGCATCACAATATCAGACTACAAGTTACATTACAAAGTTGCAGTAATCAAAACAGTATGGTACTGACACAAAAAAAGACATATAGATTAACAAAACAGAAAAGAAAACCCAGAAATAAACCCACAATTATATGGTCAATTATTCCTTGATGAAGCAGAAATGAATATCCAGTAGTAAAAAGACAGCCTCTTCAATAAATGGTGCTGGGAACACTGGACAGCAACATGCAAAAGAATGAAACTGGACCACCTTCTTACACCATACACACACAAAAAAAATTCAAAGTGGTTAGGGGCACCTGGGTGGCTCAGTCAGTTAAGCATCCAACCTTGATTTTGGCTCAGGTTCATCTCACAGTTCATAAGTTCTAACCCTGAGTCAGGCTCTGCACTGATAATGTGGAGCCTGCTTGGGATTCTCTCTCCTTTTCTTTCTGGTCCTCTCCTGCTTGTGCTTTCCCTCTTTCAAAATAAATAAATAAACTTTAAAAAATGGATTAAAGACCAGGGCGCCTGGGTGGCACAGTCATTTAAGCATCTGACTCTTGATCTCAGCTCAGGTCATGATCACACAGTTTGTGAATTTGAGCCCCACATCAGGCTCTGTACTGAAGGTGTGGAGCCTGCTTGGAATTCTGTCTCTCCTTCTATCTGCATCTCCCCAACTTGTGCTCGCTCACTCACGCTCTCTCTCTCTCTAAAAATAAGTAAATAAACTTTTAAAAAATGGATTAAAGACCTAAATGTGACACTTGAAATCATAAAAATCCTAGAAGAGAACACAGGCAGTAATTTCTTTGACATCAGCTGTAGCAACATTTTTCTAGATATATCTCCTGAAGGGAAATAAAAGCAAAAATAACTATGGGAACTGCATCAATATGCAGTAATTTCTTTGACATCAGCTGTAGCAACATTTTTCTAGATATATCTCCTGAAGGGAAATAAAAGCAAAAATAACTATGGGAACTGCATCAATATGCAGTAATTTCTTTGACATCAGATGTAGCAACATTTTTCTAGATATATCTCCTGAAGGGAAATAAAAGCAAAAATAACTATGGGAACTGCATCAAAAATAACTATGGGAACTTCCCAGTGAAGAAAACAATCAACAAAACTCAAGACAACCCACTGAATGGGAGAAGATATTTGCAAATGACATTTCTGATAAAGGGTTAGTACCCAAAATATATAAAGAACTTATAAAACTCAACAACCAAAACCCAAATAATTAAACTAAAAAACGGGCAGAAGACATGGACAGATATTTCTCCAAAGAAGACATCTAAATGGCCAACCAACACACAAAATGTTCCTCAACTTCACTCATCATCACACACATCAGAACGGCTACAAATCAACAGCACAAGAAACAACAGGTGCTGGGGAGGATGTAGAGAAAATGGAACCTTCTTACACCATTGGTGGGAATGCAAACTGGTGCAACCAGTGTGGAAAACAGTATGGAGGTTCTTCAAAAAGTTAAAAACAGAACTATACTACAATCCAGTAATCATACTACTTGGTATTTACCCAAAAAATATAAAAACACTAATTCAAAAGGACACATACATCCCTATGTTTATAGCAGCATTATTTACAATAGCCAAGATGTGAAAGCAGCCCAAATGTCCATCGATAGATGAATGAATAAAGAAGATAAATTTTATATATATATAAATATTCCACTATATATATAGATATATGTGTGTGTGTGTGTGTATATATATATATATATATATATATATATATACACACAGATACAGATATAATGGGATAGATAATGGAATAATATTCAGCCATAAAAAACAATGAAATCTTACCATTTGCAACAATATGGATGGAGCTAGAGAGTATAATGTTAAGCAAAATAAATCAATCAGAGAAAGACAAATACCATATTATCTCATTCATATGTGGAATTTGAAGAACAAAACAAACAAGCAAAGGGAAAAGAGAGAGAGAGAGAGATACAAAGAAATAGACCCTTAGAGAACAAACTGATGATTACCAGAAGGGAGGTGAGGTGGGGGATGGGTGAAATAGGTGAAGAGAATTAAGGAGTTCATTTGTTTTGATGAATACCAGGTGATGTATGGAATTGTTGAATCACTATATTGTGCACCTGAAACTAATTTAACACTGTATGCTAATTACATTGGAATTAACATAAAACTTAATTTAGAAAAGATTTTCCATCTTTACTATTTTCATGCTGAAAACCATGACAAAGATGGTGATCTCCAAGTCCAAGTGCTTAAAAAGACCAGCATAACTAGACCTGAACCAACTGCTTCATGGTAAATGGAAATTAGAAGCTAGACCAGTAACACATTCTTCAAAGAGCCCACGCAGCTTGAAAACCTCCATGGACAATTTCTTGGGTGAGCAATCAGAATACAAACAGATTCACAACTGTCAGTGGAAACAAGCAAAAGCCTACGAGGCAGTGAACCAAAGGTCATCCCATAATATCCCGAGAGGAACAACTTTCACACTGACCAATTCGCTCTGCCTCCGTGACTCAGAGATGATGGCAGGATACACGTGTGTGCATTTGTGTATACATGTGGGTCGGTCTTCAATTCTTTGGACAAGTTTGCTTGAAATATTCATTAAATATTAGCTTGCCCTTCACCCTCCATTTCACTTACACCCATTACACTCACTTTTAGCAGGATTTCAAAGTTGAGCCTTTGCTGGAGAACAAGGAAACAAGAAGTTTTTCTCTGTATCCCCAGGATATTCTTTGGTCTTGTGCTAGTCTCATTTTGGCTTCTTATAGTCATATTTTATTTTATTTCCTTCTCATTCTTACTTTGCCTTGCACTGGCTGAATCCAAAGCCAGCCACAAAAACTCATGTATGAATAAGTCCTTATGATTCAAAACCAACCATGTCAAAACTCAATATCTTTACTTTCCTGGTCGTCTTTGAATACCTCTCCTTCATTCCTTGAGAAGCTTTAATTAATATATGTAAAAGGCATGGGTCAAAAAGGGAGTCAAACAGCTTGTTCCCATAAACAGAACCATTTGGTTCCCCAGGTATCAGGAAAGTAGAAAGTGCTTTTAAAAATGATTTTCCATTCCATGTGAGCATTTTAAAGGAGCTACTTTTGTCTTGTCCTTACTGCTTGAAATATGGCAAGAAGGCAATATTCTTATATAAATATTGGTATATGAGAAGAAAAAATCCTGTTCCTCCTACCCTCCTATGTTCTGCATCTGGGTTCTTATGAGACTAACAAAAGACAGATTAAAAGAGAAAACAGTTTATTAACATATGCAGTGCACATGATGCAGGATGTAAACCTCAGTGAAGAATAACTCAAAAAGGTGGTTAAATCTTGGGCTCACATAGTATCTTAAAAATACAATAAATTTGTGAAGAGACCAGACAAAGGAAAAGGAATTTAGGTTTTCAAGGGTAGCAAACTGCAGGAAGGTAAATATATGTGGGAAACTAATGGAGTAGCCTTCATTATTGCATTTGTTGATTCTCGTCTACCTCCACATCAAAATAATCCCAATGGCATATTTTGGAATGGAGTATTCTGATCCCCTACTCTAGTATTAGAGAAGAGATTTGTGATGAATAAAATATAAGTTCAGTAGTATCTGCAGTGTTCATCAATATCTCCCCTTCTTGGACTTATGGTAAGATTTTATTTTCTTGCTCCCTTGAAATTAGCCATGGCCACATGACTTGCTGTGGCCAATGACATGAGAGGAGCATTTAAGTTTTGGTATACAATTGTCCTTTCTCTCCTTCCTCTGTTCCTGCACACACTGAAAATCCACGTTGATATGACAGTGTCTTAGGATGGTAGAGCCTTCATCACCCTGGGATCCTACTTACCTCTGATGAACATACACAGTTTGCTGTTTTGAATACTAAGATTTGAGGCTTGTTTATTTTTGCAGCATAAACCAGTTTCCCTGACTAATGTAAAAAAATGGTCTGCTGTGAAAATCCAGGATTCTAAGACTTGGGGGTAGAATTCATTTTATCAGTAGTTTTTTCTCCTCTTTTCATATATCCTCATAACATTCTATCTATGTATTTTAGGTCATTTGAGATTTGTTTTATCACAAATAGGAGGCTGGAAAGAACTGGAAGAAGAAGGAACCAAAACAACAAACAATATTAGGCTTCACTTTTACTTGCTTGCTTTACTTACATTTCCAGCCTCAGTTATCTGGTGTGACCCTGCACATGTCAACTGCTTTTACTTTATGTAATGGAACCACCATGATTCACAGAGCCTATACATCTATCATCCTCCCGTTTCCACATGCTGGCCAACAGGATGCTGATTTTAGGTCTTATTCATGATCTCTAATTAGGATATCAACTCTTCATCTGAAGGCTGCCACAACCTGTGATAGAATAACAAGGGCACTTCACCTCCCTTGTACTTATTACAAAACCCAGGAGTACTGGCAAGTACTCAAGAGTGTTAAGACCTTGAGAAACCAGGAAAGACTAACAAACTGTCACAGACCAGAAGAGACTAGGGAGTTGTGACAATGCATGCAATATGGTACCCTAAATTCAATCCTGGAACAGAGAGAAAACATTAATGAAAAAAACTAGTGAAATCTAAATAAAGTCTGGAATTTAGTCAGTACTAATGTGTCAGTATCGGTTTCTGAGTTTTGGCAAATGTACTATGGTATTATAAGATATTAATAATGGGGATAGCTGGATGAGGGTTATGTAAGAGCTCTCTGCACTATCTTCACAAGCTTCCTATAAATCTAAATTATTCAAAAACAGAATTTTTATTTTTTAAAAATGGACATCTGAAGGCTAGATTTACCATTGGTACATATCTATCCTTGCCCCACATCTTCAAAAACAATCCACAACTATATTCCTATTTCTCAAAATAACTATTTTCCCTATGTGTATAAAAAGGGAAATATTCATTAACTTCCTCTAAGGGGAATATTCTTCTTATCAGAGAACTGTCCACATGCAAAAAGAACATTTTTCAAAATTAAAATGTTCCCGATCTCCCTTCTTTCCTATATGCTTATATCATTTAGGTGCTGTTGCAAAGTTAGTGTTTTTTTTTTTAATTTTTTTTAATGTTTTATTTATTTTTGAGACAGGGAGAGACAGAGCATGAACAGGGGAGGGTCAGAGAGAGGGAGACACAGAATCTGAAACAGGCTCCAGGCTCTGAGCTGTCAGCACAGAGCCCGATGCGGGGCTCAAACTCACTGACCGCGAGATCATGACCTGAGCCAAAGTCAGCCGCTTAACTGACTGAGCCACCCAGACGCCCCCGAAGTTAGTGTTTTGAAAAGTGTCTTGTAATAGAAGAAAGGCAGGGCTGATCAGAGATCAAAGGAAGGATAGTCTAGAAGGGAAGTCTGGTGGAAACTGGAGCCAGTTACATAAGACATGGTACAAGTAAAAGGTAATAAGAGAAGAAGCCACAGATAGGAGACAGAAAAAGGTATGTTGAGGGGAAGGGTGAGTTGATAGGAGCCATGATGCACATAATTTGAACTGTAAATTGGGTAACTGGACCAATTTTTGGTTTCTGAATGGGCCAAAAGAGGTTAGATGACACAGAGAGATAAAGGCCTACGTGTCTATATTGTCTATACAACTCCTAAGTACCACGGGAATACCCTAGGGGGCGACAAGGCAGGCCATGGCAAAAGAGAGGCCTGGAAGACATTATCTGCCTCTTGGTCACCTCCAATTACTACGTGTGACGGTATTTATTGTGTATGCCTAAATTCATATGTTGAAGCCTACCCCCAGTACCTCAGAAAGTGACTGTATTTGTAGACAGGGTCTTAAGGAGCTATTAGTTAACAGGAGGCCATTAGGGTAGGCCTTAATCCAATCCAACTGGTGTACTTATAAGAAAAGGAAATTAGGACAAACAAGAGGGATGACCATATGAAGAGGCACCAAGAAGAATGCCATTTATGCCCCAAGGAGAGAGGTGTCAGGACATCAACCCTATGGGCACCTTGATCTTGGACTTCTAGCCTACAAAACTATAAGAAAAAAAATTTCTGTCATTTAAGCCACCCAGTTTGTAGCTATGACAGCCCTAGCAAAGCGGTACATGACATGATGCCTTCTCTACGTTCCCAGTACCCAATCCCCACTTTTCCTCTCTGGTCTTAATTTTTTTAACGTAAGATGCAACCAAACTAACGGATATTACATCTGCAAGGTAGTTTATGAATATCAGGCACATAGTCTTGAGATGGGCCCTTGTAAAAATGTGGTATTCCATCATTTCCCTTTATATCCTTGGAAATTACTGAAAATACTGTGAAAATATATTTTTTAATTTTTGTGTGTGTTTATATGCAACCACTGCTCCTCACACAAAAACTATTGATACAAGAATTTACTACCACTCTAAAACAGTGGATGTTGGCCTTTTGGCAGGTCTTATCTCCCTTTGAAAATGTGATAGGACATCTTGCCAAATTTGCACACACATATGTGTACATCAACATCTACACACCCACCCACACAAATTCAGGGAGGTCACGAATCCCTTGTTCACCCACATGCGCTCATGGTCCAGGAGGCACTTTGCACTCAAATTAATAGTTCTTATCCAAAGAAGCTAAAAATAACTACACAATCCATAAAAGGGCACAGGTCAACCTACCTGCCAGGCTGAATTTGCAGAGTAGGAGGAGTGTCCACAGTGCGTGGGCCCACATCATCCCCAAATCAATGCAGGCAGGCTGAGGAGAGAACTGAAAACGTCATCAGTCAAAAGTTAGTTTCCTATCTCTTAACTCCATTTCCAGTGACAGACTCTGGGGGGTTTCAGGCAGAATCTTTTTTTCATCTTACTATATTTTTGGGCATCATATAGATCCTTTCATAGTTACTGCATCAACCCCAGTCAACATTTAATTTGTCCATAATTCATTCTACTATGTAATGTGAAAAGTACACCAGTTACGAAAAATATACTCCAGAAGAAAGTACTCTTGGTTGTATAGATCTGAGACCATCATCTGGTGTCTGCCTCAGG
Source organism: Panthera onca (assembly GCF_046562875.1). Lineage (NCBI taxonomy): Eukaryota > Metazoa > Chordata > Mammalia > Carnivora > Felidae > Panthera > Panthera onca. Next base: position 115,134,298 of record NC_138339.1, read on the forward strand.
CCCTAAACACAGGAGCCAAATAGAACAACTCACAATTTCCCCTAATTGTCATGGTGTTTTACATCCCACGCTTTGTTCATGTGGTTCCTTCTGCCTACAATGTCCTTTTTGCCTCATTTTTGGCAAACTAATCCCACCTTCCAGACTCATCTCAAGGCTAACCTTCTCTGAACACCTCCCTGAAGCCTCAGATGGAGTTGACTAGCCATTTCCTCCCTGTACACCAACTCTTCTCCATGCCACTTATACCTTAGCATGTGTCACACAGATTGGTGTTTAACAGTTTACCTGTTGGCTTCTCTACATAGTGCTTTTGAATAGTGAAGCTTCTCTTATTTCTCTTTGAAGCCTAACTACTTAAGTACCTACTGGTACATGGTAGGCATACAATACTGGTAATGGAATTGATTAGGACAAAAAGGCTGCTGCCTTCTTATCTCATCCCACATGAGATGGTGGAATAATCTAAGGGTCAAGCAACTGTAAAAGCAAGAACTCATTTCAGGAAGAGATAAAGGATGCCACATTTTCATCTGACAGATTATAAGAAAAAAAAAAAGGAGTTCCCAACAAATCATTTGAGAAAAGTTCACAAGCATCATTTCTGGAGAAAACCACAAGGAATAAGATTTTCTCTTATGTGAATCAATTGAAATATCTTACTAATTGAAAATTCCTATGGCAATAAAGCAGAAAGAATTTGGGTCTATAATAATAAAAATACCATCAGGAAACAATGTTTGCTGGTTCCACAATAGCAAATAGTAAACACATGTTACTCAACAGCAGTAGCTATTCTCTCAGGAAATAAATGTTTTGATTTAATGAGTACAAAACAAAGAGAAATTTTACAATTTTTAAATAAAGAATAAATGTGTTCTTTAAAATTAAATGTAATACTAATGGCACTTTTAGTGCCTAATTATTCAGAACATTGTCTTAATTTTCTCCATTTCTTAGCTAGAAGTCACACCTTTATATTAGTTCTAAAAGCATTCTGGAAATGGAGGGAGGCCCAACCATGAAAACTGTATTAAAGCTCAAATTCTCAGTAATCGAGTAAATGAATAATTATAGATATTAAAGCTAAAATTGTTATTCTAACATGGGGTTTTATGTTTTTAAAATCTCATCAATGTTAACTGTTGAATATTTCAAAAACAATGGGAATTACTGCTTGCCTCCTTTAAAATGAGAACACCCATCTATTATTTGTGAATTTAAAAAGACCCTTTCTGAAAAAAATCAACAGTACTAAATCATGCTCAGAGACAAAGCTAGAAAAACTGCAGTAGTTGAAGAGAGGAGCATTCTAGAAGTTGACACTGCCTGCGTTCTAGCTCTGACTCTCCCTTGAATCAGCTGGTGGCCTCTGGCATTGTGTTGTTCATTCAGCAATGTCCCAGACACACATCAGATGCTTGGAATAAAAGATCATCCTGCCCCCAATTTCATTCTAGTTCTCGTGGCTTTTTTTTAATGTTTATTTATTTCTGAGAGAGACAGAGACACAGAATGTGAGTGGAGGGGCAGAGAGAGAGACAAAACACAGAAGCCGAAGCAGGTTCCAGGATTTGAGGTGTCAGCACAGAGCCGGATGTGGGGCTCAAACTTGTGAAATGCAAAATCAAGATCTGAGCCGAAGTTGGATGCGCAACTGACTGAGCCACCCAGGTGTCCCTAGTTCAGTGATTTTTTTTTTTTTTTAACAAGGAAAGGGAGTCAGAGGGTGGAGAGGATGCCACAGTCCAGAGTGAGCTACTATTACTGATGGCTCCAAATCATATCCCTCCAAATGGATCTGAGAAGAAAAAAAGAATTGAGAATCATAGATCTACTTGCAGAGACAGAATCATGGACAGTAACAGCAAATACCACATGGTAAGTGCTGTAATTCTAATAGTGCAACGAGAGCAGAGCATCTAAAGAGAGAAATGAGCCAATGACTCATTTGACTCTAATGACTGCAGAAAGCCAACAATTGGTGCAATATGGTGAGTGCCCCTCATTCTACCATTTGCCTATCCTCCAGTGCCTTTTCCACATTCTCTCCAATACCAGAGGACCACCACAAAGAGATTACTTGTGGGTAGTAGATATGAACAAATGTGAGGTGCCTCCCAGGGACTTAGAAATAAGTTCAGTTGGAAGTTCAAGTAGCAAAATCTTTGTACAAAGCCATCCTAGTTATCTGTGAGAGTAAACCAGGGGGTAAATATGCAGTTGAAGAGCTTGAGTACACTCTAAACTCCAGCCAAGAAAAATCTGGATGTAACCTCAGGTGGACCTGGAAAACCATCATTGTCATTTAGTTGCAGGAAACTACTTGACTAATTATATCTTAAATGGAAGGAGACTTTGAGAACAAAAAGGAGAGCTCACCTCAGACCTTAAAACATTGATGGTTAAAAAAGGTAGAAGTTGGTAGAGTACTATCTCCTGGAGGAAATGATGAAACTTCCTGGTACTGTAGTGGTATACTCCAAAAAAGGCAACTGTTAGACCTAACCACAATCTTGATGAAAGAAAACTCAAAACTAAAAATCTCCACCATTGCTGTGATTCTGTGAATACTTCTCTGATGAATGATTTAGAGGAGGAGATCCTGAACAAGGGATGTGAGTCATTACAAAGATTATCCTCTCCTTCTTTGGGCACACAGTACAGGTGTCGCCTGTCTAAACTCTTCTTATCATAGGAGTCATATCCTTAGTGCCTCTTTTGACCAATTAGAATTCCTGGTTTAAAATCTGGGATGTAGCACCTGGGTGGCTCAGTTAAGCGTCCAGCTTCGGCTCAGGTCATGATCTCATGGTTCATGGGTTCGAGCCCTGCACTGGGCTCTGTGCTGACAGCTCAGAACCTGGAGCCTGCTTCAGATTCTGTCTCCCTCTCTCTCTGCCCTTCCCCCACTCGTGCTCTCTCTCAAAATTAAACATTTAAAAAAAAATTTTTTTAATGTTAAAATCTGGGAAAACCCTGAAGGAATTTCATGGCTATTCTTCCTTTGTTAGTGAAACAACTTTTACACAAGATGACATTATTGATGTATCCTGCACCAATGATGGCACTGCAAAGATATGAAGACCACATAATGTTCAAATACCTTTAAATCTCTAGGCAGTACTACAGGGACAGATATCACTGTCAATAGTGTGATACTGCTTCCTAAAAACCCAGAGCACTTTGTGGTGTCCAACAGATCAAACACAGTGGTCCTCATGAACATGCAGGTAACAAAAGCTTTAGTTCCAATAACAGAGAAGGTGGTGACTTTGTTAGCTGTGCTATCTCCCCATGGTGAATGGATCTACTATGTAGGGGAGGACTCTGTGCTCTGCTGTTTTAGCACATTCCCTGGCAAATTGGAGAGAACTTTGACAGTTCAGGAGGAGGGTGTGATTGGTATCACATATCACCTTCATCAGAACCGGTAGGCGGTACAGTAAAGATAGATTCCTAAGGCTCTGGAAACTTTTCTTTTAAAACTTACTTGAAAGCATGTGCTTACATGAAGACATGCATAAATTATTTTTTTTAGGCTACCTTTTCTAAGCTATTGTCTTAATTTAGGCACAAGAATAATTTCATGAAAATCTGTATTAAAAAAAAAACCCACATCAGTCTCTTGAAGTCTTAAATGAGGTAAATTAGCCTTCCTAAATCTAAGCAATTCCAGGTGTACCAACACTCTGGGCCACAGAAAATTCAGAAAGATTATGCCTTGCTCTGGAGGAAAGCAAATCATTTCCTGTACTCCCTGGTCATCAGCCCTAACTTCTAAAATGCAGCAGCTTTGAACAACTGTCTTCAATAAAAGGTCACTTCCTAGAAATATACATCTCATTATGGGACCTCAGATGAATACAGCATTTAATGGAGACCCAGAATTCTCAAACAACACTATGAATATTCCATGTTGGACTAAAGGACTCTGAGAATATATAGTGATGCCACTTAAGTAACCTGTGGTGTCTTATCCTTAAAGGTATAAACACAGTAATAACTACTTTTAGAAGGACTGGAAACAAATCCAAGGAATTATTGCTGGCTGGCTATGCACACTGACTGGGGACAAGAAGCAAGAAACAAAGGAGATACTTCCTCTGCCAGTTTCTGCTAAAAATGCTAACACGTTAAATTATCTCTGTCTTCCTGCATCTTATCTCATATGACCAAAGCAAAAGAAACAGTGTGTGGGGGGGTTTACTGTCTAGCATTCCATTATACACACACACACATAGACATAGACACACACACACATACAAAGGTGTCCTTTGGCAACTCAAAAGTTCCCACTCAAGGGTGCATCCTAGATGCAAACTTTCATCTGAATACACTTGTACAAAAATGTATGTGTTTTCCCAGCGCTGGTCCTACTTTCATTCATTCATTTATTCATACATTCACTTAATGTATGTTGATATCCATTCTGTGTCAGAAACCATGCATAGCATGGACTTGGGTTTTTAAAGGATGGGAAAAGAAGGAATAAATTCTAGGGACAGCACTCTGGCTGCAGGTTTAATTAAGAACCCGTGAACTCTACTGATGGGAGAGAGGAAGCAAGCAGCAAGCTGCCCAGCCTCATTCAGTCCCACCAAATTCCTTAACTATGTATAATAATGGTTGTTAACTAGACTTATTGTGGTGATCATTTCACAATATATACAAATATACATCATTATTTTGTACACCTAAAACTAATGTTATGTGACATTGTATCTAAATGTAAAAAGAAAAAGCTGTCAAAATACCACATTCAGTTTCAAAATCTATAAATCCACTCAAGGTGCCTTCATACAAAGAACATTTTGAGATGCTAGCAGCAAGATTGGCAAAAACATAATTGTGATGTGATAGTGAGAGTCTCCAATGTGCTAATTATATTACACAAATTATATCTTGGTCTACTAAAAATCCCTATGGAGAAGATATTATTATCTTCGCTTTATAGATATGGAAGTTGTAGCTCAGTGATATTATGTAACCAGTCCAAAAATCATTTAGTTTATAAGTGGCATCACTGAGATTCAAACCCATGACTGTCTTAATCCAAAGCTTAGACTCTTTCTACCAAAACAGTAGCTATTAGTGATTTACTGTCCCTCAACCCTGCTGCCACAAAACACCAATACACAAAAAGAATCTTCCTTTGAACCTTTCTTCCTAGGTTTAATTTTCTCTAGCCTAGAGTTTCAGAAAGATAAATCCATTATATTCACATACTTTCACCAGCCCCCAGACCTCTGACCCCCATGATTTCCACCCTTGCTGCAGCATTTTAAAACATTAACTGCCAAAAGGGGCACCTGGATGACTCAGTCAGTTAAGTGTCCCACTCTTGGTTTCAGCTCAGGTCATGATCTCACAGTTTGTCAGTTCGAGCCCCACATAGGGCTCTGCAGTGAAAGCATAGAGCCTGCTTGGGATCTCTCTCTCCCTCTCTGCCCTTCCCCAGCTTTCTTTCTCTCTCTCTCAAAAAATAAACAAACATTAAAACATTAGCTGCCAAAAGATGAGATTCCCTGTAATTACCAAAGAGCAGTCTAACTAAGAAGTAATTTATGTGCTGGGTTCTGACCCATAATTTCACTGAAGAAAGCAGAAAAAGACCCTCACATAATAGAAAAAGAGGCCCAATTTGCAAGGATTGGAGTTATTAGACTCTGAATGTGGCACTCACCTCTCTGTGGTATCCAGAAGATGTCCTGCCGGTTCAAAGGATCCCCATCAAAGGTGTTCTGTTCCCTACAGACCATGTTAGGACAGGGAGTGGAATTTGGAATTTATCTACATAGAGATGTTTGACTATTTCCTCTCTGGTTGTCTGGGAGCTTTCTCTTTGCTTTTAAGCAAAGCCCAAGCCAGTGTGGCACTTAACCCATTTATGCTGGGAAGTGAAGTACATTATTGTAACTGGAAAAAAATCTGCTTCTGTGAGAGTACTCAACTTTACAGGAAAAATACCATCTGAAAGTGTCATAAACAATTAAAAGGAATGACTAAATTTTAAATTTTCTCTTCAGGAAGTGATTAAAAATGTGGTAATGGGTGAAATGCTGAGAATATCTTTAGCTATTAAAAGAGAAATAAAAAATGCATCATGTGATCATCTTTAAATGAAAGAGATGAAGGGAAGAAAATAATAGTAGCTAACTCAGAAAAGAGGTTTATAATTCTTATTTATATCTAAAAGAAAACATGTTAAACTGAGAGTCAGGAGCCCAAACTAAACCACTTATTTACCTAAGCTGCTTATTTAGCAGGTTATTATGATAGTTAGTTATATGTGGAGATCTTACCACTTGTCAGGCACAGTACTAAGAACTTTATTTATCTCCTTTGATCTTCACAACAATCTTAAAATTATCGATAGTATGTTTATTTCCATTTTACAGGTGAGGAAACTGAGGCCAAAACAATTGAGAAACTTGTCCAAACTTAGTGGTGGGGCAAAGAATTGAGCTAAGGTAGCCTGACCCTCAGTTTCCTACAAATCAAAAGTTTAAATTAGATTATTTCTGGGATTCATGTGAGCACTATAATTTTACCTTATTTTGCAACTAACAAAACTGTAAAGGAAGTAAACAGATTAAGGAAGAGATTATGATGCAAAGGGAAAGAAAACTTATTTTTAAAACAAAGTATGCCTTCCAGCCTCATGTTTTATTTTAAACCCATTCCCCATCATCTTCAGGCAATGTTTCCCTAAGTCAAAGAATTTATCAGAAATAAGGAGAAAAAGAGGTAGTCCCTTACCTACATAAGATATTAAAAACTCCATTTATTGTTTACCATCACTAAACTTATGCATAAAAATAGCACTTCTTTGGGGCACCTGGGTGGCTCTGTTGGTTGAGGGTCTGACTTCAGTTCAGGTCATGATCTCACAGCTTGTGGGTTCGAGCCCCATGTCAGGCTTTGCACTGACAGCTCAGAGCCTGGAGCCTGCTTCAGATTCCATGTCTTCCTCTCTCTCTGCCCCTCACCCCTGCTTGTGTTCTCTCTAAAAAATAAACATTAAAAAAATAGCACTTCTTTAATTTGTTCAGCAAGTACTTAGTAAACACCCAGTATATGTGTAACACCTGACTGAAGGTGCTGGGTATGACATAAAATCCTGGGTAAGAATTTGATTAATTCATCTGTATTCTCTCAGCAAACTCCACAAAAATTATGGGAAAGGTATAGAAACACAACACAAAACAAACGGGAGCAGAGAAAATAACACATGAAATAAAGGATGGCAGCAAGTTTGGGGAAAATGAGAAGTGAATCAAGTGGTAACTGAATTGGTAAAAATAAGAAAAGCTGGAACCTAAAAATGCCTAAGAGAGGTGCCAAGACGAAGAATTGGGTGGTGGAATCACGCAATGGCTCGGGAATTTGAGACACCAGGTAGATACAATCTATCTTCATTATTCATGGATTCCATGTTTGCAAATCCACCCTCTAAAATTTATTTTGTACCCCCGAAATCAATACTCTAGATGTTTTCACAGTCATTTGCAAACATGTGTATTGGCAAAAACAGAGTCACCTGATGTTCACGTTCCCAGCTGTGGTGAAACAAGATGACACTTTAATCTCATACTATATACAAATATCCTTTTCATCATCTATTTAGAGCCATGTTTTCTGCATTTTTGTTGGTGGTTTTGCTGTTTAAAATGGCCCTCGAGAACAGGTCTAAGGTGCTGGCTAGTGTTCCCAAGTGGAAGAAGTGATGTGCCTTACAGAGAAAATATGTATATTAGGTAAGTTTCATTTAGGCATGGATTACACTGCTACTGGTTCTAAGTTCAAGGTTAATGCGTCAACTATATATATCAAATAAGGTGTCTTTAAGCCAAAACACACATAAAACAAGGTTATATATTGATCAACTAATGAAATAATTGTAACCAGAGGCTTGCAGGAACTCAATCTTGTTATTTGCCTAGAGAGAATGGTGTCTTATTCAATAATTTAGTGTTCTCAGCAACTTTATAGGCCATAAACACCACAGGGGTGCCTGGGTGGCTCAGTTGGTTAAGCATCTGACTCCTTGATTTTGACTAAGGTCATGATCTCACGGTTCATGAGTTCAAGCCCCACATTGGGCTCTGCACTGATAGCATGGAGCCTATTTGGGATTCTCTCTCTCTCTGCTCCTCCACCATTAGCTTTTTCTCTCAAAATAACAAATATTAAACATTAAAAGAGAGAGAGAGAACAGAATTACCACAAATAACATCTGTGCAACAGAGAAGATTAATGTGAACTGGTGGAGGAGAGCAACTTGAATCATGATCTCATGATTCGTGAGTTTGAGTCCTGCATTGGGCTCTGTGCTGACAGCTCAGAGCCTGGAACCTGCTTCGGATTATGTCTCCCTCTCTCTGCCCCTCCCCCTGCTTGCACGTGCATGCTCTCTTTCTCTCTCAAAAATAAACATTTAAAACAATTTTTTTTAAGTTCACAATTTAAGCGGGGAAAAGAGACATGTAAACACAATGCTATAAACTAATATGGCAAGGGCTGCCAAAGAGACGTGTACAAAGTGCTACAAAAAAATGACAAAAGGGAGTCATTAATTCCACCCCCAAAATAAGAGAAAGGGACTTTTTAGTGGAACACTAAGATGTACGAAATTATGTTCTGTGTAGAGAAGTGTAATAGCCAGACATTTGCTGGCACCTGGGACGGATTCGTAGAAGCCATACTAGTATCCCTTCAGTATACTTCCTGAAGTAGATGAATGCTGGACCTCCAGAAGACAGATCTAACCAGAACCTGAAAATATAATCTTATTTGGAGTAAGGGTCTTGGCAGATGTAATTAAGGTACAGATCTCTAGATGTGATCATCATAGATTAGTGCAGGTCCTAAAGCCAGCGACTAGTGTCCTTGTAAGAGAAAGAAAACACAGAGACACAGGGGAAAGCTACGCGACTAGGAAACCAGAGATCAGAGCAATGTGTGTGCAAGTAAAGGAAGCCAAAAACGGCTACAGTCACCAGAAGCAAGGAGAGATGCGTGGTACAGATTCTCCCCTAGACCCTCCAGAAGTAACCAACCCCATGGATAACTTGATTTTGGACTTTGGACTTTCAGAAGTGAGAAAATAAATGCCTGTTTTTAGCCACCCAGTTTGTGGTACCTTGTTAGATAGTCCAAGAAAACCAAATTGCATGTGATTCACAGGCAAGGCTAACCCATCAAATTCTTTCATCTAGTAATGTGGGAGTGAATCAGCTAAACTGTGGTGGACAATGAGGCTCAGGTCGTGAGTGCTGTCAGGTTCTAGACATGCAAGAAAATGAAGAAGACAGTGAAGAAAAGCAAAGAGATAAGCAAAGGGGAGAGTCCAGGTGAGGAAAGTTCAATACCCAACTTCCTAGTTGTTTGCGTGGAACACATGAAACTCTGGTGCATTCTCTGCCTGTAGATATCCATGACATTATCTGCTATGTCACTCCAATATTCTGTTAAGTACATTGAATCCGTTTTTGTTCCTTGCAAGCAAATGATCCTCAATTTAACAATGATTCCTGGCAGTAACTTGGTTTTAAAAATATATAAGGAGGTTGAAATAAAATGGTAATTGCTAAACACATGAGTAATTTCAAAGAGTAAGCGGTTAAGAAAAGAAAAGGTTAACAGGTGCGAAATTTTACCAATAAAAAGGGTCACTGAACAGAAAGCAGTTAAGCTTTCTTTTGTAACTACCAAGCTGATGGTTTCAGGCTCCAGACTAAAATATTCACATCAGGGGAGAGGACGGAAAAATTGAGAGTATCAAATGGTCCAGAGACTGAAACAAGCACAATTCTACTAACCACCACTTACAACCTCCGCAGGGTAGGTCTTGTGGTCCCTCTACCTTGGATTAGGTCTCTTCATCTTACATGCCAATTGCATAATTCCTTCAGTCGCTGAACATCTATTAGTATCTACTACGTGCCAAAGACTGCGGTAGGTCCAATGTGGTAGCCACTAGCTACAGGTGGCTATTGAGGTGTAATTCCAAACTGAGATGTGCTGGAAGTGTACTATACACACCAGATTTTGAAGACTTAATACAAAAATAAAGTAGAATTCTTTATTACTAATTTTTCTACTGATTTTATGTTGAAATAACATTTTAAGTACACTAGGTTAAATATATAATTTTACATTTTTTACTTTTTAAAATGAAGCTTGCATGACATTTGTTGGAGAACAGCTGCTCTAGTTTTACTCAAACTTACCCTGACCTCTCTTCTCCCCTACTCCTCTTCTGAAAATCTTCAGCTATAGTTTTATACTCTCAAAGTTTCATAAATTTTACATTATTTTAATTAGGTCATCCATGCTTTTCTTATACCTTGATTCTTAAACTTAAATGTTAATAAATAGCATTTATAATATAATGATTAATCTATAATCACAGCAGAATCAAGTAGTGTTTTGCACATATAGAAAAAGAAATGCAATCCCATGTCCCTCAAATTGTCACACTAGATTGAGTATACTTCAAAAAAAAAAAAAAAAAGGGGGAGGAGAAGTCAACTGGATTATCTTTTCCTAAACTCTACTCTAATCCTCAAAATCATGCCCCATTTATTCCTCCTAATTGGACAATGACTTTCTAGTAGACCTTTTTGTTTTTCCTCAAGTTTTTGTTTTCTATTCTTTTGTTGATATGAGAAGCCTATACCTTCCACCTAATACATAATCATCCCAACTCATAATCACATGTTTTGTTAAAATAAATCCATTTTCTTCTTGAAGAGTATTCTTGAAGCCAGCTACAATGAGGTTTTGGCAGCAGGAAGTGGATGCAACAGGAGGGGTGCACAGTGAGGAAGCAGCATGTCCTCTGAAAGAAGCTTAAGTCTGATAAGAACACTGTGAAAAAAAGGACACATTGGTGGAATGGAAGGTAGAGTATATGTATTTGTCCTCTCAGAATTAAGAATGGGCTTGAATTAGGGCGCTTGGGTGGCTCAGTTGGTTAAGCATCTGACTTCAGCTCAGGTCGTGATTTCATGGTTCATGAGTTTGAGCGCCCCCATCAGGCTCTCTGCTATCAGTACAGAGTTCACTTCAGATCTTCTGTTTCCCTCTCTACCCCTCCCGAACTGGTGCATGCTCCCTCTCTAGCTCTCTCTCTCAAATAAATAAGAATGGGCTTGAATGAACGTATATGTAGATTAGAGTCCTTTCCACCTAATAGCCTCAGTTTCCCCCCACTAAAATAGGAGAAATGGCCATCTGCTAAGAAAAGGATCTAAGGACAGCAGTGACATTTACCTAATGAGAAAAGCACACTAGGGACCAGATCCTGCTTAGGATAAGGTAACTGAGTGACACCATGGATCCTACACAGCTAAAAATGAAACATTCTTATCCTCAGAGGCTGACTGGTGAAAAATATCCTCATGCTTCTGTGGCACTCATATGAAGACTTAATTCTTTATTATTTCAGGACAAAACAACTATAGGGTAAAATAAGGAATATCCTCTAGGCACAGGTCAGAGGGATGTTTCTGTTTCCATTACTGTTAACTAAACTCTTGATTCCATCTTCCTGTTTTAATAATTATAGCAGGAGATAATTACACAGCTATCTGTAAATTAACTGTATTAAAACTGCAAGAATCTCTGGCAGCCTTTCTCATCTAGGCTTCTCATCTAAACTACAAACAAGAACTTAAATGACAAATCCATTTCACAAAGAATGGAACATAATTAGTACCAATCCAGATGCTTAGTGGTCCATTTATGAATCTTGAAAAGAAAAACAAAGCTGGAGGCATCACAATTCCAGATATCAAGTTATATTACAAAACTGTAGAAATCAAAATATTTTGGTACTGGCACAAAAATAGGCACATAGATCAATGGAATGGAACAGACAGCTCAGAAATAAACCCATGTTTATATGGCCAATTAATCTTTGACAAAGGAGGCAAGAATATCCAATGGGAAAAAGACAACCTCTTCAACAGATGGTGCTGGGAAAACTGGACAGCTATATGCACAAGAATGAAACTGGACCACATTCTTACACCTTACACAAAAATAAATTCAAAAATGGATTAAGGACCTAAATATGAGACCTGAAACTATACAAATCCTAGAAAAGAACCCAAGTAGTAATTTCTTTGACATGAGTTGTAGCAAGTTTTTTCTACGTGTGTCTCCTAAGGCAAGGAAAACAAAAGCAAAAAATAAACTAATGGGACTTCATCAAAATAAAAAGCCTGGGCACGCTGAAGGCAACAATCAACAAAACTCAAAGACAACCCACTGAATGGGAGAAGGTATTCATAAATGACATCTCTAATAAAGGGTTAGTATTCAAAATATATAAAGAACTTATCAAAGTTAACATCCAAAAAACAAATAATCCAATTAAAGAGTGGGCAGAAGACATGAACAGATATTTCTTCAAAGACATATAGAAGGCCAATGGACACATGAGAAGATGCTCATTATCACTCATCATCAGGAAATACAAATCAAAACTACGTAAGGTATCACCTCACACCTGTCAAAATGGCTAAAATCAAAAACACAAGAAACAAGTGTTGGACAGTATGTAGAGAAATAGGAACCCTCACATACTCTTGGTGGGAGTGAACTGGTACAGCCACTATGGAAAACAGTAGGAAGTTTCCTCAAAAAGTTAAAAAAGGAACTATCCTATGATCCAGTAATCGCACTGGGTATTTACACAAAAAATACAAAAAAGCTAATTCACAGGGATACATGCACCCCTATATTTATTGCCACATTATTTATAATAGCTAAACTATGGAAGCAGCCCAAGTATCCATTGATAGATGAATGGATAAAGAAGATGTGGTGTGTTTACACACACACACACACACACACACACACACACACACACGAAAAGTATGAAATCTTGCCATTTGCAACAACATAGATGGAGCTAGAGAGTATAATGCTAAGAGTATTAAGCCAGTCAGAGAAAGACAAATATCATATGATCTCACTCAATATGTGGAACTTAACAAACAAACAAGCAAAGGGAGGGGGAGGGGAAGGGAGAAACAAACCCAGAAACAGACTCCTAACTATAGAGAAAAAACAGATGGTTATCCAGAGGGGAGGTGGGTGGGGTGAAGGAGATGAAGAGTATACTCTCCTGATGAGCACTGAGTAATGTATAGAATTGTTGAATCACTATTCTGTACACCTGAAACTGTACACTAACTATGTTGTACACATAACACTGTATGTTAACTACAGTAGAATTAAAACAAAAAAAACTTAAAATTGAAAAATAAAGTGGGTTTTTGAAGTCTATTTTTCTGAAATATAATAGAATCATATAACTTTCCAAGGAAACTCTTACAAATAGATCCATTATGTTATCATGCCAAGAGCTAATGGAGTATTGTGCTTTCTGGGAAACTCTACAAGCCTTTCAAGAATTTACCTCACTAATTATTCTTCAAGAATGTTTAAGACCCATGAATGGAAAACATTATTTGCATTTTCATATAACCACAAATACCAAATGGTTTTTCCACATCATTACATCTAAACCATTATAAATAAAAAGGATATACACAGATAATAGTCAAGCTTCTCTCATTGTGTTAATACTAGCTGAGAACTAGTCAATGTGCCCTAGAACTTGACTTTTCAAAGTACAGTCTATGGCTTGGCTGCAGAAGTATTAACTAGGAGCTTTTGTTTAGAATTATTTTTCTTTTTTTTAAATACCAGTATAATTATGACAAAGCGTTATATTTATTTCAGGTGAAATAACAATTCAGCAATTCTATACATTATTAAGTGCTCATCATAAATGTACTCTTAATCCCCTTCACCGTTCAATTTTTCTTTTATAGCTTCTTTTTTACAATCTTGATTTATAAATTTTGAGATTTTTTTCATTCTACATTTAAATCTTTTACATTTAAATACCTAATCTATATGGAATTTACTTTTCATTCATCAAGGATTTCTTATTCTACTGAATCAAAGTATTATTCCTATCACAAACTAGATTAATTTCTGGATTTTTCTGTCAATTCTAGGGATCTATGTTCTGGTAGTCAGAGGATATGTGAAGGGAAAGGGAAGAAAGAATAAATTTATTACAAAAAAAAACCCGTCATAAAGTGGAAATGAGGGGGGTGCCTGGGTGACTCAGTTGGTTAAGCATCCAACTTTGGCTCAGGTTATGATCTCACAGTTCATGAGTTAGAGCCCCACATTGGGCTCTGTGCTCTCAATGCAGAGCCTGCTTTGGATGCTCTGTCTGCTTCTCTCTGTCCCTCCCTCGCTCACATTTTCTCACAAAAATAAACATTAAAAAAAATAAAGTGGAAATGAGAGCTGATTTACAATATGCACACATGCATTTATTTGAAGGGCCCAGAGGAGCAGATAAAAAATAAAGGTCTAGGTACTAAAGAAGCATAGGATCCAAATGAGTTCTGGGAAAGACAGAGCTGAAATCAGAGACCACAGGATTCAAACTCCAATTTAATAAAGAATTTTGAAAGAAGGGAAAAACAGTTGACACAAGTAGCATTTTGTACTATGGATAAACTAAAAAACTGAAAGATATTTATGCAAATAACAGGTATCTTGAAGACACTAAGAACATAAGCATTAAACAAGTTGGGATAAAGGTTCCTTTCCCAGCAGATGAATGTACACTCCTCCTCTAATTACAGTGTGCATGTTGCTGCTGTTGCTTTTGTTCCAGTAAGAAGCACTCTAGGAGATTCTACATTAACTAAGAGTAGAGACTTTTGTGTTCTGTTTTTGTAATACAACCTTTACCTTTGAGATTACTTAAATTTGTGTTTGTGGGAAATACCATTACTGATTTATTGTTATAGAAAATTGAACTTAGACTTCTGCTTACAATATAGAAAACTCCAAGAAAATTTAACTTCCACCTTAACAACAACAAACACAGCCAGCTAATACACAAAGATTTTTCTTGAGCCCATCAAAGAGCTGAGATCCTTAGGCAACCAATAAAAGGAATTCTAAAGATGGGCAAGTTCCTGCAAAGAGAGACAGATCATACCAACTGTTTCACCTTAAACAAGAAAAGGAGAAAGAAGTGACCATCATACAAATAGATAACAGGTCACCAAGACTTATAATGAATCATTAATGCCAAGTGTCGACTAGCATTTCTTTTTCAAGTAGTCGGGAGAACCCAGCCACAAACAAGCTCTTTACCACACTCCTCCATTGACTTTCACAAGAAATACTGGGATGGGCCAAGAGACTGCACTCACCCACCCCCACCGGACCTCCTCAGTGAAGCAAATGGCAAGATGAAATCAACTGATTACAACAGTATCAAAGCACAAAGAACCCCCTCACCACTAGGGCACAGACAAAACTCCACTTCTTCTATAAGGAGATAAAAGCAAACCTCACTGCCTCTGGAAGATGACAGGAAAATCTTCTAACTTCAGGACACAGGAGAAGATCCATTAGCCACTGGGAAACAGGTAAAAACAAAACCTCTCTACTCATTGGGCAGGGGCAGGAAAGAAGCTCAGGCTCAGTATCTGGCACTTCTATCCCAAAATCTGCTACCACTGGAATACAGAGTAAACCCTCTCTTGCCCTAGACCAACTACAGATCTCAGGCACAGGCTAGCTGCCAAGGGGAGGAAAGGCAGAAATGCTGAGAAAGTCTCACCCCCCAAGACTTAGGAGTACAAGTCTTGCATAGGACAACTTCTGTTATGCCAGGACAGCCATAAGTATAGCATCAGGTAATCAGCACCCACGGTCTTCTGATGGGGGAGAGAGACCCCTGCTGTGGTAGACCCGGGTCTGGTAGACCCCAGACCTCACTCTAAGCAAAAGGTAATAGCAACTCACTGTTAAAAAAAAAAATTG
This sequence comes from Panthera onca, assembly GCF_046562875.1. NCBI lineage: Eukaryota > Metazoa > Chordata > Mammalia > Carnivora > Felidae > Panthera > Panthera onca. Next base: position 115,150,180 of record NC_138339.1, read on the forward strand.
CAGCCTAGGATACACTGAAGCTCAAACCAAGCTCAAAATCTGGCTAGGCTGCATCAAGTTCCCACACTGATGGCCTGCCAGAAGAAGTACACCTATTTCCAGGTATAAAAATTATTTACCTGATTCTTTACCCATGATTGGAATTTGAGTAAAATTTGTCAAGATATAGTTAGCAGAACCAAACTAAGACATGACTCAGATAGTGGAACCAACAAACAGAAACCCTAAGATAATAACCATATTGAACAGCTTGGTGAAAAATCTTTAAATGGTGTCTAAGAAGTTTTTATCTTTATATGTTGTGCAACAGGATAGTTTTGAGATATTAATATTCCACTATTTTTCCTTTCTTCCCCATTATGAGCAAGAAACAGGATCATTATTATGTTTTTGACTCAGGAAGGTGAACAAACTGGAAATGTCTACGTGAAGTACATGACTCGTTCAGTGGTTAGGGAAAGCCCAGATTAATGGAAAAGGTAACTCAGGGAAGGGAGACGAAGTGCCTAGAAGGGAAACAGAGAGTAACAGTAAAAAAGCTCTGACCCAACTTCAGATTGGCGACAGATTAAGGATTTGGAGGTTCCATGAGCTTGATCTGAAGGGCCTGCCCACAGCTTTGGTGGTGTTCATGACCTAAAATCCCAGCCAACTCCATGTGTTGGGGTTAGAGTGATCCCCATAATGACTGAGATAAATTCCCTACTATTTCAATCAGATAGAAGATTCCAAATGAACTTTTGTGATATTATATTTAAGCATATAGAACAGGATTCACATCCAGACTCTTGTTTTTAATTTTATATCATTTATGTAATAATTTATATTCTTTGGTTACAAAGCTTCTAGACACAAGGTCTCCCGGTGATCTTGCCTTTTGTTATTTACACTCTGTATAATGCTGTCTTGAATGTAGATTGGAACTAGTAATATACATTTAGTTTATTTATTTATTTAGAGAGAGAGACAGAGAGAGTGTGCATGCACACATGGGTTGGCGGGGGGGGGGGGCAGACAGATAGGGAGAGAGAGAATCCCAAGCAGGCTCCACTCAGCACAGAGCCTGACATGGGGCTTGATCCCACAACAACAATATCATTATCTGAGCCAGTATCAGGAGTCAGACCCTCAAGCGAGCCACCCAGAGGCCCCAGTAACTCACTTCTAATTAAAAGAATACAGCAAAAGTTAAGGGATGTCACTTAAGGTTTTTAAATTTTAACTTCAGGGGCACCAGGGTGGCTCAGTCGGTTGGGCATCCGACTCTGGCTCAGATCAGGATCTCACAATTCTTGAGTTTAGGTCCCGCATCAGGCTGTGTGCTGACAGCTGGGTGCCTGGAGCCTGCTTTGGATTCTGTGTCCCTCTCTCTCTCTCTCTCTGCTGCTCCCCTGCTTGCTTGCTCCTCTCTCTCTAAAAAGTGAATAAACATTTAAAATAACATTAAAAATATTGAAATATTTAAAAACACGGAGGCAGCCATAGCACGGATTTAAGAGGTAGAGGAGAGAATAGGTGAATTAGAAGATAAAAGTATAGAAAAAGGGGAAGCTGAGAAAAAGAGAAATAAAATCCAGGAGTATCAGGAGAGAATTAGAGAACTAAGTAATGCAATCAAAGAGAACAATATCTGTATCATAGGAATTCCAGAAGAAGAGACAGAGAAAGGTGCTGAAGGTGTACTTGAACAAATCATAGCTAAAACTTCCCTGATCTGGGGAAGGAAAAAGGCATTGAAATCTAAGAGGCACAGAGAACTCCCTTCAGATGAAACTTGAATCCATCTTCTGCACGACATATAGTGAAACTGGCAAAATACAAGGATAAAGAGAAAATTCTGAAAGCAGCTAGAGATAAACAGGTTCTAACTTACAAAGGTAGACACATATGAATAGTAGTAGACCTATCTACTGAAACTTGGCAGGTCAGGAAGGAATGGCAGGAAATCTTCAATGTGATGAACAGAAAAATTATGCAGCTGAGAATCCTATACCCAGCAAGTCTGTCATTCAGAATAGGAGAGATAAAGGTTTTCCCAAACAAACAAAAACTAAAGGAATTCATCACCACTAAACCAGCCCTACAAGAGATCCTAAGGGGGATTCTGTGAATGAAATGTTGCAAGGACCACAAAGTACCAGACACTGCTACAAGAATGAAACCTACAGACACCACCATGATTCTAAACCCATATCTTTCAATAACAACACTGAATGTAAATGGACTAAATGCTCCAACCAAAAGACATAGGGTATTAGAACTGATTAAAAAAAAAAAAAAAAACAAGACCCGTCTATTTGCTGTCTACAAGAGACTCATTTTAGACCTGAGGACACCTTCAGATTGAAAGTGAGGGGATGGAGAACTATCTACCATGCTACTGGAAGTCAAAAAAAAATCTGGAGTAACCATACTTACACAAACTAGACTTTAAATTAAGGCTGTATCAAGAGATGAAGAAGGGCATTATATAATAATTACAGGATCTATACATCAGGAAGAGCTAACAATTATAAATGTCTATGCGCCAAATACGGGAGCCCCCAAGTATATAAAACACTTAATCACAAACATAAGCAACCTTATTGATAAGAATGTGGTAATTGCAGAGGACTTTAATACCCCACTTACAACAATGGATAGATCATCTAGACACAGGATCAATAAAAAAACAAGGGCCCTGAATGATACATTGGATCAGATGGACTTGACAGATATATTTAGAAGTCTGCATCCCAAAGCGACAGATATACTTTCTTCTCGAGTGCACATGGAACATTCTCCAAGATAGATCACATATTGGGTCACAAAACAGCCCTTCATAGGTACAAAAGAATTGAGATCATACCATGCACACTTTCAGACCACAATGCTATGAAGCTTGAAATCAACCACAGGAAAAAGTCTGGAAAACCTCCAAAAGCATGGAGGTTAAAGAACACCCTACTAAAGAATGAATGGGTCAACCAGGCAATTAGAGAAGAAATTAAAAAACATATGGAAACAAATTAAAATGAAAATACAACAATCCAAATGCTTTGGGATGCAGTGAAGGCAGTCCTGAGAGGAAAATACAATCCAGGCCTATCTCAAGAAACAAGAAAAATCCCAAATACAAAATCTAACAGAACACCTAAAGGAAATAGAGGCAGAACAGCAAAGACACTCCAAACCCAGCAGAAGAAGAGAAATAATAAAGATCAGAGCAGAAAATAAACCATATAGAATCTAAAAAAACTGCAGAGCAGATCAACGAAACCAAGAGTTGGTTTTCTGAAAAAATAAACAAAATTGACAAACCTCTAGCCAGGCTTCTCAAAAAGAAAAGGGAGATGACCCACATAGATAAAATCATGAATGAAAATGGAATGTTTACAACCAATCCCTCAGAGATACAAGCAATTATCAGGGAATACCATGAAAAAGTATATGCGAACAAACTGGACAACCTGGAAGAAATGGACAAATTCCTAAGCACCCACACACTTCCAAAACTCATACAGGAATAAATTGAAAACTTGAACAGACCCATAACCAGCAAAGAAATTGAATCAGTTATCAAAAAATCTCCCAACAAATAAGAGTCCAGGACCAGATGGCTTCCCAGGGGAGTTCTACCAGACGTTTAAAGCAGAGATAATACCTATCCTTCTCAAGCTATTCCAAGAAATAGAAAGGGAAGGAAAACTTCCAGACTCATTCTATGAAGCCAGTATTACTTTGATTCCTAAACCAGACAGAGACCCAGTAAAAAAAAGAGAACTACAGGCCAATATCCCTGATGAATATGGATGCAAAAATTCTCAGCAAGATACTAACAAATCGCATTCAAGAGCATATAAAAAGAATTATTCAGCATGATCGAGTGGGATTCATTCCTGGACTGCAGGGCTTTTTGCATTTGCAAATCAATCAACGTGATACATCACATTAATAAAAGAAAAGATAAGAACCATATGATCCTGCCAATTGATGCAGAAAAAGCATTTGACAAAACCCAGCATCCTTTCTTAATAAAAACCCTTGAGAAAGTCAGAATAAAAGGAATATACTTAAACATCATAAAAAGCCATTTATGAAAAGCCCAAAGCTAACATCATCCTCAATGGGGAAAAACTGAGAGCTTTCCCCCTGAGATCAGGAACACGACAAGGATGTCCACTCTCACCGCTGTAGTTTAACATAGTGTTGGAAGTGCTAGTATCAGCAATCAGACAACAAAAGGAAAACAAGGGCATCAAAATTGGCAAAGATGGAGTCAAGCTTTCACTTTTTGCAGATGACATGATATTATACATGGAAAACCCGATAGACTCCACCAAAAGTCTGCTAGAACTGATACATGAATTCATCAAAGTTGCAGGATACAAAATCAATGTACAGAAATCAGTTGCATTCTTATACACTAATAATGAAGCAACAGAAAGACAAATAAAGAAACTGATCCCATTCACAATTGCATCAAGAATCATGAAATACCTAGAATAAACCTAACCAAAGATTTAAAAGATGTGTATGCTGAAAACTACAGAAAGCTATGAAGGAAATTGAAGAAGATACAAAGAATGGAAAAACATTCCATGCTCATGGATTGGAAGAACAAATATTGTTAAAATGTCAATACTACCCAAAGCTATCTACACATTCAATGCAATCCCAATCAAAATTGCACCAGTATTCTTCTCGAAGCTAGAACAAGCAATCCTAAAATTTGTATGGAACCACAAAAGACCCCAAATAGCCAAAGTAACATTGAACAAGAAAAAGCCAGAAGCATCACAATCCCAGACTTTAGCCTCTACTACAAAGCTGTAATCATCAAGACAGCATGGTATTGGCACAAAAACAGACACATAAACCAATGGAATAGAATACATACCCCAGAACTGGCTACAAATGTATGGCCAACTAATCTTTGACAAAGCAGGAAAGAATATCCAATGGAAAAAAGACAGTCTCTTTAACAAATGGTGCTGGGAGAACTGGACAGCAACATGCAGAAGAATGAACCTGGACCACTTTCTTACACCATTCACAAAAATAAATTCAAAATGGAAAAGGACCTGAATGTGAGACAGGAAACCATCAAAACCCTAGAGGAGAAAGCAGGAAAAAACCTCTCTGACCTCAGCCGTAGCAATTTCTTACTTGACACATCTCCAAAAGCAAGGGAATTAAAAGCAAAAATGAACTATGGGGACCTCATGAAGATAAAGAGCTTCTGCACTGCAAAGGAAACAATCAACAAAACCAAAGGGCAGCCAAGGGAATGGTTTTTGCAAATGACATATCGGACAAAGGGCTAGTATCCAAAATCTATAAAGAGCTCACCAAACTCCACACCCGAAAAACAAATAATCCAGTGAAGAAATGGGCAGAAAACATGAATAGACACTTCTCTAAAGAAGACATCCAGATGGCTAACAGGCACATGAAAAGATGCTCAACGCTGCTCCTCATCAGGCAAATACAAATCAAAACCACACTGAGTCATGCCAGTCAGAGTGGCTAAAATGAAAAATCAGGAGACTATAGACGCTGGAGAGGATGTGGAGAAACGGGAACCCTCTTGCACTATTGGTGGGAATGCAAACTGGTGCAGCCACTCTGGACAACAGTGTGGAGGTTCCTTAAAACATTAAAAATAGAACTACCCTATGACCCAGCAATAGCACTGCTAGGAATTTACCCAAGGGATACAGGAATGCTGATGCTTAGGGGCACTTGTACCCCAATGTTTATAGCAACACTTTCAACAATAGCCAAATTGTGGAAAGAGCCTAAATGTTCATCAACTGATGAATGGATACAGAAATTGTGGTTTATATACACAATGGAATACTACTTGGCAATGAGAAATAATGAAATATGGCCTTTTGTAGCAACATGGATGGAACTGGAGAGTGTTATGCTAAGTGAAATAAGCCATACAGAGAAAGACAGATACCATATGTTTTCACTCTTATGTGGATCCTGAGAAACTTAAGAACATGGAGGAGGGGAAGGAAAAAAAAAAAAAAAGAGAAGGAGGGAGCCAAACCATAAGAGACTTAAAAACTGAGAATAAACTGAGGGTTGATGGGGGGAGGGAGGGAGGGGAAAGTGGGTAATGGGCATTGAGGACAGCTCCTGTTGGGATGAGCACTGGGTGTCGTATGGAAACCAATGTGACAATAAATTTCATATTAAAAAATAAGGTAAAATATATTTGATAAATAAATAAATAAATAAACTTTAACTTCTGTCTTTCTCATACTCTTTTGCCCTCTCACTTGCCCTGACAAAGCTAGCAGCCATGTTGTGAACTGTGCTACAGAGAGCCATACATGGCAAGGAACTCACAGGACAGCCTTTGATCAGTAGGCTGTAAGAGACTGAGGTCTTCAGTCCAACAACCTGATATGAACTAAATCTTGTGAAAAATTTGAGTGAGCTTTGTAGCACATCTTTGCCCAATCCAGCCCTGAGATGACTACATCCCAGGTAACACCTTGACAGCAGCTTTGTTAAAGACCCAGAAACAGAGGACTTACCTAAGCTAAATGCAGAAACCTAACCAACAGAAACGGTGAAATTATATGGTTTTATGTCACTTAGTTTGGAGGTAATTTATTATGCAGTGATAATTCAAACAGATATCAAGAGAGAAAACAGGAAAGTTATTAATATACATCTATCTATCTCTGATATTTCTTTATAAAGTAAGTCTGACCAGTGGTTCTTAAGCAAGGGTGTTTATCAGAATAACCCAGGGCTAAGGTGAGTGCTAGAAAGGAGAAATATATGGGAAAAGTAAACAAAAATGAAGGAAGACAAAGTCCATTTTGTTCCAGTGGGAATCCAATGACTCTGGTTCAGGACATGGCAGGTGAGGCTGTTAAGGCCATTGTCCCAGGATTTGATCTCCCTGTTACAGAAGGGTCCTGGCTCACCATGTTATTCATGTGGTCCCTCAGGATCCTTTGGTTTCCTGCTTCTATGTACCATTTGGATTTGGTTTCCAAATTGCACTGAAGACAAACGAGAGTCAAGAGGAACACCACTGTGGTATCATCAGAATCATCATCAGGTCAGAACACCAGACCTTATCCTGGAACAGGCTTAGCAGTCCTATTTTAGGAAATGGCTCCAGATGATCCTACAAAAGCCCATGAAAACATTCCGTGCTTTAATTCATTTATTCTGCCCTGGCAAAGCTTATGAAACAGCAATCCTGACAAAGAGTACAAGGAAATGTCCTTTTCACATGTATAGTCTCTTCACATCTCCCTCAGGATCATGAAATAGCCAAATGGGTCAAGTTTCATTTTCAGTCATGTCTCATTTTCCAAAACTACAAAGCAAGATTTCAAGTCATATCCAGAAAGGGTTGGCAGAGTTAGAGGTTTAAAAAATCCCTAGAAAAGATAAACATGAGAGAGTAAAAAATAAATAAATAAAAATTAAAAAAATCAAACAAACAAAGGACAGAGATTTGACAAGTGTTTTTAGACTATGTTGACCTTGACAGGATAAGGGCCTTTGGTCAGAAAAATATAACAGAATGCTTAGTCCTGTCAGGGGGCTGAGAAATAACTTACTTAGTAATGGGAAGCTCTCATAATAAAATATGGGGTAATAACCACTAAAGATTAATTAGACATTAGCCTCTTCGCTTGAGAATGTTCCATTATATTCCCTTCCTATTCTATACCCTATACCTCAATCTAACTGATCAGAACATATTAAAAAGGTCTAAAATGGAGACATAAGGTGCCCAATTCAAGACCTATATAGGTAGTTTATGAGGATAAAATGATGTAAACGGATACTACATCTCATCAAACAATCCCATTTACAATTGCACCAAAAAGAATGAAATACCTAGGAACAAACTTAACCAAGGAGGTGAAAGACCTGTACTTTGAAAATTAAAAAACACTGATGAAAGAAACTGAAGAACACACAAACTAACGGAGAAATACTCCATGCTCATAGACTAGAAGGCTTACAACCACTAAACCGTCTATACTACCCAGAGCAATCTACTGATTCAATGCAATCCCTGTCAAAACACCAATAGCCCTTTTCATGGAACTAAAACAAATAATACTGAAATTTGTGTGGAATAACGAAAGACCCTGAAAAGCCCAAGCAATCTTGAGAAAGAAGGACAAAACTGAAGGTATCACAATCCCATATTTCAAGATATACTACAAAGCTGTAATAATCAAAACAGGATTGTACTGGCACAAAAACAGAGACATGGGTCAATGGAATGGGACAGAGAGCCCAGAAATAAACCCACACTTACATGATCAATTCATCTATAACACAGCAGGCAAGAATACACAATGGGGAAAAGATACTTTTGATTTTATTCCAAGGTGTCAATGGAAGGTTTCACACAATTAGATCACAACTATTACCTGGCTGGCATCAACTGTAAAATGCATCCTGATACTAAAAAGTAAGAACATGTACATCCTGCAATAGATGAAAATAGTTTAAAATCTTTAGAAGTGATTTTCCCTTTGAGGAGTACAGCTTCTAGCCAAAAAAACCTGTATGACATTTCAGGACCAGTCACAGGCAATTACACAGGATTTACCTGGCAGGCCTCACAGGAGAAAGCTGTCCTCCCCACATCCAGTTTGGGGTACAACCAGTACACTGTAATCTCTGAAAGCTGTTGCAATAAAGGACTCTGGCCCAGGTGACTCCATTTGGAGGTCTCCCTATATGGGAAAACGGTAAGGCAAACTCCTTTATTCTGACTGAATACTTTTTCACTCCTAGCCCTTCTTCCTCTTTCCTCCAACAGTCCATAAATCTGCAGAAGGCTTTTGTTTGTGGCTCACTCAACACCACCCAATATCCATGCTGATGCATCTGATCCTCACTCTGTAGGCCATTCCATAGGGAGAAATGGAACTGGGAAGTCTTTTCTCTGGTTTAGACTTCTATTTATTTAACTGCAATAAGTGACTAAAAGCTTGACTGTCACTTTCATTTTGGCTCGTTTAATTCACTACTCCAATACCTGGCAGCTCAGCTGAGTTTCTGCCATCAGTCAAGTACAGCAGAATGCAGTCAGGCAATCTCAACACAAAGCATGGCCATAGTCAGAGGTTCTTAAGAAGCTCATCAGCCACGATTTCAGGATTGTTCTCTTTTTCTGTGTATTCAAGTAAATATTGAGCAACTGCCGCTTATGAGAACACTGACTTGGCTGTGCTAGACATGACAAAACTTATCCAATGGAAACAATTCACAGCACTGTAGATATGTATTTGGATGATAAAAATATTTTATTTTCATGAGAAAGGACTTGAAGGAAAGAAGGAAGCAACTCAACTATGGTAATCAAGGAAGGCTTTGTGAAAGGAAACCATCTTCAGAACACTGAACTAGTACAATTTTGGTAATTAGTGGACAAAGCATATGCCTATTAGAGTATAATATTCCCACTATCAAAGAATATAAAGAGTCCTTTTCTAACACTGAGGAACATTTTCCAGGTTAGGGTTTTGTGGGATTTTGGGGGTTTTTTTGTTTTTGTGTTTTTTTGTTGTTTTGTTTTGTTTTTTGGTAAATTAGAGGTGCATGCCTCTAAAACAAGAACCTATTTTCCTCTGCAGAGTAACATGGAATGGGATGTAGGATTATTTTCCATACTTTCAACCTTAATTGTTTTGACTACATTTTCCTTTGGTTTATATTCCCCAAATCCTAACTAGTGGGTTATAGAAAGGGCACTTGAGTATTTTCCCTTATAACTGTTTACCTGTGACAAGTAATAGGTCATTTGGCCAGTTAATAGCCACTGGGCTGGATAGAGGCATCCTCCAAAAAGTGTAACCATTCTGGTCTAAATAGTTGCACTCTGAAAGCTAATTTAAGGAGCAATTAAGTTTTGAAAAAGAAGCCTGGCTTCACTCCAGCTGTTCAATTAGTTTATTTATTATGCCTCACCTTCTAACTCCACTAACATTAAAATAGGTTGATAATATCTTCAAACCACAAATATTTAAGTACTTTTCAATGCCAGGGAGAAGTTCATGCTTTCCTAGAGCTTTCAGTTCAAACTGAGTCTATACTCTAGAGCTAAACTGTTGACCAAGAAGCCAGTAGCCACATGTGGCTATTGAGTACTTAAAACATGGCTAGTACAACTGAAAAACTGAATTCTTAATCTAATTAAAATTAAAATCTGAGAATTGTCTCACCTACTGGAAACTTTTCTAAGTATGTTTGGAACAACTTGGGTATCTATAGTACATATGTGAATCCTAATATATTAAGTCTATTTTACAAAGACTAAATAATTTCCAATGAAAACCACATCTAAAATGAGTTGTGGGGGTATCTGGGTGGCTCAGTTGGTTAAGCATCCAACTTTGGCTCAGGTCATGATCTAACGGTTCATGAGTTTGAGCCCCACATCAGGCTCTGTGTTGACACCTCAGAGCCAGGACCCCGCTTCGGATTCTGGATCTCCCTCTCTCTCTGCCCTTCTCCCATTTGCACTCTATCTCACTCTCTCAAAAATAAATAAACATTAAAAAAATTTAATGAGATATGAGGTAATTATAATATGGTGTAGTGGATTTCAAAGATTTAGTACAAAGAAAATTTATAATATCTAATTCTTATAAAGATTAAATGTTGAAATGATATTTGGGATATACTGATTACATATATGGCTCACGTTATATTTCTAAAGTACAGGACTGCTGTAGAGCAATACTTTGCCCATAAAAGCTTAAACACGGAACAGCTTAAGAAGCTCTACTGCATACATGCATTTTCTTTCTGTTCCCTTCTTTCTTCCCTTGTTTTCTTCTCCCTACTCCTTCTAACAATGAGGTGCACTGGACTCTTAAGAGCTAGAAAGACTGCTGACCCAGGGCTTAGATGATTCAAGGCAATCCATGTCTTACTGGTTTAGAACTTAATAAAAGAAGAACAGGGCAATGACTCAGCAACTCCAACATATTAGGAACATCTTAGAAACTTAAGGGAAAGTGTCAAAGAGCTTTGCATTTCCGCAAGGACAGTATCAGGAGTCATTTTCTATTAAGTCTCAAAAAAAATGGTTTAAGGGAGTTTTTAAAGTTTTAAAATCACAAAGTCCTGAAATATTACTAAAGGACAAAGTAATTACCTTATTCTAAATTACATTTATTTTATAAATATGACATATTAAATAAATAAAATGGAAAAGAGCTTTCAACAAAGTATTTTAACCGTCACATAATGGACTCATTAAATTATCATCATCTGTACTTCTAATGGTCACTCTCCAACTCCTACAGCACTGTGAGGGTACACAAAAAGAATGAGAAATGCCTTATTTATAAGTTTACATAGATTCATTGCTATTTGAAGGATATCAAGAAGTTAGTTTTTGTCCTGACTCAGTTTAATACAGAAATCAATTGACTATTCCTGAGAACATATCATTTCATCAGTATTGGCAGAGACTGCTGGCTGATTCCCAGCTTCCTGGGCACACAGAAGAAGACTACTTTTCCGAGCTCCCTTACAGTTACATTCAATTAAGTTCTCAACAGTAGAATGTGAAAAGAGATGTATATGCCATTTCCTTGCCTGACCCATCAAAATCTTCCATATGTCCTTGTCCTCCTTCCTCTGCCTCCACTCTCTTCCGTTCTCTAGCTTGATGAAGAGAAGCATAAAGACCTTGTAAGCCATGTATCAAAGATTACAGATCTACATGATGGAAGAATCCCGGAATTCTAAGTAAATAGTTGAGAGGCAACCTACCTACTGGAAATATGCTCCTTGGACAGTCAAGGTGGGCAAAAAAAAGTAAATCTATCATAAGTCACTGAAGTTTTAGGGGTTAGCAACAGGTAGGGTCACCCTAATAGATACAGTCAGTGACCCAAAGGACTGTTATTTAACCTAAGGACAAAACACTTCCACATATCTTGCTGTCACTATTGAGCAAGATAGCACCCCATCTCTCTTAATTCCATTTTTTCTCCACTCTCTTATACCACTCATGGTATATGGTTTGCAAAACCTGACTAGGTAGAAATGTAAACAGGTGTAGAGACACAAATATGCCCAACAGGCATATGAAAAGGCACTCAACATCACTAACCACCAGGTAAATATGAATTAAAACCACATTAATAGCTAGAAATAGTAATACTGGCAATACTAAGTGATAGTGAGAATGTTGAGCAAATGAAATAGTCTTAAAATGCTGGTGGCCACGTTAAATAGTACAACCACTTTACAAAACTCTTTAGCTGTTTCTAATAAAGTTAAACACATACCTACTTTATGACCCAGCAATTCCACCCCTAGGAGAATTGAGTGCTTATGTACCAAAAGACTTGCACAATATTCATAGGCACTTTATTCATAAAAAATTGTGAACAAATGAAATGCCCATCAACAAGAAACTGGAAAAACAATTTGTAATGTATTCATATGACAGAATAAAAAAAATGAACAAACTAGTGATACACAAACCAACATGGATAAATTTCACAGGTTTTACGTTGGACAAAAAGCCAGACACAAAACAGGGCAAGCTCTATGATTCCATTTATATCAAGTTCAAGAACAGGCAAATCTAACTATGGTAACAAAAATCAGAATAGTTATAACCTCTGGGTAGGAATTCAACTGGAAAGGGGCAAGAAGGTCATATAAGTGATAGATATCTTGATTTGGGTGATGTTGAGAAATATATGCAGTAAAAATTTAAGCCATATACTTAAGATTTGTGTCTCTGATTATATGTAAATTTTGTTTCAAGTTCAAAAATTAAAAAGTTAACTTGTTTCAGAGCACACAATTATTAGTAAGTTGTTGAGCTGGGTTTGAACTTAGGTCAGTTTGAGTCTTTTCACTACAGTAGGGTTCATTTTCCTACCAAATTACATACACAGATGAGAAAACTACAAGGTCTCTTTAGAACTTTGTTTAAACAGGCAATCAGCATCACTCTATGTATTTTATATCTAATACACACACTATGATAAAATGTACTTGTTTTGGTCCTGCATTCTATATCAAATGGTGGTATTAACTTTGTGACACTATATCAACAATACTTCTGTTTACAGAATTGAAAAAAAAATTACTGGAACCAAACTTTCTACAAACACAGATGACTGGTAACCCAGTAATATAATTCAACAAACATTTTAAGATGAAACTGTCAGAACCTGCATTACATTTACCTGGCAAGAACACACTGGCTCATTACCACGTGTGAATTATCATGAATAAATCTTCAGTGGTGGAACATCTAAAGGACGATGAAAAAATGAAAAGAAGAAGTATAAAGATGCCAGAACAGTCAATTAACAAGCATCACTCATGCCCATGTAATATTTATAAAGAGATTCAACCACTATAGCTGCAGATGTGATCTGACTTGTTTCTCAACTGTACATTTAACACTGATAAAGCAGCTAGTGCAATACTAGAATAAGACTTGAACATCAAAATACAACTATACCAACATTTAGCTATGATACTCTGCATTCTTACACAGTCTTCAGACTGCCTCTATTAAAAAACACTTCAATGCATGCATTGTGTGACTTCTTCATTGATTAGAGATGAACATGGAAAAAAACCCAGTTATTGTCTTATTTTTATATATAAGCAAACCAAGGCCTAAAGCAGATCACTGATAGAACTAGGCACCACACATGTCAACAAATAAAGCCAATGTTAAGGTTATTCCAACTAGTTATTTATTTTGAAGCATCATGCCTACCTTGCTATATGAGCTTCTCCTCCAACACATGTAAGCTTTTAAATAAAGTGTTTGGATTTCTGTTGAGAGTGTTTTAATCCCCTACATTGTAACCCCCCTTCCAAAACGAAGACAAAAATCAAATTAAAATGGACATATCCAAGACTTTGGGATAATTAATAAGCTCATATATTCAGGAGAAGAAAAGGTGGTTTTTGTCCCTGGAATAGTGAAAAAGAATCCCACAAACACATTAGACTCCAGCTGCAGAACACACTAATGGAGACAAAAAATCCTTTTACGAATTCTCACACTCAAAATCCCCCACAGAAAAGTAATTCCAATACCCCACTTTGATGATTTGACAATCATTCCCTAAATTACAGCAAAACAATCAATCATTTAAAGGATTAAGGAATTTACCTGAATCTCCAGCCCCCAAACTTGAAGCCACATCATTTGCTCACTTCTATTTCAGCGTCTGTACTGTCCTCTCTTGACATGAATTCCTCATGGCACTACCGTATATTCTCTAGAGTAGGAGTCTTAAATCTGCTGTTCTGAACCCTTTGGGTGGGGGTATAAATGGATTTGAGAGAGGCTGATAAGAGCCCTGAGATTTAATGTACCATTGGGCTCTGTAGATGTGATCCAGAAAGTTTAGGAATGCTAAAGGGAGAGTCCCAAGGACAGCCTACAGTGCCATCCCACCTCCAGTGCAACCGTCGCCCATGCAGGCACCCTTCCGCGGCGGTTCAGCCCCCTGGGTCCCTTCAGGCCAGCCTCCTACTCCACCCGAAGGCTCCCTTTGCCCCACGCCCTCGCTAGCTGTCATTTCCGGGCCTCGGAATGAGCTCTGCCAGGTCCTGGAGAGCGGAAGAACCACAGGTTGGGGCCGCACCTGGGAGCCGCCTCCAGAAGCCCGGACGCAGGCGGAAACTGCTTCGCAGCACTGGCAGCTTCACAGTGGCCACCGCCGCCTGCGTGCCCAGGCTCGGCTGTCTCCTGGTTGGATGCTGAGAGTTCCTTTCCTCAGGATCTCGGGGCACAATGCTGGGCTAATATTTACAAAAGATGTATTAGGCACGCAGTTAGGCAAGGGGTGCGAAAGGGCAGGGAGCAGCGTGGGGCGGGGGGCGGGGGGGGTGGCAGAGGAGGGGATCATGCCGATAGATGCTGATAGCAAGCAAAAGCAACTTCTGCCAACCACAGATAGCAGCCGCACGCTGGCGAGCGACTGAAAAAGGGCTCGCAGAACTTAAAGACTAGATAGGTACCCTATCTTCAACACATTTAAAAATCTGTGAAGAGCACACAAACCAAACAAAATGAAAAGCTGCCTTCTCCCAAATTATCGGATAAATAAAACCGTTAAGTATGCAAACTGGGTAAGTGTAAAGTTACGGGCAGGGTTGGAAGAGTAAACGTCCCACCAAGGCATCTGCTCTATATACAAAAGTTATCAATGCTGAAAAACGTAAATCAGAAAAGCCATAGCTACTCCACTTCAAGAATGTAGGGACAGATGAAGTAGGCAAGTTTACCCTAACTGTAATCAGGACCATTCTTCACCTTTATTTGCTACTGCATCACCATTATTCCCAAACTTTCACATTATGCTTCATATTCCACATTTTGAGCTTCCTACTTTGATTTAGACCAGAGCCTTTGGCTCATTAAAAATGCACAAGCCTCTAGGAAAGAAAAGCTAAGCTTTATTGTTCACATCCCAACCTATGCCTTCTTTAGAGAACAAGCTGTGATTGTAGAATTAAAGAGACACAAGGACTCCTGGGTGCTTCAGTCAGTTGGGCACCAAATTCGGCTCAGGTCATGATCTCACAGCTTCTAAGTTAGAGCCCTGCATTGTGCCCTGTTCTGACAGCTCAGAGCCTGGAGTCTGCTTCGGATTCTGAGTCCCTTTGTGACTCTGCCCCTCCCCCATTCATCCATTCGTTCGTTCGTTCGTTCTCTCTCTCTCTCTCTCTCTCTCTCAAGAATAAAACATGTAAAAAAAAATTTAGAGAGACAGAAGAGCACTTAACCTGTAGGCCCTGCTGGGAAAGGTAGACATCGCTGTATCTGAGTAAAGCTAGCATTCAATAAACATACAACTTACAAACTGATGAAGGCTTAAGATTTCTGATGCCAAGCAGCAGAACTGGTGAATGTTAAAAAAAAAAAAAAAAGAAAAAAAAAAAAAGAAAGAAAAAGAAAAAAAAAATTCAGGTTAAATTCCTAAGTGAAGCAGAAAATTCACTATTAAGCAACATTTCAAAAAACAGAAGAGGGGTGCCTGGCTGGCTCAGTTGGAAGAGCACTGCAACTCTTGATCTCAGGGTTGTGGGTTTGAACCCACTCTGGGTGTACAGATTAAATAAATAAAAACTTGGGGCGCCTGGGTGGCTCAGTCGGTTAAGCGTCCGACTTCGGCTCAGGTCATGATCTCGCGGTTCGTGAGTTCAAGTCCCGTGTCAGGCTCTGTGCTGACGGCTCAGAGCCTGGAGACTATTTCAGATTCTGTGCCTCCCTCTCTCTCTCTGACCCTCCCCTGTTCATGCTCTGTCTCTCTCTGTCTCAAAAATAAATAAACGTTAAAAAAAATTAAAAATAAATAAATAAAAACTTAAAAAATAAGAAAAACAGAGGAAAATAAGATTGCCCTTGGAAATAAGAAATTGCTTTTAAAAATCAGAGGGTTAAAAAATAGTAAAAATTCTACCAGAACATAACAAGCCAAAAGACAAAAAACATGAGAGATAGGATATAGACAGAAGAAAGAAAACTTAGGAAAAATTATGAGACAATGTACAAAACACTTTCAGGTCCAGAAAAGAATGATCTGCTAAACACACCAACTACTAGCCAGAATTAAAAAGCCCACTCAAAAAATTTAGAAATATCAGTATCTTTTGGAGTCAATACAGTAACCCAGAAAGGTAATGATATGGTGAAAAGAGCATGTTTCTTCTCCCAGAAAGAAAAAACAAAGACAAACCGAAGGGTAAAATTGCTCAAAGGTAAAACTGCTCAAAGAGACTACGATTCAAGTTTAAAGCAAATTAGTATGTGGAATGGTTTTGATCAATTTTCGTTTGACCCTGACATTTAGAATTCTTCCTGGAAACACAACAGAGATCATAAAATTGGAAAAATAAATTTTAAAAAAGGAAATCAAACTGTGTTAATTGGTCCATTCAGCAAACAATATTTTCCTCTGTTTTTCTTATTTTTTAAGTTTTTATTTATGTAAACCCTGCCTGTTGATTTCCAATTTTAGAACCAACATATAAATATAAAAGAGAAACTTTATGGTTATTAGAATAGAGTGGAAGTGTTAACTCTGGAAATGTTAATGTACAGTTTGAAGTTGATACACTGTAAAAGCCCTAACAGAGAGAAGAGAAAGGGTGACTTCACCATCACCTCACAAAGTATACTTATAACTATATTAAAATTACCCAAGAAGACTGAGGTCAGTTAAATCTTTACCTATTATACAGAAAGCCAAGAGAAATCTCAGCTTGGTGAGATAAAAATAAAACATATGATACCAACTACCAGAAATGGTGAAAGACCATTGAACATGGGATGTGAAATAGCAATTTGAAAGAAAGAGGCAGAATACTTCTTCCTATTATAAACTCTTCAATAGCATTTTCTAATCATACCTGTACCTGTTACTTTGATGTATTTTAAAGAAATCATTCAAATTTATACCTAGAAATGCAGAAAGTAATTGAACATGGGGACATTAACAGTGGGTTTGTAATGATACTGTAACTGGTACAATTTTATTTCCTTTTTTATACTGATTCAGTAATGCTATTATGGTAATTTGACAAATCATGCAAATTCAAAAATATTTTTAAAGCAATCAGGCCAGGTATGACCAAAAGCTCTTTCAAGAAACAGAAAAAAGGGGCGCCTGGGTGGCTCAATCGGTTGGGTGTCCGGATTCAGCCCACGTCATGATCTCACGGTTTGTGCGTTCCAGTCCTGCATCAGGCTCTGTGATCCTGGAGCCTGCTTCAGATTCTGTGTCTCCCTCTCTCTCTTCCCCTCCCCTGCTTGCACACACTCTCTCTCTCAGAAATAAATAAAACATTTAAAAAAAGAAACAAACAAAAAAGACAAATGGCCTGTAAATACCCTTTGTAAACAAAACAAACTGGAGGAGAAAATTAAGACACACAGGTACTATGAGTAATGACACCAATGCTTTCCTTAATTTAACCTTTCCCAGAAATGAGATTACACAGTACATGTTAAATATTCCCCATATTTTCATTACTTGAACTTCCCTTGAGTTGTCTGTTTGTTCTTTGTGCATTCCTCTAAGGTATTCCTACATATCCACATTATCATGAACTACTCACTGATAATACATTGTAGTCACTGTAATCATTGTCATATTTTTCTTTGTTGTTTACTCGTTAAATAAGCAACTGATCCTTTTGTGCACAAATCCTTTGGGATTTCTGACTTCTGAGTTTAAATTCAACTCTCATCCCCAATTCAAAGCTTTCATACTTAACTGTATTTTTTGTAGTTCTAACTTTTAGTAATGCACATGGAACTGATGTTGAATATGGCATGGGGTAGGTATCTAACTAATCCTAAAAACATGTGTTAAACAGACCTTCTCTTTTCATGTGTGATGCCTTAATTATAAACCAAATTCATGTAACAAGATATATGTTGAGGACATGTTGCTTTGGATATTTTAAGTAAATGATAACAAACATTTGTAATGGTTAATTTTTTGTCTCCCTAATTCTTACTTGTTCCATGTCTTAATGTCTTGGTTCATTTACTTAATGATTTATTAAGAACTACTTACATTCTAGACATATTTAAGATATATATTAGTAAATGAAAAAAAAGATTCTTTCCCTCATTGTTCTTAAAATATCAAAAAATTGTGGCAAAAGTGAACAGTATTGTTTTTTGTTGATATAGTTTGAGTTCAAATAATGATTTTCACTATTTGTGTATGAATGTATATCATACATTAATATTTAATTTATGTAATACCTTGTTCACTTCATTGGTTTTACAAGGCTCAAAATTTCAAAATACAGGAGAACTATGATATGCAACAAAGAAAAATTTTAAATGCTGTTAGAAAACTAAGGGGGCAAAGTGTTTCATCCTTTATTTTCAAGGAAAGTCTGTACAGAGTAAAAACAAACATTTGTTACGTCATTGTGTACAGAGTTCACATTGCATTTAACCATTTTCATCACATATGTGATGACCTAAAGTCAAAATCACCTTCAAAGGCTTATGTCTTTCACTGTCTGTTACATGAAAATCATGTTACCATATTTCAGTGACACACTATTGCTTTAAAAGCTCCTTTTTAAGCAAAAAAAGGAGACTCAATTTCTAAACAAAAGTTTGTCATAAATCCTACTGCTTGTTTTAGGATCAATAAACACCACACTAAGACTATGTATTTAGACATGAAACATGTTTAAAACCCCTGAAGAATACACTAGAAATAAGCAAGACATTCAGAATGCTTTAATCTTTCCAGTTAACACCATTTATATCAGTAACTGCAATGTTGTTAATTTTTAGTATTTCACATAACTAGTCAGCAAGAATTTTTTTTTAAGGGTAGGAATAAGAACAGAAGGACAGAAGATAATAGTGTGTCAGGTTTTGCACTTCTGTTAAACTCAAAAATCAAAACTATTTTCTTCTCTGCATCAAAACTGTACCACAAACTTGAAGGATGTTTTAGCTTTAATCCCATGACTCATCGTCTACTGGATTGGGAGCTTGTGAAGAAGAAAACCCTGCCGTGTTCAAAGTATTCTTGCCCTGGTAATTCTTTAAAAACAAAGAAAGAAAGAAAGATTTAATTTTATGATATCTCTCAAATTACATTCCCAGACTCAGAGAAGGTACTCAAACTTCCCACCATGTTTTCCCAAAAAATATAAAAGACTGGATTCTCACTAAATTTAATCCATTTGATAAAGGCCCATATGAACCTGGGTAGTCTAAATTACACAAAATATTTCAAGAAAATCTTTCTTTAATCAGTAGTTTTGGCAGATGGAAAAACTGAAAGCTCTATACCTTAATAAATAAGCATAAATATTTAATGGTTAGTGCATTCACTGTTGCTGTATAAAAGTGGTGCTGCCTATAAACAGACACATCAAAAAGGACATGCAATTCACTATCTCTAGTATTCTGTCTTACTTAATAATACTGTCAGAACTCTAAAAACAAGGAATTCTTACAGGAAATTCAGAAGAATCCAAAGGAGCTGTAAATGCCAGCAAATTTGAGAAAGGAGGGATGTTTGAGCGTGAATTGAAAGGTTATATTATTCCTCACTTTTAAGACCAAAAATACATACATACATAAAACTTTAAGAAATATTAAACTTTTAAGTATAAAAAATGACAAGATAATTATTAAACGTTATTGTTACTTCACAATATTAACTACAACATTCACAAAGAGTAACTGGAAGCCAAGTTCTAAATTTTTCCCCTCAACTAACCTTTCTAGTATCAACTGATGCAAATACATTTCCTCTTGCACTACCACTGAAGGCAGGAACATATGTACTAAAGGCAATTTCTTCCAACCATGCAGGAACATCCTGTTGAGCCTAAAAAAAGAAATTATTAACTTCATATTCAATATGCATCTAGTCTCAAAGATTACAGCAGTTTACTTTTCCTCAATATACATAGATATACAAGGTCTACTTTCAATGATAGAATAATATCCATTCAGTTTTAAACATTTAAAACTTACATCTGACAGTACTTTCACTAAAGGCTGTGCCAAATGGTTATCTGATTCAGGATCAAAAAAGGAAATAGCTCTGCCAGTATTTCCACAACGACCAGTACGTCCAATTCGATGAACATATTCATCAATGGTAGAAGGAAGATCAAAATTGATAACATGTTGAACATTTTCAATATCCAGCCCCCTGGCAGCTACTGAAGTAGCAACAAGAACTGGGCACTTTCCACAGCGAAAATCTCCCAGAGCTTGCTCTCTCTCTCTCTGTTCTCGATCACTAGAAATCAAAGAAAGCATGTGTCAGGACAGCTCTTAAAAAATTATTACAGTGGGGGTGTCTAGGTGTCTGAGTCGGTTAAGTATTTGACTCTGGATTTCTGCTCAGGTCATGATCTCACGGTTCATGATTTTGAGCCCCACATCAGGCTCTGCACTGAAAGTACAGAGCCTACTTGGGATTCTCTCTCCCCCCTCTCTCTCTGGCCCTTTCCTGCTCACATGTGCTCTCTCTAAAATTAACAAACATTAAAAAAATTACTACAATGAACCATTCAAGTTCAACATGTTTTCAGTAACAGTAAAAATAGCAGCAATCAACATTGCTATCTACTTCTTACATACCAGGTATTATACTAATTTTTTTCAAGCCATCATTTTATTTAATTCTCACAGTAATACTTTGAGGGTGGAACAATTATCCTCATTTGCACATGAAGTAAGGTAACAAAGGTAGTACAGAGTGCTACAACACAAATTTAGGTCAGACAAACAAACATCAGGGTATCTGAGGGGCTGTCAGTTAAGCATCTGACTTCAGCTCAGGTCATGATCTCACATTTCTTGAGTTTGAACTCCACATTGGACTCTCTGGTGTCAATGTGGAGCCTGCTTTGGATCCTCTGTCCTCCTCCCTCTCTGTCCCTTCCCCACTTGTGCGCTCTCTCTCTCAAAAAATAAACATTAAAAAAATTTTTTTAACAAGTGTGACAAACATTAAATCTCACCTATTAATCTCGTACTTGTCTTGACAATACACAACTATTTGATTAGAATGTTTTCTCAAAAAAATTGTTTAACTATAATCTCAGAATTCTGTATATTCATTAGTATTTCAGATCCATGAGTAAAGTGTCAATGAAGTTGTGCTCATATGACATTTTTATGCACTTCAATAAAAAATTTCAAGCAAGAGAAAGATTGGATTCAGCAGAAGAGAAAAACTTACTGAGTTCTCTTGAGAAGTTACCACTCCTCATGATGAGGAGGAGTCCAAGACAAACCTTTAACTCACCCATCCCCACCTCTTAGTTCTTATAAAAACTTAAAATGACTAACAGTTTAGATCTTGAGAATTCTGAATCCCAATCTTAGGATTATGTCATGTCAGTTACACGCACTGCTATTTCTTAGCAAATGACAAATACAAGTGTCACCTCCCTACTATGAAATCGTATTAATCTACTCACCCATGAATACTTGTTGTTGATATTTTTTCTTGACAAAGGAAAGTAGCAATAAAATCTGCTTTTTTCTTAGTCTCAACAAAAACCATAGTTCTTTCATCACCTACAAGACAATGAAACAGTGATAAACACAGAAACTATGAAATTAGGAAAAGGAAAAAAAAGCCAGGAGGTATTAGTAGGAAATAGTCTCATCCATCACTGTATTCCCAAGACCAAGACCAGGCCTGGTAGGTAACAGCAGCCCAAATATTTCCTGAATGAATGAATGTCAAAGATAAAGTATCAGAACTGTTTTCTACTTTAGGGACTAAAAAAATGAGCTTGCCCTTTGCCCTCCCAGGCCAACACCAAAAAGCTGACTAAGGGCAAGATAAATGGTATCTACCTGCCAACTTTTGGCAGTTCCAAATTCATCTCAGGACCTTCATTTCCCACTCATTAAATTAATGCCTTTGCTCCTTACCTCCCGAGATAATCCAATCTTGCATTCTGCCTTGATTGCCCAATTTATAAGGTATCCAACCCAAGGCTGACAAATTCTGCAACATTCTGTGTTTCAACATTCTCTGTTAATTCAAACCCTTTTATTTCCAAGGTATTATTTATCAAAAAAACTAAGTGACTTTATCCTAGGATTTTATGAGTCAAAAATATTTACCAGTTAGCTTAAAGAATTTAATTGGTAGAACTTCAAGCATGAGCCAGAGATTTTTTCACACAAGGAATCTCCCTATGTTGGAGAGGAAAGAAGGTAACTTATAGCCTTAACGGAAAGAAGACTGTATTACTGTTCATAATTCTTCTCCCTCATTTCCCTATTAGTTGGCTTCATTTATTCAACAAATATTTAGTGCCTAAGAGATGCCAGTCACTATTCCAGGTGTTGGAAATACTGCAAAGAAAACAAAGCCCCTGCTCTCATTGTGGAGATGCAAATAATAAATATTATGTAATAAGCCCTAAAATGGAAAAAAAAAAAAAACCCACAAGGATAAATAGAGTCCCAAGAGGGCTACTTTAGATGTACCCTTTTTAATTAGATGACATCTAAGTAGAAGAATAAAATAATAAACTACTGAGATACTTGGGGAAGAACATCAAGGCACAGGGAAGGACAAATATGAAGGAAAGGCTAAGAGACATGGGAGTTATGTGCTAACACACACACACACACACACACACACACACACACACACACACACACAGGGGCCCTCATGTGACCCCTACATTTTGGGTAGAGGGAACAGCAAGTAACAAGGCTATGAGGGAGAAACGTGCTTGGCACGTGTGAGGAACAGCAATGAGGAGTCTGGCTGGAGTGGGGTGAGCAAGAGACAGCAGAACATGAAGACAGAGAAGTAATGGCAGCTGTGTCACACAGAGTCGTGAAGGCCATTGAAAAAAAACTTCTTCATTTTGAGAAGGGAAGCCACTAAGTTTTGAACAAAGAAGTGACAAGATCTGGTCTTTGTTTTAACTAAGGACTTAATGGATTCTGAATAAATTCTGATGTTAGAACCAAAACGATTTTGCTAACAGAAATGATATATGCAGTTAAAGAAAGAAATGAAGGCGGACTCCCAAGACTGTGTCTGAGTAACTGGAAAAACAGAACTAACATTAACTGAAATAGGAGATCTATAAGAAAAAAAGGCTCAGAGGTGGTGTTTCATTAACTCTCAGACCTGTTAAAAATCAAGCAGAAAAATCAAAGGGCAAGTGATTCCTACAGTAATAAATCAGTTAAATCTTCGAGATATAGTCATTTTCATATTATTAGAATAGTTATTTTTCCACAGTTTTGGAAGTCATCCAATAAGATGCCCAAAGCCAAAACTGATACAACTGATAGTATCAAGTACTTAACACTCTTGAGCAACTTAAGCCCTGATCTCTTTTCTTGGTTTTCAGTATGAATCCCAGTGGCAATAAGAATTTAACTCTGACTTTCTCTAGAATTCTTCCTAATGATTTTGTATTTGTTCTAGTTCAGACAATAGGTCATACTACCACTGGTGATAGCAATAATTGCAAATTTAGCTTTATGATCAGACCATTCAGTGATCTCTATAAACAGATGAATTATAAATCTCTATTCTGTTGAGTGAGAAGTGATGGAGTATCCATTTTGTTAGTCCATTGTGAGCTAAGTAAAAATCAACTAAGAATCTAAAAATAATTCTAATAGATTCTACTATTCTCCTAATAGAATAGTAGCTAGATTGCAATTCTCTGTATTTCTGGGGTCATTCTTAACCCCAGAAAGTTAAGTGGTAGAACTGTGGCTTAAAGCGGTAGAACTAAAGCACTTTATGTGTAATTCAGAAAGGATTTTTTTATTATATGTAATAATTATGTTAATACCTTGTGGAGAATATTAAAAAATTAAATTACAACATCTCTTAAAGCCTCTTTAAAAAGCCTCACACCTGTCAGAATGGCTAAAATCAAAACCAAAAGAAACAACAGGTATTGGTAAAGATGCGGAGAAAAAGGAACCTTTCACCATTGGTGGGAATGCAAACTCGTGCAGCCACTGTGAAAAACAGTATGGAGTATGGAGGTTGCTCAAAAAATTAAAAATAGGACTACCCTACAATCCATTAATTGTACTACTGGGTATTTACCCACAAATTACAGAAATGCTAATTCAAAAGGATACATGTACCCCTATGCTTACTGCAGCATTATTTACAATATCCAAACTATGGAAGCAACTCAAGTTGTCCATTGATTAATGGATAAAGAAGATGTGGTATATACATACCATGGAATACTATTCATCCATAAAAAAGAAATCTTGCCATTTGCAATGACGTGGAAGGAGCTAATGAGTATAATGCTAAGCCGAATAAGACAGAGAAAGACTAATACTATGTGATCTCACTCATATGTGGAATTTAAGAAACAAAACAAACAAGCTAAGGGGGGAAAAAAAGAGAAAAAAAAAATCAAGAAGGACTCTTAACTACAGAGAAAAGAATGATGGTTACCAGAGGGGAAGTAGGTGGGGAATGAATGGGTGAAATAGGTGACTGGAATTAAAGAATACACTTACTAGTATGGAAAAAAAAAAAAAGTAAATAAATAAATAAGGGAGGATAAAGGAACACAAAGGGAGATAAGGTATCTATACTTCACTCAAACTGACACAACACAGACAACAGTACTGACACACTGTGATTATTTATGTGCAGTGTAATGCCTTGAGAGCAACCACTAACAAAGCTATGCTAAGATATACTTAAAAACTCAAAAAAGTAGGAAAATCAAAACTGAATTCTAAAAAACATTCTAGGAAGACAACAACAGAGAAATGAGAAACAGAAGGAACAAAAAGAAGATAGAAATGGTTTAATAATAGACTCTTAAATATAGAGAACAAACAGAGCTACTGGAGGGGTAGTGGGCTGGGGGATGGGCTAAATGGGTAAGGGACATTAAGGAAAACACATGCTGGGATGAGCATTGGGTGTTATATGTAGGGGATGAATCAGTGGATTCTACTTCTGAAATTATTGCTCTATCTGCTAAGTAACTTGGACAAAAATTTAAAAATAACTAAAAATAAGAAATAAAAAAGAAAAAAAAATAGGCAAATGTCATGGACGAATCTGAACTTAGTCCTTTTCAGAGTCTTGTAAAATCAAACCTAACTTCTTCATGTTTACTGGCACACATAAAAATAAATGTTCTATGGCACAAACATTAAAAAAAATGAAATGATTAAGCTCTAACCTCTAATAATTGCAATGAACCTAAATGGTATAAATTTAACAATTAAAAGGAATAAAATTGACAGAAGGGCTAAGAACCAAAAATACAAGTATATCCATACCATGGAATACTCCTCAGCAATACAAAGAAATCAACCACTGACACAACAACTTGATGACCTCAAGGGCATTACAGCAAAAGGAAAAACCTATTTTAAAGGTCATATATGCATGATTCCATTTACATAGTATTTTTGAAATTATAATATTATAAAGATGGAAAACAGATTAGTGGTTGTGAGGACATAGGGATAGGCAGTGAGGGTAGGAGTGGTGGGTATGCTATAAAAACAGCACAAGGGATATTTTTGTGGTGAGGTAGTAGCTCTGGATCTTGATGTTGGTGGTAATTACACAAATGCACCCAGGTAGCAAAATGGCAGAGAACTATACATATACACTGTACCAGTACCAGTTTCTGCAAAAGTGATGGTAAATCTGAATAACTACCCAGACTATCTAGAATACAACCCAGAACAAGTAGAAAATATGAAAATGAGGTTACAAAATATGGAGGACAGAACAAGATCTAATATTATCTAATTACTGCTGCAGAAGGAGAAAATAGGAAGAGGGGAGAAGCAAAACTAGAAAAAAAAAATAACTTATAAAAGTCTATTAAAGCATCTTTTAAAAAGTGTCTTATAGGTCTATCAAATTAATTCTGATTTGGTTTACTGAGTTAAATAAAACAGAAAAATAATTTACAGAAGCAAACATTCCTAAAATTCCGAGAGAATAACAAAACTGAATTTCTAAAACTGAACTGTTTTTGAAAAAAAATCTTCCTACAGGAATTAAATCTCAAACATTTAAGATTACAAGTACACATAAGTGAAATCTTTGATAAACTCAAGACTAATTTAATAACTTCAGTTTAAAAAAACACACATCTTTTCTCTGATTTATCAGTTTTAAGCATAATACAAACACCTTATTTTAGTTGGGTTTTCCTTAGCCTATGTAGGTTAGCCACCCAAATAAGCTAATATTCTCCATAATGTTTAAGAGCATAACAACATAGGGCCTCAGTCGATTAAGGTCCAGCTTTGACTCAGGTTATGATCTCATGGTTTGTGGGTTCTAGCCCCACGTCAGGTTCTGTGCTGACAGCTCTAAGCATGAAGCCTACTTCAAATTCTGTCTCCCTTTCTCTCTGTCCCCACACACTTACACTCTCTCAAAAATAAAAAAAATTTTTTAAAGACTTAAAAGTATAAAAACAAGCTTGTGTTCAGTAAATTGATTCATTATTCAACAGTATTTATATTTTGCATAATGTCATCCTGAAAATAATATCCAACATCTTCAGCTTTAGGTAACTTAAAAGAGTAGATTATATTGAGTAAATTAGTGATCACTAGAATTCTCACATATTAATTACTAAACCTAATTTCATGTTCTTTTGCTTATTTTTCATATGCAATATCTTTGAGGCATGTTAATAAACATGTTCATTTTTGCCACTTAAAAATTTGCAGCACTTTCATACTTTAACAAAGTGTGCCGTAAAAAAGTAGTATAAAAAGTTCATGAGGGGCACCTGGGTGGCTCTGTCAGTTAAGCATCCGACTTTGGCCCAGGTCATGATCTCACTGTTGGTGAGTCCGAGCCCTGCGTCAAGCTCTGCGCTGACAGCTCAGAGCCTGGAGCCTGTTGCG
This sequence comes from Panthera onca, assembly GCF_046562875.1. Taxonomy (NCBI): domain Eukaryota; kingdom Metazoa; phylum Chordata; class Mammalia; order Carnivora; family Felidae; genus Panthera; species Panthera onca. The sequence continues at coordinate 115,177,592 of NC_138339.1, forward strand.
GATTCTGTGTCTCCCTCTCTCTCTGCCCCTCCTCTGCTTGTGCATGCTCGCTCGCTCTCTCTGTCAAAAATAAACACTAAAAAAAAAAAAAAGTGAAAAAAAAGTTCATGAGCTCTGGTAGTCAGCTACAACACTTATGTCTGACATCTCTCAAATGCCCATTCCTGCCTCCAGTTTCCTCTATGAAACAGAAGTTACTATGGTTAAAAGTTATAATTAACATAAGTGAGACTATAGAAGGAGTAATAAAAACAGAAATAGCAACTGTATTTATGAAACACTGGATGAAGCAAACCAGTAAAATTTCTCCAACTCATGATGAGCATTTGGTTTTAAAAAGTTTTGTGTTTTTTTAAGACTTAGTGGAAACTGAAGAATAGAAGCCTTTAAAAGTGTTTTCTAGGGGTGCCTGGGTGGCTCAGTCGGACTTTGGCTCAGGTCACAATCTCACGGTCCGTGAGTTCGAGCCCCGCGTCGGGCTCTGTGCTGACAGCTCAGATCCTGGAGCCTACTTCACATTCTGTGTCTCCCTCTCTCTCTGCCCCTTCCCTGCTCATGCTGTGTCTCTCTCTGTCTCAAAAATAAATAAACATTAAAAAAAAATTTTTTTTAAGTGTTTTCTAAGTCAACTTTTTTTTCCTCCTCGTTGTTGGAAATTAGATGGTTTCCTGTCCTCTCCTCATTCCTCCATCTCAACAGTGACATTCAAATTGAAACTAAAATGAAGAAGGGGAGGGGGAATATATAGCATGTAAGTACACTTAGTCTGTGAGGTAATAAGAAGAAATTAAAATAATATTACTGGGTACCAAACAGGGCACTTGCTGTGATCAATCACTGAATTCTACTCCTGAAACCAATATTGCACTATATGTTAAAACTAAGATTTTTTAAAAAAGGAAAATAAATTTTGCTACATATGGTGGAAAAAATAAAACATTTTTTCTCAGTAATAAAGTAGGTCCTATAATGAAAAAAATGATAAATAAGATAGCAATATTAAAAAGTTTTATTTTTCGGCACAAACTAAGCCCAACTCAATCAAAGAAATACGACTTTCTATAAAAATTATTTGGGGGGGGTGAGAAATTTCTCATCACTATTGTAAAAACCAGAACCAGATGTTTAAAGTTCCCTTCAGCTCTAAAATTTTTTGAATCTACAATTATAGAAATATTTTGGAAGCAAAAACTATGAAGTAAAAATAACTCAGGGTGAAGAAAATGGAGTTTAATGTAAAGGAGGCTTTTTTATTTCTTACAATGAAAAATATATGTATTTCTCCTGGAATAGCTTTTTTTAAATTTTTTTTTTTAACGTTTATTTATTTTTGAGACAGAGAGAGACAGAGCATGAATGGGGGAGGGTCAGAGAGAGAGGGAGACACAGAATCTGAAGCAGGCTCCAGGCTCTGAGCAGTCAGCACAGAGCCCGACGCGGGGCTCGAACTCACATACCACGAGATTGTGACCTGAGCCGAAGTCGGACGCTTAACCGACTGAGCCACCCAGGCGCCCCTCCTGGAATAGTTCTTAGTCACATATTTCAAGTCTCAAATCCTTTTTTTTAATCTTTATGAAGAAAAGATTAAACTGCTATATAATTTACAGAGGAAACTAAATCATAAAGCCTTTTATAAAGAAAGCTTTAGAGAAAGAGGAAATAATGAAAACGCACTTATTTAAAAACCCATACCAAACAATTTTTAGAGTAATTTAAAAATTAAGCATTTTTTAAAAATCAAAATTATGACAAAAAAATAATATCAATGTAAGATACCTATGTTTCGCAGAATTTCGACAAGTTTTTCTCTTTTTGAGTACTGGCCAACTTGGAGAATGGTCTGCTGAACATCTCTACATGCTCCACCCACTTGTCCAACAGCAACAAACAAATAATCCGACTTTAAAAACTCCCCAGCCAACCTTCAAAGACAAAAAATTACTCCTTAACTTATCCTCTTCCATTAACACTCACAATATTCACTGAATTATTCCAAGTGTTATTTAATGTTAATTAGACAGATTATAACAACTATAACAAGGTAGATAACTTACATCATGCAAGTACTAATTCCAAAGATCAGTATAAAACATTAAGATTTTGTAAAATACTAAATAACTTAGTGAAACGTGGCCATGCAAAACTATTTAAAATGTGTATATAACAATAGAAAAGTATGCTAAAGGATCAGACTACAACAAATAGGAATTTTTGTTACAAACTGAAATGCAAGCCTAGGGCAAAAATTCTGTCCTTCACTAATGCTTTCATGTATGTTATTGCTAAAAGTTGTTTTCTGAAAATATTACTTGTTAAACTACTATGCTTTGAACAATTATCAGCAAACCAGACCTTAGGTCAGTGCTTTTCATGTCATGACACATACAAAAAATTGTAGCATTTATACAGCATGTCTGAGCAAAAAAATGAGACAGGAGGTGAAGGGCCTAGAGGCTAGGTCACATCAGGCTGTGTATGGTCACCCCAAACGCTGAGGATATCAGCATGTGGACACACACATAACTCACAGACAGCATACAATTAAGAAGGCCTGCTTTAAATCATCCAGCGACAGAGGAAGAGGAGAAAGGGAACTGGCAAAGAACTGAGTTTTTCTGTGATTAAGGAGGAGGGCCAAATCTATCATCAGTCCTCCTCTGTCCCATTTAGCAGTCCTTACTTCTTAGCAGTCTCATGAAAATCTCATGAGCAAAGCATATCCAGAATCTTAATAAATCATTACTGCTTCTTTCTCTTCACCTGCTGTTACCATAAAAGAAAAAGAAAAGCTTCTTTTTGAAGTCCTTCCTTAAAGAATCAAGCACCCTCTCAAGCACAAATCTTAAAACCATCTATAGTTCATTACTTTCCATCATATTTTTTTCATTCACTAAAACATTAATTGTGTGTCTGTGTCAGGCATACATGATACAAGGTACTGGGAATACAAAGATGAATATGATAGTTTCTGCCACTGAGATGCTCACATCAAGTAAGGTAAATATAGTTATATAAAAAATAATTACTACATTTTTAAGTATATAACATTTTTTAATATTGCATAATCATATATAAAACATTTCAGTATTTCAGAGAACAAAGTGAGGATTGATGGGGGAGGGGTGAGAGGGGAAAATGGGTGATGGGCACTGAGGAGGGCCCTTGTTGGGATAAGCACTGGGTGTTGTATGTAAGTAATTACCCATGAAAATCTACCCCAAAACCAAGAGCACACTGTACACACTGTATGTTAGCCAATTTGACAAAATTTGACAGTAAATATTTTTAAAAATTTTTGAAAATTAAAAAAATAAACGTTTTAGTATTTAATATATTTTCATATTCCAGTTTAAACATTTACCATATTCAAAAAAATGTGCCAAGTGTTTAAAATAGTTTCTTGACAAATACAATGGCAAGAAATGGATGAAGTGATGTGTATTTCCAAGAGTCTTCAAGTACTGAGCTAGATCTAAGCAGCAGCAAGCAAGAATGTATAATAGTGATGACTAGGGAAAGACATTCTAAGAAGAAAGGAGAAACAAGAAAAAATAATGAGGAAGTATGGAATTTGGCTTGCTCAGCCAACAAGAAATAGTTTTAATAGAAAAGAAATTGTATAATAGAAAAGAATTGTATAATTCCAGGTAATAAAGTAGCAGAAAAAGCAAAGATTTGATCATATGTACACTTTGAAATCTGGTTAGTCTGTGGAAATGGGAAGACACAGGAGGGCTTATTTTGAATAAACGTCTAAAAAAAACCTAAAACTTTATTTTGGAATTATTACTGACATAAAATTGAGATTAGAGTCAGGGAGGACAGGTTAGAAAGCTACTGACAATGAGCAGAGAGAAAAGTGAAAAGGACTTAAATTAAGGTGGGAAACAGAAGAAACTGATTTGAAATATTTTAGAGATAACTGCCAAAATGACTGTTTTTGAAGGGCATAAAGTTAAAAGAATATATTAAAGCAATCAAGATGATTGAAAGGATTTGGGCTTGGAAAGACAACAAGGCCAGTAAGGAAAACTGAACAGGAAAGAGGGCATTGAAGAAGAGCTTCCATTTTGGACATAGTGAACCTTACAGGTAATTCATCTAAGAATAAAATACTCCTGAAGAGTTAAATCCGCAAGTCTGGCAATCCGAAGAGAGATTAAGGATACAGGTAATAAATTGGGGACAGTTACAGAAAGAAACATCAGCCAAGGAAATGGATGCTGCAATAGTTCAGTGAATATGTAGAATGATAACACTGGACTTTAGACAGAATAATGGGCAAGGTCCCTCAAGGTGAGGGACTCTACTGTTTACCCTACATACCCAGGACTTATACTCAAATATGGCTCATAAAAAGCCCTCACAAATATTACTGATGACAGTACACATTAGTCATTCTGGCTAGCCAACATTCAAATACCTTCCTATTTCAGGATGAATAAAAAAACATATAGGCAGCAGAATATTACCTGCTATTTAGGTAGGTAATTATCTACTTATTATTAATTGCAAAGGCGATAAGGGAAATACAGATACCACCTTTCAAGTTTTAAGACACCAGTTATTATAAGAAACTATTATTTTATGTACCACTAAGAAAGAAAAAATCCTAACTGGTCAAATGCTCTCTTATGATTTAGATTTTTTCCCCCAATAAAGAGCTCGTTTTAACTTTACACAAAGACTTTTTAAATCATCTATTAAGTAAAACAAATCAATAGCCAGCACCACTAACTTGTGGCTTGTGAAGTATTTCATCCCATGTAAGACTCTATCAGGCCAGGAGACCCACTTTACAGAATAATAAGTGACAGAGCAGGCCCATAACCATAACGTCTACAGGTCATATCACATGACAACAGTGAGATGCTGCCAGGCTAACAGAAAGTGGAACATCCACTTAAACAAGTGCTTGGAAGTGTTTCTTTCTGAATATGGCACATGATTCAACAGGGCATGGTACTTTCAACCAGAAATCCTTATATGGTACATTGGGTCTGAGAGCAAGGCATGCAAAGCAAGAGTGGTCCACTTACCATTGCTCCCTGTGACTCATATTTGAAACTGTGTTTCCTGTCCCACCCACAGCCACAGATTCTGCAGGTGTGGAGGTCTTGGTTCCCAAAGAAAGAAAAGTTCTATCAGAGTAAATATGCAGGAGTCTAACTAAATGACAAGCTAAGAAGTTGCTGTTGAGACACTTCAGGCTCCCTAGGGCCAAGGGATCAGCAAGCAGGAAGAAGAGTTAGAACTCTAGAAGGAACACATCATCTACAAGGGATGTGTCATCCTCATCTCAGAATTCACCAAACCATATACAGTAAGATACTCAATATGTGTCAACAGTTGGTATGTGAATTTTCTACAAAAGGCCCAATTTTTGCAAGCTCTACAATTTTGGTTTCAAGACACAAAAAATAACTTCACTGAGTAAGCACTTATTAAATCCTATCTAGGTGCTGTGTAATCTCACACACACACACACACACACACACACACACACACACACACACTTTAATAAAATGTTACAAATTTTTTAAAGTGTGGCAAAGCCAGGGATAAAGGTTACAAACAATGAAAAACGCAGTTTTTAGGAATACATCCACTTCTTAAACTACCTTTGTTACCTTAAATTTTAAAAATACTCTCAAAAATCATAGAGTCACATTGCTTTTCCTTTCATAAAGCCATTTATGTGCATAACAATTATTTTTAAGAAGAAAAAAATTTTACTTTTGAATTGCCTCTGGAAAAGTTGCACTAAACATAAGGGTTTGACGCTGTTCCTTTGATGGCATTCCTGGGCAGGAAATTAACTTCTTTATTTCTGGTCCAAAACCCATATCCAGCATGCGATCAGCTTCATCCAAAACTAAATATTTGACTTGTCTGAGACCAATCTTTAAGGATATTTTCAAGGGTTAGAGCAGAAAATGCATATTAGTCAATATATTAAACTAAAATGTGTCCACAATTCCAACTACTGATTTATTCTTAAGAATGAAAAGTAGAAATCAATGCATAAAACGATGAGAATTGTTTTGGTTCGTAACACTAGTACTGTTTAAATGTTTACTAACAATTCTTGATCTTCACTAACATGTTAGCTACTAGCCTCATACGGCTATTAAGCACTTGAACTGTGGCTAGTATGCCTAAAAAACAAAATTTTTCATTTTATATCCTTTTTAAATGTTTACAGCCACATGTGGCTAACTACCATAGTGGACCTCACAGATCTACATCTTATTATCTGATAAAGTCAGATTCTTAAATGTAAGGAAACATTTCCTAACATCATGACATATTCAAATGTCTTATAACTGGTAAATTTACTTCTAATGCTTTAAACTCTTAATAAATTCTCCATTCTGTAATCACTTGGGAACAACTGAGAAACTTCTCTCACCTTCTTCGCATGAACACTTATCACTACAAAGAGAAACAGACATTTGCAAGGAAAACAAATGAATGTCGCACAACCATGTAAGATGTTAAGTGAGAAATCAAAGTGGATTTCTCTGGGTAGTCTGAATAAGTATCGTATCTTTATGCAGAAAGACCGTATTTTGAGTAACCCCTTTAGAGAAGAGCCTAAAAAAAGCAAAAGAGGGTCATGAACGTGAATTTAAAGCAATGATTTAGTGATTTAATATTGTGGTATGGGAATACCTACAGTAAATATATAACTCTAAAATGTCTTTTTAAAGACTTGGAAATTTAATAATCCTGGTTAACATTACTCCTATGCTTCAACAGGAAACAAAATTGCTAGTACACAAATTCAGGAAGAAAATATGTCATCATAACTTATATGAAACTATGGGAGCATTTAATGCATTTCTCCCTGTGTAGTGGAGTACAGGATATAGACTCTAGTCAGATCCAGGTTCTAACCCTAGCTCTATCACTAGAGCTAAGTGAGGGATTTTAAATAAATTGCATAATATCACTTACTGCTTTCTCAAACACAAAATAGGAAATACTTTTTATCTCATGTTGGAATTATTTTAAGAATTATGTAATAGTTCATTCAAAGATTCTGATGGGGGCCTAACATATAAAGGGTACTCTAATAAATATATATGTCTCTATATACCATTCTTCCCCTTTCCCATACAAAAAAAATTATTAATCCACAATTTTGTCATCCCTCGAGGGCCTACCTTTTCTTTACCTATGATATCCATCAGTCTCCCAGGAGTAGCACATAATATATTACAGCCTTGTACTATTTGTCGAATTGAATGACCCAACTGGGTTCCCCCATATATAACAACAGCTCTTACACAGGTCCTATTTACAAGAAAAATAAATGTTATTTTCTAGTTTTGTGAAAATTATACATCTGTTTCTAATGAACTATAAAAAGAAATCCATAAAGAAAAAAACTAATACATTCTCATTATCTAAAAAAAATTAAATTCTTCCCAAGAAGTTGAAAAAGAAATTAAAAATTATGAAAAAAAATCTGCAATCTATCCAAGCAACAGTTCTTCAAAAACAATGGTAAACACCAATACCACCCACAAAAACATTGACCAAAAACATGAACATGTGGTTCATAAGAAATACAACTGGCTTTTAAACATTTTTTTTAAGGTCAACATTACTTTAAAAAGGAAGACAAATTAAGACAAACATAACATTTTCCCTGAAGTGTAATAATACCATGTTAGCCACGGTGTCGGGAAACTGACACTTAATAGGATAAAATGAGACAGGCTCTTTCACAATTAGTCTCTATTAAAATTGTAAAAACTTCTCTCTTGTCCCAATAAATTCACATGTATGAATTTACCCTTTAAGTATGTCGCCACAAATGGGCAAAGATGAATTTACATAAATATTCACTGCCAACTATTTAGCATCAAAACAGTAGAAGAGTTGTAATTACAGTTCACTCATCCCAAGAGATACTTGTGCATTCCCATAGAAAGGGCAACAGTTCCAGATTAACATTTACCATTAAAAAAAGAGAGTGACAACAGCTTAGTGTACTACCCACTTATTGGAAGAAGGATTAAAGTGCGTATGTGTGCACCAGCTGTTTTTACACTAATTCATATGAAACTGTTAACAGTGGTTAACTCTGAAGAGAATTAAATAAGTTGGGGGGGGAGGGTTGTCAAGAGTGCAGGACAGTTTTATGTTGTAGGGGTTTTTTTAAGTTTACTTAGGTAATCTCTACACACCACATGGGGCTCAAACTCCCAACACTGAGATCAAGAGTTTCATTCTCTACCAACTGAGCCACCCAGGTACCCCCAAAATTTTATGTTTATTAAACAAACTCATTGCTTTAAACAGATTCTATTTTCTGCTATTGCTAGGCCTAAATAAAATAACACATTTAATATTTATAACTCAGCAAATGCTAAGTATTCAATAACTTCATTATTACCATTAGTATTCTAAGTGTACTATAACTTAACCAGTCCTTGACTGATAGGTATTTACTTTTCAGTTTTGCCATAACGTTGCAACACATTTCCAGGTACAAAGATTCAATTTGTGCATGACCATTATCTGAATTTACCATGCATATGTTTTTGTTTTTAAAATAGTATTTGTTCAAGGGGCACAAAGGAGGAGACTTGTTGGGATGAGTACTGGGTGTTATATGTAGGTGATGAATCACTAGATTCTACTCCTGAAAACATTACTACACTATGTGTTAAATAACTTGGATGTAAATTTTAAAAAATTAATAAAGTTAATAAATAAAATGTTATTTTTTACTACTTGATTTAAAAGCCTAAAAGCAACACAGTACATGGGGATTATCAAGAAAAAACACTGTTATAAGCAATATATATCCACTTTCTTCAGGCTTTAAAGGATTTTTAGTAACTTTAGTTTTTTCTTCTCATTTTAAAATAAACTGACTCATAGAAAATAAAATATAACCATTTCTACATAAAAATCTGTAAAAAAAAAAACAAAAAACCCTATAAAAACAACACTAACATCCCATTAGATAAAGTGGTATACACCAATGTGTAATTAACAAACGAAAATTTATTAAGCATTCCAAAAGTAGTTTCGCCTTTTAAGTAAAAAAGTAAAGATACTTGTCCCTTTCCTCAAATATAGATCCTAACTCCCTTTCCCCTTAAGCGTGTGTTAAGGCTGGCTTCATAGGTGTGCAACCTGTGCAGTCACATAGGGTCCCAAGATAGGAAGAGTCCTTAGCTTGGTTTAATGCTCTGCTACATGCGGTCTTAAAATTCTTAATAATTTCTATTATTTTACTTTTATTTTTTTTAATGTTTATTTATTATTGAGAGACAGAGAGAAACAGAGCATGAGCAGGGGAGGGGCAGAGACAGGAGGAGACACAGAATCCGAAGCAGGTACCAGGCTCTGAGCTATCAGCACAGAGCCCGATGCAGGGCTTGAACTCACAAACTGTGAGATCATGACCTGAGCCGAAGTCAGATGCTTTACAGACTGAGCCACTCAGGCACTCCCATTTCTATGATTTTAGAGACAGAGAGTACATGCAGGGGAGAGGGGCAAAGGGACAGAGAGAGAGAACCCCAAGCAGGCTCCACACTTAGCGTGGAGCCCAATGTAGAGCTCAATCCCATGACCCTAGGATCATGACCCAAGTGAAAATCAAGAGTCAGAAAGCAGCTCAAACCGAATGAGCCACCCAGGTGACCCCCATAATAATTATTGAACAAAGGACCCTGCATTTCCATTTTGCACTGCTCAAGCAAATGACATGGCAGTCCTGGGGTACGGGGTAGACTTAGTAACTTGCTGAGTGATGAACACAATATGGCAGAAGTGACTCAGACTATTTTATACGAGACACTGTAGCCTCCTCCTTGCTCTTCCTCATTCATTGTGCTAAGCAAGCCAGTTGTCATTTCCTAAGGACAATCAAGCATCCTTATGGGACAGGTATAAACAAGTCTTCAGAAAACTACAATTCTGGCTGGTATCTTGTCTGCAATCTCCTACTCCTGACAGAGACCTCAAGCAAGAAGCACTCAGCTAAACTCTTCCCCAACTCTTAATCCCCAGAAACTATTACACAGTATTTATCATTTTAACCAACTATGTTTTAGGTAATTTGTTAGGCAACAGATAATACCAAATGTTGGCAAAGTGTAGAGTGAACTGGCGTTCTCATACACTGCTAACAAAACTATCGGTACTGGCTTGAAGTTCATACCCTTTAACATTAAACTTATAAAAACCTACTTTAAGGAAAACTTAAAACATAAAAATAGAAAAAGTTTATTTAGCAATCTGCTCATTATGATTTTATTTATAGTAGTCCCAAACTAGAAACAACCGAAATGTGCCAAAATACAGAAATAAGATAATCTGAAAATGATTAAAAATTAGGTCTAATTATGAAATAAGCATCTTTTATATTATTAAATTATATTAAACAGTTTATTAAGAACACCCTAAGTGCATTAAACATGCATTAAAAACTACTAGAAAATATACCACCAATGTTTATTATGTATCTATTATCATCTGATTTATAAGCATGTTTCTCTAAAAATTTATTTTAATCTTTATTTGAGAGAGAGAGAGAAAGAGAGAGAGAGAGAGAGCACGCACATGCACTTGAGTGTGGGAGAGGCAGTGAGAGAGGGAGACACAGAATCCAAAGCAGGCTCCAGGCTCCCAGCTTTCAGCACTGAGCCTGATGCAGGGCTCGAACTCACGAATCGAGATATCCTGACCTGAGTGGAAGTCAGATGCTTAATTGACTGAGCCACTCAGGCGCCTCATGTTTCTTTTAAAAATAAAAATGAACTGGGATTCCAGGGCTCCTCATGTTTCTTTTAAAAATTAAAAAAAAAGCTGGGATTCCAGGGTGCCTGGGTGGCTCAGCAGCAAGGAATACCACAGAAAATGGTGGAAGAAAGCAGAATAAAAATAAAGCTCTGACTTAAAAAAAAAGAAAAAAAAGAAAAAAAAAAAAGCAAGATTCAATCCATATGGAAAAAATAAGTTCTCCACTTGCAGAATTTGTAAAAGTTCTGTGCACCAGCCAGGTTCTCATTACTGCTAGGGCTGTGCCTACAAAAAGGCCATCTGTGCAATGTGTGGAAAAAAGGTTTTGGATACCAAAAACTACAAGCAAACATCTGTGTAGATGTGTCAATGACATCTCTGGCTTTTTGATTTTACTTTTTGCTTTGAATTTCCAAGGCATAACATAGATATTCAAGTTAAAAATAACACGTTTTAACACGATTAAAATCACACCATTGATTAGTTGACTAGTATTCTTTTCTTTTGCTTTCAAGAAGTTCTTAACAACAGTGTAACTACTATTCTGCCTTAGTTCTTTTCCTCACAAGCTTGTTGAACTAGCATAATTGGCCAACTTAATGAAAAATACTTTCCCAGTTCTGTATATACTTTTTATTTGTCATATTCATATAAGTCTTATCCTCACCCTCTACTTTATATATATCAGAGAACTGAGAAGGATATTACGACTGATATTTTGCTCTGACCATGAGACTTCTAACTCTTCCCTTATTCCCTTCTTGCTTGCATGGTTCTTAGAATGAGCAGTCTCTTTGTTAATTGCAGGTTCACAGGGCATTGAAGTATCCAAGACCACTATTGCTGAATTATTTGTTCTTGATACCAAAGTGCCAGTCCCTTTCCTACAAAAATACAGAGTCAGCCTGTGTCTGTCCAAATGAACACACTGAATTTCAGAAAAATACAGGTTATGCACATTACCTTGAATTTGAACGGTCATGAAAGCCAAAACAACAGTGTTCATCCATGGTAATGTGTAACAAATGAGTTACTACTCTTTAGGAAGTCTCCTTGAAACAAAAACCAAACTTTTCTTTTTTACCTTCCCTCCCTACCCCCAAAAAATAAATAGAACAAAACCAAAATAAACAGGTAAAACAAAACAAAACAACTTGGGGGCGCCTGGGTAGCCAGTCAATTAAGTGTCCAACTTCAAGTTAGGTCATGATCCTATGGGTTCAAGTCCCACATTGGGCTCTGCACTGACAGCTCAGAGCCTGAAGCCTGCTTCAGATTCTGTCTCCCTCTCTCTCTGCCCCTCCCTGGCTCACACTCTGTATCTCTGTCTCAAAAAAAAAAAATTGAAAAAAAATTGAAAAAAATTTTTAAATAAACTGGGATTCCATAAAGATTATAAAGAAAGCACATTTCAATCAAGTAATGCTAATTACATGGCTGCACTGAGTTCTTCTGAGAACTCCACTGAGACTTTAAGAAAAATCTCTAAAGAAAACCTTGTTTTGAATGGCATTCCAGGGTGCCTGGGGGCTCAGTCTGTTCTTGATTTTGGCTCAGGCTGTGATCTCATGGTTGTGAGATCAAGCCCCACACTGGGCTCTGTGCTGAGCATGGAGCCTGCTTCAGATTCTCTCTCTCCCTCTCTCACTGCCCTCCCGCCCTCAAAATAAATAAATACACATTTAAAAAAAAAAAACGGATGGCATTCCAGATGTACATACCCAAAAGAAAATTTTCGGGCTTCCAAATAGATCTGATTGATCAACTCTCGAGTTGGTGCTACAATAATACACTCTGGTTCCTGCAGATCTTTGAAACGACTGGCTGTTATTCCATCACGCATCATATGTGCCAAAATTGGCAAGAGAAAAGCTGCCTAAAAGTTAAATTACATGGTATACGAATTTATAATACATCATCCTTCTCCCTGTAGAAATAAATCTATTCCTTATTTCCTTACAGTCTCTAGATTCTTCCTCCATCTTGCTGGTAAATTTAAGATGAGAGAAGAAAACAGTTTCAGTTCAGTGAGTTTTTAACACCTCAACTTTTATGCTCATTTACACAATATAAAATTTTTGATATTTTTCAGTTTTTTAAAAAGCACACGCATTGATTCTAAATAAATTAACATTAACTTATTTATAGAGGGGAATGTACATATAACTTGACGTAAATCATTGCATTTAGCAATTATTCTAAATCTGTCCTTTTGGAGTAGTGATAAAATTATCACTCCGAATTCATGACAAAAGTGTTACACGAACAGAGCAAAAATTGGGAAATCATTCATTTGGATTACTCACCCTTACTGAAGTTAATGGGGCAAAAGAAATGTTTTGTAATAGTTTTCTCATTAAGATACTAAAATCTACCTCCAAAGTAAGGTTTAAGTCACACATCAGCTGCTATATTATATAACTCACTTATTATCCCCTCAACTCTACTATGGAGGCTGATTAAGGTTAAAACAGCATGAACCAAAATTGCATGATTCAGAAAGGATAGTCTTTAAGACTCATCTCATGGAACCCTATTTAACAGACAGATCCCAGAGGTAAGTCTTAAGACCAGCCCGATCTCATCCGAGTTCTTTTGGATAGCATAACCTGAGGTTATTTTTATAACCTCTAGTGCTTTGACCCTCTATCATTTTATTTCGGATATTAACATGTTACAGAAGGAGTTGAGCACTCTTAAAAAAATGAATTAAACATTCATTTTGCTTCATTCAGAAGCAAAAAACATGAGTATTTATGACAGTTCATTGAAATTATCTATCTACCATTCAACCGAAAAGATTCAAACTACTTGAAAAAAAATTAAGTTCAAAAACTATTAATAGTTTGATTATGGAGAATACATGTTGGAAAAGGACTTACAGTCTTTCCAGACCCTGTCTGAGCACATGCCATCAAATCTCGCCCTGCTAGTATAATAGGAATACTGTATTTCTGCACAGGAGTAAGCTTAGTATAACCAGCTTTAGCAGTGTTGTTATTCAGTGTCTGACAGAGATTAGCTTCCTCAAAAGTCTAAAAAAAAAAAACAAAAAAAAAACAAGGCAGGGGAGTGGGGGGGGGGGGGCAGTGATTAAATTCCATATATCACACGCAGATCATCCCATAAACATATCCCATTTGAGTTATTCTCACGTTTTTGTTAATTCCATTCTATATACTAAACTTACTTTACCAATATGCCCCTACTCAAAAGTAATAAACAGAGCCTATATATTATTACTTCATAGAATTAAAGAATATTCCCTATAGATACTAGTTCTAAAAACATTTTTTCTGATCTCTCAAAACCTGTGAAATACAAATACTCTGACCAGTAATAATGGCTCATTAATCAACAGGGGACTGTAAGCTCCCCTACTCCTTAGAAAATCATTCTCCTAAAACAGACTTTCTCAAATATTTAGGAAGCAGACATCTTGAATCTCTAGAAAAATATCCTTTTTAGTAGATTTAAATGAAGTTCTCATCCTGGTTTGGGAATGTGGAGATGAAATTTAATACTCTTTCAACATAGTTATTAATTCTACTGTACATGGTAGATATGGTTCTTAATTTCTAACCTAAGCCATTAAGTGTTAAAAATGAGATTTTTATATTCTTTCACATCAACCTATGGAAATGTACCAACTATTTTAAAAACAAAGTTTCCTACACAGTCAATAAAGATATAATTATTACACTGACCAGAATTGCTGGTGGTGCATCATGTCCAGATACTTCTACAAGAATAGTATCATATTTGTCAAAGTTTATGCCTGTCTGATAATGTGCAAAGATGGAATCCTCATCCTCAGGTGGCGGAGGTGGTATGTAGGTCACCTTTGGTCCTTAGAATTCAAATAAAATAAAGAGCTTACATCACAAGGACCAGAAGAAAAGAGGGAAAACAAGAACTGAATATCAAATTTTAAATGCTGTAGAACTTCCCAATGTTTACCATTCAACTTTTCACTTCAAATAAAAAAAAGTCAACTCTGCTTTTAAGTATTTTTCATTTTTATTAAAATACAATAGAAATTCATGGCATCACACAAAAATTAGTATACCTTGAGTATCACCACTTTCTCCTCCTTCAGCTTCTGACTTCCAAGAATCTTAAAGGCAATCAAACCAAAACAAGATATAAATGGTTTTTATTTTTTAATTGAAGGGTAAAAGAATTTTGACCATAAAAATCAAATACTTTATCTAAAGTAAAACTTACTTTTTCCAGAGCCTGTTATTACTTCTTCATTTAAACCTTTGTAACCACCTAATTAAAAAAAATCCATACTGACAATTAGTCAAGATAAAAGGCTGTGCACATCTTTATTTTCATTGCTTGTTTTCAAAGAAAGTAAGTTCTAAAAATGAACAGACATCTTTAAAGTCCCTTCACACAAACAAGAAAATTTTGATAAATAAAATCCTTAACAATTTTAGGTTTAACAATTAGGCTAACAATTAGGTTAACCTTAATTAGGTTTCCTTAATACTCAAAATGCTGATTTCATGCAGCTGATACTGTTATATATTATTAGTTTTTGTTTCAGCTGTTCTGTCCCTTTCCTAATTCCTATACTCCTCAGCAAAGGAATCTATTTTCTAAAATGAACTAAAAGTCCATCTGTATTGGGGTATCCCCACTACTATTCCCAGGTTGTATGATTCAGTAGGACTCAGAAACTATTATAGTCATACTCACAATTATGATTTATTACAAAGGACAGAAAGTAACATCAGCAAAGGAAAAAGGTGTATGGGGCAAAATCCAAAGATAACCAGACATAAGCTTCCAAGAGTCCGCTCCCAGTGGTGTCACACAGGACTAATTTCCCTAGCCCCAAGTTGTAACAACACCTTGGAAACACTGCCTACCAGAGCAGCTCATCAGAGACTCAGTACTCACTGTTTTTATTAGGGGTTGATAATGTAGCCACTTTCTGCCTCGCAAATACCAGGCAGAAATTTCAGACTCTCAAAAGAAAAGAAGGTATTAAAACTACATTGTTGGGGCGTCTGGGTGGCTCTGTTGGCTGGGTGGCTCAGTTCATGAGAACTCATGATCTCATGGCTCATGAGTTCAAGCCTGGTGTGGGGCTCCATGCTGACAGCTCAGAGCCTGGAGCCTGCCTCAGATTCTGTGTCTCCCTCTCTCTGCCCCTACCCTGTTTGCGCTTTGTCTCTCTCAAAAATAAACATTAAAAAAATTTAAAAAAAAAAAACAAAAAAAAACCTACATTGTTGTACTAACAATTCAGGCACAGTAAGCCATTCTTACACTACTCAGGGTGGTGAGAACCCTCCCTAAATCCAATTTCCCGAATACTAGACAAAGAACAACCTTGTAAGCAGGACATTCAAAGAACAGTCAGGACTGTTACGTTAACTCTTTTCCATACAATACCCTATGGTTTTTAGACAATAGTTATCTATTGTGCCACTTTCAGGTATTGTCAGAAAAAAAGAGTAAGGACTGCACTAGATTTAAAAATCTAACAAGATACATTTTTACATGTAAGCTAATTTTGTCCTGAACATCCTTGTCCAAACAAGATTTGAGCATTTGTAAATATGGTTTAACTAGCCATTAGTAACCTCTTTCTATAATGAAGAATCTAAGAATCAAGAGGGTAGAACAGAGGCAGCTCAAAGGAACTGTCTCCTTGAATGCTCTGAGAGTACTAATGATCACTGAGGATTTTTCAGAGAAATAAAACAAGCTTTATTGTTTTCCTGGTCAGGAAAGCATTTTAACTTTTATGACATTTAAATATTTCTAACTCTAAAAAAATTTTTCATAGTACAAAATCATGTATACTCAACACTGTTTATCCCTTTTACCAAATCAAATCAAATAACTATCTCATAAGAAAACACAGTTTTGTTTTTTTTAATTTATTTTGAGAGAGGGGGCAGGGAGGGCAGGAGTGTTGTCAGGGCAGAGCCCAAACAAGGCTGGAACTCACAAACCATGAGATAATGACCTGAGCCAAAATCAAGAGTCAGATGTTTAACCCACTAAGCCACCCAGACGCCCCCCAAAACATACTGTCTTAAGAACTTATACATACATATTTCAATCTTCAACATCTGCACAGTATCCCATTTTATGGTTATATTATTTAGTAAACATTATTTATTGATGAATTCTGGTTGACTTTCAGTTTTTACTTATTATAAATGAAGCTTCAGTGAACACCCTTGTGCATACACTGAGCAAATACATCAATGATATATAATTCCTATAATGGAACTGCTATACTGAGGAGTATTAAGTAACTCCCAAAACAGGCAGAGAAAATGTATATTCCTCAAAGTGTATAAAAGTACTAACAGTTACTTTTAACATCAAAAATTAAAATTGGTTATTATATAATGCCCTTCTCATCTCTTGTTACAGCCTTTAATTTAAAGTCTAGTTTGTCTGATATAAGTATGGCTACTCCAGCTGGAACAGCTAACAATTATAAATGTCTATGCGCCGAATACAGGAGCCCCCAGATATATAAAACAATTACTCACAAACATAAGCAACTTTATTGATAAGAATGTGGTAATTGCAGGGAACTTTAACACCCCACTTACAGAAATAGATAGATCATCTAGACACACCATCAATAAAGAAACAAGGGCCCTGAATGATACATTGGATCAGATAGACTTGACAGATATATTGAGAACTCTGCATCCCAAAGCAACAGATATACTTTCTTCTCAAGTGCACATGGAACCTTCTCCAAGATAGATCACATACTGGGTCACAAAACAGACCTTCGTAAGTATACAAGAATTGAAATCATTCCATGCACACTTTCAGACCACAGTGCTATGAAGCTTGAAATCAACCACAGGAAAAAGTCCGGAAAACCTCCAAAAGCATGGAGGTTAAAGAACACCCTACTAACGAATGAGTGGGTCAACCAGGCAATTAGAGAAGAAATTAAAAAATATATGGAAACAAACGAAAATGAAAATACAACAATCCAAACGCTTTGGGATGCAGTGAAGGCAGTCCTGAGAGGAAAATACATTGCAATCCAGGCCTATCTCAAGAAACAAGAAAAATCCCAAATACAAAATCTAACAGCACACCTAAAGGAGATAGAAGCAGAACAGCAAAGACAGCCTAAACCCACCAGAAGAAGAGAAATAATAAAGATCAGAGCAGAAATAAACAATATAGAATCTAAAAAAACTGTAGAGCAGATCAATGAAACCAAGAGTTGGTTTTTTTGAAAAAATAAACAAAATTGATAAACCTCCAGCCAGGCTTCTCAAAAAGAAAAGGGAGAGGACCCAAATAGATAAAATCATGAATGAAAATGGAATTATTACAACCAATTCCTGAGATACAAGCAATTATCAGGGAATACTATGAAAAATTATATGCCAACAAACTGGACAACCTGGAAGAAATGGACAAATTCCTAAACACCCACACTCTTCCGAAACTCAATCAGGAGGAAATAGAAAGCTTGACAGACCCATAACCAGCGAAGAAATTGAATCAGTCATCAAAAATCTCCCAACAAATAAGAGTCCAGGACCAGATGGCTTCCCAGGGGAGTTCTACCAGATGTTTAAAGCAGAGATAATACCTATCCTTCTCAAGTTATTCCAAAAAATAGAAAGGGAAGGAAAACTTCCAGACTCATTCTGTGAAGCCAATATTACTTTGATTCCTAAACCAGAGAGACCCAGTAAAAAAAGAGAACTACAGGCCAATATCCCTGATGAATATGGATGCAAAAATTCTCAGTAAGACACTACCAAATCGAATTCAAAAGCATATAAAAAGAATTATTCACCATGATCAAGTGGGATTCATTCCTGGGATGCAGGGCTGGTTCAACATTCGCAAATCGATCAACGTGATACATCACATTAATAAAAGAAAAGATAAGAACCATAGGATCCTGTCAATCGATGCACAAAAAGCATTTGACAAAATTCAGCATCCTTTCTTAATAAAAACCCTCGAGAAAGTCGGGATAGAAGGAACATACTTAAAGATCATAAAAGCCATTTATGAAAAGCCCAAAGCTAACATCATCCTCAATGGGGAAAAACTGAGAGCTTTTTCCCTGAGATCAGAAACACAAAAGGGATGTACACTCTCACTGCTGTTGTTTAACATAGTGTTGGAAGTTCTAGCATCAGCAATCAGACAACAAAGGCATCAAAATTGGCAAAGATGAAGTCAAGCTTTCACTTTTTGCAGGTGACATGATATTATACATGGATAATCCGACTTACTCCACCAAAAGTCTGCTAGAACTGATACATGAATTCAACAAAGTCGCAGGATACAAAATCAATGTACAGAAATCAGTTGCATTCTTATATACTAATAACGAAGCAAAAGAAAGACAAATAAAGAAGCTGATCCCATTCACAATTGCACCAAGAAGCATAAAATACCTAGGGATAAACCTAACCAAAGATGTAAAAGATCTGTATGCTGAAAACTATAGAAAGCTTATGCAGGTAATTGAAGAAGATATAAAGAAATGGAAAGACATTCCCTGCTCATGGATTGGAAGAATAAATATTGTCAAAATGTCAATACTACCCAAAGCTATCTACACATTCAATGCAATCCCAATCAAAATTGCACCAGCATTCTTCTCGAAACTAGAACAAGCCATCCTAAAATTCATATGGAACCACAAGAGGCCCCGAATAGCCAAAGTAATTTTGAAGAAGAAGACCAAAGCAAGAGGCATCACAATCCCAGACTTTAGCCTCTACTACAAAGCTGTAATCATCAAGACAGCATGGTATTGGCACAAAAACAGACACATAGACCAATGGAATAGAATAGAAACCCCAGAACTAGACCCACAAACGTATGGCCAACTAACCTTTGACAAAGCAGGAAAAAAGACAGTCTCTTTAACAAATGGTGCTGGGAGAACTGGACAGCAACATGCAGAAGATTGAAACTAGACCACTTTCTCACACCATTCAGAAAAATAAATTCAAAATGGATAAAGGACCTGAATGTGAGACAGGAAACCATCAAAACCTTAGAGGAGAAGGCAGGAAAAAACCTCTCTGACTTCAGCCGTAGCAATTTCTTACTTGACACATCCCCAAAGGCAAGGGAATTAAAAGCAAAAATGAACTACTGGGACCTTATGAAGATAAAAAGCTTCTGCACAGCAAAGGAAACAATCAACAAAACGAAAAGGCAACCAACAGAATGGGAAAAGATATTTGCAAATGACATATCAGACAAAGGGCTAATATCCAAAATCTATAAAGA
The DNA here is from genome assembly GCF_046562875.1 of Panthera onca. Lineage (NCBI taxonomy): Eukaryota > Metazoa > Chordata > Mammalia > Carnivora > Felidae > Panthera > Panthera onca. The sequence goes on from NC_138339.1 coordinate 115,197,638, forward strand.
GCTCACCAAACTCCACACCCGAAAAACAAATAATCCAGTGAAGAAATGGGCAGAAAACATGAATAGACACTTCTCTAAAGAAGACATCCAGATGGCCAACATGCACATGAAAAGATGCTCAACGTCGCTCATCAGGGAAATACAAATCAAAACCACACTCAGATATCACCTCACGCCAGTCAGAGTGGCCAAAATGAACAAATCAGGAGACTATAGACGCTGGAGAGGATATGGAGAAACGGGAACCCTCTTGCACTGTTGGTGGGAATGCAAACTGGTGCAGCCGCTCTGGAAAACAGGGTGGAGGTTCTTCAAAAAATTAAAAATAGACCTACCCTATGACCCAGCAATAGTACTGCTAGGAATTTACCCAAGGGATATAGGAGTACTGATGCATAGGGGCACTTGTACCCTAATGTTTATAGCAGCACTCTCAACAATAGCCAAATTATGGAAAGAGCCTAACTGTCCATCAACTGATGAATGGATAAAGAAATTGTGGTTTATATACACAATGGAGTAGTATGTGGCAACGAGAAAGAACGAAATATGGCCCTTTGTAGCAATGTGGATGGAACTGGAGAGTGTGATGCTAAGTGAAATAAGCCATACAGAGAAAGACAGATACCATATGTTTTCACTCTCATGTGGATCCTGAGAAACTTAACAGAAACCCATGGGGGAGGGGGAGGAAAAAAAAAAAAAAAGAGGTGAGAGTGGGAGAGAGCCAAAGCATAAGAGACTCTTAAAAACTGAGAACAAACTGAGGGTTGATGGGGGGTGGGAGGTAGGGGAGGGTGGGTGATGGGTATTGAGGAGGGCACCTTTTGGGATGAGCACTGGGTGTTTTATGGAAACCAATTTGGCAATAAATTTCATATATTGAAAAAAATTAGATTAAAAAAAATTAAATTTGGATTACAATAATGTTAACCCCTTGTAGGTAAACCAAGTAAAAACTCACCTCGTCCACTTCCACTGCCACTTCTGCTTTGGTAAGTGTCACCATTACCTGTAAGGCATTGTTCTGCAGATTACTTAGACATATAGCTATTTCTATTCAAATACTGAGTACTGAGGATACCTGGTCCCTTTGTCCATCCATCTCTTAATTCTACATTTAATATAAATCTTTTCCTCATGTGAACACTTTAAAACCTTCATTTTTTTTTTCAGAGAGAGTTTTAAGTTCACAGAAAAATTGAGAGAAAGGAACAGAGATTTCTCTGATACCTCCCTCCTGCCCTCACATTTTAACAGCCTCCCCCATTATCAACATTAAAAGTTTATCATATTAAAAGTTTACAGTAGGGCTCACATTCGGTGTTATACATTCTATGGGTTTTAAAAAACATAAAATGACTTGTATCCACCGTTGATGTATCATACAAAGTATTTTCACTGTTCTAAAAATCCTTCATACTATTCCTTCCTGCCCCCAACCCCTGGCAACCACTATTCTTTTTACCCTTCTCCAAAGTTGTTCCTTTTCCAGAATGTCTTAAAGTTGGAAAGTATTTAGTAAGTAGCCTTTTCAGATTGGCTTCTTTCACTTAGTAACATGCATTTAGGGTTTCTACAGGTCTTTTCATAGTTTGATGGCTCATTTCCTTTTAGTACTGAATAACAGTCTATGGTTTGGATGTACCAGTATATACACATTTGCACATTTTTATCAACAATGTGTTGCTGTGTTTTTTCATTTTCTCCTCAAATCACCTAAAGAGTTCTTTCTTTGAAACCACTGCAAACTTCATTTTCCTTCCTCCAATTCAAGCTATATTTATACATCAAATTAACTGGTAAGAGAGAAGAAATAATTCACAGTGCACAAATTTTATAAGGAAGGCAAAACTGCCCATGTATAAAAAGCAGATCTAAAAATCATAGAAAGTTATGAGCTAACCAAGTATACTTAAATACATCTATTAGTTTACTAATTGTAGAGCTAAAAACATATATGAATGTTTAACATTCAACAAGAAATTCTATTTCTCACCTGCACCACTTAAAGATGGTCTTCTAGAACCAAAAAGGCCACCAGTGCGCTGCATTCCCTCATCTTGTTCATATTCACTATCTGTATTTGTACATAATGAGATTATATTACTTTTAAGAGGTTTTAAAATGATAAAGAGAAGAAAATCTAAAAGAGAGACAAGAAAATCAAGTGATAGTGCCAGAAGTTAAAGATGTGAGGCAAAATAGTTTAAATTGTAAAGGAATCACAATGAGCATTTTTCTAAGAATCACACAAAGGATTTCTCCATAAATTATTTCTTTGAATTACAAATGACTTCCTCAAAACTTTTATTAAAATTATTTTTTAAAAAAGTTAGGGCCAATACTATGTTAAAATATCATATAAGCAAAAGTTAAACAACCTCCCAAAAATAGCACTGCTACTGCCCCAGAAACTTCACATTGCATAGCCTTTTTGCTTATTCTCCGGAACAGTACCCGCTTGCTCCCACTGTTGCTAAATCAAACCTTACAAGTCCTGAACAACCCCTAGACCCTTACACTTTTTTAAAAGTGAGAATTCACTAATCTCCTATACATCTATTAAATTACAGATTTAGTTTTGACTTCCAAAACCACGCATCCTTCCTCTTCCATTAAGAGACACACGCAATCCAGCAGTGACTTCTGAAGTCAATACCCCTAGCTCTAAGAAACGATGGCTGGAGTAAGTTGTTAGAAAGCCAAACTGGTAGAAGAGGGTATAAAGGAGGGTACAGTCTTAGAGAAGGCTACCTATTTCTAAGGTTGGCTTTTATGATGAAGGCTTTAAAACAGTAATATTAGGCACTTGGGTGGCTCAGCTGGCTGAGCACCCTACTCTTGGTTTTGGCTCACGTCATGATCTCACAGTTTGTGAGTATGAGCCCTGCATTGCGCTCTGTGTGGACAGAGCAGAGTCCACTTGGAATTCTCTCTTCACCCCCACCCCTTTCCCGCTCTCTCCCTCTCTCAAAATAAATAAATAAACTCTAAAAAAAAAAAAAAAAAAAAAAAAAGTAAGATTAAAGAGCTGAGTCACACAAACTTCTATAAAGACTCATCTATTCCAACAGGTATGCAATTAGATATGTGTCTAAAAATGTCATATATAATGTAAGCAATTATATACCAGCTACAGTGTAAGCTCTTCTCATATAATCCTCTCAACAAGCTTAACCGATAGGTTTTATTTTTTATCATTTCCTTCTTAACAGATAAAGCACACCATTTGCAATTCACTACTAACTTGAACTTCCTAGACCAAATCCTCCACGGCAACCTCGGAAACCACCTCTTCCACCTCTTCTGGATGACCCTGAAGCTTCTGAATCATTTCCATCTTGATAGCCTATAATATGAAAACACACACAAGAACAACACAAAATAACAACAAAGAAATCTTGGAGAAATGGTGTCCAAATTTATTTTAAGCCTTGCATAATTCAGTAACTTTAAATATTTTAAGGCATTAATAGTTACTAAAAAGAAAAGCCATATTTGACCTATAAATGTTCAACTTTGGGGCACCTGGGTGGCTCAGATGGTTAAGCGTCCAACTTTGGCTCAGGTCATGATCTCGCAATCTTTGAGTTCGAGCCCCGTGTCCGGCTCTGTGCTGACAGCTCGGAGCCTGGAGCCTGCTTCAGATTCTGTGTCTCCCTCTCTCTCTCCCCCTTTCCCCACTCATGCTCTGTCTCTGAATCTGTCTGTCTCTCTCTGTTAAAAATAAACATTAAATGTTCAACTTTACTACCATAAACAGATATAGCTACAATTTAAAAAAAGAAAAAACCCACTGTTTTCTGAGAATCAAAACGAAAAATAACCAGAGGTAGTTAGTTGGCTGGCTCAGTCAGTAGAGCTTGTGACTCTATTCCAGAGTCTTGAGTTCAAGCCCCACGTTGAGAGGAAGAGTTTACTTGAAAAAAAAATTTTTTTTGACGAAAAAACTGTCACTTGCAAAACACTGAAAATTACCACAAATGTATCATTAACAACATTTCTACAATGCACAGAAGCATTAGTAAATCTAGGCTTACATTGTTCTTTACAGAAAACAGTAAAACATCTTACTCAAAGCAGAGACATATAGAAATATACAAAGCCTGATTTCCTACTATAAACACTTTAAATTCAATTAAAAACCAAAAATCAGTATAAATATTTCAAGTAACATATCCCACCTAAGGCAGAACGAGGTCAATTCAAAACCAAAACGTCAACTGGGCAGAAAATAAAGAGAGATTCAATTTATGAACTTGCCACTATTTACAAAGAAACTTCTCAATAAAGGTAAAAATTCTACCTGTATTTCTTGATACTGAATTATATGTGTTTTTAAAGCCTATTTATAAAATAGGGCAGACTTAATTCAAGGTAGATTCATGGTGATACATCTACAACCTCAAACTTAGATTCCTCAATCTAGCAACAATCGCTTTATCAATACTTATATCCACCTTTTCTAAATTATTTGTGCCTCTTTATCTTTGAATAAACCTTGTTAGAGTTTATCTCTTCTCAAGAAACAGTTTATTTTTTTGACCCGCGTCTTTTTAAGGTATGTTACTTTGGTGTGAGCACATGAATAATAAAATGAAAACCTATAGACCTACTAGCCAGCTTAAAACTAAAAACGTTCCCAGGGCACCAGGGTAGCTCAGCTGGTCCACCCCAGTCCAACTTCAGCTCAGGTCATGCTAAGTTCATGGGTTCAAGGCCCAAGTCGGGGTGTGTGCTGACAAGCGTGAAACCTGCTTCAGATCTGTCTCCCTCTCTCTCTGCCCTTCCCCAGCTTATGCTGTCTCTCAAAAATAAATATATTAAAAAAAAAACAAGCTAAAAATATTCCCAAGACCTAGGGAGACCATGTGTAGTCTTTCACCCTATGTTTCCCCCTTCCTCAACCAATATCCTGATTTGTTTCTCATTTCCTTGCTCCTAATTTTACCAACTATGTGCATATCTTTATGCAACATATTGTTCAGTTTGTTTGAGCTTTATATAATGGAATCTTATAGAACATGTATTTTTTATCTTGCTTCCTTTTATTCAACTTTTTGTTGATGCATACTTCATTCACTTTTAGTGCTGAATAACACTCCACTGTATCTGTTTCATTCATGTCTATTTTCTTTTTAACTTCCTTCTACTGAGTTTTTTAATTACTTAAGTTGAATACATTAATTTCTTTTCTACTCAATGCATTTAAGACTACAAAAATTCCTCAAAAAGTCAGCTGCTTTAGCTGTATCCCTTAAGTTTTGATGTTTTTACTGCCCATTCAGTTCTAAATACTTTATTATTTCCATGTGAATTTTCAGAAATTGAGAAATTCAGTTTCCAAACCACAAGGGTTAGGCTTTTCATTATGGATTTCTGTTTTCACAATACTTTAACAAGAGGACATAGCATATGATAAATTCTACAGTATATTGTGAGACTTCCTTTTGGCCTTAATTTATGGCAAAATTATATCTATTTTCTAGATGCTGTAAAAGAATGTATAAAAGAAGGGTGTGTATTATTCCAAACAGAAATATTAAATCAGGCTTAATAACTAGTATTCAAATCTACCGTAGTCTCTATAGTCTTACTCATTTCTGGTCTGCTCATTCTATCAGTTTGTAACGGAAAAATGGTTTAAACCTAAGATTAATGGTTTAACTAGAATTTGCAATTTTTTTCCACGTAATTATGTCTACTTTTGCTTTATATACATAAGAATATATTGTTAGATTTCAAACCATGTTCCAAACTGTAATATTTTCCCAGTGAACATGCCTTTTATCATTAGGTAATTATTTCTTTATCCCTAATATGTCTGCTTTAGTCTATTTTGTCTCCTATTTCTATACCAGCTTTTGGGGGTTCATATTGGACTGACATTTTTCTCTTTATTTGCAACTCTGCACTGAAATACATGTAACTATACACATATTATGATTACTGACATTGATTTCTTACTTCTTTCATCCTCTTTTGTGTTTTCTCTTTCCTGAGTTTTTTTCAACTTTTTTTGTTCTTTCTGCCCTTCTGTTAGATTTCCCAAATGCTACATTTTATGCCTTTACTGACATCCTTCAATCTCACCATGAATATTTTATAAATATTTAAATTAGGGGAATCTGGGTGGCTTAGTCAGTTAAGCATCCAACTTCAGCTCAGGTCATGATCTCACAGTTCATGGGTTTGAGCCCTGCATCAGGCTCTGGGCTGACAGCTCAATGCCTGGAGCCTGCTTCAGATTCTGGGTCTCCCTCTCTCTCTGTCCCTCCCCCCGCTTGTGCTCTCTCTCTCTCGCTCTCTCAAAAATAAACATCAAAAACAAATTTTTTAATAAAAAATTAAAAAATAAATTATCTTCAACCTTGTCTATTTACTACAAAGTCCTGCCCTTCTACTGGATTTCCTCCACTAGTGAGTTATACATCATGTACTTTTTCTTATTATCTTTCAGTTTTACCATTTTTAAGAAATCCTGAAATTAGTTTCAATCCATTCTCTTTCCTACTGAGGTGACAAAGAACTAAAGTATTTCATTTGTTAGTATGTTGGTTCTTTGTTTCTATAACACCTAAATTAATTACCATCATTTATTACTATCTTCTACAAGCAATACTTACCTAGGCTTACCAAGACGCTTACCATTTTTAAAACGTGTATTTATTTAGTTTTGTTCATCATTGCTTCCTACTTCTTTGTTGCAGTTTCCTCTTACTAGTAAATATGATTTAGTAGTTGTTTCCTCAGTGGTATGACAGTACTAAACACTATCTTTACCTCAGTGGTATTATTTCTCTCTGATAACTAAATTTTCCGGATATAACAGTTCAGATTCAGAACTATTCTCCTCAGAATTCTACATTCTCCTCTATTCTGATCTCTACCTTTACTGGAAAAAAAAAAAAAACAACGCACAAAAGTTCTATCAATCTAATGTTCTTTTACAGGTGGATCAATATTTTTTCTGATAGTTCAAAATATTTCTATCTTCATAATTTTGTTATTTCAATACACATATAGGGGTGTAAGTTTTTTTTAAATTCTCTCTGTAATCTTGTGCCTCCTTAACTCTAGAAAAGTCTCTGAACTATTCTTTGAATAGTATTCTTCCCTTCCCTCTTTCATCTTCTGTGTTCTTTCCTCAGGAGATATAGAGACATATGTTAGAGTAACAGAGCTTCTTATTCTATCTTCCCTAGAAGATACCTTCAAGTTTTCCATTCCCAAATTCAGAGAATTTCTTCAGATCTCTATATGGACTCATTTATTCTACTCATCTTTAATCTGTTTAATCCATTCATTATGCTCTCAATCACTACTGCTTTCTGTAAATTCAATTTGGTTCCTTTTCAAAACTAGCTTCTCTGCTGAGCCAATGATTATAAAATGACTCAGTACTTCCAGTACCAAAGCTTAATAATTCTGTACACAAGAGAAACACAAACATTTAAATGAAGATGCTTTCCTTTTCCTGTAACTAATGCCAATTTCCAGTTATATAAGAAGTCTAATAACTTGAGATGAAAATAACATGGATGTTACATACAATTAAAAATCTGCATGACCTTCTTGTTTGAAGGTAGGGACACTATGTATCCCACATGGTCATAAAAATAATTTGTTTTTAAATAAAGAGGTTAAAAGGTAAGTAAAGCACTACAGAAGTTACAATGAATGAACTAGATCTACACTTTCAACACATAAATCTTTAAAAACAAGGAATAAAAAAAGTCACAAAAAGAGGGAGAGTGCTTGGCTGGCTCAGTCAGTAGAGCATGCAACTCTTGATCTCAGGGTTTTAAGTTTGATTCCCACGTTGGGTGTAGAGATTACCTAAAAATAAAATCTTAAAAATAAGTCACAAAAAGATAGGTATAATACATTTTTATCAAAGTATGAATATGAAATATATACACACACCAATGTTAAATTAAGTTAACTCTGGGAAGAAGAAGATATAAAATATAAAGAGAAGATAAATCTTCCAACAATTATGTATCTTTTTATATATGAAATATACATGACAAAATGTTCCTGTTAAATCCAGGTAGTGGTATTCAAGTGTTTGTAATGGAATATTCTGTGCTTTTCTGAGTTATTGAAATATTTCAAAATTTACCACTTTAAAAGTCACTTTTCATAAATAACATTAATTTTTTTATTTTTTTAATGTTTTTTTATTTTTGAGAGAGAGACAGAGACAGAGATCAAGTGGGGGAGGGGCAGAGAGCGAGAGACAAAGAATCCAAAGCAGGCCCCAAACTCTGAGCTGTCAGCACAGAGCCCAACGCAGGGCTCAAACTCACAAACCATAAGATCATGACCTGAGCCTGAAGCCGGACGCTTAATTAACTGAGCCACCCAGGAGCCCCAACATTAAGGTGGGTTTTTTTTTTAAAGGTGACACATTAGTCCTTCCGTGAGGTGCGTTCTGCATTTCATAAGGGACAGCTGACAAACTCTTGCAGCTCTTAATGATGTCTGGTAACAATCCTCAAAAAGGCATAACTTTATAAATCATTTAAACTTCGGGTAAAAGAAATATAAACATCTTTTTTTCATTTAAAAAAGTACTTACCATAAATTTAGTGAGGTCACTCAACCTTCAATATATAAAATTCAATTATATTTCTATATACCAGAAAACAAAATGAAAATTTTATGGATCAGCAAAAATGGCAAAGTAACAAACTCCAAATTCTGCTACTCCAAAAAAAGAAAAAAAAATGGACAAAAACTGTCAGAATAAAAATTTTCCAAAATGAAAGTTAATCAGACTTGCAGTAACCCAGAGAATATTTTAAGCTGATTCTCAGAATGGTGAACTCTGTGGCATATTTCAACTTACTTCAGTCCCATCTTCTGGCAATTCCACTTCTAGGCATATATTCCAAAGATGCAAAAACAACGACTCCCAACAGATAAACATATATGAATGTTCATAGGAGCATAAGAGCATTTTATATATACAATGGATAATTATTCAACTATAAAAAGAAAAGTTCTTTGTTCTGATACATACTACAACATGAACATTGAAAACGTTATGCTAAGTGAATTAAGCCAGACAGAAAAGGGCAAATGTCTTATGACAGTTATCAGGACATGCCAATCAAAACCATAATGAGATACCATTTTACACCCACAAGGATCACTACTACCGAAATGACACACAATAACAAAGACTGGTGAGGATACAGAGAAGTTGGGACACTCCTACATTGTTGGAAGGAATGTAAATTGGTGCAGCTGCTGTAGGAAACAATTTTTCAGTTTCACTCCAAAGTATATACACCATAAAAATTGAAACACATGTTCACATAAAACTTGTATGCAAATGTTTATAGTAGCATTAGTCATAATAGCTCAAAAGTAGAAACAACCCAATAATCCATCAGGTGATGAACAAACAGAACATGGTACACTGTGAATTATTAATTAGCCATTAAAAGGAATTAAGTACCATCACATGCTACAACACGGACAAACCTTGAAAACATCATGGTAAGTGAAAGAAGACACAAAAAAACCACATATTATATCATTTCATTTACATAAAGTCCAGAATTGGCAAATCCATAGCTACAGAAAGTCAGTTAGTGGTTGGGTTGCTAAAGGATGGAGATAAAAGGGAAATGGGATGAATTGCTAATAGGCACAAGGTATTTGGGGAGTGGGGAGAAGGAAATGTTCAGGAATTAAAGAGTGATGATTTGACATACAACACAGTGAATACACTTAAAACTACTGAATTATATACATCAAAATGGTGAAGCTTATGTTATATGACATATTAGATAAATTAACATAAGTATCACAAAATATCAAATACTAAAGTAAAGACAGACACAAAATCACTCACTAGTGAAAACTGCAAAACATAGGAAAAACTCAAGATTTACGATGGGGATATTCAGGAATTGGAAGCACCAATATTTGCAAAGATGGCCATTCTCTTCAAACTAATCTACAGATTCAGTGCAATCCCCAAAATATCCCATTAAGTTTTTTCCTGGAAATTGACAAACTGAATCTAAAAGTCACATGGAAATGCAAAAGACTAACAATAACCCAAGTAATACTGAAGAACAATAAACTTGGAAGACTTACACTACCAGATATTAGGACGTATTATGAAATTACACTAATTTAGGCTATATGGCAAAGATGTGAAAATACAGAAACTGACCAATGGAAAGGAACCAAGTCCAGGAATAGTTCCACATAAATACTGTCACCTGATTTAGGACAAAGGCAGCCTAGCAGTGGAGAGTGGAAGGGAAAGTCTTTCAGAAAGTGATACCGGATCAACTGCACACCCTTATGGGGAATAAAAATGGACCTTGATCCGTATCTTACACCATATAAAAAATGAAGTCCAAATGAATCACAGTCTGAATGTGGAGGCTAAAAAAAATAAAATTTAACAAGAAAAAGAGAAGACAGTATCTCCATTACTTTAAAGGGAGCAAAGAGTCTCCAAATATAAATGTTATCCACGAGTTATTTTTATTGTTCTTGCAAATTTTCTGTGTTAATTTGCAAATAAAAAGGTAAAAATAGACACCCCAAAAAAAGGTGGCAAAAAACTTGAATCAGCACTAAAGATGATGTGCAAATCGCCAGTAAACATACGATGCATTGCACATTTTATTAGCCCATCAAGAAAAGGCAAGTTAAAACCACAATGAAATATATTACCACAGACTTAACAGAATGGTTAAAATTAAGAAGAAAATACCAAGTGAGGTGAGGATGTGGGAGTGTACCTCAGTATATTTATCTTGAAAACATCTGACAGTAAAAAAAAATATACAAAATCTATGAGCCAACAATTCTATCTCCGAACAGATAACAGTATCACCAAAAGCAATGTACTGGAATATCCACAGCAACAGTTTCAAAATAGTCCAAAATTGGAAGACATCCCAACATCCATGTACTGTTCTGTACAGCAGAACAGTAAAACAAAAGAATCTATATAGTAATGATAATGATTACAACTGCAACCAACACTATGATTGCATCTCACAAACACATTAAGCAGAGAGAAGCTGGAGACAAAACAGCATGTTGTATGATTCCATTTATATTAGGTACAAAAACAGAGAAAATTAATCTGTCCCGCCAAAAGTCAGAATACAAATTACCCATGTGGTGGGCAAGTTGCTGCTGAGTGAATATGATCATAAAAGGTGCTTTTGAGGTGCTAGTAATTTCTACTTCTTGATCTGGATGCCTATGAACATGTATGATGTATGCACACGTCTGGTACTTTATGTCATATTTCAATATAAATTTAAATACACTTATATTTATGCACACATACTTGTATTTACTGACCACCATGTGCACGCTTTCCCTACCTTCAAATGTATACAACTCCAAAGAACAGCGATCAGGAATACCCAAAAATGACTGTTTCCCTGTGAGTCACCCTGTATTAGTCAATAGGCCAGGATCAAGCACATAGAGCTTTTGGCTTCTGACTGCATCCCATAAGTATGAGTTAAGCAGATTTAAAGAGAATAGTGAGGAAGATACTCACTGTTCTGCAGAAAACAACCAAAAATTTAAAACTAAGAGCAATACTTAAGGAATATTAAGTGTTAAAATTGCTTGTTAAAGGAAAAGCAATTCTAAAAGGGGAGTCTGGCTTTTACTTAAATTTCCTTGCCATTATTACATGTCCCCCTGCAATTATCATTAAAAAATTCAATTTATGAGGTAAATAGCCATCCCTCATTCACCACCAAATTCCTCCCTACCTCACAGCCCTAAGAAGGTTATACTGAAGTCCACAAGTCCTAGCTTCACTAGGGAGCGTCTGGTATTCAGTGGGCTATTCAATACGGAAGGAAAAAGCCGTTCCCAAGTTATGGTGAAAATACTAATGTATCTGATTATATAGTTCCTAAGGATAAACTCTTTTAATATAAGGAGATTTAATATCTTTTAATATAAGGAAATTCAATAATTTTTATCCATTTTATAAGTTCACTATGTGTTGTTGAAATACCAAAAATAAAACCCACATGTCTACCCATAAATGATTATCAAGAATTAAGCATGGTAATGTTTATACCATCTCACCTTAACTGCATCAGAGGCAGGATTAGCAGAGTATGACAGAGCACTGCCAGACTTGAACAAAGAATAATCTACAATTTCTTCCCTCTCCCTCATCTCCAAATATTCTATTCAGAGACAATGACATCCCAGTTCATATATATTGTGAATGACCAGAATTCATAGTCCCTATTCTGTACTTCATAGCACATTCTGGAGATCTTCAGGGAAAGAAACCCAATGACATTAGCAAGTGTAAGTACAAACTGTTCCAAAATATGGTCCTTACCGCCTCTCTTGGAAAATCCTCTGTTCCGTGTTTGATTATCTTCACAGTCATTACTAGATTCTTGAATAAAAATTTAACATGTGAATAGTATCTAAATAATTAATTTCAAAGGTGAAATATCTAAATAGCACTGTCACAGGATAAATTAGTGAAAAAGTATTTTTTTAAAGTAAAATAACATTTTAATTCTTGAAATAATTTTAGCAATATAAAGACATTATTCAGTCAACTCCCTATACAAATCATTTAATATACCTAAATGTTAAATGTTAAGCATACAATTGAGAACTCACTTTTTGCCAAGTGCCACACACAAGCCAAAAAACAGGAATTTCAAAATGTTAGTATGACTAAAAATGGTTTCAGAAACATCTAAACTATTAAGTAGTCAAGTGGTTCTGAAATGTAGGCCATAGGCCACTAGAAATACATGGCTATTTTTTTTTATAATGCTATCAATATTTCTGTAATTTGCCTTTCTTAATAAACCTCAGACATTAGAGGCTTTTTTTTTTTAAAGCTAACTTTTCCCTCATCATCCTAATGAAAGAATTTGCAGATATCCCATCTTTTCTGTTTTTAGTGACATTATCAAATAACATTACCATACATATTATATAATAATAATTAATAATAATAAATATTAATTATTAATAAATTAAATTTATTATTAAAATAATAATATGACCTTTAGTAATAACTTTACAAAACTCTTTCTAGAAAACTCCAACAAAGCCACATTTGGGAAATAAACAAATGGCTTCAAGAGATCTTTATACATGCCATGAAATGTTTAAAATCTGAGAAGTTTAAGTCACAGTAATGTCATCAAGTGGCTAGACAGCTTAGAAGCTATCAGTTAAGTTCCTTGCAAAAATGCTAATTTAACAATTAATATTGTTCTATAAGAAATGCCCCAGAGCTCTTGTTGCAGGCTCCTACTTCAAATGAAGTCAATGACTACCAAACATTCCTTAAGAACAATCTAACAACCAGACAACTTTCTAGAAGGCAGGATTTAATACTACAAGGGAACTTAACATGAAGGAAAAAATTGGGGAAAGGTTAGCACACCCTGGAATAATGATGACAGCTAACAATTATTGCCTTATATGAAAAAAAAAAACCTATGAATTAATTTGAGAAGTGAGAAGGAGAAAGAAGTCTCACATTATTTTTGTCCAATTATTCCCCTAAAACAAACCTATATTTTGACCACACTGGGAATTAAAATAGGCTAATGACATTAGGAGAAGTTGGGTGAAGGGAACAATTATATTAGCAGAGGGGTGAAGGAAACACTCTAACTTGTTAACTCTAACTTTCTAACTTGTTGTAAGTCTTAGACTATTTCAAAATAACAAGTTATTTTAAAAAATCACTGTATGGGAATGCAAGCTGGTGCAGCCACTCTGGAAAACAGTATGGAGGTTCCTCAAAAAACTAAAAATAGAACTACCCTATGACCCAGCAATTGCACTACTAGGTATTTATCCAAGGGATACAGGTGTGCTGTTTCGAAGGGACACATGCACCCCAAGGTTTATAGCAGCACTACCGACAATAGCCAAAGTATGGAAAGAGCCCAAATGTCCATTGATGGATGAATGGATAAAGAAGATGTGATATGTATGATATGTATGTACCATATATATATATATACATATATATATATGTATATATATATATATATATATGTATATGTATGTACCATATATATATATATGTATGTACCATATGACACATATATATATATATGGTACATACATACATACATACAAGGGAGTACTACTCAGCAATCAAAAAGAATGAAATCTTGCCATTTGCAACTACGTGAATGTAACTGGAGGGTATTATGCTAAGTGAAATTAGTCAGAGAAAGATAAATTTATGACTTCGCTCATATGAGGACTTTAAGAGACAAAACAGAAGAACATAGGGGAAGGGAAACAAAAATAATATAAAAACAGGGAGGGGGACAAAACATAAGAGACTCATAAATATGGAGAACAGAGGGTTACTGGAGGGGGTGTGGGAGGGGGGGATGGCCTAAATGGGTAAGGGGCATTAAGGAATCTACTCCTGAAATCACTGCTGCAATATACGCTAATTTGGATGTAAATTTTAAAAAATAAAGTTAAAAAATAAAATCACTGTAGAGTTAGAAGATAAAGCCAAGGATAAAAAAGAGAGATTATCCCAACATCAGCTATGACCACATTATATTATTAATTACATAAAAATCACTAAAACTGTATAAAATATGTAACTTAAATAAAATATAAAGACACTTTAAACATATAAACATAAATAACACATAATACATTGATTATATAAAACATATCAAATATATATTATTAGTATGCAAAAATGTCACATATATTATATTTTTATATAAATAATATCACATAAAATTAAAAATTAATAGTAATAACAGAATTCAGTATAGTTTAGCACTGTTCTAAATGAATAATATGTACTAACTTTTTAAATCTTCACAAAAACCTTATGAAATGGGTATTATCATCTTTTATCAAAAGATAAAAGCTATACCAGCTAGAGGAAACAAGACTGCAGGGCCAATAACGACCACAAAAGATGCTATTCATTTGCATGCAGAGTAATAGCTTCTATCATGATATTAAAATCTGTTCCTGGGCTTGCCAACAACAACTGTAAGAATGACAGAATTCAATCCATATATATGTGGGGTTTTGGGGTTGTTTTTTTTTTTTTGTTTTTTTAAGGGGACACAAGCTTGAGAACAGAAGAAAGAAGACAAAAGAGAAGAAAGCAGACCATTTTGGAGGAAACAAGTTCTCTCAGGTGCCAGGAGAAACTGGACTTTGTGCTCAAAAGCACAAATTGGTTAGGTGAACATGATCTTGAAATATTAACAGATTTAAAAATGGGAGATTAGGTAGAACAGAAATGGAAAAGAATAAAAATTGGTTTTTTTTTCTTCTGTTAAATATTACTTCTATGTTATGTACATTTTCATTTGAATAAGATATGAAAAAATGAAGAGACAATTAGGCAGGATGAGACTGACGACAGTTTAGGGAAACAGTCTTATTAGAGATATTAAAACCCCATCTAACTCCAAACAGGTTTTAAGGTTATCATTCTAGGCTTGGTATTGATGTTGAGAATCGCTGTTAAGAGTATAAAAAGATTAGGTCTCAAATAAATCATGAAGATGGATGGCATTTACTATTTACCATGAATGTGTGTGGTATTAAACTTCATATTTTCACACACATTTTCATTAAGTTTGCCTAACAACCTTTTAATATGATGGCCTCCACTCTGCAGAATAGCAAATTGTGGCTCTGACAAATTAAGCAACTTGCTCTAAGTCATTCAACTAGGTCACAAAGCAGGGCCAGGAAACAAAGTTGCAAATCCAAAATGTATTATGTCATTATGTTTCCATAGATAAGTGATTACCAAACAAAATGACATCAGGATCACCAGGCAGGCTTTTTAAATACAGGTTCCAAGGCCTCATCCAAATCTACTTAATCAGTAGAAAGCACTATTAATTTTTATAATCTATCTTCTGATAACACTACTCTACTCTCATCATTCTCTTTACTCCTCCAAACCAGTGTGTCAGTACTTTTGATAGAAATGCCTTGATAGCAGCAGTCATCTACATACTCATGAATCTTTTTCCACTGTCAAGAATTATGTAAGTCTGAATAGGGATCTGCATGTCCCAAACTGTATGTGTATATGGACATGGAGTTTTGATTCTTAACTTGTTCTTTCTATTATCCCCTTTTTCTTAAGGTAGCAAACCATTCAGAAGTCGCACCTCATAGACTAAGTCAAATGGCAATAGGCCAAACTAGGATGCCTGAATTCTTGGTCAGGGCTCTGGTTATAATTGCTGTATGAAAGTGGGTTTGAATAAATTAGAACTGAAAACCACTGTGACACTTAATCTTAGTTTTCCCTTTAGCATGTACTCTGAACATTCAATTTTAAAAGCCACTACAAAAAACATTAAACTTACGTCTCCAGAAACCAGAGCTATCACCTTCTTCAAACTTGTTATTTGAAAAACCTATACAAAATAGAAAATTAAACTTGCAAATTTCTGAAAACAATTACCTGTATCTCTGTGGTAAACAAACCAAAAAACAAAGGGAAAAAAACAGCAAAACAAGTGCTACTTGTTATGATGCCCCTTTAATACAGGATAAACGACACAGAACTATAAATATAAATACTGAATAAAAACTCACACGGGTTGGGGGGCACCTGGATGGCTCAGTTGGTTAGGCAACCAACTTTGGCTCAGGTCATGATCTCACAGTTTGTGAGTTCGAGCCCCATGTCAGTCTCTGCACTGACAGCCCAGAGCCTGGAGCCTACTTCAGATTCTGTCTCCCTCTCTCTCTACACCTCCCCTGCTCACGCTCTGTGTCTCTCTGTCTCTCAATAATAAATAAATGTTAAAAAAAAAAATTTTTTTTTTAAACTCACATGGGTTGGGTAACAATTTCTGCATTGTGTCATTTAACTAAGGTAAAATGTCAGCCAACGCTATAGCATCTCAGATGTCATATATTCTTCTATATTATATGGTCAAACTACGGCTATATATCAACATAACACACTACATACTTTCTATTCAAAATATCAAATGTTTTAAAACCTTCAATCTCTTCATTTGCCAGAGGACAATATTACTCAATTATAATCCAATAATCAGTAATTTTTCCCATCTCAGTAATAAGGAAATTCTTCTAACATTTTTTATTTTCACCAAGTTTTTTTTTACATCTTTCATTTAACTCTACTTTCAGATTTCTCATATAATAAAAACCTGTACATAGATTTACGTGTCTCTGGAACATACAGATATGTCTCTAAAATTAATTTTAAAAGGATCTATCAGTAATATTTCATAAAATTTTTAAATGTTGAATCTTACTTAAATTATCTTTAGTGCAAAGACATTCATGGAATAATATACCTTAAAATTAAATGTGAATGTAAGATGCCTGTCAATCAGTATTTAAGCAAAATTATAAAATATATTTATATTAAATGATGGCTTCTGCAATACAGAGACTAATCACTTTGACAGGTATTAAATTTATATGCAGAATGTATATATAAAGTCACTTAATATCTCAGGTACAAAATAATCTAACATCCCTTTTAACACAGAAATCTAATACACAATTATGATATAAAAGTAAGTACCCTATAGCTTCAATGTGTAATTAGAGGAAAAGAGTTTTTCCTTGAAAAGATACATAATTGCCAAATAAAGATAATCTATACAGAAATAGCATATTCCATAAAACCTAAGTTTTCAGTTATTTAGTTCATGTCAGTATTTGCAATCTTTTAAGTTGGTTCAGAAAGGATTATAATCTATCTACTACCCTCCACAACTGACCTTTCCCAACATTCAACCCTCTTCAACTGTCTGGTTTCCAAAATGCTTGGTAAAGTCGTCCATCTTCACATTATCAGTCTTGTTCTTAAGTTATGCTCCAGTTCTGATATACAGTTTTTAGTTTTTAAGAAAAAAAAAAATGTAACTTCAAAGCTACTACTGGTTCTTTGCTCAACTCAAATTCACCTTTTGAAGTATATAAGATGGATCTCTTGCTGGGGGCCACAGGGGAAGAGTCTTGAGTACAGGAAAAAAAAAAACTAAATTGTGATTATAAGATTATCATCAGCAGTTTACCTCTGTTTCCAAAACTCTTTCCAACTCCAAAGCCACCCATTGTGGATGTATTCTCCCTTTTACTAGACTCGCCAGCATCTGAAAATTCAGACAGAGTTAAAACTCTTTAAAACATATAACTGTGCCATCAAAGACTAGAAATTAAAGGACTCCTTGAGATTGCTTAAAAATAAAATCTTTAAAAAAAAAAAAAAAAAAAAGGAGGGAACCTTGCTGGGTCCTTCGGTAGAGCATGCAACTCTTGGTCTCAGAGTTGCAAATTCAAGTCCCACGTTGCATGTAAAAATTACTTAAAAATAAAATCTTCAGGGGGTGCCTTGATGGTGCAGTTGGTTGAATGTCCCACTCTTGATCTTGGCTCAGGTCATGATCTCATGGTTTGTGGGTTTAAGCCCTGTGTGGGGCTTTGCACTGATGGTGCCAAGCCTAATTGGGATTCTGTATCCCCTTTTCTCTGCCCCTCCCCTGCTTATGCTCTTTCTCTCTCTCTCTCTCAAAAAAAACAAACAAACAACAAAAAAACCTTTAAGTAAATAAATTATTTAATTTTATTTTAAATGATTAAGTTTTATTTTTATTTTTTTAATGTTTCCTTATTTTTGAGAGAGACACAGAATGCCAGCAGGGGAGGGGCAGAGAGGGAGGGGCCACAGAATCTGAAGCAGGCTCCAGGCTCTGAGCTGTCAGCACAGAGCCCAACGTGGGGCTCAAACTCCCAAACCGTGAGACCATGACCTGAGCCAAAGTTGGATGCTTAACCAACTGAGCTATCCAGATGTCCCTATTTTAAATTAATCTTTAGGGTAAAGGTACCTCCAAGGATAGGGAGAAACAAGTATAAGAACTTATAAAGATATAATACCCTTCAACTTTTTATAAAAAATTCGTAACTTATAATACTAAGGTAAAACCATAAATATACTACTGGTGAAATACAGCTTTCTATTAGTTGTTATTTCATGAATGACTTTTCCTGACTTTTAATGAGGAAATTCAACTGTGATTTTCTGTATATTGAAACCTCACCCTGTATAGAGCCAGCTACTTAAACTTATGCCCCTGTATGAAGGTTACATGCTACTGAACATGTTATATTCTTGTGCGATTTTTTAATTATTACTTATTTATTCTGTTAACACTTAAACTTCTCAATCTTTCCACTTTTAAAATTCAAATTAGGAAGGAACTAGGCAATAAAGAAATAAGAGCTGTGACTGCCACTCCCCTTATCACCTCTCCACTCTTCCAGCGTCTTTACTCATATTATCTTTGAACTTTATCTCCTACCACATAACACTGAGCTCTCAACGTTTTAATTCACACCAAACAATGTCCCATGTTCCACACTGTGAACTTCTAATACTGTGTACCTTCCTGTATACTTCAGCAAGGCATTCCCTGCTTTCATATTTTCCTACCAAAATTCTTCAGCATGGCATTCCGTTTTCCTATTTTTTCCTATCAAAATTCCTTTCACACTTCAAAACCCCAGTTCAAAGGCAACCTTATCTGAAGAAGTCTTCTTTCAGACCTCCCGTCATCATCAATCCTTTCTCCACATTCCCACAGCACACTACCACTTTATTTCTTTCCATGTGTTTCTCTATCACTACATTAATCTTTCTGAGGGCAGAGGTGCTAAGGCAAGAAGCATGGTTATTTAGAACAAAACACTAGAACAAAAGACATCTGAAACAACAAAAACTGCATAAATTGTGTCTTACCTATCTGTGTAATATCTTAATACAACTAAGTTAAAGGACCTGCAAAACTTCTAAAGCCACGTGCAAAACTGCTTAAGAGCAATTATCCATATTTTCATCAGATTCTAAAGATGTGTGTGATTCAAGAAGTTAAAGCTATTTATGTTATACTTTATAGAACATAAAAAGGGGATCAATGCTGTATTATAAGCAATTAAGAGACAATTTCAAAAACAAATTACTAGCTATGCAAGTTCTGAGAAAAAAATATCACAGAGGTTGAAACTAAAATAGCGGGTTAACAATAACGAAAAGGAGTTATATTAATGGGTCTATGAATTCCCAAGATTGTATGTGGTACAATGATAACTTTTATAAGTATTAACATTCAACCAAGAGTTTTGATAAGTTTGTTTTTCAACCTAACCCATATGAAATTAACAACGTGTAGTAAAAACTGTCTAAGTGGTGTTTTTCTAGTTTAAAAAGCTTTTATTCAGAGATACAAGCTTCCAGTTATGGAATGAGTAAGTCACACAGATGAAAAGTACAGCATAGGGAATATAATCAATGATACTGTTAATAGTGTTGTATGGTAACAGATGGTAGCTACATTTGTGGTGAGCATACCACAACCCATACAGGTGATGAATTACTTCACTGTACACCTGAAACTAATGCAATATTTTAGGTCAACTATACTTCAATTAAAAAAAAAGAGAGAAAAAAAGTACATTCAATTAATGTAAAACTTTAACAAGATATATAAGTATACTTTCTGAACTTGAAAATTTAAAAATAGTTAATTCAAAACATTTCTGGCTTTGGTAAAAATAAAGTATTTAAACTTTTAAAAAGATTTTATTCAATAATATTTTGAAATCTACATCAAAAAGTGTCACCTCATCTATTCTAAAATGGGATTTAAAAACATCTACTCAAAAATAAAGTTTTAAAATAAATCCAGTATTAAATATTTCTCTAAGTGTAATATTAAGATATTATCTCTAATGTTAGTAATAACTAACAAAACCCACACCTGAACCTCTTGGCAAGATTACATGATTTTTATTCATCAATGCTTCTTACTATGAAGGTTTTAAAAACAGAATATATGTGCATATTTAAGGAATAAATTGGGGCACCTAGGTGGCTCAGTTGGTTAAGCATCCAACTCTTGATTCTGGCTTGCATGATAATCTCACAGTTCATGGGTTCGAGCCCCATACTGGGTTCTGTGCTGATGGTGCCAAGCCTGCTTGGGGTTCTCTCTCCGCCCCTACCCCACTCATGCTCTCAAAATAAATAAACTTAAATTTTTTTTTAATAATTATTTCCAAATTATATCAAAATATAGATCCACATGTTAACTATGTTAACTGAATCCAAACAAGAAATTAAGTTTTCCAAATATCAAATGAAATGCCACACCTTTAGTTTCCAATGAATAAAAATCCTTAGAAATAAGATTTTTCAACTAACATCTAATGAATTCAAGATTAAATGTTTTGTGTATTTAAAACTACCAATTAGCCCTTATTTATGGCATCCTGTAAAAGAAATAAATGGTCATAAAGATATTTAAATAAATTGAAGGTTCTCATATTTTATCACACTATACTAAAACATAAAGCAGAATATTTTCAGCATTTTAATAACAATTCTAAAAATGGACCACAGTAAGGTGTTCTGCTGTGTCATTATCAGATCACACGGTTGATCTAAAAATAACAATGAAAAGTTTCAACACTGGGAAAATAACCTCTTAATATTAATGACCTAAGAGAAATGCTTCTGTGCTGTCTTTCTGGAGAAATTTAAAAAAAAAACAGGTTCTTCTCACCCTCATCTGTGAAGTTTTTACCAACACTCCTCCCATGCCAATTGTTGGAAATCAATAATCACATTAAGTAGCAGCTCTGTAAACCAACTATCTTTAATCAATCTAACCAATCTATTTTTATCAATTTAACTATCTCCTACTATCCCAGAAAAGGAAAAAAAAGCAAAAAGAACACTCATAGCTGAAAAAATAATAAACTCATTACCTCAAAGTCTACTCTGCAGAGAGTTATAACAGATTTAGCTTTGCACTCAACAGCCATAATAGTCTCTATTCATTCTACCATTCAACAGTTGAGAAGTTTTAATGAAAGACAACGATACTTACCTCTGTTTCCCAAACTCCTCCCAGAAGCAAATCCACTTCTCATGAAATGATCTCTTCCAGAAGGTCCATCATCCATTTCTAAAGCAATTAACATTTTGAAGCAAATCCAAATTAGTATCTGGTGGTACACAAATTTTAAGCCATTCCAATGCACGACCCATAGGACAAAGGAGAATTATATAAATCAATAAGAAAAACAAACAGCCTAGTAGCCTATCTAAGGGAGTTTTCCAAAAGAAAAATAAATGGTAACTAAAGCTTACTCAACTACACAGAATGGAAATCAAAGGAAGGAAATAGCTTTTTCAACCACATGACTGACTGGAAAACAGTTTTAAGTTTGCTAATAACAAAACCAGTCAAAGACAGGGGAACAAGAACAAATCGTATACTATAGTGAAGCTATAAATCAATCTTAATCCTAATTTTAAAAGAGTATACTTTTTGAAAGTATATTAACTTCTCCTCTGGATAAACAAATCAAACTGTCATATAGAAATTGAATCAATACTTAAATCTCTACATCATGCCTTAACAGTTTTACAGGTGAGCTCTACCAAATCTCAAAGAACAAATTATTTCAATTTCCTACAACCATTCCCGGAAATAGAGGAATTATTCCCCAACCCATTCTACCAAGTGAACATAATTTTGACATGACAAGGAAAACTCTCACAAGTAGACGCAATATCTCCAAAACAATTATTAGCAAAACAACCCCAAAGGAAACTGAACAGACAAAACATTATGACCAACTTCGGTTTTTCCCCCGTATGCAAGGGCATTTTAACATCACAAAGTCTTCAAAAGGTAATTAACAACATCAACATATTAAAAAGAAAAAACTACCTCCATAGGTCTATGATATAACTCAACACAATTTATGACTTAAAAACATATACTTAGCAATTTAAGGGATGTTCATGGCAGCTTTGTTCGTACCAGCAAAAAGGAAACAACTCATATGTGCATCAGTAAGAGAATAAAAATATGTGGCACAGTCACACAAGAGTATTACATATGTAAATATGTTCTATACTTTATTATACAGAATTATATATATTGTATATGTATAGTGTATTCATGTAAGAGTATGATTATAAATGGACCAAAACAACTGTCAACATGGATAAAACTTAAAAAGAAAACTGAATGAAAAATTCAAATTGCAGAAAAAGACTATATATAGTAAGTTACCATTTTTGTAAAACTCAAGAAGCAATCTTAAATATAGTGTACAGTGTACATATGTAATAAGTTTCTTTAAAAAAAAAAGAAAACAGGTGCCTGGTGGTTCCATCAGTTGAGGGTCTGACTCTTGATTTCGGCTCAGGTCATGATCCCAGGATGGTGGGATTGAGCCCCATGTGGGGTTCCATGCTGAACGTGGAGCCTGCTGGAGATTCTTTCTCTCCCAATGTCCCTCTCCCCCACTCATACTCTCTTCATGTTTAATTTTTCTTTAGTAATTTTAGGGATTACTGCTCTCACTTTCAGAAATTTAACTAAGTGCCATCACTGAATTTTATCCAGTTCAATCCCCAACAAAATACATAGGAAGAAAAACATCAGTACAGAAGTCCATAATATAAATGATGAAGTATAGCTATTTTTCTATAGTGCTCTGAACCCTATCAAAACAAATCAAAAGAAATAAAAATAAACTCCATTTAAAATGAAATCAGATTAATGAAAGCAATTCCCACCCAGTGACCAAAGAATGTATCTCATATATAGTCACATTTGGACCAGATCCAGGAAGGAGGAGCAAATTTTGAACTTAAAAAAAAAAAACAACAACAACAACTCACATACTGAACCAAGCAAAAGTACCAACAACTATGGGACTTCAGTATGAGTTCTAGTCCTCTATGATCTTCCAACCTTCCTCTGAAATGATCTGCTTAACACAAGGTGAAAAGGTTAAGGGAAGATGAGAAAGACTTTGTGGCAAAGAGTTCTAAAACAACTTCTCATTTTTTAGGGCTACCAGCTGTCCTAACTTCTAATCCCCTTCATTATCCTAAGTAGCTCAAAGACTAAACATTTATAAATCACCAATGTTGGAAGGAAAAAAAAAAAAAAGAGGTTAGAGTGGAAGAGAGCCAAAGCATAAGGGACTCTTAAAAACTGAGAACTGAGGGTTGATGGGGGGTGGGAGGGAGGGAAGGGTGGGTGATGGGTATTGAGGAGGGCACCTTTTGGGATGAGCACTGGGTGTTGTATGGAAACCAATTTGACAATAAACTTCATATAATGAACAATAAATAAATAAATAAATAAATAAATCACCAATGTTGAGTCTTCCATCTAGAGATCACGCAATTATAAAGGTAATGTGCACTGGGGATCTTGTTAAAGTGTAGATTCTGATGCAGTACTTTTGGTTGGAGCATTAGATTCTGTATTTTAAGAAGTCTGCAGGTAACATCAATGCTACTAGTCTGGTAACCACATTCAGAGTAACACGATTTTTATATCCACCAAAAGACAAACCAGAAAATATTCACAGCAGAAATATTCAAAACAGGAAATACTGTAAACTACCCACATGCCCATTAATACAGTTTACAGCACAGTTACAAAGTAGAAAACATATATCCAAGAATAACTCACAACTACTTCTGATAACATGGAGAGAATCTTGAACACAAGAGAATATATAGTTCCATTGTAAATGATTCCAATTTACAGGAAAAACTGATCTGTGCTGCCAGAAATCACAATAGCAGTTACTCCTGGTCAGAATGATGGGGCTTCGAAGGAAGACATAGAAGAATTTTAGAGCACCACTAATGTTCTATTTTTTGATTTGGGTACTCAACACAGCAGTATGTTCAGTTTATTCAAATCCAGGAAGCTGAACATTTATGATGTGAATCTTACTTTAAAATAGTGAATCTGTGTGTACACTGTGCTTCAATAAAAAAAAATTCTTTTTAAAACAAGAACTTGGTCTACATAGATCTGAGGACAAAGGCAACTAACCTTGTAATTAGCAGGTAATTTCCATGTTCCAGAGGTTATTTTTTTTTAAAAGATGAAAAGCATAAAATCAAAATTAAATTAGGACATGAGAAAAGAAAACTAGAGGCCAATCTTAATAAATTAATTTTAAAGTGCTAAATAAAAAAATTAACATCTCATTTCACTGAAAACTACAATAAAATAGCTATGCAGGGTTTATACTAGGAATACAAATTTAGTTCAAGTTTAAAGAACTCCATTTACAACACTACATTAAGAGATTTAAAGGAGACAACAGACACAAGTAATTTTTTTAAAAAAGCATTTATTAACATTCAACTGCCTTTTCTAAACAAAACTAATATTTGACCAGAAGTGGAAAAAAACTTCCTTGGCATGATTTAAAAAACAACTAATGTAGGAGAGGGAAGATGGCGGCCTAGGAGGACACTGGGCTCACCGCGCATCCTGCTGATCACTTAGATTCCACCTACACCTGCCTAAAGAACCCAGAAAACCGCCAGAGGATTAGCAGAAAGGAGTCTCCAGAACCAAGCGCAGATGAGAGGCCCACAGAAGAGGGTAGGAAGGGCGGCGAGGCGGTGTGCGCTCCACGGACTGGCGGGAGGGAGCCGGGGCGGAGGGGCGGCCCGCCAGCCAAGCAGAGCCCCCAGTCTGGCTGGCAAAAGCAGAGGGGCCGGACGGACTGTGTTCCGACAGCAAGCGCGACTTAGCGTCTGGGAGGTCATAAGTTAACAGCTCTGCTCAGAAAGGGGGAAGGCTGGAGGACAAAGGGAGGGAGAGTTGCTGAGCCCCCAGACGACAGAGCTCAGTTTGGTGGGGAACAAACGCACTCGCCAGCGCCATCTCCCCCGCCCATCCCCCAGCCAAAATCCCAAAGGAAACCAGTTCCTGCCGGGCAACTTGCCACTCCGCACAAACACCCAACTCTGTGCTTCTGCGGAGCCGAACCTCCGGCAGTGGATCTGACTCCCTCCCGCTGCCACAGGGCCCCTCCTGAAGTGGATCACCTAAGGAGAAGCGAGCTAAGCCTGCCCCTCCTGCCCCCGTGCACCTTGCCTACCCACCCCAGCTAATATGCCAGATCCCCAGCACCACAAGCCTGGCAGTGTGCAAGTAGCCCAGATGGGCCACGCCACCCCACAGTGAATCCTGCCCCTAGGAGAGGGGAAGAGAAGGCACACACCAGTCTGACTGTGGCCCCAGCAGTGGGCTGGGGGCAGACATCAGGTCAGACTGCGGCCCCACCCACCAACTCCAGTTATACACCACAGCACAGGGGAAGTGCCCTGCAGGTCCTCACCACTCCAGGGACTATCCAAAATGACCAAACGGAAGAATTCCCCTCAGAAGAATCTCCAGGAAATAACAACAGCTAATGAACTGATCAAAAAGGATTTAAATAATATAACAGAAAGTGAATTTAGAATAATAGTCATAAAATTAATCGCTGGGCTTGAAAACAGTATAGAGGACAGCAGAGAATCTCTTGCTACAGAGATCAAGGGACTAAGGAACAGTCACGAGGAGCTGAAAAGCACTTTGCAAAACAAAATGGAAATGACGACGGCTCGGATTGAAGAGGCAGAGGAGAGAATAGGTGAACTAGAAGATAAAGTTATGGAAAAAGAGGAAGCTGAGAGAAAGAGAGACAAAAAAATCCAGGAGTATGAGGGGAAAATTAGAGAACTAAGTGATACACTAAAAAGAAGTAATATACGCATAATTGGTATCCCAGAGGAGGAAGAGAGAGGGAAAGGTGCTGAAGGGGTACTTGAAGAAATTATAGCTGAGAACTTCCCTGAACTGGGGAAGGAAAAAGGCATTGAAATCCAAGAGGCACAGAGAACTCCCTTCAGATGTAACTTGAATCGATCTTCTGCATGACATATCATAGCGAAACTGGCAAAATACAAGGACAAAGAGAAAATTCTGAAAGCAGCTAGGGATAAACGTGCCCTCACATATAAAGGGAGACCTATAAGACTCATGACTGATCTCTCTTTTGAAACTTGGCAGGCCAGAAAGGATTGGCACGATATCTTCAGTGTGCTAAACAGAAAAAATATGCAGCCGAGAATCCTTTATCCAGCAAGTCTGTCATTTAGAATAGAAGGAGAGATAAAGGTCTTCCCAAACAAACAAAAACTGAAGGAATTTGTCACCACTAAACCAGCCCTACAAGAGATCCTAAGGGGGATCCTGTGAGACAAAGTACCAGAGACATCACTACAAGCATAAAACATACAGACATCACAATGACTCTAAACCCGTATCTTTCTATAATAACACTGAATGTAAATGGATTAAATGTGCCAACCAAAAGACATAGGGTATCAGAATGGATAAAAAAACAAGACCCATCTATTTGCTGTCTACAAGAGACTCATTTTAGATCTGAGGACACCTTCAGATTGAGAGTGAGGGGATGGAGAACTATTTATCATGCTACTGGAAGCCAAAAGAAAGCTGGAGTAGCCATACTTATATCAGACAAACTAGACTTTAAAGGCTGTAACAAGAGATGAAGAAGGGCATTATATAATAATTACAGGGTCTATCCATCAGGAAGAGCTAACAATTATAAATGTCTATGCGCCGAATACAGGAGCCCCCAAATATATAAAACAATTACTCATAAACGTTTATAAG
Source organism: Panthera onca (assembly GCF_046562875.1). Classification (NCBI taxonomy): domain Eukaryota; kingdom Metazoa; phylum Chordata; class Mammalia; order Carnivora; family Felidae; genus Panthera; species Panthera onca. Next base: position 115,225,234 of record NC_138339.1, read on the forward strand.
CAACCTTATTGATAAGAATGTGGTAATTGCAGGGGACTTTAACACCCCACTTACAGAAATGGATAGATCATCTAGACACACGGTCAATAAAGAAACAAGGGCTCTGAATGATACATTGGATCAGATGGACTTGACAGGTATATTTAGAAGTCTGCATCCCAAAGCAACAGAATATACTTTCTTCTCGAGCGCACATGGAACATTCTCCAAGGTAGATCATATACTGGGTCACAAAACAGCCCTTCATAAGTTTACAAGAATTGAAATTATACCATGCATACTTTCAGACCACAATGCTATGAAGCTTGAAATCAAACACAGGAAAAAGTCCGGAAAACCTCCAAAAGCATGGAGGTTAAAGAACACCCTACTAACGAATGAGTGGGTCAACCAGGCAATTAGAGAAGAAATTAAAAAATATATGGAAACAAACGAAAATGAAAATACAACAATCCATACGCTTTGGGACGCAGCGAAGGCAGTCCTGAGAGGAAAATACATTGCAATCCAGGCCTATCTCAAGAAACAAGAAAAATCCCAAATACAAAATCTAACAGTGCAGCTAAAGGAAATAGAAGCAGAACAGCAAAGACAGCCTAAACCCAGCAGAAGAAGAGAAATAATAAAGATCAGAGCAGAAATAAACAATATAGACTCTAAAAAAACTGTAGACCAGATCAATGAAACCAAGAGTTGGTTTTTTGAAAAAATAAACAAAATTGACAAACCTCTAGCCAGGCTTCTCAAAAAGAAAAGGGAGATGATCCAAATAAATAAAATCATGAATGAAAATGGAATTATTACAACCAATCCCTCAGAGATACAAACAATTATCAGGAAATACTATGAAAAACTATATGCCAACAAATTGGACAACCTGGAAGAAATGGACAAATTCCTAAACACCCACTCTTCCAAAACTCAATCAGGAGGAAATAGAAAGTTTGAACAGACCCACAACCAGTGAAGAAATTGAATTGGTTATCAAAAATCTCCCAACAAATAAGAGTCCAGGACCAGATGGCTTCCCAGGGGAGTTCTACCAGACGTTTAAAGCAGAGATAATACCTATCCTCCTGAAGCTATTCCAAAAAATAGAAAGGGAAGGAAAACTTCCAGACTCATTCTGTGAAGCCAGTATTACTTTGATTCCTAAACCAGACAGAGACCCAGTAAAAAAAGAGAACTACAGGCCAATATCCCTGATGAATATGGATGCAAAAATTCTCAATAAGATACTAGCAAATCGAATTCAACGGCATATAAAAAGAATTATTCACCATGATCAAGTGGGATTCATTCCTGGGATGCAGGGCTGGTTCAACATTCGCAAATCGATCAACGTGATACATCACATTAACAAAAAAAAAGAGAAGAACCATATGATCCTGTCAATCGATGCAGAAAAGGCCTTTGACAAAATCCAGCACCCTTTCTTAATAAAAACCCTTGAGAAAGTCGGGATAGAAGGAACATACTTAAAGATCATAAAAGCCATTTATGAAAAGCCCACAGCTATCATCATCCTCAGTGGGGAAAAACTGAGAGCTTTTTCCCTGAGATCAGGAACACAAAAGGGATGCCCACTCTCACCGCTGTTGTTTTAACATAGTGTTGGAAGTTCTAGCATCAGCAATCAAACAACAAAAGGAAATCAAAGGCATCAAAATTGGCAAAGATGAAGTCAAGCTTTCACTTTTTGCAGATGACATGATATTATACATGGAAAATCCGACAGACTCCACCAAAAGTCTGCTAGAACTGATACATGAATTCAGCAAAGTTGCAGGATACAAAATCAATGTACAGAAATCGGTTGCATTCTTATACACTAACAATGAAGCAACAGAAAGACAAATAAAGAAACTGATCCCATTCACAATTGCACCAAGAAGCATAAAATACCTAGGAATAAATCTAACCAAAGATGTAAAAGATCTGTATGCTGAAAACTATAGAAAGCTTATGAAGGTAATTGAAGAAGATATAAAGAAATGGAGAGACATTCCCTGCTCATGGATTGGAAGAATAAATATTGTCAAAATGTCAATACTACCCAAAGCTATCTACACATTCAATGCAATCCCAATCAAAATTGCACCAGCATTCTTCTCGAAACGAGAACAAGCAATCCTAAAATTCATATGGAACCACAAAAGGCCCTGAATAGCCAAAGTAATTTTGAAGAAGAAGACCAAAGCAGGAGGCATCACAATCCCAGACTTTAGCCTCTACTACAAAGCTGTCATCATCAAGACAGCATGGTATTGGCACAAAAACAGACACATAGACCAATGGAATAGAATAGAAACCCCAGAACTAGACCCACAAACGTATGGCCAACTCATCTTTGACAAAGCAGGAAAGAACATCCAATGGAAAAAAGACAGTCTCTTTAACAAATGGTGCTGGGAGAACTGGACAGCAACATGCAGAAGGTTGAAACTAGACCACTTTCTCACACCATTCACAAAAATAAACTCAAAATGGATAAAGGACCTGAATGTGAGACAGGAAACCATCAAAACCTTAGAGGAGAAAGCAGGAAAAGACCTCTCTGACCTCAGCCGTAGCAATCTCTTACTTGGCACATCCCCAGAGGCAAGGGAATTAAAAGCAAAAGTGAATTACTGGGACCTTATGAAGATAAAAAGCTCCTGCACAGCAAAGGAAACAACCAACAAAACTAAAAGGCAACCAACGGAATGGGAAAAGATATTTGCAAATGACATATCGGACAAAGGGCTAGTATCCAAAATCTATAAAGAGCTCATCAAACTCCACACCCGAAAAACAAATAACCCAGTGAAGAAATGGGCAGAAAACATGAATAGACACTTCTCTAAAGAAGACATCCGGATGGCCAACAGGAACATGAAAAGATGTTCAACGTCGCTCCTTATCAGGGAAATACAAATCAAAACCACACTCAGATTTACCTCACGCCAGTCAGAGTGGCCAAAATGAACAAATCAGGAGACTATAGATGCTGGAGAGGATGTGGAGAAACGGGAATCCTCTTGCACTGTTGGTAGGAATGCAAATTGGTGCAGCCGCTCTGGAAAGCAGTGTGGAGGTTCCTCAGAAAATTAAAAATAGACCTACCCTATGACCCAGCAATAGCACTGCTAGGAATTTATCCAAGGGATACAGGAGTACTGATGCATAGGGGCACTTGTACCCCAATGTTTATAGAAGCACTCTCAACAATAGCCAAATTATGGAAAGAGCCTAAATGTCCATCAACTGATGAATGGATAAAGAAATTGTGGTTTATATACACAATGGAATACTACGTATGAGAAAGAATGAAATATGGCCTTTTGTAGCAATGTGGATGGAACTGGAGAGTGTGATGCTAAGTGAAATAAGCCATACAGAGAAAGACAGATACCATATGGTTTCACTCTTATGTGGATCCTGAGAAACTTAACAGAAACCCATGGGGGAGGGGAAGAAAAAAACAAAAAAGAGGTTAGAGTGGGAGAGAGCCAAAGCATAAGAGACTGTTAAAAACAGAACAAACTGAGGGTTGATGGGGGGTGGGAGGGAGGGGAGGGTGGGTGATGGGTATTGAGGAGGGCACCTTTTGGGATGAGCACTGGGTGTTGTATGGAAACCAATTTGACAATAAATTTCATATATTAAAAAAAAAAAAAACAAAAAAACAACTAATGTAAGCCTAAAGCAAACATCATACTTTAATTATAAAATTTTGGGAGCATTAACTGAAATTGAGAAAAGTCTAAATGATTATTATTTTTATTACTATTTAGTGAATGATATGCTTTATTCATTACTTTAAGACAACAAAGGACAAAATCTGTGTTAAGAGATGAAATATGCATCACACATCACTAGGGAAAAGAGAGCATGTTTAACAGATGTTGCAGAGAAAACTTTATGCAGAAAAAAAATGGATCTCTATTTTACATCATATTCAAAATAAAGGATTCAACTGTACACTTAAAAATGGTTAAGCAGGTTAAGCTTATTCAACTTCATAAAGACTATCTACAAAAAACCCAGAGGTAACATCACACTTAATACTGAGAATCTCAAAGCTTTTCCACGAAGATCATGTACAAGTCAAGGATGTGCCCTCTCATCACTCCATTTCAATATCATACTGGAAGTTCTAACTAATGTAATAAGGCAAAAAAAGAAAATGAAAGGTATACATATTGGGAAAGAAGAAATAAAAGTCTTTTTTCACAAATGACATTATCATTAACGTAGAAAATCTAAAATACAGACAAAAAATGCCAGGAACTAATATGCAATTATAGCAAAGGATAAGGATACCAGATTAATATACAAAACCAACTGCTTTAGTATATAACAGTAATGAACAAGTTGAATTTAAAATAAAACACATTACCATTTACATCAGCACTTAAAAAAAGTGAATAGGTATAAATCTAACAAAATATACAGATCTCTGTGAGGATAACTACAAAACTCTCATGAACAAAAACCAAAGAACCAAATAAATGGAAAGATATTTCACATTCATAGATACTAAAACTATTGTCAAGATGTCAGTTCTTCACAACTTGATCTAGAGACTCAATGCTAAACCAATCAAAATCCCAGCAAGTTATTTTATGGATATTGACAAACCAATTCTAAATTTTTATATGGAGACTTTACATTCTATACCTAGAATAGCCAACATAATATTGAAGGAGAAGAACAAAGTTGGATGAATGACACTACCCAACTTCAATAGTATACTATATACTATATTATAAACCTATAGTGATCAAGACAGTGTAGTATTGGGGAGCCTGGGTGGCTCAGTTGGTTAAGGGTCCAACTTCAGCTCAGGTCATGATCTCACAGTTCATGGGCTCAAGCCCCATGTCAGGCTCTGAGCTGACAGCGTGGAGCCTGGAGCCTGCTTCAGATTCTGTGTCTCCCTCTCCCTGTGTGTCCCTCCCCTCCTTGTGCTCTCTCTTAAAAATAAGTAAATAAAATATTCAAAAAAAGATTTAAAAAAAAGTGTAGTATTGGCAAAAGAATCAATCAATGGAACAGAACAGAGAACCAAGAAACATCCACATAAATAGGGTCAAAAGGCAATACAATGGAGCAAAGACAGTCTTCAAAGAATGGTGCTAGAACTAAACACCCACAGGGAGGGAAAAAAAAAAAGAACACAGATCCAACTTTACACCCTTCACAAAAATTAACTCAAAATGGATCACAGATCTAAATGTACATGCAAAACTATACAACATCTGGAAGAAAACATAGGAGAAAACATAGATGACCTTGGGTATGGAGATGACTTATTAGACACAACACCAAATGCATGATCCATTAAAGAAATAATTGATAAGCTGAACTACACTGAAGTTAAAAACTTCTGCTCTGCAAAACGCAATGTCAAAAAAAATGAGAAAACAAGCCACACACTGGGAGAAAATATCTAAGAACACATCTGATAAAGGACTGTTAACCAAAACAAAGAACTCTTAAAATTCAACAAGAAAACAAATCCAATTAAAAAATGGGTCCAAGACCGTAACAGAGACCTCAACAAAAGAGATACACAAATGGCAAACAGGCATATGGAAAGATACTCCACATGATAGGACATCAGAGAAATGCAAATTAAAACATTAAGATACCACCATATACCTATATGGAAGGCCCAAATCCATTAACACTGAAAATATCAAATGCTAGCAAGGATATATAGCAACAGGAACTCATTTATTTGATGGGAAGGTAAAAGGGTATTGATATTTAGCAAGACAGTTTGGTAGTTTCTGACAAAACTAAACATACTCCTACCATATCATCTAGCAAGAATGCTCCCTGGTATTTACCGAAAGGAGCTGAAAACTCATATCCACACAAAAACCTGCACATGGTTGTGTTTATAGCAGCTTTATAGCCAAAACTTGTAAGCAATCAATACATCCATCAGCAGGTGAATAAATTTAAAATTGTGCTACATCCAGACAACAGCATATTATTCATTGCTTTAAAAAAAAAAAAAACTGAGCTATCAAGCCATGAAAAGACATGGAGGAAGCTTAAATGCATATTACTAAGTGAAAGAACCCAATGTGAAAAGCCTACATACTGTATGATTCCAACTGTGTGACACTCTAGAAAAGGTAAAACTATGTAGACAGTAAAAAGAGCATTGGTTGCTAGGGGATAGGGGAGGAAGAGAGATGAATAGGCAGCACACAGAGGATTTTTAGGGCACTGAAAATGCTCTTTTTGATACATGATGGATACATGTCATTATACATTCATCCAAACCCACAGAACATACAACACCAAGAGTGAGCTATAATGTGAACTATGGACTTTAGGTGATTATAAAGTGTCAGTGTAGGTTCAACTGTAATAAATGTACAAATCTGGTTGGGAATGTTGATAATGGGGGAGGCTACGCAGATGTGGAATAGGTCACATGGGAAATATCTACGCCTTCCCCTCAATTTTGCTATGAACTAAAACCGCTCTAAAAAAATCTAGTCTTAAAAAATTTTTTTTAATTTAGAAATATCATGGTTAAAATGACAAATTTTACGTTGTATGTTTATTGTACCACAATTAAAAAAAAAAAAAACACGTCATTTTAACTGCTATAGACCCATGGTCTGGGTTGACCACAAAAGCTCAAATGCAAAGATTTTTTGTGAATCCTGTATTCACTCATACTGAATACACAATGTTCTGATTTGTCACTGAAATAGTTACCATGATTTTTTTTTAAAGGACAGAGTCAGATAATTAAAAGCTACACGTGAAAAGTAAAACTCTTAACAGTAACAGGTGGTTACTTCTAACACAGAGGTGACAGAGTTTAATCAAAACTGCAAAAGCATATCAGAAAGTAAAAATATTAGTTCAATGACCTCACAACAAAATTTTTCAACAGTAAGACGCATCACGGACAAAGATGACAGATTACAGTATGGAAGGAAATATTGGCCATGTATAAATCAGAAGAGCACAAAATCTAAAATACAGGAGGAATGCCTGCCAATCAATAAGAGAAACAGAGCATGCATAATAGAAAAAATGGGCTAAAAACATGAAGAGGCAACTTACAGGAGAAACCTAAAATATTACCAATCATATGAAGAGATACTTCAGCTGTTAATCAGATAAATGTATTTACAACAATGAGATTTTACTTTACACCCAATAGGCTGGCTAAATTTAGAAGACTGAATAGTATCAAATATCAATGGAGATATAAAAACCTTTATATCCAACTGATGGGAGTATACACTGGCATAGTTATTCTAGAGAGCAATTATTAAGTATTCAGTCAAATTAAGTACACATACACCCATGACCCTCTAATTCCTCTCCTGCGTCCATTACCCAAAGACATTCTCACTCCAGTCTATGAAGGGATATGTACAGAAATGTTCACCTTTGTGGTAGTGGAGGATGATAAGATGTATTCTCAGGGTCCATTATGGGAGTGGGGGTGGGGTGTAAATAAAACTTGGAGACAAAGGGTATTAATAAATACCTTGCAGTAGTTAGAAACAATGAAATCAATGATCCATTACAAGTAAGTCTTAAGCATAGTGGTAGGGTGGGAAAGAATGAGATCTTTACCTCAATTACATTTTTCTAAGTACACGTATAGAAAAAACAGGCACACAAAACAGCATGTTTTAAAACACACATAAAGAAGAACAGTTCCTTTGGGGGAAAAGAGCACCTGATACTCCCTTACATAAATAGCTCATCTAGGACTAATTCAAATCATTCAAAAAAGGGTAATGAAAAAAATCAGTAAAGGCAACATAAGATCTGTGACATACTGGGGTGCCTGGGTGGCTCAGTCAGTGAAGCGACAGACTTAACTGACTCAGGTCATGATCTCAGAGTTTGTGAGTTCAAGCCCCACATCAGGCTCTGTATTGACAGCTCAGTGCCTGGAGGCTGCTTCAGATTCTGTGTCTCTTCCTGTCTCTGCCCCATTGTGTCATACAATGAGATAAAGAGAAGGGAATGACAAAAGAGGAAAATTAAATAGGAAACAGAGTTTAAAAAACTTAAATCTTAGGGGCACCTGGGTGGGTCAATTAAGCATCTGATTCTTGGTTTCAGCTCAGGTCACGATCTCATGGTTCATTAAGTTCAAGCCCCACATCAGACTCCATGCTGTCAGCGAGGAGCCTGCTTGGGATTCTCTCTCTCCCTCTCTCTCTCTTTGCCCCTCCACTGCTTGTCCTCTCAAAAAAAATAAACTTAAAAAAATAATAATAATAAAAATAAAAACATAAATCCTCTTGACAAACACTAGCTAATTCCTCTCTAGGGAAACTGCTCTCCCCAACAAAACAGCCTGGCCCTGGCCCCATTACTTGATAGAGGAGCCAAGCACTCAACAAGCTGTGTCCATGCACATGAAGTTGATTTCCTACCAGCATTTTTAATGGTCCACTCAAATACAAAAAAAGCAGGCAAGGACAACCTTTGGCCCAGCCGGCTCCAGTAAGAAAGGCTCCCCAGGCAGACACCTAGACTTGGTGCTCGGCACAGGTCGTCAGGCTCTGGCTTGGTGGCCAACATCCAGGATCTTCGTGGGGCAGCACTCCTTTCCTTCGTGGAAAGGAGTCTGGGGGTCACACTAAACTCCAAGTTTAAGTTCTGGACCCTGACATGAAGCAGTGATGCCACTTCTGAGGCTTGTCCATGGCTGTACTCCTGAACAAACTAAGCATGGACCAGGTCAACTCAAAAGTGAGCCCAGCCTGGACCAGGGGCACCCAAGCATGGCAGGGGCAGACAAGGGAAAGGAGAGAAATTGGTCTGCTGCCTGCGATGGGTCTTAGAGCTCAGCCAGTTTTACATCATAGTTACTGAATCCATACTAAGTGTTTTAAAAAAATTTAAGATTCTGAGTGGTTGAAATGATGTCTGGCAGCAGCTTAAATATAATTCAGCCTGCTAAGGTGTTACTGTTTGTGTTGAGTATAACAAGGAAGGAAGACAAGTTAGAAGGAATAGGATATGAAAACATAAGCAGAGTAAACATTATTTAATTATTTACTGTTCTGTTGTAATTGTGGTTTAGAGGGACTGGCCATTTTTTTTTTTTTAAATATCTTATAGACTTTCATATTGACCGTATTTCCTGATTACTTAACAAATTCATCAGATTATTAATTTCAAAACAGCGTCAGAGCACCTGGGTGGCTCAGTCCATTAAGCATCTGACTTCAGCTCAGGTCATGGTCTCGCGATCCCTAAATTCAAGCCCTGTATCAGGCTCTTGTGCTGACAGCTTAGAGCCTGCTTTGGATTCGGTCTCTTTCTCTCTCTCTCTCTGCCCCTCCCCCCTCACACTCTGTCTCTGTCTCTCAAAAATAAACATTAAAACAAAAACTTTCCAAACAGCGTTAATAGTCTCAACCAAGAAAATATAATTACTAGAGTTAAATATTCAAAAGATATGTGACACCTTTATGGAAAAATTATAAATAAACAGGAGATAACCAGGCCCATATATGGAAAGACTAACTACAGTAAAGATACTTTTTTAAAAAGTTTAGACAGAGAGTGCACTTGTGAGTGGGTGAGGGGCAGAGAGAGAAGGGGAAAAAGAGAATTCCAAACAACCTCCCTGTTGTCAGAGCAGAGCCTGATGCCAGGCTCAATCTCATAAACTGTGAGAACATGACGTGACCCAAAACCAAGAGCCAGATGTTCAACTGACTGAGTTACCTATGTGCCCCAAAGACACTTTTCTTCCTAGTTAATATATAAATTTACTGCAGTTTTATCAAAATGGCAGTAAGATTTTTCTGAATGTAAATACAGATACTAGGGGCCCCTGGGGGCTCAGTCAGTTAAATGTCTGACTTTGGCTCAGTTCATGATCTCGCGGTTCGTGGGTTCAATCCCCTCATCGGGCTCTGAGCTGACAGCTCAGAGCCTGGAGCCTGCTTCAGATTCTGTGTCTCCCTCTCTCTCTCTGCCCCTCCCCGACTTGCACTCAGTTTCTCTCTCAAAAATAAATCAATTTTTTTTTAATTTGTTAAATAATAAAAAAAAAAAGTTTAAGGGGCACCTGGGTGTCTCTGTCGGTTAAGTGTCCAACTTCGGCTCAGGTCAGAATATCACAGTTTGTGAGTTTGAGCCCCACCTCAGGCTGTGACAGCTCAGAGCCTGGAGCCTGCTTCAGATTCTGTGTCTCCATCTCTCTCTGCCCACACTGCACTGCCACCCCTGTTCACACTGTCTCTCTCTCTCTCTCTCAAATATAAATAAACATTAAAAAAATTTTTTTAATTAATACAGATACTAAATTTTTATCTGGAAAAATAAGGTCAAGTATATGATTCTGAAAGAAGAACAATGAAGGGGGAATCATCCTAGCAGATAATAAAACTTACAATAAGCCCATAGAATTAACAGAGCTCTATTTGTGCATGGATAGACATACAGAGCAGGGGAAACCAAAAGAGAACACAGATGCAGACTCTACTGGGTTGAACAGTGTCTACCCAAAATTCATGTCCTTCCTAGAACTTCAGATTATGACCTGATTTAGAAGTAAGGTTGTTGCAGATGTAACTGGTTGAGTTATCATACTGGAGTAGGGTGGGCTCTTAATCCAGTATGACTGGTATCTTTATAAGAGTAGATGCAGAGACCCAGACACACAAAGGGAGAAAACCTTGTTACAGTGGAGGCAGAGGTTAGAATTAAAGAGCTTTCAGTCAAGAAATACCAGGGATCAACTGCCACCACCAGAAGCTAAGGGAAAGGCATGGAACAGATTCTCCGCTAGAGGCTTCAGAGACCACATGGCTCTGCTAACACCTTGATTTCAGACTTGTAGCCACTAAAACTATAAGAAAATCAATTTTTATTGTTTTAAACCACCCAGCTGTGGTGCTTTGTTACAGCAGCATTAGGAAACTAATACAGAAACCTTCAAAAGAAGTGTTGGGACAAATGACCTTTCTTTTTGGAAGAAAACATTAAGGTAGACCACCAATATACACCATTATGTTCCAGATAAATTTAAAATCTAAACAGAACAAGTAAAACTTAAGGATTTTGGAAGAAAATTTTGAATATCTTTGTAAACTACATATAGAAAGTTTTCTTACAACACAGAAAGCAAAATAACCTAAGAAAAGATTGATACATTTTCTCAAAACTGAAAATTTATGTACAATATAAGCATAAATAAAAGAGAAGACATACAACACAAAATATAGCCTAATGTAGCCAACAATTAATCAATACACAAATTATGTAATGAAATCCTAGAAATGAAGGACAAGTGATCCAGTTAAAAAATAGGCAAAGGATATAAACAGGCAGTTCACAGTGCTCAACACAAACGGTCAATGAATAAAATGGAGTAAAAATTGTGACATATTCAGATAATGGAACATGATACAAAATTAAATCAGTTCTGTATATATCAACATGGACAGATCTCAAAATGTCAAATAAAAACTGCAAGCATAGTAAAACAAAGCATTTGTGCATAAAATACAAAGTAGTACTTATTTATAAGTACTTATGTGTATTTAAAAATTAAAAACTGAAAAGTTACTACATGCATTATATTTGTTTCTTGAAAGAGAGAACAGATACAAAGAATATTCAAGAGAGACTAAAGAGGATTTCAGTTTCATCTGTCATATTCTACTTCATTAAAAGGAAATCTGAGGAAAAATGCTAAATCAGTGGTAAATACTAGGATACATGTTATAATGTTCCCTAATTTTTTGACTCTTAAACTTCTGAAAATTAAAGTAATAAACAATGAAAAATAAAAATAAAAAACAGAAAACACAGGAAAGAAAAAACTCTAAGTAACAACAGAAATAACCTTCAAATAAAACTTTAACAATCCTCAGAGAAAAAAATAACACAAGGAAATTTCTCAAAAGTGCAGAATATGTATTTCAGATTTAACAGGCTCATTAGGTGTCTTACACAATAAATAAAAAGTCCCACATCAAGGTACATGATTATTAAATTTTCAGTATTCAGAAGACAAAATGAGATCCTAAAACTTTAGAAGAATTCAGAAAAATAGTCATACACAAAGGACCAGAACTCATTAGAATTTCATGTACAATAAGGCAATATGAAGTCTGTGGAGGAAATTATTTCCAACCTGAAATTTTATTCTTAAACTATTAAGCATGAAGGTAAAGACACTTGTAATATCTCAAATTTATGTCCTATTCTTCCTTTCTCAAGATGAAAGAAAACTGACTCTACCCAAGTGAGGGGGGGGGGGGGTGAAAAAAAATTAAGACAGAGAAAACATGGGATCCATGGAAAACTGAACAGGAATGAAGAAGAGGTGAAGTTATTAATTCTTGGGATGCGAGCCAAGAGAGCAGCAAGTCTACTAAAACCAAAACAGAAGAGAACATAACAGAGCATACTGTATAAAATAACAAAGAAATGTAACCATAACATATTGTATGTCTCAAATGAGAATGATGCATACATAGCCATGCAGATATAAAAAACGAATTTAGATTTTTAAGCAAAAAGTGTAACTATTAGGAGAATGGAAAGGAAAGAAGTGTGAGGGAGGTTGCACGAGGGAAGGGGAAAGGCTAAATACTCATGATAGATACTGAGTTAAATGATGAATGAGAAAGGGAACTAAATGTTTTCAATTGTAAGGTGTGAAGTTACCAGGTGACATTTTAAAATCAGTTAACATGAATTTTTTCCACTGAATTTTGCAAAGAATAAGATTATAATAGTTGACTTAGGAGGGTTTCTATGACTATCATTAAAAGCAACATGCATTTTTTTTTTTTTTTTGACAGAGAAACCATGAGCTGGGAAGGGGCAGAGAGAGAGAGAGAGAAAGAGAGAGAGAGAGAGAGGATCCCAAGCCGGCTCCACACTGTCAGCAGAGAGCCAGAGGCTGGGCTTGATCTCACTAATCATGAGATTTTACCTGGGGCAAAACCAAGTCTGCCACTTAACCAAGTGATTCACCCAGGCACGCCAAAAGCAATATGCATTTTAACAAGATTCTATTTAAGATTGTTAAAAGGATGTGGACGGTAGGTAAACAAAGGAAAAGCAAGACACATAGCTGTGATAAAAAGGAACGTGTACAAGCTTTCCAGTTATGGAATGAATAAGTCACAGTAATAAAAGGCACAGCATAGGAAATATAGTAAATTGTATTGCAATAGAATTGTATGGTGACAGATGTGAACATAACAATGTATAAACTTGTAGAATCACTATGGTGTATATGTGAAACTAATTTAACATTGTATGTCAACTATACTTCAATAAAAAATTTTTAAAAACGTGTATATAATATGCCATTGGAATATAGTTATGTATGTAGGAATATATGCAAAAATCTAAAACATCTCAGTCAACATACTCCCAATGGTGGCTTAATCTGGGGGCCAAAATTTCAGATCATTTCTTTCTTCCTTTGTACCTGCATTTAAGGGTTTTTTTTTTTTTCCAAGCGCATATTTAGGTATTGGCGTAGACACATTCATTAGCTTCATATGCATTTCTATAATAAAAAATCTATTTCTATGAAAAAAAGAGAGCTATGGGGCGCCTGGGTGGCTCAGTCGGTTGAGCGTCCGACTTCAGCTCAGGTCACGATCTCACGGTCCGTGAGTTCAAGCCCCGCATCAGGCTCTGGGCTGATGGCTCAGAGCCTGGAGCCTGCTTCCGATTCTGTGTCTCCCTCTCTCTCTGCCCCTCCCCCGTTCATGCTCTGTCTCTCTCTGTCTCAAAAATAAATAAATGTTAAAAAAAAATTTTTTTTTAAAGAAAAAAAAAGAGCTACAAAAAATACTTGTAAATTGCATGCTTACCTTCTTGTAGATAGCATTTTTCATTACCTGATTTCATTTCATTTGCCTAAACATTCAGAGATCTAATGCTAAAGTTGGTGGCTGTTTCAATCTAGCTTCTTCAAGATTTCACCACAAAACAATGTTCTACTTTGATATACATCTAAATTTTAATTCCTTTACAAAAATTGGTTTTCAGCACCTGAAAGAATAAGGTTTCTCCTGATGATATAGTAATCTATGCAAATAAAACACAGATTCTTTTACCTATTTGTCTTTTCTGGATATTTCAAGTACACATGCATGTAAGTAGTTCATAGGATGGAAGCAAAGTTAGCCTTCTGCTGGGGTTTCAGCAGGCAGCAATTTCATCAACTTTTCTTAATCTGAATATTCTATATTAAACCACTACTTTTAAAAGTTTATGTAAAATAAATACATCTTGACAACAGCAAAAGCATCTCTTAACTTCTGTCAAGATAATTACTTTGAACTTAAGGTGAACATGGGAATTAAAATTTGCTTTTAATTTTTATTTTGTTATTTGAGAGAGAGAGAGTGCAGGCAAGCAGGGGACAGGGGCAGAGGGAAAGAGGGAAAGAGGGAAAGAGGGAGAGAGAGAGAGAATATCTTTTTTTTAAGTCTTTTCATTTACTTATGAGACAGAGACAGCATGAGTGGGGGAGGGGCAGAGAGCAAGGGAGTGAGAGAGAATCCCAAGCAGGCTCTGCACCCCAACTTGGGGCTCGAACTCACAAACCGTGATACCATGACCTGAGCCAAAACCAACCGTCAGATGCTTAACTAAGCCACCCAGGTGCCTCAGGAAAGAGAGAATCTTAAGCATGATCCACACTCAGTACACAGCCTGACCTAGGCCAAAATCAAGTCAGACACTTAACTGACTGAGCCACCCAGACACCCCAAAACTCATGATATCTTGATGGCTTCCCAGGATTAAACAATTACCCTGACAGGTCACTACTACTGCAACTTACTTCAACAACCTTATAGCCTACAAGATACTCATTTTATTTTTTTAGCGTTTATTTACTCTGAGAGAGCATGAGGAGGGAGGGGCAGAGAGAGAGGGAGAGGGAGAATCCCAAACAAGCTCCATGCTGTCAGCGCACATTATGGTAGGTGGGATTGATCTCATCAATTTTGAGATCATGACCGGAACCAAAATCAAGAGTCTAGCACTTAATAAACTGAGCCAACCAGGTGCTCTGAGACTCATTTTAGACCTAAAGACACCTGCAGGTCAAAATGAGGGAATGGAGGAACATTTATCACGCAAATGGATGTCAAAGGAAAGAAAGCTGGAGTATCAATACTTACATGGGACAAACTAGATTTTGTTCTTGTATTGTTTTTATCCTGTTTTGGTATCAGGGTAGTACTGGTTTCATGGAATGATTCTGAAAGTGTTCCCTCTATTCCATTATTTGTAAAACTTTGATAAAGAGTATCATTAATTTTTTTTAATATTTGGTAGAATTTACCAATATAACTATAAGGTCTTGGGCTTTTCCATGCTGGAGTTTTGATTCTTAATTCAGCTTCATTCTTTTTATTGGTCTAAGAAGATTTCCTATTTCTTGGATTCAAGATTCATGATTCAATCATGGTAACTGGTGTGTTTTTAGGAATTATCTGTTTTATTTTCCTAAATTATCTGATTTGTATTTAAATGTATATAATAATCTGTTATCACACTATGTATTTCTGTGGTTATCTACCGTCTTCTCTTCCATTTCTTTTCAATTTTGAGTCTTTTTTCCCTAGTTAATAGAATTAAAACATTGCCAATTTTGCAGGGATTTTTTTTGAAAAACTGGTCATTACTTTTAATGTTATGTAACTGTTTATTCTATGTTTTTTGTTATTTCCTTCCTCTACTAAGTTTCAGCTAAGTTTATTCTTTTTCTAGCTCTCTGCAGTGTCATGTTAAGTTGTTTAACTTTTTTTTTTTTTAACGTGTATTTATTTTTGAAACAGAGACAGAGCATGAACAGGGAAGGGTCAGAGAGAGGGAGACACAGAATCTGAAGCAGGCTCCAGCCTCCGAGCTGTCAACACAGAGCCCGACACAGGGCTCGAACTCATGGACTGTGGAATCATGACCTGAGCCGAGGTCGGATGCTCAACCTACTGAGCCACCCAGGCGCCCCAACTTTTTTTAATACAAGCATTTATAACTTAAGTTTCACTCTAACATCTGCTTTTGGTGCATCCCATAGGTTTTGGAATATTATGTTTTCTTTTTCTTTTGTTTTGAAACATATTTTGATTTGCCATTTGATTTCTTAACTGACCCATTGCTTGTAGTGTTAATATTACATATTAAATATTTAATATTTACATTGTAAAAACAAACAACAACCTAATAATCCCATATCCTACTTCCATATGTCAGGAACCCTGACAATTCTCTAGTGGTATGAAAGACAAATATACAACTTCCAAGTTGGGCAAAGGATTTACAGGAAACCTACAAAACCAAATAATATTAAAGCACTATGGTCTATATCACTATACTCTCTCCTCTCTTGCTTCCTCTAGCTGGAAGTGGCCCTCATTAAAAACATCCAAACAGAATGAATTCTCACAGAAATCTAACAAACACTATTTATAAGATGTCTACTAGTCTGCTCCTTATTCACTAGGTGAAGCCTTTAACCTAGAAAAGGATCCATCTTTTTGCCTCAACACATACCTGATGATGAAGCTGGAGTCCTGTTAAAAGTGTCTCCATTTGCTCCAGAAGAATACCTCTCCTGTTAACAGGAAGAAAAGACTCATTTTCTACTTTGAAAATAAGAATGTGTCATCACCAATGCTAGAAAATTTTAACAACTGGACTTTGTTCCAAACAAAACAGTAACAGGCTCTAAGATTTTCTACGCCACTCATTCCTTAATTATTCCAAAACCTCTTCACTTTAATACTAAACGTATAGCATATTAATATACCACTTAAAACATTGATCAGCAAACTATAGCTATGAGCCAAAACCAGTCAGTCACTTGTTTCTGTAAATAAAGTTATATTGGAACATAGCCATCCTCATTTATCTAGAAATGTCTATGGCTGCTTTCCCACCAGGATACCGAAGTTGCAACAGAGATCCTAAATTCTGTGAAGTCTAAACTATTTACTATTTAGCCCTTTATGGAAAGAGTTTGCTGACATCTGACTTAAAAGTTTACTCACCCATATACTTGAAAAGTATAATTAAGTACTATTATTATATAAAATCTGACCAAAATAACACATGAATAAATCAATGCCTGCCAATATACATTTTTAAAAGTTCTGTATTTTACAGTATACTCATTAACAATGCACAGAATAAAGTAGAGCACAGAGGAGAGCAGTGGACAATAGTTTCTACAGTAAAGTACTACAGGAATTTATTTTTAAAACTTCAACTTTGTTTCTATAAAGGGAAACAAATTAACATGTTCACAATTTTTTAAAATGAATTCACTCTAAAATAAAAGGTCACTGATGCACTAAAAACAATATACCTATATATGTACAATGCAAATGCAGTATAAATACAACAAAGCGGTTCATGTTAGCTACTGGATCAGAATATGCATCATTAACTTTAATCAAACTTTTCACAGCAACAGCTGAAATGTCGATGATGTTCTCAAATACTACCTGTCCCATTTTCCCTACCTTAGTCTCAAAAACTATGTATTTGCAATTAATATATATGTATTACATTTCCAGTGATGAACTTGCATTTCTATTGGGCTCAGAAAATTCAACTTTTGTTATAAAACCAATAGCTAAAAGTCAAGTTAATTTGGGAAACTTCCAATATTTCTTAGTGTATCTCTGTGTTAACAAAAACTTGAGTAACCTTTTTCTCACCTTAACTCCTAGGGTGCTCTTATAATCATTAACTGACAACTTAATTTCCCCTCATATAAGCTACCTCTACTTAGGACAAAACTTACAGAAGAGAGGTCTCAAATTCTTGCACATGAAAAGCAGAATTCAATACTTTAAAAATGAAAGGTGTCCTAAAACTTAAGATGATACCTTAATTAACTGGCTACTTTAGAACAGACATAATATTTCTTTACCTAAGTTCCTTTAAATAAGTCAAAAGAGTGCAAAAGTAGTACTTCTTTTTTTTTTAATTTTTCAATGTTTACTTACTCTTTTTTTTTTTTTTTTTTTTTTTTTTTTTTTTTTTGAGAGGGAGAGACAAAGCATGAGCAGGGTAGGGGCAGAGAGAGAGGGAGACACATAATCTGAAGCAGGCTCCAGGCTCTGAGGTGTCAGCACAGAGCCTGATGCTGGGCTTGAACTCATGAACTGTGAGATCAGGACCTGAGCTGAAGTCAGCCACTTAACTGTTGACCACCCAGGTGCCTCAGTAATACTTATTTTCTAAAATTTCTTTCACAAAAGACACTAAATGACTTTTAAAACTACTTTTATAAAGCCCAAGAGCCACCCAATTATTCTCTGAGTTATTAAGAACAGAAAGGCAAATACTTTTGGGATTTTGGTAATTACTACAGTATAAAGTTCTAATTTACAATTACCATAGACATTAAAACAAGAATGATCTAGTTTTCTATCTTTAAAGTGCAATTCTAAAGACTTTTTTTTCCTAGTGGCCAAAGTATTATCAAGTGACTAGAATCCAAAAAAGGTCTGGTTTTATTTAAGTGATATAAAGCTAATAAAGGTAATGAGACACTTCGGCAGTCAATAACTTAAAAATTATTATTAGATGACCTTCAGGCTGTGGAATTTAATATTCCACATACACGAAATTTAAAAATTCCAAGGCAAATTCTGAAACAAAACATCATTAAAGATTCTTAACCTTTTTCATTACCTTAAAAATAAATTACCTTCATACTCCCTTCTGCTACTGCAGTACTTCTCTCTCTTAAAACAAAATGTCTACAGTTAGTTGCTGCCTCTACTTTTTCATATCCCTTTTTTCCTTAAATCTACTCCAGTTTAGCTTCCATCCTCATTCTACACTGAAAATGCTTTTAATAAGGAAATTATGTAATAAAATTACTACTTTTATCTTTCATTCTACCAGAGCTCTCAGCAGCATTTGAAATGACAGACTATTTCCTTCCTCTTTATAACATTCTCCTCTTGGCTTAAGGAACCCACAATTCTCTAGTTTTCTTTCTTGCTCCAGTGGCTACTTCCTCCTCAGTCTCCTTTTGCCAGCTCCTCTTATACTGGACCTCTCAAGTTGGACTATCCAGGGTCAAGCCCTCTAAGTCTGTTTTACACTATGTATCTTTACCTAGTCTGGTAGCTTTAAATCCCATTAACACACAGGGACACCTGGGCGGCTCAATCAGTTAACTGTCCAACTCTTGGTTTCAGCTCAGGTCACGATCTCATGGTTAGTGCACAGAGCCCGCTTGGGATCCTCTGTGTCTGTCTCTCTCTGCTCCTCCTCTGCTCACAGCTGTCTTGCTCTCTCTCAAAAATAGACATTAAAAAAAATCTTTTTAATAAATTTTAAAAATCCCATTAATATACAGATAATTACCACATTTATTTTAATGTTTATTTTTGACAGAGAGAGAGAGAGCGAGAGCAAGCGAGCATAAGCGGGGGAGGGCCAGAGAGAAAGGGAGACACAGAATCCGAAAGAGGCTCCAGGCTCTGAGCTGTCAGCACAGAGCCCGACGCAGGGCTCTAAGTCACAGACCGCGAGATCATGACCTGAGCTGAAGTCGGACGCTCAACCGACTGAGCCACCCAGGCGCCCTGATAATTACCACATTTATATCTATATCCCTGATCCCTCTTCTAAGCAACTAATGCATAAAAGCTACTTTACTTTTATGTTTTCATAGCCATCCCAAATTGAACACAACAAAGCTAGCATTCTTTGTTTTTACCCCTCCCAAGCTTATACATTTTTTCGGAGATTCCCCACTTCAGCAAATGGAACCATCTTCTATCCAGTTGCTTAAACTTAAAAGAAGTCTATGGTACAACACAAGCAATACAGTCAATGATACTGAAACAGCATTGTATGGTTTACAGATGGTAGCTACACTATCATCAGCATACCTTAACATACAAACTTGTCAAATCACTGTACACCCAAAACTAATATTGTGTATCAATTATACTTAAATTAAATAAAATAATAAAATTTAAAAAAACTAGACATCAACCTTGATTACTCTCTTTCACTCCCCACACCCAGTCAAGCCAGTCCTACTAACTAAGCTCACAACTACCTTCAGGCCCCTCTCCCTTTGCTTTTCCCTTTCCCTCTCTGACTTCATTTTCTACCACTCTTGTTTCATCTTACAGTGCTTTAGCCACACTACATGTAGTAGGATGAAATATGGCCACCCACATTACCTTATTTGGAAAAAGAATGCAGATATAATTACAGATTCTGAAAAAGAAGAGATTACTCGATTATCTGTGTAGACCTTAAATGTCACTACAAATGTCCTTATGAGAGGCAAAAGAAGTTAACCAAGGCCATGGGAAGACAGAGCAGAGAAATCAGAAATTTCAAAATATTTTACACATAAGGATTCTCACACACAGCTACAAATAATTCATTCTCATTCTGGTAAACACATTTCTTTTGACCTTCTATGTACTCTTAATATTTTCAATTATGAAATATCACACCCTTTAAAGGTTGTTTTCTTTTAAAGGTCTTTTTCAAGCAAATGAATATTTCCACCAACATAGTAAGGTTTTGATCTCAATGACTTGTCAGAGCTGCTATTCAAATGAATTTATAGCTGGACAATTTATGAACCTTGGAGATGCCTCCTCCCTGTCCAATTTGGGGTCCAATATAGACAATTCCATGTTTTCTTCCCCCAGCCCCTTAAATTCCTTAGCAAATATATCTTTCACTTTATATTCAGAATCCCCTGAAATGCCTAAGAATGTATCAATTTATACAAAGTACCAAGATCTCATTTCCTATTTTAGGTTCCATGTCAAATAGAGCTGAGATAGGTTGTCCAAATAAAATGACCAGACAGGTTATATCAGACAGTGTCACATAAAATTTAAATTTCAAACAAATTATTTCTCCTTCTTTGATCTGATACAGAAATTAAAGTCCCAAAATACAGACAATATTATCCTCCATCCCTTCTTCTGATTGATGAGTCCTGGCCAGATCAGCCCCATTCACATCCACAGTTGAAGCCTGGTCCTTTCTTTGACAACTGCTACATGGAGACATCTAAAATTACTGCAGTTACTTCAGTACCTCCAGGGCTGAAAAACTCCAACTCTTGAGTCTCATGTATCACACACAGATCTAAGGTTCTAGATAGCTAGCATGTCACACAAGAAAAAGCAAACACCTCAAAATTTAGAAAAAACAACCAAAGCCAGGAACAAATGTGACTGTTCTAAGAGCTTACAATGTAGGCCCTAATTTTTGTATCTGAGAGCATTTTCCAAATAAAAGTTCTTTCCCCCAAACATTTCACAATCAAAACTTATAGTGAAAACATCTCCCACACACTATGAGAGAAACCTACTATAAATGATAATAGTGTATAGACAGAGAAAAAAAACAAAAGGCTCTCTAGTTTCAGTTTCTCTCTGGTGTCACCGAATCTCTATCAGTTGACTAGAATCTGTTGGCTGTAAATTGATGATTCTTCTTCAAGAGGATTCAGTTTTCTCTATTCTCCAGACCTGTTCCACCAACATCTCTGCCACCTTTGCAATCTCTTTAGCCTTCTCCTCAGCTTTCTCGTATCTTTTCATCACTCTACTCTAGACTTAATTGTTTAGATTTTGATTATGAGTCATCAGAGCTCCTTCCTCCAAGCCTGCCACTTTTATCTGGATGGCCATTTTATTTGGATGACCATTTTGACCAGCTTCCACAAGTTGCTCTTATTTAGCATATAATAATATCCCGGCTTTCTAGTAGAAGACACAATATCCTCCTACATCTCAGTGATAATTGTAGGCAGAAATTGCTTAAAATCTTCTTAAGGCTCTAGCAGTTCAGCTTCCTTAGGTCTGCAAATACAATGATGTTCAAGGGCCACATTTCTTCTCACTACTTCAGAATCATAGTATGAACAGAGAAGCCCCGAACTTTATTTTCTTACCTAATTATTACAAACTTTGCTACTACTACTTAACAAAATTGTATTGTGGGTGGACCAATTATCTCACACTATTTCTACTTTAATCACAAGAGTATCTGACTTCTGAAATGTGCCACCAAAAAGGGAGACAGATGGAGGCAATCACTATGTAGACCTACTCCCATGGTCCTCTAACAAGAAGCATTCATTACACAGCTAGTAAGCAAATCCAATACCCTGTTACATTCACCATACCCACCACTCCAAAACTCATTCCAACAAGCTTACATGAAATATGCAAATGCCTAACAATTAAGATGTCTGGACTACATAATTGCTGCATTATCAAATTCTTCCTAACCTCACATCTTTTACTGGTCTACACCCAAGTAGTACACTTCCCAGTGGCCTATCAGTACAAAATCATATAAGAATGGGTAAAAATTAAATCTCCAAATAAAAATCCTAGAAAGTTTTCATAAAAGGCTGATCACATATTGTTTAAGATGGATTAAGCCAAGACAGCTGCAGGGTGAAGACAAATTCTAAAAAACAAAAAGCCCAGCTGTCTCTTAAAACAGAAATTCAGGGGGCCACCTGAGTGGCTCAGTTAAGCATTTGACTCTTGATTTCGGCTCAGGTCGTAATCTCAGCAGTATGTGTTTGAACCCCTTGTCAGGCTCTGCACTGACAGTATGGAGCCTGCTTGGGATTCTCTCTCCAGACCTCCCCACTCATGCTCTCTCCCTCTCTCTCTCTCTCAACATCAATAAACTTAAAAAAAATTGAAATAGAAATTCAGAACTACCAATCAAAATGGTGCCTTTAAATGAAACTAGGCAAAATAAAAGACCTCAGATCTCTCCCACATGTATATATCATATAATCATCTTCACTTTCTGTACTCTTTATTCAACCAAGGCAGACAAAGGCATTGATTGCACCATGTTCCTCCAAGTCAACTAGGCCAGATAGCTAATTGCTCAACAGCATCAGGAATTAAGTTTGCAGACAAATACAAAAAATTTACAAATTGGCCCCACATAAATATTAAGAATCATAAGGTAAAGTTAGTATTAACATTTAATTTAGTATTCGTAATATTAAACAAGGTATGTTACTAAATAGCACAAATATTTCCAAAAAGGTAAGTCTGAAAGATCTGACAGTCAACCACCCTCAATTTCAGACAGCTTATTCAATAAACAAGTACAACATGATTGAGTCTAATGTACTATTTGAAGAATGCTTAATGAAGAAAAAAATCTCAGACTAAGAAGAAACAAAATTAAATGACTAAGTTCAAATGAAAAAGTCTGTATCTGTGAACTAAACTTTGTAATATAATAAATTTACTGAGAACTGGGGTAAAAAGAACCATAAAATATCCTTTAAGTAATTCCATTTTTTAAAAAATACTCCCGGGGCGCCTGGGTGGCGCAGTCGGTTAAGCGTCCGACTTCAGCCAGGTCACGATCTCGCGGTCCGTGAGTTCGAGCCCCGCGTCGGGCTCTGGGCTGATGGCTCGGAGCCTGGAGCCTGTTTCCGATTCTGTGTCTCCCTCTCTCTCTGCCCCTCCCCCGTTCATGCTCTGTCTCTCTCTGTCCCAAAAATAAATAATAAAAAAAAATAAAAAAAATAAAAAAAAAAATGTTGAAAAAAAAAAAAAATTAAAAAAAGGGCATCTCTCTCAAGGTCATCAACAACTTGTAGTTCACCAAAGGACAAATTCCCAGTTCTCTTTCTACTCAACACCTCAGCACAGTTGATGCATCTTGTTTAAAAAAATAAATAAATAAATAAATAAATAAATAATAAAAAATAAAAAATACTCCCAAATTAAAAAAAATATATATAAGCTGTAGATATTCATGACATTACAGTGAAAAGATAACATCTTAAATTCCCGCCAACAGAAAATTATATTACAGTAGATCCATTCCTTGAAGTACTATGCAACCTTAAGAAATTATTTTTAGGAAGTTAGTAGTAATATGGAATAGTGCTCAAGAGTGAAAAGGCTGGAATCAAAAATATTATTATGTACTATCATTTGTGGGGGGAAGAAAATTTAATAAAAATTTACAAGAATGTGCTAATAAACATGATTGTTAAGTACTTTTTCTCTTTTCCCAATATTGTAAAAAAAAAAAATTTTTTTTATGAGGCACAGGACTATAAAAAAACTAACACACAAAAGATGTCTTTCTCAAGTAAGCTCCAAAAAAAAAAAAAAAAAACCACGATAAATTCAGATTAAGATCTTGAGTATTTTGACACCCTCACCCAAAAATCTTCAGTATTTTGAAATAAACTTTATATACAAATCAAATCCAATTAAGAGAAATAAAGGATTACATATATTTTTATGTGATAGAACTTCCATTAAGATATCTCTTGAAATAATGAAGTGTTTGTAAAAAGTGACCAACATAAATGCAAACTGGAAATTCCAGAAGAAAACGATATAGTGGTGCCTAAGTGGCTCAGTCATTTAAGCAACTGACTGTTGGTTTTGGCTCAGGTCATGATCTCAAGGTTTCATGGGTTTGAGCCCCTCAGCGGGCTCCATGCTGACAGTGCAGAGTCTGCTTGGAATTCTGATTCCCTCTCTCTCTGCCCCTTCCCTGCTCATGATGTTTCTGTCTCTCTCAAAGTGAACACATGAACTTCAAAAAAAAAAAAAAAAAGAAAGAAAAGAAAAGAATACCAACTTTTGAGACATTTTCAAATAAATAACACTTGTGCAAAAACAATCCTTTAAAATATATTAACTTCTAGGGGCACATGGGTAGCTCAGTCAGTTAAACATCCGACTTCGACTCAGGTCATGATCTTAGCTTAGGCCATGATCTCATGGTTCGTGAGTTCGAGCCCCATGTTGGCAGCTCAAAGCCTGGAGCCTGCTTCGGATTCTATTTCCCCCCCTCTCCTTCTGTCCTTCCCCCGCTCACACTATGTTTCTCTCTCTCTCTCTCAAAAATGAACATTAAAAAAATATATATTAACTTCTAAAGTAGAGTTGTTGTTTTTTTAAGTCAACTTTCAAATCAGAACTGAAACCCAAAAAGCTATTCCAAGTCCTGTTCTTTTGAATTACAATATAACTCTCCAAATGCCACTAAGGAAAAAGATCTGATGATTTGCACATTTGAAGAGCCAAGTGATGACACCATCTCAATCAGCCTAACATACGCATCCTACTTGTAGGAAACCAATTTATAGAATTCAAAATATCACCCAACACCAAACTGTATTTTTCAGTTTTCAATACAAGTGTCTGTCAAACATGTTCAACCATATTTGTACCAGCCTGCTTCCACCCACAGTAAGTCCTCAATCACTGACATTTAAATTGTCAATAATATCACTACACATATTTTAGTTAATTATCAAATTACCTCATACTATTTTATTCCATTTGAGGCTTAGAGTGCCTCCTCTTCATTGCCCCTAAGGCAGTTAATAACAATCAGATGGAGGTAAGCACAGCACACTCCACCGGACTGTAATCTAGAACTTTCCCACCACAGTGATTTTCAACTTCAATAAAATCTGTAGTGTTTAATAACCACAAACTTTAAATTTTACTACCTTCTCAAATACAGGAACATAGGAAGACATATGAGGTTTGATTATTTCCGCTTCCCAATCTTCATCTCCCATGGTGGCTTCCAGTTCTATTTTTATCTAAATTTTTTTAAAAAAACGTACATTTGGCCTCTATTAGATCAGAATCATATACTTAACAACATGAACTGTCACAATTTCACATACACCTCCCAAAACTACTGAACTAGCTGATCTTCCCCAAAGATCCCCTTATTTTTTATCTTTAAAAATGAGTTGAACTACTTAACCACTCTTGCAACCACAATGTCCCTACTGGGCCTTTCTCCAAAATCTGTTTACTGACTTTATCCTCTCCTTTCAAGGGTCTCCCAAACAGCTTACTGGATATTAAGGGTAAGGGAAATTTCTCAACTACTACTCAATGTTTCTCTCTTTGCACACCTCCCTTCAAAAGTAAAGATGTTTGGTTTGTAGGTTTTGATAGTTTACTGGGAGAGAGGGAGCCAGGGTCAAGGCCTTCAAGCTTGGCGGGGTAGGGGTCACGAGTTAGGTGGCCCAAATCCTTTCAACAATGGACAACTAGTTACTCTAAGGGGCATTTGTACACAAATGATACTACAGCCACTCTTGTTCGGAGAAAACACCACACAAACTGGGCAAAGATGCTTCTTTACCTCCTCTACAGGCCTCTACGCCCTACAGGCGTCAGCCGGGCTTTAAGACTTACACTGGTAAGTAAAGAAAAAGCCCCAAAGGACGGCTCCAAGGCCCACCTGCCCCAACAGTTCTTCATCTAGCCTAAACTCTGACTACCGGGAAACCCACAGGGGCCAGTGGAGACCCACGCCAGGAAAAAAGTCGCCAGGCCACTCACCTCTCTGCTGCTTGCTCTCCCGGGGTCCTCTCAGGCGGCGACGCCGCTTAAACGGCTGCACGTGCAGGACGCAGCTGACTGCGTCAGGTGCGCAGCTTCAACAACAAATGGCACCAGGCGACGAGTGCCTCCAGCCAATCAGCGCTCAGACCACCGGCGTTGCCCCGCCCCATCTCCAGCCGTGCGTTCCCTATTTGTTCGCATTTGAGGTCGCTAAAGCCAGACCCGCTCTCTTTTTCACACAGTGGCCCGTTAGGCCTGGGGGTATAAGGCTGGCCGTGAGCCACTCGTCTCTAGATTCTTGGGGCGGGGGTGGTCCTCAATGTGGAGATGCCCTAGATTTTCTCTGTGCAAGCCAAAGATGCACAGCCCCTTTTTATAATACCAAAAATAAAAGGGAAGATGAGTAATGCCCTGCCTCCAACCTCTTTGACTTGATCTTCCTGTTTTCTTGCTGTAGTCCCTGGCCGTTGGTCCCTCTGGTTCTTTATTTCTGAGGTGCTTGCTTCACAACTGGGGGATTCCTGCTGCCTCAGCATGTGGCTAAGGACTGTGGAGCTGGCACGTTTCCGTTTCCTCCCCATGACAGCTAGGATGAGGCTCTGTCCTGCCTCATCCAGGATGTTGTAAAAAAAAAAAAAAAAACAAAAAAAAAAAACTTACCCTTTCCTATAGAGTTGAGGGTGCTTCTCTTCAGGAAAGAGATGCCCTCTGATGCAAAAGGAAGGAAATTGTGCTGGAGTAGGTTCATTCATCAAGGCTTGGATTTGTGGCCCACCAATTCGCATCCCTAGGGGTACTAGCCAAACCTAAGAGTGACCAAGGATCATTTCCATGCTTAATGCTCTGACCAATCAGATATTCTTGTTTTGCCTCACAAAAAAGTAAAGGAAATTTCTCAATATTTTCCCTTCAACCAAAAAGTATAACAACCAACTGCTTTAGAAGTATTGTTTCCATTTTTTTATTTTCGTGATAGTCTGACACTCGGGCATAGAGGATTAGGCAATTTGCGGGTTGAACTTCTTTCATCTTTAGAACCACCATTATTGTTTCTGTGTCTTCATCAAGAATATGTCATTATTTATCTAGTTAGCACTATTTTCAACGTGAATTGTTTTTAAAAGATTATTGTTAACAAAGATCAGGGGCACCTGGGTGGCTCAGTCAGTTAAGCATCCGGCTTCAGCACAGGTCTTGATCTCATGGTTTCTGGGTTTGAGACTCATATCAGGCTCTGTGCTGACAGCTCAGAGCCTGGAGCCTGCTTCAAAACTCAAAGCACAAAGATCAAGCCAGAATATATTTTATCTGTCACTTTTAATAATCTCTATTTTTTAATGTTTATTTATTTATTTTGAGAGGGGGAGGGCAGAGAGAGAAGGAGAGAGAAAATCCCAAGCAAGCTCCACACTCAGCATGGAGCCTGACTCAGTGCTTGATCTCACAACCACGAGATCATGACCTGAGCAGAAACCAAGAGTCAGACACTTAAACAACTGAGCCACTCAGGCACCCCAACAATTTCTAATTTTAAACTAGATTTTCACACCATGCCCTTTAAGAGGCAAGTACCTTAAATTGCTGCACGTGTATGGGAGAGCCACCAATACTCCTGGCATTCTGATTCTGTAAACAGGGGTCCTTGAGGTATTTTAACTCACTTTGAATTGAATGTATTCTTTCAAAACTTTTTGTGTCATGGGAAAATATTAAGTGAAAAGAGTAAGGTTTTAAATTGTGTAGATGAATGATAACCAAGTAGATTCTGTTTTACATATAGAAAACTTGGACATATTTTCTAAAATAATTTTTTTCAGAACAGAGTTAAAGAAAATAACTTTTTAAAATTTGTATGTTGTTGACACACACTGTTACATTAGTTTCAGATGTAAGTCCTATCATCTGATGATCTATCATCATCATCCATTTGTCTATCATTGGACACTTAGGTTGTTTCCATATCTTGGCTACTTTAATAATGCTGCAATAAACAGAGAGGTGCATACATCTTTATGAATTAGTGTTTTCATTTTCTCTGGGTTAAAGAAAACACTTAGTCAACAATCTCTGCCATTCAGTCCTAGAACAGATTGTTATTGCTTTCAGGTATTGCAATGAAACTCTTCTATATGAAAAATTCTATATAATTTTTGAGAGCTAGCTTTGGTTAAGAAAAAGTAAATTATAATGAAAACTAAAGTTTAATATTAAGGAAAGAAAAAATAAGCAATGGATGAAAATAATATAATTCAAAAACTGAACAGAAACAGTGAAAAAAAGACAAACACAATTAAGTAAATACTTGCTCTGTGATGTGTGTGCCAAGAAAGTAAAGCCAGTATGGGTATCTCCCATGTTTTGAAAGCTCACATTCTGCTACTTTGCTTTTATAAAAGACTTACATTAGGGCCTTTTTTCACTAACAGAAAAATCCAAGGAGGATTTCTGCTTTTACAAAAAAGCAAAAGCAAAAATAGCATTCAGTGTTTTTCTGCAGTGTTTTCACTAACAGAAAAATCCAAGGAGGATTTCTGCTTTTACAAAAAAGCAAAAGCAAAAATAGCATTCAGTGTTTTTCTGCAGTGATGCCTTATAGAAGTAGCATGACCTGGAGCAGCGAGTGACACTAAGCTCCTTCCCCAAGAACTAAGCATGTCAGCATCAAGCCACTATAGCTTTGAAGTGTGTCTATGAGCATCTCAATTTGTTTTGGTATCTGTTAGCAAGATGTGTCCTCAAGTATCAGAAAAGTCTAAGACAGGTCATATATTTTGTCTGAGAAGTCTCAAAAACTTTTTCATATAAATTAATGGTAATTGTTTCTTCATTTGACACCATTGTGACTTATGAAAGGTTTCATAAGAACACTGCACTTTCAAATACTGGAGGAGACCTGTATGTTTTATATTCAGGTTCTCTCTGACAAATCTTAAATTAGTGATGGTAATAAATTGCAACATAGGGAAAATGCAGGAATTCATTTAGTGATTAAATAGGCTTTAACTGAATACCTAGTGTGTGCCAGGTATTATGCTAAGTGCTACAAGTAAAATTAGCCAATTTCTCAAGGAGAAGTCTAGGGAAGAGAATGGCATGGCTAATGGAATATAAAACCTTAAGATTTGTGGGAGTGCCTGGGTAGCTCAGTTGATCGGGCATCCAACTTTTAATCTCAGCTCAGGTCTTGATCTCAGAATCGTGAGTTCAAGCCCTGCTTTGGACTTAAAAAAATCTAAAATCTTAAGATTTCTGTCATAGAAGATTCACTGTAAAGTTTATATAGAGTTTATCCAAATTCTGTACATCCCATATAATAAGGTAGGATGAGTTTCCTCAAAAATGTTTCATAGTTTAGAATCAAAGTTTGCAGTTAAGACACTTTACACTTTAGAAAGAGGCATTACATTTTCCAAAGTAATGTAGATAAAGAGAATTGATATCTTAGACTTCTTATGTTTTCAATATTATCTCCACGTTACTCAAATAATGATTTTTCAATTGATGTAAACTGTGCCTAATATCATGTCAAGACTGTTAAATTTTTCTTTTAATCTTCCAGTAGGCTAAAAATTGGTCACCTCAAATGGGGGAGAATAGATGTTCATTCATAGGTACTGAGAATACTTGAGAATCTCTTACTATGCACATAAACATAAAAAAGATTTTTTTTTAATGAATGGTATGGTTGGAGCTCTGTAAATAGATGGGGGGGGGAGGTTTACAGTGTCTCCAAGATACTATGGTGCTAGTAACACATCTAAGGAAAAAAGTCACCAAAGAGGGGTTTTCAGCATACCCCAGCAGAGTTCAAAGACATGAAAATCTCTATTTTCCCAATAATGATTAAGGGACTATTTACCAATGTGTGGTACACATACCACTGATTGTAGGCAATTCATGGACAATTTTCATTTTAAAGTAATATTTATTTTAATATTTTAGATAACTAAGAATCATAACAAACGCAGGATTTCAGAACTATAATTGCTTAGAATGACACTAAATAGTTAAGCTCAAAAAAGTTTATTCAATTAAAGAAAAAGTAAATATAAATGGTATGCAGGAACAGCAAAAATCATGAAGGTGGTATTCAAAGGACTGAAGTTTGGGAAACATTGGTGCAAATGGGAAAGACTTTGGATATGGGGACTGGTAACTAGACAGATTTTCTCTATTGTGAGGTAAATATATTTCATCATAACCTGTTCTGATTCTATGCTCACTTAGCAACTTCCTAAATAATAGTTCAACTTCCCCAAGTATTTCAATACTAAGAAAGGAGGTGCAGTGGATAAGACATATAAGCCTTAATTGCTCCCCATTACGAATGAATACATTTTGAGATTCTGGTTTAGAAACCAGTCTTATTTAAATAGCATTCCTGAAAGTTCCTGACTGCAATCAACCAGACCTCCTAGATGACATATCAGTAGTCCCTAAGTAGTTTTACAAGTGTATTTAAGGAGAGCTAAAAGTGAGTGAATAATACAAGTCAAATACTGTGTACCTTGTGCAATCCTTCCTAAGACTAAAGGGTCTTCTTGGCCCTTCACTGCAAAACAGTGTTTCACCAGTGAATAATGGAAGTTGGTAAACAGTCACGAGGAAAGCATAGTACTACCAAAGTCTAGCCCTTCCCATTCCCACTAGATGTTAGCTGTACTTAACAAAGAAAGTTGGCTTTTCTGTATCCCAAATGGCAAAGGAAACACAATTTGTGAATGTCATCACTGTAAATCTTCCTCGATATAAAAGAGAGAAGTATTTCACCTCAAGAGAAGTAGTGACAACTTGAGATGAGCACTGAGTGTTGTATAGAAGCTAATTTGACAATAAATTATATTTTAAAAAAAGAGAGAGAAGTAGTGACCAGGTCCAATCAATGAAACTTGATCAGGGAGAAATCTCTTTCTACCTACCCCTACTAAGACTAAAGACTTTGAGCTTTCAAGCAGGGAGGAAGAAATTAATAGCAGTTGACTATGAAGTCACTATTGATAATTTCTACTTGTCCATTTAATAACTATGTGAACTTGGGCAAGTTATTTAATCACTCTGTCTGTAAAATGGGGCTAACCAGCTATAGTTGAGACGATTAGGCCCTACACAAAGGCCCCAAGCCAAGAGGCAAGAAGGAGCTGACCTCAGCCTACATACTACTTACCACGCCATGCACTGCAGGGCTGCATACATCCACATAAGGCACAATTTTCTAATTCCTTCTATTTACATATTTGTAATGGTTTCTGTTGTCCTACTTGGTCACTGACTTACAAAAAGATTTTACTGAAAATATTTTTCCCTGAAATCTATGTTTTAGAATTGTGAATCTTTTATATGGTGCCTAATGAAAAGACTATTAATTCAGGACCTACAGTAATTGTCTGTACTTGATTTTTCTACTTCCCCACCTTTCATTCCTGAACCCATTGGATTCTGGCTTTTACCCCACTGCTTTACCAATATTGCCAAGGTCAATAGCAACACTGACCTCCTTGTTTCTAAAACTGACTGACAGTTTTCAATTCTTAAGTTAACAGGTCTTTTATTAGTCTTTGACACTGTTGACTACTTCTTTACAAAAATATTTTCAATATAACTGGATAACCATATAGAAAGATATAAAATTCGATCTGTTCTTCATACGATATAACAGGATAAGAAATTCATATGTGAAAACAATAAAACCAGAGTTGGCTAACCTGGCTGAGAAGTAGGGGAAATCCATACTTCCCACATCTCTCAAACAAAGAAATGCGGAAGCCAAAGGACTTTGAACACCAGAGCCTGGGAGGAAAACAAACTGAATCTACTAGGAAGAAAATGGGAAAGCTGGGAAAAAGATAGGTGGGTAACTGCAAACTGGGGGAGATAAAAAAAAAAAGGTCACATGGGCACAGAGGGGAGTGACCCCCTTCTGTGGAGAGACAAAGGGAAGAGAAAGGGCAGCTAGGGAAGTGTAGGACCATAGCTGAACAGGAGAAAGACCTCAGACTGAGACTGAGAGGGATCCAATCTCTAACTGCAGGGCTTTCTTTGGACTGGAGCCGGCTCCCTTTTCACGCACATGGGGAGGAGGGGAGCCAGCCCTGGGTGGGGTGGTAGGTCAGGGGCTCAGTCCGTAGTTGGAGAAAGTGGTTCCTTCCCTGGAGGGCTGCACATTAGTACAGAACCTGCCTGCGTCTGCCACCCCAGGGCGCAGTGGCTGGGCCGAGGGCGCAGTTTGTAGGAAGAAAAGGCAGCCGGTCTCCCTGGAGTGCTATGGGAAAAGTCAAAGCCTGCCTGTGTCTGCCACCCGGGACTCACTGCAAGGGTGGTGGCTCTCAGTATGCAGTAGGAGACCTGCAGCAAACAGACTGGTGTCCTCCCTGAAGTGCGGCAGCACAGACAAGACCAGTCCGGACCACATATCACCACACTGAGAGGCACTTCCCCAGTGCCAGAGCACAGGGAGCAGGACTTTGAATCCTAGCCAAGCGTAGGTCAGGGAAGTTGGTAGAGAGAGAAAGACCGCCCTATCTGCTTCCGCGGCATAGTGAGTACACTCAAACTGAGTCCACCGGTCCAGGTCCCTGGAGAAGCGACTAGGGGATCACCATTCCCCCCGACCACCACCATCACCAAGGCTGGGCCTCAGGGATCACACCCTGAGGCCCATAGAGGAGGTGTGCCCGGATTACACCAAACCACGCCCCTTTGCACTGGGTAACTGCGTATCCACTGGAGCAGCACAGACCCTGCAGACAGCTACTCCCGACATGCTATGCAGCATTGCCTAGATTAACTCTAGGTCAATTCTGGATATATAGATATATTCTCCCTGCCCCCCATTTCTCCTCCTTATCTCTTCCCTCCCCTAGGCTGGTTATACCTCCTTCTTTATAATCCTTTCTCTCTCTCTGGAATAATCAACCCATATAGTTTCTCTGTCTGGGTAACTTTATCTTCATTCCATTTTCCCCACCTCTGTCTTTATTTTTCTTTCTCTCTCTCTGGATTAAGACTTTTAGTCTCTCTGCCTAATCAATGTTTATTTTTTCTCTCTTTGTATGTGCTCTTCCATCAGCACCACCTCCACCCTCTTCTTTACTTGTAGTCGGTGTTTATGGGTTTTTTGTTTTTAGTCTTTACTTTTCTGTTTTTGTTTATTTGTGTTATTTGTTTGTGTGTTTGTGTGTTTTTGTCTCCTGTTTGTCTATAGGTTTTCCTTTACAGGGCTACTCCAAGGAACAAATCAAAGCACACCTGGTGGAGGGTCCAAAATATTACTACGAGTAGGGTAATAAACTAACCAAAGTCACAACAACAGAGAGCAAGTAACCATCTCCAAAAAAACACCTCCTGAAGGGCCAGGCCCTGGACAGTGTATGACCCTCCTCTAATATAGCAGTGCTTGCAGGTGCAGAGCACACAACAAGCTTTTAAAATGCACAAGGGACAAAAAATTAGCCAAAATGATGAAACGGAAGAATTCTCCTCAAAAGAAATTCCGGGAAGTAGCGAAAGCTAATGAATTGATCAAAACCGATTTAAGCAATATAATGGAACAATAATTTAGAATAACAGTCATAAAATTAATCACTGGGCTTGAAAAAAGCAAAGAGGACAGCAGAGAATCTATTGCTACAGAGATCAAGGGACTAAAAAATAGTGATGAATTAAAAAATGCTATAAATGAGGTGCAAAATAAAATGAAGGCAGCCACAGCATGGATTGAAGAGGCAGAGGAGACAATAGGTGAATTAGTAGATAAAATTATGGAAAAAGAGGAAGCTGAGAAAAAGAGAAATAAAAAAATCCAGGAGTACAAGGGGAGAATTAGAGAACTAAGTGATGCAATCAAACAGAACAATATCCGTACCATAGGAATTCCAGAAGAAGAGACAGAGAAAGGGGCTGAAGATGTACTTGAACAAATCATAGCTGAGAACTTCCCTGATCTGGGGAAGGAAACAGGCATTGACATCCAAGAGGCACAGAGAACTCCCTTTAGACATAACTTGAATCGATCTTCTGCACAACATATCACAGTGAACCTGGCAAAATACAAGAATAAAGAAAGAATTCTGAAAACAGCTAGGGATAAATGGGCCTTGACATACAAAGGTAGACTCATAAGGGTAGTAGCAGACCTATCTACTGAAACTTGGCAAGCCAGGAAGGAATGGCAGGATTCTTCAATGTGATGAACAGAAAAAATATGCAGCTGAGAATCCTTTACCTAGCAAGTCTGTCATTCAGAATAGAAGGAGAGATAAAGGTTTTCCCAAACAAAGACTAAAGGAATTCATCACCACTAAACCAGCCCTACAAGAGATCCTAAGGGGAATTCTGTGAGTGAAATGTTGCAAGGACCACAAAGTACCAGAGACACCACTACAAGAATGAAACCTACAGACATCACCATGATTCTAAACCCATATCTTTCAATAATAACACTGAATGTAAATGGACTAAATGCTCCAACCAAAAGACATAGGGTATCAGAATTGATAAAAACAAAAACAAGACCCATCTATTTGCTGTCTACAAGAGACTCATTTTAGACCTGAGGACAACTTCAGATTGAAAGTGAGGGGATGGAGAACTATCTATCATGCTACTGGAAGTCAGAAGAAAGCTGGAGTAACCATACTTAGACAAACTAGACTTTTTTTTTTTTAATTTTTTTAACGTTTTTTAATTTATTTTTGAGACAGAGACAGAGCATGAACAGGGGAGGGGCAGAGAGAGAGGGAGACACAGAATCGGAAGCAGGCTCCAGGCTCTGAGCCATCAGCCCAGAGCCCGACGCGGGGCTCGAACTCATGGACAGCGAGATCGTGACCTGAGCCGAAGTCGGACGCCCAACCAACTAAGCCACCCAGGCGCCCCCAAACTAGACTTTAAATTAAAGGCTGTAACAAGAGATGAAGAAGGGCATTATATAATAATTACAGGGTCAATCCATCAGGATGAGCTAACAATTATAAATGTTTATGCACCAAATTCAAAGCCCCAAAATATATGAAACGCTTAGTCACAAACATAAGCAATCTTATTGATAAGAATGTGGTAATTGCAAGAGACTTTAATATTCCACTTACAATAATGGATAGATCATCCAGACACAGGATCAATAAAGAAACAAGGGGCCTGAATGATATATTGCACCAGATGGACTTGACAGATATATTTAGAACTCTGCATCCCAAAGTGACAGAATATATTTTCTTCTCAAGTGCATATGGAACATTCTCCAAGATAGATCACATACTGGGTCACAAAACAGCCCTTAACAAGTATAAAAGAATTGAGATCATACCATGCACACTTTCAGACCACAATGCTATGAAACTTTAAATCAGCCAGGAAAAAAGTCTAGAAAACCTCCAAAAGCATGGAGGTTACAGAACACCCTACTAAAGAATGAATGGGTCAACCAGGCAATTAGAGAAGAAATTAAAAAATCTATGGAAACAAATTAAAATGAAAATACGACAATCCAAATGCTTTGGGGTGCAGCAAAGGCAGTCCTGAGAGGAAAATACATTGCACCCCGGGCCTATTTCAAGAAACAAGAAAAATCTGAAATACAGAATCTAAAAGCACACCTGAAGGAAATAGAAGCAGCATAGCAAAGATACTCCAAACCCAGCAGAAGAAGAGAAATAATAAAGATCAGAGCAGAAGTAAACAATATAGAATCTAAAAAAACTGTAGAGCAGATCAACGAAACCAAGAGTTGGTTTTTTGAAAAAATAAACAAAATTGATAAACCTCTAGCAAGGCTCCTCAAAAAGAAAAGGGAGATGACCCAAATAGATAAAATCATGAATGAAAATGGAATTACTACAACCAATCCTTCAGAAATACAAGCAATTATCAGGGGATACTATGAAAAATTATATGCCAACAACCTGGACAACCTGGAAGAAATGGATAAATTCCTAAGCACCCACACACTTCCAAAACTCAAACAGGAAGAAATTGAAAACTTGAACAGACCCATAACCAGTGAAGAAATTGAATCGATTATCAAAAATCTCCCTACAAATAAGATTCCAGGACCAGATGGCTTCCCTGGGGAATTCTACCAGACATTTAAAGCAGAGATAATACCTATCCTTCTCAAGCTGTTCCAAAAAATAGAAAGGGAAGGAAAACTTCCAGACTCATTCTATGAAACCAGAATTAGTTTGATTCCCAAACCAGACAGAGACCCAGCAAAAAAAAGAGAACTATAGGCCAATATCCCTAATGAATATGGATGCAAAAATACTCAACAAGACAGTAGCAAATCGAATTCAACAGCATATAAAAAGAATTATTCACCATGATCAAGTGGGATTCATTCCTAGGTTGCAGGGCTGGTTCAATATTCACAAATCAATGTGATACATCACATTAATAAAAGAAAAGATAAGAACCATAGGATCCTGTCAATCAATGCAGAAATAGTATTTGACAAAATTCAGCATCCTTTCTTAATAAAAACCCTCAAGAAAGTTGGGATAGAAGGAACATACTTAAACATCACAAAAGCCATTTATGAAAATCCCACAGCTAATATCATCCTCAATGGGGGAAAACTGAGAGCTTCCCCCACCCCCCAGATCAGGAACACAAAAGGGATGCCCACTCTCACCGCTGTTGTTTAACATAGTGTTGGAAGTGTTAGCATCAGCAATCAGACAACAAAAGGAAATCAAGGGCATCAAAATTGGCAAAGATGAAGTCAAGCTTTCACTTTCTGCAGATGACATGATACTATACATGGAAAACCCAATAGACTCCACCAAAAGTCTGCTAAAATTGATACATGAATTCAGCAAAGTCACAGGATACAAAATTAATGTACAGAAATCAGCTGCATTCTTATACACTGAGGCAACAGAAAGACAAATAAAGAAACTGATCCCATTCACAATTGCATCAAGAATCATAAAATACCTAGGAATAAACCTAACGAAAGATGTAAAAGATCTGTATGCTGAAAACTATAGAAAGCTTATGAAGGAGATTGAAGAAGATACAAAGAAATGGAAAAACATTCCGTGCTCATGGATTGGAAGAATAAATATTGTTAAAATGTCAATACTACCCAAAGCAATCTACACATTCAATGTAATCCCAATCAAAATAGCACCAGCATCCATCTCAAAGATAGAACAAGCAATCCTCAAATTCATATGGAACCACAAAAGGCCCCGAATAGCCAAAGTCATTTTGAAGAAGAAGACCAAAGCAGGAGGCATCACAATCCCAGACTTTAGCCTCTACTACAAAGCTGTAATCATCAAGACAGCATGGTATTGGCACAAAAACAGACACATAGACCAATGGAATAGAATACAGACCCCATAACTGGACCCGCAAATGTATGGCCAACTAACCTTTGACAAAGCAGGAAAAAAGACAGTCTCTTTAACAAATGGTGCTGGGAGAACTGGACAGCAACATGCAGAAGAATGAACCTGGACCACTTTCTTATACCATTCACAAAAATAAACTCAAAATGGATAAAGGACCTGAATGTGAGACAGGAAACCACCAAAACCCTAGAGGAGAAAGCAGGAAAAGACCTCTCTGACCTCAGCCGTAGCAATTTCTTACTTGACACATCCCCAAAGGCAAGGGAATTAAAAGCAAAAATGAACTATTGGGACCTCATGAAGATAAAGAGCTCCTGCACAGCAAAGGAAACAATCAACAAAACTAAAAGGCAACCAACGGAATGGGAAAAGATATTTGCAAATGACATATCAGACAAAGGGCTAATATCCAAAGTCTATAAAGAGCTCATCAAACTCCACACCCAAAAAACAAATAATCCAGTGAAGAAATGGGCAGAAAACATGAATAGACACTTCTCTCAAGAAGACATCCAGATGGCCAACATGCACATGAAAAGATGCTCAACGTCGCTCCTCATCAGGGAAATACAAATCGAAACCACACTCAGATATCACCTCACGCCAGTCAGAGTGGCCAAAATGAACAAATCAGGAGACTATACATGCTGGAGAGGATGTGGAGAAACGGGAACCCTCTTGCACTGTTGGTGGGAATGCAAACTGGCGGAACCTCTCTGGAAAACAGTGTGAAGGTTCCTCAAAAAATTAAAAATAGACCTACCCTATGACCCAGCAATAGCACTGCTAGGAATTTACCCAAGGGATACAGGAGTGCTGATGCATAGGGACACTTTTATCCCAATGTTTATAGCAGCACTCTCAACAATAGCCAAATTACAGAAAGAGCCTAAATGTGCATCAACTGACGAATGGATAAAGAAATTGTGGTTTATATATACAATGGAGTACTACGTGGCAATGGGAAGGAATGAAATATGGCCTTTTGTAGCAACATGGATGGAACTGGAGAGTGTGATGCTAAGTGAAATAAGTCAGGAAGAGAAAGACAGATACCGTATGTTTTCACTCATATGTGGATCCTGAGAAAACTCAACAGAAGACCAGGGGGGAAGGGAAGGGGAATAAAAAAAGTTACAGAGAGGGAAGGAGGCAAACCATAAGAGACTCTTAAAAACTGAGAACAAACTGAGGGTTGATGGGGGGTGGGGGAGAGGGGAAAGTGGCTGATGGGCATTGAGGAGGGCACCTGCTGGGATGAGTACTGACAGTTGTATGGAAACCAATTTGACAATAAATTACATATAAAAAAATTAAAAAACAAACAATAAAACCATGCAAATACTAGAAGAAAACACTAGTGAATTCCTCTATACTTGGAAAAACATTCTACCTATCCAGAAGCAATCAAAATCCAGAAGCAATAATTTTATATAGTGTGACTACATAAAGATGAAAAAATAATAAAACTTAAAAAAAATTTTTTTTTTCTTTTGTGGCACCTGGGTGGCTCAGTTGGTTGAGCACCTGACTCTTGGTTTAGGCTCAGGTCATGATCTCACAGCTCGTGAGTTCAAACCTCACATAAGGTTCTGTGCTGACAGTGCAGAGCCTCCTTGGGAGTGTCTCTCTCTCTCTCTCTCTCTCTCTCTCTCTCTCTCTCTCTTTCTCTTCCTCTCTCTGTCCCCCCATGCACATGCTCTCTCAAAATTAAATATACATTTAAAAAATCCTTAAAATTCTTTTCTTTTATTTTTTTAATGTTTATTTATTTATTTTGAGAGAGAGAGAGAGAAAGTGCAGGAGGTGGGAGAGAGAGAGAGGAGAGAGAGGATCCTAAGCAGGATACACACTGTCAGTGCAGAGCCCAATGCAAGGTCAGATCCCAAGAACATGAGAAAAGACCCAAGCCCAAATCAAGCGCTGGATGCTCAACCAAGTGAGCCACCCAGGCACCCCCAAAAATAAAACTTCTCATGACAAAAAATAAATAGCAAAAGCAAAAGACAAATGACAAACTGGGAAAAATTATTTTTAACATAATCCAAAAAAGGATTAATATCTATAATACAGAGAAATACTCAATTTCTTTCAAGAATGATGCAAATTAAAACTACACTAAAATACAATTTTTCACAAATTAAAATGGCAAATATTTGATAATGTATTCTACTAGAGAGGCGGCAAGGTAACAGTCACATTCATATTTCTGTTGGTGATGCACTACCCTCTAGTCCTGAGGGAAGGGGATTTGACAATATCTAGCAAAATTACGTGTGCACTTGCCCTTCGATTCCCTAATCCTATTTCTGGAATTTATCTCAAATATACATTGTCAGTAAATATAAAAGGGTATGTACACAAAGTTATTAATTGCAGAACTAAAAGCTAAAGACTGGAAAACTCAAAAGTCCCTCATTGGCAGACTGTAATATCCACGCATGCAGGGTGGAATAATTTTCCCTTCTTCCCTTCTAGGTTCTTTGGCTGGTCTAATAATTAAGTTGACATAAGAATGATTAACAAGGGGAAAACCAAGTTAAGTCATATGTACAGGAGCCCTACAAAAATATGAGATTCAAAGAAATGACCAAAGCAGGAGGCTTTTATTACCTTTTAGACAAGCAATAAGTCCGTGAAGAATTGACAAAACAGGGGGGCCTGGGTGGCTCAGTTGGTTAAGCATCCAACTTGGGCTCAGGTCATGATCACTCAGTTTGTGGGTTTGAACCCTGTGTCAGTTTCTGTGGACACCTCAGAGCCCGGAGCCTGCTTTGGATTCTGTCTCTCCCTCTTTGCCCTTCTCCTGCTCACACTCTGTCTCTCTCTCTCAAAATTAATGTTAATTATTTTAATGTTTATTTATTTTTGAGAGACAGAGCAGGGGAGGGGCAGAGAGAGAGGGAGAGACAGAATCCAAAGCAGGTCCAGGTCTCGAGCTGTCAGCACAGAACCTGACACAGGGATCAAACTTACAAACCAACTGTGAGATCATGACCTGAGCTGAAGTTGGCCACTCAATGGACTGAGCCACCCAGGGACTCCCCAAAAAATGTTTTTGAAAGAACTGACAAGAAAAAAAGGTTTGGACTTAGGGTAATAAATTGATGAAGAAATAACAAGTTTTGTTTATACAGCCTTCTCGACTCCACATTCCATATCTCTGGCGATAAGGATGCCTTTCACCTTCCTGGTATGAAGGTGGGGGGAAGGGGAAGGGTGGTTAACCTTTCACATGCTTTTGATGACACAAAGGAGGCTCAGAGAGTCATTCCTGCATAGCTGTTTCTAAAGTACCTTTAATTCAATATAATCAATATCCAAAAGTGGCATAATTGTGGGTGGCATATTCTGCTCCCCTTCAGAGAACTCTGCAGCTATTAAAAAAAAAAAAAAAAAAAAAAAAAGAGGATAATCTCTATATATTGCAAAGGAATGATCACTAGGATTTATTTTATTAGAAAAAGACAGGTTGAATAACATGTCCGGTATGCTAGCATTTACCTAAAAACAGATACATTTGCTTATATTTTTTAAAAAAATGGGAGGATACACCAAAATTTATAAAAGTACTACTTATGACAAAAAAAGAGGGAACAGGTTGAGAAGGATAAGAATATGTGCTACACTTCCCTGAGCAAGTAGATTTGATTGTGAAATCATACGAGTGTTATGCAAAATTATAAAACAAAACTAAGTTAAAATTTAAAAACCAATATTAAATTTCAAAGCAAACAAATACACATAAATACATACTGAGTTAATGATTTAGTCACACAATGAAAATTATTCCAAGTGATCCAAAATACAGTAATTTGACCATTTGTCTTTAGTGGGACAAAAGGCGAAATAACATACACAAACCTGCAAAAGTAAACTAATTCTATAATCATATTATTAGTAATAAAATTATATATAATTAAATTAATGTTGTTTAAGAATTAAGATTTTCAGTGTAAGAGAAAAAAGACTGAAATAGAAAATCAAAGAGGGTAAGTGATAATGCTATTTTCCTAAGTGTGAATTGAAAACAATAGTATGAATTCATGATATATAATCTCCTTTACGTAAATATATGTTAAAAAAAATAAAAAAAGTATTTCCTAACTCTTTCTACTGAAAAAGCCTGGAAACAATGACCAACCCATTAGCAAGGAGCTGGCCAACATACAGACTGTGGTTCTAGATGCCATTTCCCATTACAAAAAACCACCTCTGGGGGAAAAAACAGATACCAGCAATATGGTTGGAAATATACTAGATAAGTCTGAAACATCAGCTTGCACCAAAAAGTAAGAAAGCTTTCAAAAATTACCAAAGCACTAAAGAGCGAAATGAAATGGGCTCCCACTAGTCAAATGCAGGACAATTAGGGCATCAGAGTGAAAATGATAATAACAGATTATAATACATTTAATAAAATAAAAACCCATACATATGTACTGGTAATGTATAAGTAAAGAAAAAGGAAAACAAAGCTTTTTCTTACAGCAAAATGTTAACTAATACATGTAGAGTTTTGTGGGGTTTTTTTTAAATCATCATTTTGCAACCATCACAGTAATATTTGAATCTGGCTTATTAAACTCATAGCAACAGTTTGGTGAAGAAAAGGACATTAATAAGGTCTTAAAGTGTCCCCCATAAATTATTTATTAATTATAAAGGAAAAAAACAGTAACTGTAGAATGGAGAAACCAAGCAGACACCATCTTAACCAAGGGATCAAAGTTGAAGTCATCATTGTGCTTATCTATTGTTACATAACAAGCTCCTCCAGGAATGCCTGGGTGGCTCAGTCAGTTAAGCATCTGATTTCAACTCAGGTCATGGGCTGAGAGTCCTGGGCTTGGAGCCCTGCTCTGTTCTGACAGCTTGGAGCCTGCTTTGGATTCTGTGTCTCCCTCTCTCTTTGCCTTTCCCCAGCTTGTGCTCTGTCTCTCTCTCTCAAAAATAAATAAACATTAAAAAAATTTTTTTAATTAAAAAAAAATAACAAGCTCCTCCAAAATTTAATGGCTTAAAACAATGTATTATTATCTTTCAAGATTCTGTGGATTGAGTGGGCTCAGGTAGTTACAATCAGATGTTGTCTGCAATTTATTTCACCTTAAGTTCCCATTTTAATTCTATTAAATATTCAATATGGCCTCTTTACTCGGATCTCTTGGCCACAATAGTTGGAAAAGTTGGGTGTTGGTCAGACATCTATCTCTCTTTCTTTGAGCTACCCCAGAGTGAGGATTCCAAGTGAACAAACATTCCAAAGACAGCATTCCAAGAGATCAAGTCAGAAGCTGCAAGGCTTCTTCAGACCTAGAATAAGAAAAAACAGTGTCACATTTGCCACATTCTGTTGGTTGGAGAAAAAAAAAATCACAGAGCCAATGGAGATTCAAGGAGAGGGAACTGTACGAAGCCATGAAAACCGGAGACGTGGTTCACTAAAGAGCTTGGAGACTAGGTATCAATGATGACCAATATGCCCGTGTGATACTGCGATTTATACTAAGAAATATATATTTGGTCTTTGACCCCTTTCTGTCACAGAGCTAAAACTTTGAAATTTCTTAAGTGATGAGAGTGATAAAGATATCTTTTGTTGTGTTAATGAAGTAACTTTTGGGCTACTCTCAAGTATGGGATTGGTTGCCAGTGGAGCCAACCATGTATTTAGAAGGTTGAAATTTTCAGTCCCTTCACTCTCCACCTCTGGCAAGAAGAGAGAGGCTAAAGGCTGAGTTCAATCACCAGGGGCCAATGATTTAATCAATACTGTGTAATATGAAGCCTACTTAAGAACTCAAAAGGATGGAGTTCAGAGAACTTCCAGGTAGATAATAAGCACATGGGAATTTGAGGAGAGTGGTGCACATAGACAGGGCATGGAAATTCCATACCCTTTCCCCATGGACATCTCTTCCCAACTGGCTGCTCCTGAGGTATAGCCTTTTATAATAAACCAGTAATCTACTAAGTAAAATGTTCCTCTGAGTTCTCTGAATCACTCTAGCAAATTAGTCAAACCCAAGGAGAGAGTCATGGGAACCTCTGATCTATAGCCAGTTGGTCACAAGTACAAGGAACGATCTGTAGTTTCAAGGGGTGTCTGAGTGGAGGAGAGGGGGAGAATTCATGTAGGACTGAGCCATTAACCTGTAATCTGGTTCAATGTCCAGGTAGATAGCATCAGAATTGAGTTAAATGGTAGGACACCCAGTTGGTGTCTAAGAATTGCTTGATAGTGTGGGAAACTCTATTCCCATTCTGGAATTGGTATTAGAATCTTTATAATCAGTGAATATCATGTGCCTCATGATATGATGCAGTGAGAAAGACTCTACAATACTCCTGTATTATTCCTACCAAAAATGCAAAACTTGAATCTAATCATGAAGTAACATTAGGTAAATTCAAAATGAGGGACATTATACTAAATGGCCTATACTCTTCAAAAA
Source organism: Panthera onca (assembly GCF_046562875.1). NCBI lineage: Eukaryota > Metazoa > Chordata > Mammalia > Carnivora > Felidae > Panthera > Panthera onca. The sequence goes on from NC_138339.1 coordinate 115,269,421, forward strand.
TATCAATGTCATAAAAGGGAAAGAAAGTGTTAAGGACCCATTCCAGATTAAAGGATTTTAAAGAGACATGAAGATGAAATGCAGCGTGTGGTCAATCCTGTGTTGGGTTCTGGATGAGGAAAAACAAAACAAAACAAAAATCAAAACAAAGCATCTTATAAAAGACATTATTGAAACAATTGGTGAAATTTTCATAAGACTTTTAAATAAGAGCATTGTGTCAATTTTTTAAAGTTCTAGTTTTGATCATCATACTGTGAAAATCCTTTTTTGGGGAAATATATACTAAAGAATTTAGGAGCAGAGGCATATGGTATGCAATTTAATCTCAAATGGTTTAGGGAAATACGTGCGTGTACAGAGAAAGAGAGAAAGCAAGGAAATGGAAGGAGAAAGAGAAAAAATAAAACAAATATGACAAAATGTTAACAATTGATAACTCTGAGTAAAGAATATATATTGGAATTCTTGGCACTACCTTTGCAATTTTTTTGTAAACTTGAAATTTTATATATATATATATATATATATATATATATATATATATCTTCAAAGGATTGAAACACATCAAATATATGTATTTTTAAAAAATTTTTATGTTTATTTTTGAGAGAGAGAGACAGAGAGAGACAGAGAGTGAGTGGGGGAAGGGCAGAGAGAGAGGGAGACACAGAATCTTAAGCAGGTTCCAGGCTCTGAGCTGTTAGCACAGAGCCTAACGCAGGGCTCGAACTCACAGACCGTGAGATCATGACCTGAGCTGAAGTCAGACCCCTAATTGACTGAGCCACCCAGGCACCCCTCATCAAATATATTTTTAATGATAAAAAATAAAACCAAAAAACCTCATTGGTCAACTTTGCAAGATGCTAGGCAACCAACTCATTTTGAAAACTGGTAAAAAGAAAGATGCAAGCATTTATACTACATTTCCCAAACACATTTTACCTTGGGGTAATCAAATCATGGAGAAAAATTCTTCTCCTTAGAAGAATTCCAATTAATACACAAACATCTCCACTCTGGATCCTCTAGGCCAATGGTCAGGAAACTATGGTCCTGGAGACAAATCCAGCCCAGTACCTGTTTCTATAAGTTAGAATACAGCCACTCCATTTGTTTACGTATTATTTATGTTGTCTCTATTTGTGCCATAAAGACAGAATTGAATCATTGTTGACAGAGACCATATGGTCACAAAGCCCAAAATACTTACTAATGGGCCCTATATAGAAGAAGTTTGACAATCGTTGTAGAGCAGAAAAATAATGTCTAAGAACTGCAGTTCCCAGCCAGTGAGAATACTACAGGGAACCCACAGGACCCCACAGAGCACAGTATTTTAAATTTTTAAGGAAAACAGAGAGACATCTGTCAGATACCATGTGAAGTAGCACCTTGAGATAATTCAGTTTCGACATTAGATCAAGTTAATTTTTTTAGATAACATTGTATCTGCCAAGTTGAGTTTTCAGTGGTTGCTATGATCTCAAACAAGTATTGTGCAAAATCTAATGTGAGTACAACCCTTGATTTCAGCTCAGGTCATGATCTCACGGTTTTTAGGATCAAGCCCCATGAAGGACTCTGTGCTGACAGTGGGGAGCCTGCTTGGGATTCTCTCTCTGCCCCTCCACCATGCCTCTACTACCACTCTCTCTTTTCCTCTCAAAGACAAATAAATAAACATTTTCTTTAAAAAATCCAATGTGAAACAGGAAACAAGGATAGTGGTATCTTATCTGATTTCAAGAAGTTATACAGTGCCCAATAGATGTATATATCCCACTAGTAAGCAATTAAGGCTATTTAAGAATGAAATAAAATATTTTTCTTTCAATTTATGTATGTATTTTTAAATGGCTACTGAGTTGTTAGGACATAAATGCATATTAATTTGTTTGGACCTAACTATTTAGTAAACTTGGTGACTAAAACATTTGCTTTAAAGGCTTTCAGACAAACTCACATGGCCTGGGGGGGGGGGGGGGGGTGCTTCAGTTCTCGGGAGATTGCAAGGCAGGCAAAACAAAGGCAAGCCCTTGAGCCAAACCTTCAGGGAACCACAAGATAGGTCAAAATGCACAATTACAATTCCTTGAGAAGAAGATCCCCATTGCTCCCTCAGGTACTAGCAACTAGCAGGAATGTAGGCTGCTGTCTTCAGGGCGACCTCAAGGTGGACAGTAAGAGATGATCATAGACCTCTCTTGCCAAAACTCAGCAGTCTTTTCTTAAATGTTCCCCTAGTTGTTTTACATTTTTTATTAGATGCCAGAGTCCCAAAAAAAGTTGATTCTGGCAGTCTTGCCAGCTTATGTACTGCTTTAACAGAGGGAACATGTTCAAGTTCCCTAATCTGCTATTTTCATTCATGTCACTCAGTACCATTCACTTTTGTGCTTTTCAGTCTTGTCAAAATTATCTTCTAGACCTGGAATGCAAATAAAGAAGAGAATTTTGCTATCACTGAAATTATCAAAAGAATGTTCTGCTTATTTGAAGGCAGGCTAAAGGGTAATTGCAAAAAGATTTTTAATAAGGACACCATTAGCAAAATAACTTTTATCTGCCTTAGAGGCAGTACTTCTTACATCATCTGCCTTGTTGTCAAGCCCTCAATAATACAGGCACTGTTTGGTGGTGTTCGAGAAATCAGGTTTTGAAATAAGACTTTTAGAGCATCAGGTTTTAAGTCTGACTCTTCTGCCATTTAATAGTTGCTTGGCCTTGGGTTAGTTACTTAAATTCTATAGGGTTGTTCCCATGTTTGTAAAATAGGGATAATGTACATTTCTAGAATCATGGTGGAGATTTAAAGAGGTATTATATGTAAAATGCTTGGCACTCAATATCAGCTTTTGAATTTGGATTTGTTACTTTGGATTATCACATTACAATGCACTTGTGGGTTTTTTTTGTTTTTGTTTTTATGGTTGTTTTCTTAAAAGAGAAAAAGATGCTACTGGCTTCCTATGTAATGGCGTAGGTGATGCTATATGCTTTCCAGGGGACTTTGATTGGACTGACATGTTACAACATGCACACTCATTTTACTTAGATTATAGGTTTATTTGAGGTGGCTTTGGGAGAAACTACTAGGGATGCGGAGACGGTGCTAAAATATACCTCCAAAGGCCCTCTTTTAGCATGGAGACAAATTCGTCGATGCATTAAAATAATAAAAGAAAACAAACGCAAACAACAACAAAAACCTAAGTGTCCAGACATGAGAGTGAGAGTGCCACCCCAACATTTTTCAAACCAGTTTTCCTTGTTGTCCGTGGGATTCAAGCACGTGACGACAGTACAGAACACTAGCCAGAAGGGCCTGTGTAAAGAGACTGATAATGGGAGGTCAGCCCTTTCCTATGTGACCTCTGGAAGTGTAAAGACTGCAGGAGATGGCGTTCCTCGTCCTCGATGCCTTTAAACGTCAGGGAAGCATCCCACACAGGAACCAACAGCAGGCGGCAGAGGAGACAAGATTTGCGCATCTTGACCGCCCCACCTCCTAAAGCCGGGAGTGGGGCTGGGCTCTGCGGCGAAAGGCGCGTTGGCTCTCGCAGAGGCCTCTGGGAGTTGTAGTCCTCAGGGGCGGGAAGTTTGGCAGAGGCGCCTGGCTCAGTGCGCTCAGAACTCCATCCCCCGCCGGTCCCCGCGGCCGAGGCTGTTGTCTCTTCCTGTCCGGGGGAGGAGAACCCCTCCTGCCTCAAGTTGAGTGGATTTAGGAAAGGGTCTCCGTTTTCTCGCCCATTTTTCCCAGATTGAGGGCTTGGCCGGTGCAGGTAGGCCTTGTTCCCTAGTTTTTCAAAATCACCCCTCGGGAGGGGGCGGGGAGTGGGGGGGTGGGAGGAACAGAGGGGAAGCGGCGGGAACCGCTGAGCTTGCTGAGGAGCCGGCTGTCACCGGGGAAGTTCTTTGGTGAAATGCGCCCAAACAGTTGCTTCTTGGGGGAGCGTTGAGGCCAAAGTCGGGACAGAGGAGACCACCCCGGAGGGGAGACGCGCGCTCCTCTCTGGGCTCTGGTGACTCCCATCCGATGGGGGCTGAGAGAATTCGAGGGGCTGTGGGGAGTCGGTGCCTGCTTGAGCCTTAAGGCAAGGCTCAAGCCTGTAGGTAAACACCCGGGTGAGGGGGAGAATTGGGGTTATTGCGGCAGTGGGAAAGCCTTTCCCTGTCCCGAGTAGGGAAGAGTTGGAGAAAGCAGATCAGGGAAGAAACACCCTTGTGCCTTGAGCGAGGACCACAAATGGGTTGAGGGCCGAAACAGTTAAATCCTTGCCACACTTTTCCTCGGCTCAAATGTGAGACACGGTGTCTTGATAGTAGGTGGCTTGACATCTTAGCTGTCTTAGAATAATAGAGCTGGAAGAGGCCTTTTAGAGTATCTAGTCAAACAGGTTCTCCTCACTCTACAGATGAGGAAACTAAGGTCCATCAAGTTGGAGGAACTGCCTCCCTTATCACCAAATAGCCAATTAATGGCCAACTTGACTAAAACCTAATTTTCAGGACTGTCAAGCAGTGCTTTAATCTATTGCTGAGATCAGTAGATCAGCAAATTGTAACCTGTTGCTTCTCCTTTTTTCTTTTTAATGCTGACATATGCAAAATAACAAGAAATCCCTGAAGGGAACATTTTGAAACTTCTCAATAGGTCAAAGAAACCCTTGTCTGAAGTTGAAGAAAAATCTCTACAAACTTAATAGTAATATAAAAGGTTGGTAGTAAATTAAGATGTCACCTTTCCTTTCTCAATGTATGCCCACTTGAGCTCTGAGAACTGTAGCCTTAGATTTTTTCTTTCTATCTTAAATGCTGAATATCTCAGTCATATAAAAATAGTATGCTAATTGACAATACCCTAAATGTTTACAGTAAAGGGTAAACAGCATGGGAATACCAACCTGAATTACAAAATAAAATAATAATTTATAGTATTTTTTTGAAAAGGAGATATCATAAAACTTAAAAAAAATCATTAGGAGGATAAAAACTTCTACTAGGACTGCATTTTATAATACACTTAAATTTCACTTCTCCATCAGCGTTCTTTCTTATTGCCTAAACATAACTTGAAAGCATTTAGTGTTCCCATTGCGGGTTCTTTGGTGCAATTGCATTGCTCTGGCTCTGGCTGCTAATTTCTTTTATTAGACTACATTGCCCTCCAGCACTGTCAAATTTAACACCTTTTGAAGCATTTATCGATCAGTTTGGAAACATGTTTCAATAGTCACATCAGAATTGAAGCATTACAGTTCTTATTGACTGACCATTAACTGATTCATACAGAAGAAGTTTAGATAAGTTTGTTACTGGACTTTATAGCAGGTACAGACTTACATAGAAGAAAACACATATACACAAAATAACTTCTTTAACCAGGCTGCTTTTTTTATGATATGGTTCCATTGGCTTTTATATTGGCAATACAGAGGTGGGTAAACTATAAGCATTGCTATGACCATTGCCGCCAGATGTATTTATTTTTTATAAAGTTTTATTAGAACACAGCCATGCTCACTCATTTGTATATTGTCTTCCGTGCAAAAGGACATAGTTGAGTACCTGCTGAGATCATGTGGCTCAGAAAACCTAAAATGTTATCTGGCCTCTTACAGAAAAAAAAATTTTCAATGCTTGCTCTGTTAAACTGAAATGTAATTACAGTATCTGAAACTACCATATGCAGAGGTAATAGTACTAATTTTCAGTCTCTGAGGAGGAACATATAAATACTTGTATAGTGAGTGGGTCCACAATACGATTGACTCTTTTTTTTTTTTAATTTTTTTCTTTAACGTTTATTTATTTTTGAGACAGAGAGAGACAGAGCATGAACAGGGGAGGGGCAGAGAGAGAGGGAGACACAGAATCTGAAACAGGCTCCAGGCTCTGAGCTGTCGGCACAGAGCCAGACGCGGGGCTCGAACTCACGGACCGCGAGATCATGACCTGAGCCGAAGTCGGACGCTTAACCCACCGAGCCACCCAGGCGCCCCGTGATTGACTCTTAAATAACACAGGTTTGAACTGTACAGGTCCACTCAGACATGAATTTTTTACAGTATAATACTATAAGTGTATTTTCCTTAAGATTTTCTTAATAACATTTTGTTTTCTCTAGCTTATTTTATTGTAAGAATACAGTATATAATACATACAACATACAAAATATGTGTTAACTATGTTATCAGTAAGGCTTCCAGTCAAAAGGAGTTATTAGTAAAGTTTTGGGGGAGTCACAAGTTACATGTGCATTTTCAACTAGGGGCGGGAGGGAAGTCGGTGTCAGCAGCCCAACACCTGCTTTATTCAGGGGTCACCTCTACATTTCTTTGGGCAAAAATGAGTGGGTACTATTACAGATTGATCCTAGCCTCTTGGCCAGATACTATAGCCATCCTTTTGCAAAGAATTGTGAAAGGACATTTCTGAGCCTAGTGTGGAAAAAGCTGACATCCTTTGAAATGTACTGATATAGTCAATACCTTTTGAAAATAGTGTCATATAAACTTTCTTTGGTTACTTCCTATGTCCTTTTTATGGAGAAAAGTACTTTTCAGCACAGGCATCAGCAAGCAGGTCAGTAAACTGTTATTTTCCTATTGAGACCCCATACTGAAACCAATTTTAAAGTCCATGATTAGGGACTCATTATTAAATGACTTAGCTTTGACATTAATAGCCTTTCTTCTGGGACTTTGTTTTATTTTATTTTCTTTTTAAGTTTATTTATTTTGAGAGAGAGGGAGAGAGAGTGCACATGCTGGGGAGGGGTAGAGAGGGAGAATGCATGGTCAGGATAGAGTCTGACCTTGCTGGAACTTCCAAAACTGAGATCATGACGTGAGCCAAAATCAAGAGCTGGACAGTGTAACTGACTGAGTCACACAGGCACTCCTGGAACCTTGTTTTCAAACTCAGAGGACTGAGTGAGATACTGGAAGTGAATATATCTGTATATGTCATTTTGCATGTTTCGCTCCCTATTATCAGTGTTAGGTCTATGGCAAATTGATGGTATAGAGCTTTTTAACATTTCAGTTAATCATTGATAGCACTATTCTGTGTTATTATAATATTAGCTGTGGATTGCTAATTTACCTCTCAACCTAATTTATCAAACTTCAGATTACCTAGTAGTTCTACTTATCAAGACTTTCAAAAAGGCATTACATTTCCTTTGAAATAGCATTGTTGGGATATTTGAAGTTCAAGCTAATTGACTAATTGAGGCAACTGAAAATTACCAATTTCCTTACAATTCTTGGTATTTACTTGAATGTTATTAAATCTTTTATTGAAAAGCACTAGGGACTAGATCATTAAGATATCAATTTTCTGCTTGTTTGGAATAAAGAGCTGATTTGACAATGCCACAAAATTTCAGATTTGTTTAGAACAAATAGACGTAAGTGATTAAACTGGAACCTTTATATCAAATCTTGTATGCCCCTTGTGTGTTCCTTAACTTTGATTTTCTTTTTTTGGTAAGACTGACTGAAGTTGAAGGATCTTTCTAGATTTTTCTCATTCTGGAGGCGCTTGGGTGGCTCAGTCGGTTGAGTATCTGATTTTGGCCCAGGTCATGATCTCACGGTTCCTGAGTTGGAGACCCACATCAGGCTCTTTGCTAACAGCTCAGACCCTGGATCCTGCTTCTGATTCTGTCTCTGTCTCTCTCTCTCTCTCTGCCCCTCCCCCACCTCAAAAATAAATAAACATTAGATTTTTCTCATTCTGGGTTTCCTAACATTTAATCTTAGCAAAAGTATTATCTCCAGGAGTTACTAGAATCCTCTCTTCCTAAACTCAACTTCATTCTCAGTTTAGCATAGGAACCAATACCGCAGAAAGTATTGGTTAAAAACATTAAGTTGAGGGGCACCTAGGTGGCTCAGTTGGTTAAGTGACCAATTCTTGATTACATCTCATGTCATGAGCCTGCAGTTAGTGAGTTCGAGCCCCTCTTTGGTTTCTATTCTGGCAGCACAGAGCCTGCTTGGAATTCTTTCTCTCTCCCTCCCTCCCTCTCTCTCTCTCCCTCCCTCCCTACCCCATTCATGCTCTCTCTCTCAAAATAAATAAACTTTAAAAACAAAAAACATTAAGTTCAGGCAGACATTGCAATATACTGGAAATAACATATGGGACCAAAGTAACCTGGTTTCCATCCCAGCTATGGCTTCATTAGCCAAGTAATACAGTACAAGTTATTTCTGAGCTTCAGTTTCTTTTTTTTATAATTTGAAGGTTATATATACATCTTCCCAAATTCTAAGGATTAGTTGCATTTAAACATTTAAAACTTAGGCCAGTAGTAGGTGTTCAGTAAATAAAGGTTAGTTCCAACTCCCATTACTTATTTATTGGTGTGTCTTTTTCTCAGTTTTTCTCCAAAGTGACACCTAGTTTTCTTCTTCAGAAATTAATTATTTCCTTTAGGTCTGTTCTCTTTGTGACAGTTCAGTAATCCTTCGAAGCTCAACTTCTTTATCTTTCTTACCTTACTGAGTTTACTTACTGTATACTAAAGGCATGTAGATATGTCAGCTGATTTTATTCAGGCCACTAAGTTAAGCCAAGATATAATTTTGAATTTTGTTAGTTACTTTTAAAAAGCCAAAAAATAAAATGATAGTTATATTTCTTGAATACTCATTGTGAGCAAGGTGCGTTACCTACATTATCTCATTAAATCTCCAACTCTGTAAGACTAGTACTTTTATTATCCCCCACACCAGTGAGGAATTTAAATAAGTTGCCCAATCTTAGAAGAGCCAAGATTCAAATCCAGGGAGTATGACATGAGCTTTCAACTACCACACTTTACTTAATAAATCAGAGTAGGCCATGCCCCAAATTAACCATTGTATATAATTCAAATAAAGGAATACCCTGGCAATGCTTTCTGAAGATAATTTTATCAGTTTTTGGAGATTGAGGAGCAATAAGGTTATGTTTCCTTATCAATATTAAATTTTTGTCTCTAGCATTTCTTAGCAATTCTATTGATCACTTTTCTCCCACTGTATACAGATTTCATTAAGCTTAGTTTTATTAAGTTCAGAAATAACAGCAAATTTCTGTACAGAGTTAAGCAGTGCCTGGCATGCTTCTAAATGTTTACACAAATGAATTTATAGATTTTTAGAAAAATTTTTATGTGCCTTAGATTTTCTTGAATGAATTTCCCCGTTTTTTGTTTGTTTAGAGAGAGAGACCACAAGCAGGGGAGAGGGGCAGAAAGAGAATTTTTAGCAAATTTCGTGCTCAGCGTGGAGCCCAACATGGGGTGTGTTTTTCTCAGTTTTAAAACTGATCCCATGACCCTGGCTTCATGACCTGAGCTGAAATCAAGATGCTCAGCTGACTGAGCCATCCAGACACCCCCACCCCCAGTTCTTATATTCTTTTTAATAAAAGGATACTAGTTGTCTGACAGTCATCTTTTCAATTCCTAAAATATTTAATTTTTGAAATTTGAGAGAATGTTTTAAAAGTTCTGTAAAGCTAATAACTTGGTTTTTTTCAGGAGGCAAATTAATGCTGTGACTGAGATTGTATCTGACAGGGGTTTGTTTAAGATAGATTCACTGTGGGAATTTCACAAGCCAATAGTATACAGGATAATGTCTCTTAATAAGCCAATAAAGAAATTACATACTCCAAATCAATGATAGACTATCACCCTGTTGTTCAGGACAAGGGGGGCATGAAAGGAATAAAGTCCAAATTTAGTTAAGGTATATGCTTTGGAGTTGGTACTTGGGAAAGACAGCTTAGTCAACCAGAGCTAATGTCCTTCTGCCTGCGCAAAAGTTAAAGTCTCCTGTTAAGGCGCATTGCTAAAGAGGGTCATTGTCCCTGTTAATGGGAAAGATGATTTTCAGCACTGCTGTACCAGGCTTTTGCCACTACAGATAAAAGTGGCCTTTACCTCAGCAGGAGCTAATTGCCCCCAGGTGTTTGGAGAGCTCTTTTAGATCAGCAAAGGGCTGCCTTGCCTACAGGGAACATTCTGATAGTCCTTACATACTTGCTATTTACAGTACAGATGTCCCCATGCCATAGTTGCTTCCTCATAGGTTTTTATTGATAAGCAGCTGAGCTAATGAGTTCTTACCAGTGAAAACAGACAAGATGATGACATCCTGACACAATTACTTCATTCTTCTATCAAAATGACTTTACTTCTAAAACTTTTTTTTTCTTTGTCATAAAGGGATGGATTAAAACAAGTTTACTTAGATTGTAAATGCGTAGATTTGAAATCATATCAAACCAATACACGACATAACTTCTCTACAATAGCTTTATTTCTTTCCCAAGTTTTTAATACCTATGTCCACCTTAATTCAGTATGTATTCTTCATTGATACATTATATAGAATATCTTCTGTCTATATCCAGGGAACAACTTTTTCAAGTTAATTTGTCACTGCAGTTTTAAATTAAGGAAATTTGTTAGGACTATTACTCCTAGTTTTATAATTAGTAGTTCAAAATAATCTTGAAAACTACTGCTTATTAGTTTTAAAATTTTAAACCAAACAAGTCAATTGAATTATTAATTAGTTTTATTATGTAAAGGAAGGAACTGAAAGATTAAGTTTGTGTTTTTGCTTCTCAACTAACTCTGTTTTGGTAAAATTACTTTGTCTCAGTTACTTTTATCTTAATGAAATTTTAATAACAATTACCATTGAATAATGTACACTTGATATTCAGGATCATTTCTGATGCTTCACATCCAAATATGTAAATTGTGAATCTGTGTTTTTGCCATAAAAAAAAATATTGCACTGATCTATTGCAAAGCTAATTTGGGAGCTAAGACCAACAATTGGTGTAGATTTTAATTAGAAGTGAAATGATGAACTGCAGGGTGCCTATGTGGCTCAGTTGGTTAAGAATCCAACTCTTTGTTTCAGCTCAGGTCATGATCTCATTGGTTTGTGGGTTCAAGTCCTGCGTTGGGCCCCATGCTAACAATGCGGAACCTTCTTGGGATTCTCTCTCTCCCTCTCTCTCTCTGCCCCTCCCCTCCTTGCTCTCTATCCCCCTCTCTCTCAAAATAAATAAATAAATAAACATTTTTTACAAATCTTGCACTGATATATTACAAAGCTAATTTGGAAGCTAGGACCAGCAATTGGTATAGATTTTAATTAGAAGTGAAATGATGAACTGAAAATCAGAATGGTAATTAACATCTTACTAGGTTTTATTATGTAAGTGATTTAGGATAAGATGCCTAATTTCTAGACTTCTATTGGGCTGGATAATATTTTTTAAGTTTATTGAGGATGGGAACCATGAGTTAAAATTTAGGGGCGCCAGGGTAGCTCAGTCCATTGTGTCTGACTTTGGCTCCGGGCATGGTTTCACAGTTTGTGAGTTCAAGCCCCACATCAGGCTCTGTGCTGACAGCTCAGAGCCTGGAACCTGCTTCATATTCTGTCTCCTTCTCCCTCTGCTCTTCCCCTGCTCGTTCTCTGTATTTATCTCTCTCAAAAATAAATCGTTTTAAAAAATTAAAAATTTTTGGGGCGCCTGGGTGGCTCAGTCGGTTAAGCATCCGACTTCAGCTCAGGTCATGATCTCACAGTCTGTGAGTTCAATCCCCGTGTCAGGCTCTGTGCTGACAGCTCAGAGCCTGGAGCTTGCTTCAGATTCTGTGTCTCCCTCTCTCTCTGCCCCTCCCCTGCTCATGCTCTGTCTCTCTCTGTCTCAAAAATAAATAAAAAACTTTAAAAAAATATTAAAAAAAAAAAATTAAAAAAATTTTTTCCCTTGGTACCTAAGTACATTGTAGAGGCTCACTGAGAAGTTTTGAATGCATATATTGTTCAGAGTTTGCCATTACTCAGTATTTTAGTTGTCTCATCTTAAAATAATCATTTTTACTTGTGTACTCTGTATAGGAAGATACAGAAATAAAGTCTTTTATGACTGGAGATGGTAGTATTTTGATTTCTCTTTTTTTTGAAAAACCACCATTATGTAAGGTACTTCTTTAACATTATTTGTTTGTCTCTAGTAAGACTAATAAGTTAATGAGAGCTTTGTCTTAAATGCTGGGCAGGAGAGCAGAAAAGAGAAATGGAAAGAAAAGAC